>NC_137078.1:67737355-68403653 GCF_951640355.1 Cnephaeus nilssonii | reverse complement strand
TTCATTGCTGCCTTAAGGTTTTGGCACTAGCTCGTTCCTTTAGTAGGAAAGATGCTTCACTCTCATCACTCCTTCTTGTCACTATATTGGTAAACATCATGTTTTCTGAAAGCCTTTACTGACCACTCAACTCTAAAGCAGTTATGTATATAACCTTGTTATACCATTCTATTTCAATCCTTTGTATAACATCTATCTTTACCAGATTTTTCTTGTTTGCTTCTTATTTTTGTCTTCTAACTAGAGGCCTGGTGCACAAATTCATGCACTGGTGGGGTCCCTTGGCCTGGCCGGTGATTGGGGCCGATTGGGGCTGTCTCACCCAGACCCTATTGGGCCAGCTGGCCAGGGTGGGGAGAGGGGAGGGGACGGGGAGGGACAACCACGGGAGGTTGGCCAGCTGCAAGAGGTTGGCTGTGGGAGTGCACTAACCACCAGGGGGGAAGCTCCTGCATTGAGTGTCCTGCCCCTTGGTGGTCATTGCACGTCATAGCTACCATCTGGTCATCTGGTCATAACAGTCGCTTAGGCTTTTATATATATAGATAGAGCATAAGTTCCAAGGAAGCAGTATCTTGTCTTTTGTTCACCACCATATTCCTAGACCCAGAATTGTCACTGGCACAGAGTTGGACCCAGTAAATTCAGTTAAATGAATACATACATTTTCAACAGCAACCTCACAATGCAGATGTTATTATCTTCAGTTTATAGATGAGAGAACAAAAGAATACATTACCCAGGATGATGTAATTGTAAGTTTTAGAGCCAGGGTCAAATCAGGTTTCACTAAACCCAAAGTCCATAGACTTTTTTTAGACTATTTAATCTTATCCAGCCACTGTTGGTATCTTAGGCTGCTATTAGAGTGAATTAGGCTGGTTTTTGCCCATGAGGGGCTCACAGGTTAGCGGGAGAGATGAACTAATCAGTGGTTATAAGATAGTGTCATATGTACTATAATAAAAGAATGGGTAAATTGTTATGATGTTACAAAGAAGGGATCAAGGTAAGCTTCTTGGAAAAGTGTCTTTAAAGATGATTGGAAGTTTTCCAGGCAGAGAGGGGTAGAGAGTGTGTCAAGAGAAAGACACACTAATGTGTATTTGATAATATAAAAAAATGTTCTGTGTGACTGCAGTGAACATGTGGACTCCTGTAAGACTCTGTACTCTGTATAGGTATTCCAGGATCATGATGTGGTAGTCCATTGGCTGGATATATGAGCCTTAACTACAATTGCAACCAGAACCTTTTTTAAAAATGTTTTTCATTATTTTTAGAGAGAGAGAAAGAGAGAAGAATAGAGAGAAAGAAACATTGATTAGAGAGAAACATCATCAGTAAGCTGCCTCCTGCACGCCCCCTACTGGGGATCAAGCCTGCAACCCAGGCATGTGGTGAGAAGGTTCTTGATTTGTCACATACAGCTAATTTCAACCTCTTGGTTCATGGGTCGATGCTCAACCACTGAGCAATCCCCACTCTGACTGGGCTGCAATCAGGATCTTATGCCCAGGACTCCAGGTTGCTTTAGGTTGAAAGATTGCTCTCCTATTTCCTCTCATCTTCCAGAACTTGCAGAGTAATTAAGAGTTTCAGACTTCGGCTCCAGACTGCTTGTGCTCAAATCCAGGCTTTTACTTATCTTTTCTATAAAATAAGGATACTAACAATACTTATCTGATACATTGGTGTGAGGGTGAAATGAGTCAATATAATTAATGTGTGTAGAACAGAACCTGGCATATAACAAGTATTCACTATTATTATTGTTATTATTACTAGAGACCTGATGCACGAAATTTGTGCAAGGTTAGGCCTTTGCAGCCCTGGCTGCCTCGCAGACCCACGACCCTGCCTCCCTTTCCCACTCTCCCCTCAAACTGGTTGTTCCAGAAAGTCGTTCTGGAAGGTCATTCCACCTTCTGGTCTAATTAGCATATTAGCTCTTTATTATATAGGAGTATTATTACTACTACTAATGGTGGGGAACTGAGTGTGTATGCTTAGACTACCAAAACTTGAGTGTGGAGGGAGGGAGCATGGTAGGGAGGCAAGGTAGATATGTATAATATATTCAATCTACTTGTACCTGAGGCATTGTTGTGAGGGTTAAATGACATAATGCACACCAAGTGCCTGCTACATAGTGCACACTGAGGAAGCAGTTAGTGTTATCTTCATGTGAATGGCAATGATAATGTTTATCATCATCCCAAGCCTGCCCATCCAGCCTCTTGCTATTTGGCATTTGGCTAGCTATGGGGTGCATAGCCATGAGAAAGAGAGACATGAACTCACTTAGAACATACATGTGAGTTCAGGCTAATGCAGGGAACATGCTTTATTCATTTTGTGTTCAATGCCTAACTGTGTGAATGCTTGATAACTATATTGAATTGATTCATTCATTATGAGATTAAGTTATCTGATTTTATGTTATATTAATTTGACTTGACATCAGTCAAATGGAAGGGTTGAAATTAGCTGTATGTGACAAATCAAGAACCTTCTCTGAACAAGTCCTTTTGCTTCTCTTCACTGCTCAGTTATATTCTTCAGTTTAGGGAAATTAGGCTAGGGCTAAGGGAAACCAAGCAAATACCAGTTTTTTGAAATGAAGTGAGAGAATAATTGGACCAATGTTTTTAAGGTCCAGTGCTATCTCAAGCACTGTGGTGAACACTTTCTGTATTTCAGCTCATTTAATCCTCACAACTCTGAGCTGTGTGATGGGAAAATTGAGCTAAGGCACAAAGGACTCCAGGGACTTGTCCTGGCCACACATGTAGTAAATAATGGAGGTGTGATTAGTTCCAGACTCTTCTGCTGATCAATCCTATGCTTGTTCCATGGTGTCATGCTGCCTCACTAAGATCTTTTGATAACCTAAATGTCTCCCTGGTAGGCTTGCCCCTTTTATCACACTGTGCAGTGTATGGGTGATACTGATCATTGTGAGAATGTAGATGAATTTGGCATCTAAGGGGTTAAAGGGGCCTTCTTAATGATGAAGAAACACCTAACTACTCCAAAGATTAAGTTTAAAGGAGGGATTTAAAATGACCAGAATTGATTTTTGCAGTCAGATTCATGCCATGACCCCTCATACATCGCTGTGCATTTGTGCATGCCCATAATGACTCTGAGGTTAACCTACTTCTCTGTGTGAAACATTTCCAAAGAGTAGGGGCTCCTTTGCTTGGGAACACGATAAAACACTGGCAATTTGGTAGAGTTGAAAGAGAGAACTTATAAAGAGGCTGAGGAGGCATACTATACCCTTGTATTATAGTGTGAATTTAAACCAAGTCCTTTTTCTTCTTTGGACCTTGGTATCCTCGTCTATAAAATGGGGGAGATTAGAATGAGTGATTTCTGGTTTCTTTTCCAGTCTGTGTAATGTCTACCCTGTAGTACATCTAATTTGAGAATGTGTCCTTTGTGTATAGTGTCTGTAGTGCCAGCGTGGACAATTCTTGGTGACTTACTGGGCTTGCTCTGACGCCAGCTGATTGACCTGTGACTGGCAAGGGAAGCTATATCAGTATTTACTAGTATTGCAACTCATGGTGAGCAGGTGACTTGATGTGAACCTACAGTATTCTTTCTTTGCACTCTGTTAAACTTCTTGTTTTAGTCATCTGTCCAGCAAAGGAGCACCTGCTCTGTGGCCACACAGGTCGGGCAAAGGAGTGGGGCACGCTAGCTCACTGCTCATTGATGTAGTATGATGAAGGAGAGGGAGAGAGTGAAGAGGGTCAAGCATCTGGCAGGAGAGAGGGTGCTGGATCTGTCATCATAACTGGGAAATGGCCAGTGAACTAGATTTCCAGGTAATTTCCAGAGCGTCATCTCATGGCTATAGGTTTACCCACTGAATGCCAATCAGTTATATTAGTCTCTTTACTGCCCCCGCCCCCCGGAAAACATCATAGCAAATAATTTGCCACCCCTAAGCCTTTGCTTATGTCATTTCCCCTGCTAAATAATCCTCCATTTTTCCAAGTCCCATTCTCCTTCTACGTCCTGCTGATATGTCCACTAACATTTTCTTTCTTTTTTGAATTATTTTATTTTTATTTTTCAATTATAGTTGACATACAATATTATATTAGTTTCAGGTACATACCCCAGTGATTAGACATTATATTACTTACTAAATTATCACCCCATAATCTCATACCCATCTGACACCATACATAGTTATTATAGCATTGACGATATTCCCTGTGCTGTACTTTTACATCCTCATGATTATTCTGTAACTACCAATTTGTACTTCTTTATCCCTTCACCTCTTTCACTCATCCCCTCTAACCCCCTTCCCATCTTAAAGAAGATCATTTAACATTTCTTGTAATACTGGTTTGGTGATGATGAACTCCTTTAGCTTTTTCTTCTCTGGGAAACTGCTTATTTGTCCTTCAATTCTAAATGATAGCTTTGCTGGGTAGAGTAATTAGGTCCTTGTTTTCATTAGTTTGAATACCTAGTATTTCTTGCCA
Source organism: Cnephaeus nilssonii (assembly GCF_951640355.1). Taxonomy (NCBI): domain Eukaryota; kingdom Metazoa; phylum Chordata; class Mammalia; order Chiroptera; family Vespertilionidae; genus Cnephaeus; species Cnephaeus nilssonii. The sequence goes on along the minus strand of NC_137078.1, from coordinate 68,399,142 downwards.
ATCCTTTCTGGCCTGCAAAGTTTCTGTTGAGAAATCAGCCAACAGTCTTATAAAGCTCCCTTGTAGGTAACTAACTGCTCTCCTCACTTTTATGATTCCCTCTTTGTCTTTAACCCTTAGCATTTTAATTATGATGTATCTTGGTGTGGGCCTCTGGGTTCATCTTATTTGGGACTCTCTGTTCTTCCTGGACTTGTATGTCTATTTTTTTCACCAGGTGAGGGAAGTTTTCTGATCTAGGTTTTCACATAGGTTTTCAATTCCTTGCTCTCTCTCTTCTCCTCCAGCATCCCCATTATATGAATGTAGGTACATTTGAAGTTATTCCAGAGGCTCCTTATACTATTCAAATTTTCTTCTTTTTTTTTTCTTTTTGCTGTTCTGATTGCGTGTTTTCTGCTTCCTTATCTTCCAGATCTCTGATTTATTTGATCCTCTGTTTTTGTTTTTTAAATTTATTTTCTTTTTTTTAAATATTTTATTGATTTTTTACAGAGAGGAAGAGAGAGGGATAGAGAGTTAGAAACATCGATGAGAGAGAAACATTGATCAGCTGCCTCTTGCACACCCCCCACTGGGGATGTGCCCGCAACCAAGGTACATGCCCTTGACCGGAATCGAACCCGGGACCCTTGAGTCCGTAGGCCGACGCTCTATCCACTGAGCCAAACCGGTTTCGGCTAAATTTATTTTCTTTATTGATTAAGGTATTACATATGTGTCCTTATGCCCCCACAGCCCCCTCTCCCCCAGCTCATGCCCTCACCCCCCTAGTGTCTGTGTCCATTGGTTATGCTTATATGCATGTATACAAGTCCTTTGGTTGATCTCTCCCCCTTTTACCCACCCTCCCTTCCCTTCCCTCTGAGGTTTGAAGGTCTGATGGATGCTTCTCTGTCTCTTGATCTGTTTTTTTACTCCACTGTTGATTTCCTGTAATGTATTCTTCATTTCTGACTGGTTCATTTTATGTTTTCTAGTTCTGTTTTATGTTTCCCCTCTCTTTGTTTAAGTTCTCACTGAGAATCCTTGTAACCAATGTTTTGAACTCTACATCTGGTAGATTGCTTGTCTCCATCTTATTTAGTTCTTTTTTCTGAAGTTTTGTTCTGTTCTTTCATTTGGGAGATGTTTCTTTATCTCCTCATTTTGGCAGCCTCCCTGAGTTGGTTTCTATGTATAGGTAGAGCTGCTATGTCTCCCGGGCTTGGTAGGTGTACTACATGTTCCCTAATGTAGTAGGTGTTCTGTAGGGTCCAGTGGCACAGCTCCTCGATCACCCAAGCTGAGCACTCCAGGTGTACCACTCGTGTTGGCACTGTATACCCTCCTCTTGTAATTGAGCCTTGATTGCTGTCTTTGATGTCTTTATAGTGATCTAGTAGAGGGTGTACCTCAGTTTTCAAAAGTGGATATCCTGAGGTATGAAAAAGGAAAGTGATTGCATAAGGCTTCAAAGCTATTGGTGGTGAAAACAATAATGGAATTCACATTTCCTGATTCCTATAGCACTAAATAGTCTTAGTGCTATTTGTTGGTCTTATGCTTTTTAGCCTCCAATTTTTTCCCTATAAGATCAGATGAACTCAGGTATGAAGGAAAAGTACCTTGTTTTTTGAGCATCATTTAATAAGGAACTATATTAAGTATATTGACCAAAATGATCCTATCTAATACAAGAGTAATATGCAAATTAACCATCACTCCGCTACACCCACAGGCCACGCCCACAAGCCACGCCCACAAGCCAATCAGGAGCAAATATGCAAATAAACTCAACCAAGATGGCTATGGCCACAGAGAACAGGAGGAAGGCTTGGGTTTCCCAGGCAATGGAGGAAGCCAAGCTTTCCGCCTGCTCTTGCCAACCTAGGCCTCCACTCAAGGCTACAAAGTTTCAATGATAGAAGATACATAAATCCAAACAAATGGCAGCAGCCACGGAGCTGGAAAGAGCGGGAGGCTAGGGTTGCCCCTGGTGATGGAGGAAGCCAAGCTTTCCACACACCCTGGCCGGCCCAGGCCTCGGCTTAAGGCTACAAAGTTTCAATTATAGAAGATATACACAAACTCCAACAGAAATGGCTGCCACCACGGAGCAAGCAGAAGGCTTGGCTCTGCTCCAGGCTACAAAGTTTCAATTATAGAAGATAAATAAACCCCAGATACCAGGGCCTCTGCTTGGGTCACCAGGGGGCGTGGCCGGCCTACAAACCACCACAGGCCTCTCGCCCAGGCTGCCCCATGCCCCAAGGGAACCCACACCCTGATCCGGGACACCCTTCAGGGCAAACCAGCCGGTCCCCACCTGTGCACCAGGCCTCTATCCTATCTAATAAAAGAGTAATATTCAGATTGAACATCACTCCAACACACAAGATGGCTGTCCCCATGTGGACACAAGATGGCCGTGACAAGATGGCCAGCAGGGGAGGGCAGTTGGGAGGGACCAGGCCTGCAAGGGAGGGCAGTTGTGGGCAATCAGGCCAGCAGGGGAGGGCAGTTAGGGGTGACCAGGCCTGCAAAGGAGGGCAGTTAGGGGCAAACAGGCTGGCAGGTGAGCAATTAGGCATCAATCAGGCTGGCAGGGGAGTGGTTAGGGGGTGATCAGGCTGGCAGGCAGAAGCGGTTAGGGGCAATCAGGAAGGTAGGTAGCATGCAGTTGGGAGCCAGCAGTCCTGGATTGTGAGAGGGCAATCGGACATCCCTCGAGGGGTTCCAGATTGGAGAGGGTGCAGGCTGGGCTGTGGGACACCCCCCCACCCCCCGCACCCCTGTGCATGAATTTCGTTCACCGGGCCTCTAGTATTAATATAATTTAACATCTTTGAATTGTTTTATAGGCTAAAAAGAAAAGCACTTTAATATGTGTTATTGCACTTCTCACCATGAACTGGTCATGTAGCCATGCTTATTTCCATATTTTAGAAATTAGAAAGCTGAGTACCATTTAAGTGACCCATCGAAGATCATAGGCATCCTGGGACTCAGGATTGGTATTCCAATGACAAATTCTGTTTTCTTTCTGCTATGGCATATCATCCTCTAATGTAGAGAGTGGCTATAGGGTTAAGACTTGGACTGGCCGTAACTGATTTGGCTCAGTGGATAGAGCAACAGCCTGTGGACTCAAGGGTCCCAGGTTCGATTCCGGTCAAGGGCATGTACATTGGTTGCAGGCACATACCCAGTAGGGAGTGTGCAGGAGGCAGCTGATTGATGTTTCTAACTTTCTATTCTTCTTCCTTCCTCTCTGTAAAAAAATCAATAAAATATATTAAAAAAAAAAAAAAAAAGACTTGGACTGACCTGTGGCAGGGCCACAAACAAGTCCCAGCTTGGAGGGCAGAGCCCTCTTAGCATAATTAAGCTTGATCTTCTCCTCCCTAGTTCCTTCCTAGGTAGCTAATGGGCTGTGGGAGGTGCAGCAAGTGCTGCCAAAACAAGGTGAGACTCGCAAGAACATTGTAGACATGTTGACCACCTCCCTTGTTTTACTTTCTGTGCTCTGACTATAAAATAAAGCTTTAGCTTGCAGGCTGAGTCACCGTTTCCGGATGCAGGCACAGTGATCCAACCTAGCCCCAGCTGTGTTCTCTTGTCTGTCTTCTTTACTAAATGGTAATTTATTGACCTACTAGAAAGTAATACAAGTGAATTTATTTTTAAGTATGTTGTTACTCATTCTTTTACTTAAATCAGAGACTTCACTTAATCATGAAGATGACAAATTTATTGTATTTTCCCTTTTAGTTTTCAAAGCACTTTTGCATTCATTATATCATATGATCTTGAAAACAATGCTGTGAAATGAATTAGACAAATATAATTTTCACTTCACAGGTGAGGAAACTAAGAACTAGTGAGGTGAAATGACTTGTTCAAAGTCACACAGCAAGGGTGTACAAAGTCAAGTTGTTTTCTGATACTGAGTAACACAATTTAGCAATTTTTGAAAGGCTACAACAGATTTTTTTGGACAGATTGCAAACTCATGAGAAGAGAGAACATCTCTGTTTTATTCAACATTGTAACCTCAGTGTCTAGAGTGGCACACAGTAGTTGGTCATTAAATATCGGTTGAGTGAGTGAAAGAAGTCTGGGGATCATGAAATCACGTGACATGAGGAAAAGGTACCCATAGAAAGACTGACTGGATGATGCAACCCTATTTGAAAAGTGTGTTGGATCTCAGAATTTTTATAGTTAGGAAGCCCTTGGATTTTTTTCAGATGTATTGGCCTTTATATTAATGCATGTTACTTGACTAGGCTATACAGCTTCCCCAACCCCACCCTGCATATCCATATATCATAGCACTTATCACTTTTTGTGCTAATTATCTGTTTAGTTGTTTGGTTTTGCTTACAAACTGTGAGTTTCTTGAGAGCTAAAGGATCCCCATTGTACTCCAGTCCATAGCACTGAGCTTAGCATATGATAGTTACCAAGCAAATATCTATAGAAGAAATGCATGAATAGATAAATAATAGTAGGCCCAGTGTACAACATTAAATGGGTAAATTACTGGAAAAGAACAGAGTTTGTAAGAGGGACATATTAAAATAAGTCTGATTCATCATTAGGTTGGCAAGAAAGATAGTAGCAGTTTTTCATGGTATATTTGCCATTTAAAATAGTCCACATGTGTTTATAGTTTAAATGCCTCCAAAAATCATTAAAAGTTTTTATATCAAATACTTCTAATAAAGTTAATTCTCCATTTTTTAAATAAAATAATACTTGGTGCTTATGGAAAAACTAAATATGAGTTTTCTACAAGTCTTAAGCTCTACTTGCTTCAGTTTTATTATCTGCACATTAGGGATAAAAGGACTTTTTCCTATTAAATCAAACAGAAATTGTGAAAGCTTCTAGTGCCATGCCTGGCTTACAGGAGGAGCTTTATAAGGTTTATTAAACAAATTACTGAATGGCTCTTGTTTTTCTTTGCCTTCATGATCCTGACTCTCATTCTCTTGTCACTGAACTCTTAATCATTTTAACAAAAACCTGAGTGTCAACTGAAAATTCAGCTTTTAAATATTATATATGTGACCATGCTACTATTACTAGAAGGGTTGCCCATTTCAACCCTGGTGATACTCAGTTGTTGTTTTCTTTTTTGCCTTAACCTCCAAAGAATTTTAAAATTCATATTATTTTCCTCTCTTTGGGTGTATTTTTGAGAATGGGATTTGAACCTTGGTAATAGATATGTTAGTTCAATACTCTCATTGTCCTCAATTTAGTTTCTTCACGGTCCAAATTGTCCTTCATGCAAACCTGAGCTTGTAATGCATACTTGAGGTGATGTGTACTAGTAAATGCTTTCACGGGCTCAGCTCCCATCCCCACACAGCATGCTTGGGTCACCTTCACAACATCAAGATTAGGTGTACATGTACCATCATAAATAATGCCTTGTGCAAGGGTGATATAAATGGAATCTGTTGAAATATGGCGTATTATATTAAAATTTATGTTTCCATTATCATTTTTATTATATGAAACAAGCTTGAGCTTTATAAAGTCATTCAGAAAAGAAATCTGTATCACTGATAGGAATGTCTGTCTATTTGGCATCTACACTAGCAAGGGAGAGTCCTATGAACATATCTAAAGCTATTATTTTTTCTTCTCTCTGCTTTGAAAATCCAACTTGGGTTACTTAACACATTTTTCTTTGAAATACTTCTAATGGTGTTGTATAAAAGTTTTTGAAAGAGCATTTCCCCCACACCCTTGTCAGAATCCTATCTAATAAAGAAGGAATATGTAAATTGACCACCATGTCAGCACAAAGATGGAAGCTCCCAGTCCTCTCAGCCCTGCCGGAATCCCACAGTCCTCTTAGCCCAGCCGGGGGGTCGGGGGGTGGGGTGGCAGGCGGCGCACAGTGCGGCCAGACCCACCCTCAGCCACCCAGGGCCGGCCCGAGGCACAGGCAAGCCTTGGATGGTGGCTGTCCAGCCAACTATGGCCAGCCCAAGGCGCAGGCAAGCCTCAGATGGCAGCTGCCCAGCTGCCCAGGGCCACCCGAGGCTCAGGTAAACATGGCTGGCCAAGGCTTGCGCTGCCGGCAGTGGCAGCAGTAGAGGTATGATGGGGGTGTTGCCTTCCCATGATCTCCGGGTCGCCTCCTGCCCCTGAGAGCTCCCAGACTGTGAGAGGGGGCAGGCCAGGCTGAGGGACACCCCCCCCTCCAGTGCATGAATTTTCATGCACCGTGCCACTAGTGATTTTTACAATATGCAAATCTAATCACATATCCCTTCCTGCTTTATCTTTTTCAATGGCTCCCTATTTCCTACCTTCTGTAATAAAACAAGCTCCTTAGTTTGACAGAACCTTTAATATTTGTTCTTGATATTTCCTTTCCTTTCTCACATTATCTTCTAGGACCTAACCTCAAAGTTTTTCCAACATCAATGTTTGTAGTTTCCCCTCATATGCAATGATATTTCCTCTATTCTCTTTCCAAAATTGCTTGCTTTGTTTGGGGGACATCATACCCTATGTTTACCTAACAGCATTCCTTTAACACTGATTCATTGTAGGGCTCAGTTTAGTTTATTATTTCCTTTGGAGAACTTCCCTTGATCTTCCAGGCTGGGTTTGAAGGTCCTCTTCTGTGTTTCTTTTATAACAACACTTATAAACCAGTAGTATAATTCCACATTTATTCGTATGGAATTACATTGTGAGATCCTTAGAGATAAGGGCACACTTATATCCATTTCAGTATCTCAGCATCAAGGCTGTAGCTAATTCCTAATGAACCTCTGTGTGAGTTAGGAAAACATACCCCTTCCATTGAACCTCTCTTAACCCATATCAGGAAGTCCTTGTATAAGGCACACCCTGTATGTAGGAAACCTGCTTATGCCTGCCACAGTGTATGGCCAATAAGTGCTCAGGTTAAGTGATAATGTATCAGTAAAGTAGTAAATTGACACAGGATGGCAAGGAAAGTTGAAAAGCAATTGAAACAATTATTTATAAGGACACCTATAAATTAAGAAGAAAATGTAAATCACTCATCATTAAGAAGACTGTTGCATTGAAATATTTTTAACAAAGGGAATATTACTGGGACAAGTCATTCTGTGAACACGAAAAGTTGTAAAAGTGGAAGATATTCACAATCAGTAGATTTGCAGGCTCTGAATTTCCCTTAATTTCTGCTAGCTTATTTTACTGCAGGGGTACCATACTCTTTCTGAGCTGCCTCTTTTATCAAAGCTATAACCAGTGTATTTCAATAGCAGTGTATTAGTCTTGCAGTATGGAGAGGTGTAGAATAAACCACAGAACTTTGAGATATTCTTTATTTTTATTTTATTTTTGTCCTTTTAAAAAAATATAACACACCTCTTACAATGTGGAATACTTTGGTAGAGAAGAATATAATATGGAAAATAGAGAATAGAAACATTGAATTCAAACCCTAACTTCACCATATCCTATTATTGTGACTTTGGTAGACTTTATTAGTGCTGTCTGATATCTCATTCTCCTCTCCTTCCTGGGTTTTTGGATGACCATATTGCCCATCTCTCTTGTATTTGGTGGAGCTGTAAGACTAGTTTTCCTCAGTGGACTAGGAGAGGAAGTGATGTGTGTCACATCCAGTCTGAGTTAAGGGAAAACCACTGCGTGACCTTCCAGCTCTTTCTTCCCCTTTGGAAGACAGGTGTCCCGAAACCTACAATAAACTTTATAGGAGCAAGAAATGAACTTTTAATATTAGGACACTGAGATTTGGAGTGTTTGTTCATTCACATTAGCCTGACCTTGTCTGACAAATATAGTGGCCTTGTAAAAGTTTTTGACCCTCCGAGAGCCTTAGCTTTTTAAATTGTAAAATGGGAATAATAATACTGTCTTCACAGGATTATTGTGCTAATTACATAACAGATAAGAGAGTTGTAAAGTACTATCAAAATGCAGATATTTCTTAAAGCTCTTACATTTAGTGGGAGAAACTGAATTTCATCAGTGTGGACTAGAACTTTACCTACATTTTGCTATTCCTCTCCCGAATCCTCTGATATGTGTTATCCCCATTTTATGATAAGGAAACTGAAGTTTAGATGGATATAGTAAGTTGTTTATGGTCACACAATGGTTACACAGGGTACTAACTCTGGCCTGCTTGATGCAAACAATCATCCCTAGTTCGTGTTAGCCTATTATTTGTAGTTAAAAAGTTAGAACCTTCTTTTTTTCTGAGTGTATATCTTCCCCTACATAATGCTTTAATCATTGCTTTTTGAAGAGCTGGCTCACATTAATGAGCAATAGAATTCTCTTTGGATTTAATCCATGCTGGTACATAGGAGAAGGCTAAATGTCAAATGGTAAGAGGTTGGAAACTTGATCATTGAACTAGATGAGCACAGGCTCTGGGAGCCCCAGCAAAGGCTTCTTCAGATGAGTTCACTGGCATTTGATTTAGGGATCATCCCACTATATGCAATTTAGGAAGAGTAGTGACAGCAAAACATCACTCATTTAGATTAATATGGGAAGAGTCTGAATAAAGGAGAAATCTCCATTCTGGAGCATTATGTAGTAAATTCAGTTTTCCACTGGAAAGAACACTGGTCTTAGACTTTGAAGGTATGGGTTCAAGTTCTGCTCAATGGCAGAGGTGTAGTGTGCATTTCCTGATCTGCCATCTTGGAGCCCATCTAAGGGACTCAGATCCTAATTACTCTTATGGATAGAAACTATAGGTTGGTGCTATGAAATGAGCTACTTACCCTCTTCACTAGATTAAACATTCCTCCTGGATTCTTGCTGTTGCTGTTAACTCACAAAACAAGCCTTGCCTTCATTGACAATGTACAATAAACCTTTCACTAACTCCTGAATGGAAGAAGGTTGAATTGTCAGATTTTATTGTAAGAATTCTGTCCTAAGAGTCTCTTATGCAACAGCAAAAATAGCAATCACCACAACTATAGCAGCTAACATTCAATGTGTACTTATTATATGCCAGTAAGTATTCCAGGACTTTATATGTATTAATGGATTTAATCCTCCCCTCAACTCTATATAGGTACTATCATTACCTGTGTTTGTAGGTGAGGAAACTAAGGGACAGAAAGGTTAGGTAACTTGCTCCAAGGCCATATAGCTAGTAAGTGGTAGAACTAAGATTCAATACAAGGGAATTCAGTTTGAATTCTCAGTTCTTAATCATCATGCTTTATTACATTTCCTAAGGTAATAGATCTTCATTCATATTATTTTCCTGTTCAGAAACCTCCAATGGCTCCCTATTAATTTTTAAAATTTATTTATTGATTTAAGAGAGAGAGAAAGAGAAAAAGAGAGAGGAAGAAGAAGAAGAAGGAGAAGGAGAAGGAGAAAAAGAAGAAGAAGAAGGAGGAGGAGGAGGAGAAGGAGGAGGAGAAGGGGAGGGGGAGGAGGAGGGGAGGAGAAACATTGCTTTGTTGTTGTTCCACTTACTTATGCATTCATTAGTTGATACTTGTATCAAAATGTAAACTTTTCACCTTGGCATTTTTTAAATTTTTTATTTGTTTTAGTTTTAAATTTTTTTATTGAGATTATTACAGATGTCCCTCTTTTTTCCACCTTTCACCCGGTTCCCGCCCCACCCCAGGCCTTCGCCACTCTCCTGTCTGTGTCTATAGGTAATGCATATCCTATATAATAAAAGGCTAATATGCAAATTGACCAAATGGTGGAACAACTGGTCGCTATGACACTCACTGACCACCAGGGGGAAGATGCTCAACGCAGGAGACGCCCCCTGGTGGTCAGTGCACTCCCACAGGGGGGGAACCGCTCAGCTAGAAGCTGGGCTCACTGCTGGTGAGTGCAGTGGTAGTGGCGGGAGCTTCTCCCGCCTCCACAGCAGCGCTAAGGAGGGTACAGGCCAGGCTGAGGGACCCCCACCCAGTGCATGAATGTCATGCACCAGGCCTCTAGTATGCATATAAGACCTTTGTTTAATCTCCTTGAGTGTGTTGCTTAAGGATGTGCAGAGTTGTAATCTGGTATGGTCAGACACTGACCACTGGGTACACTGGCTCTTGGGTCTCCAGGGAGGTGCAAAGTCAGCCACTGCCTGGGGCCAGCCAGCAGGAGCTACAGAGAGATCTGTAGATTCATCCTCTTTGTATCGGGTTTGGAGGTGCCCAGACGAGGCCCAACTATGAAGCAAGGCAGGCTGGTGGTGGTGCCAGGTCTTGGGCCTTTTATTGATAGGTTTGGGACTCCGTGACCCAGCTGTAGCTTGTTTTGAGAGAATTTAGCCTGAGCATGGACAGGCTATTCATATGTAAAAGCTGCTGCACACAACTGAGGTGGGGTTGTAAATTGGATGAGGTGGGGTCTTAGGGAATCACCAGGCTGGAGCAAACAGAAATGGCTGCCTGTCAGCCCTGCCACTGGGGAGGTCCCGGCACAGGAACAATGATCCCTGAGAGCACCTCAGTCTGGGAGAAAGCCACCACCGAGTTCCTGTCCCGATTCCAGACAATCCAGTTCCTCCTCGTAAGTGTCTGTGTTCCCCAGAGCCTCGCCCTGGTGCTGCAGCTCAGAGGAAGTGGGAACTTGTAAATTCAGTCCCTGGTGCCAGCCTTTTAAGTGGAACAACTGGGTCTCCAGCAGCCTCTGTGTCACTGAGCCCCAATCCCTGCTGGTTTTTACAGCCCGTACTTACGGGGACTTTTCTTCCCAGCTCTGGGACCCTGGGCTGGGCTTCTGGTGTGGGGATGGGACCCCTTGCTCCTCTGGGCAGCTTCCACAGAGATAATCTCCCTCCCAATTAAGAAAGTGGCACATGTGGGTGCCGAACCAGCCCGTTCCTTCCCTCAGCACCTCCTATCAGTCTCAGTGTGTTTTCTTCTTTACTTCTCTAGTTGTATGACTTCCATTCAGCCAGCTTTCCAGCGGTTCAGGATATTCTCTAATTTAGTTGTAATTTTGATGTGGTTGCGGGGGGCTGTAAGTACAGGCATTTACCTATGCCGCCATCTTCAAATCTCCTCACCTTGGCATTTAGAAGGCTCCCTGGTGTCAACCCAATCCTTACATCTAGTTGCATTTCTCATTCCTCATCATTTAGAAATAGCATGGACTTTGAAGTTACAGATACATCCTCAAGTCTTAGTAGAAGTATTGGGTTTGGACACATGATAACTGCTAGCTTGAGTGAATCATATCATCAGAAGCTTGAAGTTGTGTGTGACTGGTACTATAATCCCCAGAACAAGGAGAAGGGAAAGATACTTTATATGCTATGCCTGCATCTTTATATACCTAATTTCATTTAATATTCACAACAATCACATGAAATAGTCATTATTCCTATTTTATAGCTGAAGAAACTTAGTCATAAGAGGATAAGTGGCTTTAGGTTACATAATTAGGAGGTTTCAGGTGTTGTAGGAAGAATTAATGGGCCAGATTTCCCAGGCATGAGTGGGAACGAGGTTTTTGGTGTACCACTGAAATAAAGCGTTTTCAGAAGTCTCCATGGGAGGATGGGATGTAGAAAAAGGCTTTATTGGCATGAAGTTGCATTTCTCAGGTTTCAGTCCCTTGCCCCTTAAGCCAGCCCTGGAAAAGGTGGCAGTTATGGATTCAGTAAAGCCAGAGGCAAGGCCAGTGTTCAGAGCTTTCATTCCATGTTGCAGCTGTGTATAGTTCAGCATCCAAGTTAATTAAAATCCAATAGTCCATAGTGTGGAGCAGCCCCATATGGCTGTGTGTAGGGAGCGGCTATAGGGTTAAGCCTCGGACTGACCTGTTGGCAAAGCCACAAACAAGTCCCAGCTTAGAGGGCACAGCCCTCTTAGCATAATTAAGCTTGACCTTATGATGCCCCCTAGATCTTACCTGGGTAGCTAATGGGGTATGAGAGGTGCAGCAAGTGCTGCCAAAACAAGTGAAACTCACAAGAACATTGTAACTATGTTGACCAGTACCTTGTTTACCTCTGACTATAAAATAAAGCATCAGCTTGCCGTTTGGATCTCTCTCTGTGGCCTTAGGCAGGCACAGGAGATCCACCTAGACCCAGCTTATTCTCTTTGTCTGTCTTTTCTTCAATCCTTTGCCGCACCCGTCCCCTCCCCACCCCCCACCCCCCCGCCCTTGGCTGTGCTGGCACAGCACAGCTCTGGAACCACATGGATGCAGGGAAGCACAGCCCCTACAACAGGAGTTATGAATCAGATGCCTAAGAGAGAAGAGAAGGGAGGGAACTTCCTTTCTTTGGAAGTTTTAAGTATTAAGGTTTCACCTGCTTGCAATGGTCATGCCCATCCCGGTCACTAATTTGTTCCCAGGTGTGATGGACAGCCAGAAAAGTAGGCGCCTTTCCACATCACTCAGACCCTTACTGGGCTTGTGTCTAAACTGCCTCTGTCCAGTCCCTTCCCCCATCAATCAGTGGGGAACAGACTTGGATTGTTAAATGTAGCTTTTTGGCAAAGCTATATAAATAGCATTCCTATATTACCTAGCCTTCCCTTTCCTTCTTCCCTGTACATAATTACCAGGTTATTACAATAGCAGCACAGGGATTTGAACCCATTTTTATCTGACTTTTTGCTCCATTGGTGTTATTTCTGCTCCATCTGATCTACGAGTTGTGGTGGAGCCATTGAAAGTCAGAGCCATAAAACATTATCTTATTAACTTCTTCATTTTACAGATGAGGAAAGTCAGTCCCAGGAAAAACAAGAAGCTTATTAAGGTCACTCAATGAATAAAAGTTAAATTAGGTCTGGGTTCCAAGTCAGCTCTAAATAAGGTAACTTTCAAAGAGACCCAGATGCCTCTCTCACTACGGCCAATAAAAAGCATTTCTCTTCTGAACTTCTGGCCTTGACCTGGGCCCTCAGCCTATTACCTTCACAATATGAGCTTACTTCATTTTGGCTAATGAGGTATCACTATTAATTTTTCTATTATGAGCCACATTGGAGGTCATGGAAGCTGAGTGCAAGCTATGTTTAGTTTCTAATTGTAAATGTTGGAGCAGAAGTACATCTGGTTATCTTTCTGAAATTATATAACAGTAAAGTTGCCACTTCTCATTTATCTTAAACTTAAAAAAAAACATTCTATAATATTTTGTGTATCTTTGAAGAAGAGATTGGAGATTATATTAGACGATTCCAAAGATCTTTTAATTCTGAAGTTCAGATTCTGTGATTCTGATGCTTACAATTTAATTTTACATTTTATATTATTTGTGTGTCTCTGATTAATGTTGTATTATAATTTCCATGACAATGGAGGGTATGTCTGGTTTTGCTCACCATTGTATTACCAGAACCTTCATATAATAGGTACTTAGAGTATATTAATTGGTTAAATGAAGAATTATGTGAGGTTGCAAGGAGATTATCATATTCATTTGATAGATTACTAAATCAAAGTCAAGAAGAAAAATGACTTGCTTAAGAGCAACTGTTATTTAATGGCAGAGCCATTCTGAAACTCATATCTCCTGACTCCTAGGTTATTGGCATGAACAAATAAAATGCTAAAATTCTAAATTCTTGTAGTGTATCTCATGTCTGTTCTTAAAGTCATTACTAGTTGTGAGAATTACGTTCTTAAATACTTATCTAATAATAAAAGACTCATTTTAAGAAATAATAAAATATAATGACAAGAACATGAAAACATTTACAAATCATTATTTCTTCTTCCCATAAGTATCTGGGTTCTCAGTTGGATTTTCTCAAACTTCCAAATCTAGGTTTAGAGAAGAAAAATTGTTTTGTCTTAGTGATTACTCAGTAATAAAAAGAATGAAATCTTATAATTCATGATAACATGGATAGACCTATAGACCTAAAGGGTATTATGCTAAGTGAAATAAGTCAGAGAAAGATGAATACCATACAATTTCACTTATCTGTGGAATATAGCAAAAACAAAACAAAACAAAATAAAAACAGAATCATAGAAAAAGAGATCAAACTGGTGGTTGCCAGATGAGAAGGCATTGGAGGGATGGGCAAATAAGGTGAAGGAGAATATCCTATCTAATAAAAGAGTAATATGCAGATTGACCATCACTGCAACACACAATATAGCTGCCCCCATGTGGTCAAAGATCCCGCCCCCATGTGGACACAAGATGGCCACCACAAGATAGCCAGCAGGGGAGGGCAGTTGGGAGGCACCAGGCCTGCAAGGGAGGGCAGTTGGAGGTGATCAACCCTGCAGGGGAGGGCAGTTAGGGGTAACGAGGCTGGCAGAGGAGGGAAGTTGGGGGCAAACAGGCTGGCTGGGGAGCAGTTAGGCATCAATCAGGCTGGCAGGGGAGTGGTTAGGGGATGATCAGGCTGGCAGGCAGAAACGGTTAGGGGCAATCAGGAAGGCAGGCAGGTGATCAGTTGGGAGCCAGCAGTCCTGGATTGTGAGAGGGATGTCCAACTGCCTGTTTAGGCCCGATCCGGGATTGGGCCTAAATGGGCAGTCGGACATCCCTCGAGGGGTCCCAGATTGGAGAGGGTGCAGGCCGGGCTGAGGGACATGCCCCCCCTCTGTGCACGAATTTCGTGCACCTGGCCTCTAGTAGTCAACAATATTCTGAAAAGTTGCACCGTGACTGATAGTTACTGACTTAATGTGGTGATCATATTGTAAGATACAGGAAAGTTGAATTACTATATTGTACACTTGAAGTGAACATAATGTTGTATACCAAGTATCCTACCTAATAAAATAGTAATATGCAAATTGACCGCACCTTCGCTATGACCAAGCCACGCCCACCAGCCAAAGCCACGCCCACCAGCCAAAGCCACGCCCACCAGCCAATCAGGGTGAGTATGCAAATTACCCAACAAAGATGGCGGTTAATTTGCATACGCTGAGGTTGGGAGGAGTGAAGACTGAAGACAACTTAGAAGGAAGAGGGAGGAAAAGCGGAAAGCAAGGTGGCTGCCAGAGGGAAAGCCTGGGCGGGGCAGAGCGGGGCGGGCAGCTGGGGCAGCGCACGCGGCTGCAGCAGCCGCTTGCAGGATTCTTCCTGCAAATGGACTACTAGTCTATATATATAAAAGCCTAAAATGCAAATTGTCCCCTGGGGAGTTCGACCGGGAGACCAGGAGTTTGATTGCTCACTATGATGGGCACTGACCACCAGGGGGTGGCAAAGAACATGGTGGGCATTGGCGATGCAGTGCTGGCACTGGGCGGCAGTGGAGGCACTGCTGGCCCCAATGGGACCTGACGAGAGCAGGACCAAGGCGGGATGGTGGAGCATGTGAGCGGGTTGCGCCAGGCCAAGGCGGGGTGCCAGGTGGGGCTGTGGGGCTGCAAGGTGGGGGCACAAGCTGGGGCTGCTGGGGAAAGTCTGGACCAGACATGCCCTGAAGCCCTCCTGTGGTCCCTTACAGGCAGGCCAATCTCCCACATCCCCTCCCTGGCTGGCCAGCCCGAATTGTACCTCTGTAGCCGAAAGAAGCTGGTGTCTTGGACAGAATATGTCTGAAGATCAGCTATTGGCACAACGTACCTCTGCGGCCAAAAGAAAGTGGTGTTGTCATCAGAATATGTCTGAAAACCTGTCATTGACAAGTACTACCAATACTGGTAGGAACTGCCTTCACAGTGAAAATGAAGTAAATGAGGATGCAATTAACGAACATAGTTGTGGTGGAATGACTGTTACATGTCAATTTTGCCTATCACTAAATTTCTCCAATGGAAAACTGTAGGGAGCGGCTCTAGGGTCAAGCCTCGGGCTAACCTGTGGCAGGGCCACAAGCAAGTCCCAGCCTGGAAGGCAGAGCTCTCCAAGCATAATTAGCCTGACCTTGTAGCCCTCCCTAATCCCTTCCTCATAGCTAATGGGCTGTGGGAGGTGCAGCAAGTGTTGCCAAAACAAGAATATTTGTATACATAGTAATCTACCCTTGTTTTAATAAGACTATAAAATAAAGCATCGTCTTGCAGGCTGGATTTTTTGTGTCCTCATCCAGGCACGGGAGATCTACTGAGCCCCAGCTATATTCTCTTGTCTGTCTTTTCTTCAATCCTTCACCATCCCTCCTCAGGTTCACCCTTGGCCATGCTGGCACGGCACAAAAAACCATCTTATGGAAGATTTACTCAGTGTTGCAGCAAAGGTAAAGTTTGTCCAAATGATATAAATTTTCCAGAATACTTGGCATATTTAAAAAAATGAATGATAAAGATTCTGACAGTAAAAATTTTATGGAAAATATTCCTTCCATAAATAGTTCTTTTGCTTTTGTTTCAATGGGTGCAAATATCGCATCACCATCAGGATATGGGCCATACTGTTTGTTTTAGAATACATGGTCAAGTTTATCACCATATTGGAACTTTACATCCTTCAGCTGGTGTTTCTCGGAACTTTGTTCAACTCTGCATTTTAGACATGGCCAAAGTGATGAGTAAAAGATTAGCAATGCCAGAAAACCAAGGTTGCTCACAAAGACTCATGATCAACATCAACAACCTCATGCATGAAATAAATGAATTAGGCTTGGAGCTGGCACAGCATCACACTTCTGCTACATTCTGTTGATTAAAAACCCATCACAGAGCCATCCTAGATTCAAAGGAAGAGGACTAAATAAGGACGTGAATATGGGGAGGTGTGGTTCATTGGGGGCCATTAGTGCGATAGACCAGAGTTGGCAAACTGTGGCCCCTGGTCAAATCCAACTTATCTGTTTTTGTATGAATAAAAATGATTTTTACAGATGGACATTTGCAATTGATTTGATGATAATCAACACCAGCTTTGAACCCCAATTTAGTGAAATCTTATCTCCCCCAATTTTTTTCTATTCATTATTAAGCCTGTATTACAAAAAAACCACCTCAGTTTATTATTATATTTTATATTTAGCCAATAAAATTTTTGTGGAAATTTGTTTTTTTTCTTGGTATGCTAATACCTATATAATTTCTTGATTTTTTTGCCTCTATCTGGCCCTTTACAGAAAAAGTTTGCCAACCCCTGTAATAGAGGTCACACATACACTAACTTACTTTTTTTCTCATCATATCCCTAGCAGAGATACATTGTTATCCTCAATTTTCAGATAAGGATACAGAGGATCAAAAAGATCCACTGTGAAATGACTCCTAAATAACAGAGCTGGGAATCTCTCAGGATTGGCTTTGGATGCCTATATTTTGTGCTCCATCATGCTTCCTTCTTCTCTGAAGGTTTTAAGAGTCTCAGTAGAACAGACCTTTCAATCTCCTGAGTCTTTGCCTGGTGGCAGTCTTTGTCCTATGTACAAGTGTGTTTGGGAGGCCCAGGCCTTGCCTTACCCATACTAGTTCTGTCCTGCCCTGAAATCTAGTGTCTTATGTCTCCTTCTATATGCATATCTTACAATCTAGAGATTTTCAGTGGCTTCCCAAGGCCCCACAGTATTTCTCATAGGAAATACCAGGGAAAGTTCTCTTCTCAGATTTGCCTATTTTCCTTGTGAACATTTTCAGAAACTCCTCCAAATGTGAACATTTTTTAGCCTTAATTTCTTTATTCATAAGGAAGGACTAATACTTCCTGCTCTACTTTTATCTTTGTGAGGATCAAAAGAAAACATTTATAGGAAAATCATTGAAAACCAATTAAGCCCTATGATAATGATGATTATTAGTATTGTTATAACTATTGTTATTTCTGGAAATCTTTATATTTTATCACTAGTCAAATAATGACATCAGTATCTCCAAACCTGTTTTTGCTTCTGAAATAAGAGAACCTACACATGGGTGAGAGGCAACCATAGTCTGTCCTAACATTCATGCCTTAAGGCCTTTAGTATTGAGAGATCAGCATAAGATTTCTTGGTGCTAGATAAAATCTCATGTGATTACAGGTTCTGAATGCACTAATGCAATACTGTAATTAGATGTTATTATGCTAAGGGGTATATTACCACCCCCTGTCTTCATTTGCAGATGTGAGTTGACTTCTGAGAATGTGTATATTGAGTAGAGAATAGACCTCTAATTAAGTAAATAAATTTAACTCCTTGAAAATTATATTTTAATAGGACAATTCATACCATGAAAATGACAATTAAAGTATATTAAAGTTGTGCTAAAAATCTCAAAGCAAGGATATTCACCATGTTAATGATAAAGCCAGGAATAGACCGACAGAGTCAAAAGCCATAGCTCATATACTCTATTGTGTCTCTTAGCACTGGGAGTTTAAATTTAGATTTCACTGTGGGCTTCTGCAGAATTTATTTTCTTAAGATTTGGGTGAGGGTTATAAGGAAATGAACATCCTTAATTAAAATATACCTTCAACTGTCCTGTAAGAACTAAGGTTAGGACTGAGTAAGCTCTGAAGGAAGGGGAGGAGGGCTAGACTGGTGATCTTATTTCCCAAAATGTTATCTTCACCTTCCCTGTCTCTCCCTCTGATCCTTGCTGCCATCGAAGGAATATTTTTACCTCCCTGTTTCACACCCCAGAATCTATACAAATCCTTTTGCTTGGGTCTTTAAAAAAGGACTGGGAAAGCCTAGCGTTTTTGAAATAAACATTATTTACTTACAAAATTAGCAATTTATTTATGTAAAATAAAATGGGGTTGATTTAAACAAAGTATTTTTGGCAAAGTCATGCACACTTGGGCTATTTCCAAATCTTGGCTAACACTGCAGTGAACATAGGAGTGCATATATTCTTTTGAACATGTTTCAGGTTTCTTTGGATATATTTCCAGAAATGGAATTGCTGGGTCATAAGGCATAATTTTTTTCAGGAAACTCCATATTGTTTTCCATAGTCGCTATAGCAGTCTGCATTTCCACCAACAGTGCATGAGGGTTCCCTTTTGTCCACATCCTTGCCAGCACTTGTTTGTTGATTTATTAATGATAGCCATTCTGACAGATGTGAGATGATATCACATTGTGGTTTTAATTTGCATCTCTCTCTGATGATCAGTGACACTGAGCATCTTTTTATATGCCTTTGACCATCTGTATGACTTCTTTCTTAACACATTGTGATTTTAGATTTGTGTGATTATATGATTATCTCTTCTCCTACTAAACCATGTTCTTTATCCTCACATTGTACCTTGGTGCCTAACACACTACCTAGCACACAATAGCCAGTCAGTAAAAGTATGAAATGAATGAGTAGAGAGAAAATGATTATAAAAATACAGAGTCTACATATCAGCTATATTTTCAAAGGAAATTTATGATCCCATCCTTGCTATTGTTATCTTCATCTTTTTTGTTTTTTTAAATCATTATCAGTCTCCTTTTTTTAGAACAATGTTGACTTATATCTACTCAAATAAAATAATCTTCATATCTTGATAAACTCATTGAGCAGGAGCAGTATATTCATTTTCTAATAGAAATAGAAAAGAGTAAAAGAGGCCATTATTAGGTTGATGGGTTCATTACCTCCAGTAACAGGGTCGGCCCAACATGGTGTATATCTCTCTATCTCTATCTCTATCTCTATCTCTATCTCTATCTCTATCTCTATCTCTATCTCTATCTCTATCTCTATCTCTATCTCTATCTCTTCCCTAAATATTGTAGCAAGTGACAAGTGTTCTATTCTGGACCTCCAATCAACATACTGACTAGGGGAGGTCAAGCTCTCTAGGCTCAAGACTCAGGAAGTAAAAACTGGTTACATAGCCTCACCATCTTCTCCATGACTTCCCTCTTCCTGATCCACAGTTACTCCAGCTTTGTGTGCTCAGTCAGGATTGTCTGCTCCTTGCTCCTTAGTTTACTTCTAGGTAATAAAAATGTCTTTTTCTTATATGTTAACTTGTTTCTGATTAGTTTCATTTACCTTTTATTTATTCTTGATATGCCCTTTCTGTGATATTCCAAAGCTGTGGTTGCCATCTCTGCCTCATTCCCAAGAATAGGAATGATTTTTGTTTAACTGAACATTTCCATGCAAATCTCATTAAGGAAGATTGGGATAATTTGAGGATGCGTCTTTTACTGAGGAACTGGGGTTTGTATAGGGTCAGAGTCTTAGTGCACGGAAAGAGGGAAGGGTGCAAAACATTTAGCAAATAATCAGTGCCTGAGCATGGATGGTACCCTCCCTTCCTTCCTTCCTTCCTTCCTTCCTTCCTTCCTTCCTTCCTTCCTTCCTTCCTTCCTTCCTTCCTTCCCCTCTTTCTTTCCCCTCTTTTTTTTTCTTTTTCTCTCTCTTTCTTAAAGCTACTTGATCATATCTGTTAATGCCAATGACTAATGTAACTTCTCAGGAACTCTGTCCTTTCTTTCTTCTTATAGTTTCCTACATGCCTCTCTAGGATCTATCTTCATTAATGATCTGCCCCATTTTCCCCTTCCTTATTGACATTCAACTTTTCCCCTGAAAGGGACAATCTTGGATTCAACAGGCATAATAAACTGGTTTTCAATCAAGCCTTTCATACTTAGAAGTTGTATGGTCATCTCTCTGAGCCTTGGTTAGTTCTGTAAAATGATAATAACTACTTCAGAAAATTATGGTGAGCACAATGCTTAGTATAAAGCCTGACACATACTAAGTGCTCAATAAATATTAATCTGTTCTTCTAAGCTTCTGTGGCACTGGACTTTTGCTGTGTACTTTTATAGTTCTTTCATAGCTAATCCACAAGGAAATAGAGATGGACAGCTGCTGAATCCCATGATGGATGTAGGGCTGATTTAACAGCTATACCTACTTTGCTGGAGAAGCTTCTAGAATATACTCACTCAGAGCCACTTATATAGTGATGGTGTCCTCACAATCCTATTAATATAGTGACTAAACCTGTATATAGTAAAATGAATGCCGATACAATCACAGGAAAGTTCTTTAAAGAATTTCAGAGTTGTTTTGCATAGAAAGCAATATTGCATATTAGAAAGAGCATGAGCTTTGGTTGGCATAAGCTGGATCTGGATTTTAATCCTGGCTCTGCCACTTAGAAGGTGCTCAATAAATGGCAGCTGCTGTTGTAGCAAATCTGCTTTCACAAGAGATTCGATTAACTTGACTAAGCCAGCCTTTTCTGGGAAGGTTTCACCAGTGTTTCATTAAACATTGGCTTCTGTCTAGCCCTTTGCATATACTCACACTCTCCTGATTTTGAATTATGATAATCCCTTCTGGAAAAGATAAATGACTGAAACTTGATATGTGTCCAGAACTAAGGTGAAATATTGCATTTCAAAGGCAGTACAGCTTTTCTAGTAACATATAATCTAATGCCTTTTTCTTTTGTCTTTTTGAGGAGAAGGGGAAGAAGATGGTCAATTTAGAACTAACTCTCTTGTCTTGCATTTCCCTTTACACTATTTGGTAAGTTAATGTGGGTTAGCTAGAAGGGAGGCAGAATTTTGAGAGCTTTGGTTACAACTAGGATAGTTTAATATTCAGGGGAAGCCTGAAAACATGAAACAGGAGGCATTTTAAAAGCAGATAAAACTAACATTACTGTGTGCCTCTTTGGGAGTGTGGACATAATGAAAACTTAGCACCAATTATGAACTAAGACTACAGTAGGCACAAGGTTGGGTGCAGTCATTCGTTCAAGTGGGATCACTGAGTTTCTGTGATGGTGTGAAGTGCTGGGAATACAGACGTGGCACTTCTAATCAAGAAGCCCACAAGCAAACTTGTTTAACTCTGCCAGCCTCTGAGGTATATAGTTTCTCTTCCTTATAGCTGAGGAGAATGGGGCTCAGAGAGGTTAAATGATTGGTCCAAAATTACACAAGTAGTAGGTAGTTAAGCTTAACTTCAAATTCTTTTATCATTCCTTTAATCAGCTATTTGTGCTTATTATGTTTTCTTTTTAGTTATGTTATGTTAGAATGAACTTGGAAGACATATGTAGTGTGTACCTATAGTCCTGTTTCCCCAGGATGCTTGCTTGCTTCTTAGAAATGCTCCTTCTCCCACTTGAGCCATGTGGTTTGGAAAGGAGCTGCCCATTTGATTGATCCAAGAAAAACAAATTAGTCATTTTCCAGAATTTTTTTCAGCTAGGAAGTAAGGAAATGAGGTAAAATCTCCAAGGTATAAAACTGGTAAAAGTTTGATAACAAAATCAGACAAGGATGATGCTCAAAGGGGTGCCGTCTAAGGGTGCTTGCTTCACCTGTCGTTGTATGAAGGAGAAATGTACTTTTTTCCTCAGATTTCAGGAACATGTTTACGGCACATGAAGCAGAAGTGGTCAATGGGGGAATTGGAGGACATCGGTAATACTTTCAACAGTAAAGATCCATTTAAAAAAAGAGAAATGTTTATTCATTTAGGCTTTTTTTTTTTTTTTCAGAGAAGTAGCTGGCAAGGTTTCTCTTTATCTAAAAGTGAAGGTGATGCTGAAATAAAAAGAGAGTGCATAACCAGGAGTATACTAGGTACACCAGTCTGAGGAGGGCAGCCAGGAAACACTGAACACTGGATGAGGAGGGCCAAGGCCCACACATTCTTATATGGAATATGGTGTCAGTTTGAGGGAGTTTGATGGGTTGGGGTTCATAAAGCCATAGTTGGCTTTTCTAGATTCTTTGTGGCATGACATCAGAATGCTGGGTGTGTTTAAACCAACTTTATGGTGGGTATTGCTTCTAACAAGAGGTGAAACTCATTAATTTGTCAGGTATTACTGTTTAAAATGAGTAAGACATGGTGACATCTTTCTTAGATTACTTCTGAAAAATAAGTGAAGAGTCTGTGTATTTCTGTAAAAGTAGTTGAGAAATATGCGTTAGGCACATATTTGAGAAAGAGCACAGGAGCACTCTAATTTCAGGGAAAATAATAAAAACTCTGGAGTCTGATTAATTGGAGCAGTGTGAGAAGAGAGGATACTCACTCCATATACTCCTTCCAAAACAATCACCAATCTAGAGCAGTTCTAGTAGCGGTCCCTCCAATTGCTAATCAAATGAAAGGAATATTTTCATAAAATTCTTCTCTCAGATTTGACTAAAGGGAATATATTTTGATATACCAAATTTTATGGTATGATGAAAACAGATCCAGGAGTTGGTGTATTCTGATATTATAACAGGCATGATTGACAAATCCTTTGAGAAAACTGGCAAACTAGTGCTAATGCAATCCGTGCTAACCTACAAGAGGTATCATATGTAGTCACTAATTTATTTTTAAACGAGTGCAAGTACGTTTTCCTAGGAAGGGAGCAAGGAGCTTCTGACAATCTCAGCATTCCCACAGAGAGGTGGAATAATTTGAAAAGGAAGAGAGTAAACTGAAAATTTTCTATCACTTAAACATGAAACAAATCCTTCTCATGCCAACATAGTTAATCTGGTATTAATGCATCATTTCTTTTTTTATTTTTTATTTTCTTTCTTTTCTTTATTGATTAAGGTATTACATATGTGTCCTTATCTCCCTATAACCCCCCATTCCCCCACTCATGCCCTCACACACCTGGTGTCTGTGATGACTGGTTAGGCTTATATGCATGCATTCAAGTCCAGTGGTTGATCTCTCCCCCTTACCCCCACCCTACCCTACCTCCCCTCTGAGGTTTGAAGGTCTGATCAATGCTTCTGTCTCTGGATCTGTTTTTATTCATCAGTTTATGTTGTTCATTATATTCCACAAATGAGTGAGATCATATGATATTTATCTTTCTCTGACTGGCTTATTTCGCTTAGCATAATGCTCTCCAGTTCCATCCATGCTGTTGCAAATAGTAAGAATTCTTTTTTTTTTTACCACAGCGTAGTATTCCATTGTGTAGATGTACCATAGTTTCCTAATCCACTCATCTGCTGATGGGCATTTAGGCTGTTTCCAAATCTTAGCTATGGTGAATTGTGCTGCTATGAACATAGGAGTGCATATGTCCTTTCTGATTGGTGTTTCTAGTTTCTTGGGATATATTCCTAGAAGTGGGATCACTGGGTCAAATGGGAGTTACATTTTTAGTTTTTTGAGGAAACTCCATACTGTTCTCCACAGTGGCTGCACCAGTGTGCATTCCCACCAGCAGTGCACCAGGGTTTCTTTTTCTCCGCATCCTCTCCAGCACTTGTCATTTGTTGATTTGTTAATGATAGCCCTTCTGACAGGTGTGAGATGGTACCACATTGTCATTTTGATTTGCATCTCTGGGATGATTAGTGACTTTGAGCATGTTTTCGTATGTCTCTTGGCCTTCCTTATATCCTCTTTCGAAAAGTATCTATTTAGGTCCGTTGCCCATTTTTTTTTTTATTGGGTTGTTTATATTCCTTTTGTTAAGTTGTATGAGTTCCCTATAAATGTTGGAGATTAAACCCTTATCAGTAATAACATTGGCAAATATGTTCTCCCATGTAGTGGTCTTTCTTATTGTTTTGTTGATGGTTTCTTTTGTTGTACAGAAGCTTTTTATTTTGATGTAGTCCCATTTGTTTATTTTTTTCTTTAGTTTCCATTGCCCTGTAGCTGTATCAGTGAAGATATTGCTTTGACATATGTCTGAAATTTTGCTGCCTGTGATTCCTCCAGTATTTTTATGGTTTCCTGTCTTATGTTTAAGTCCTTTATCCATTTTGAGTTTATTTTTGTGTATGGTGTAAGTGGGTGGTCTAGTTTCATTTTTTTTTTTTTTGCATGTATATGTTCAATTTTCCCAACACCATTTGTTGAAGAGACTGTCTTGACTCCATTGTATGTTCTTACCTCCTTTGTCAAATATTAATTGAGCATAGTGGTTTCGTTTGATTTCTGGGTTCTCTATTCTATTTCATTGCTATATATGTCTTTTCTTGTGCCAGCACAAGGCAGTTTTGAGAACAGTGGCTTTTTAATACGGCTTGATATCTGGTATTGAGATCCCTTCAACTTTGTTCTTATTTCTCAGGATTGCTGCAGCTATTCGGGGCCTTTTTTTTATTCCAGATGAATTTTTGGAGAGTTCGTTCTAGTTCTGTGAAATATGATGTTAGTATTTTAATGGGGCGTGCATTGAATCTATAGATTGCTTTGGGTAGTATGGACATTTTAACGATGTTGATTCTACCAATGCAAGAACATGGTATGTTCTTCCATCTGTTTATGTCTTCCTCTATTTCTTTTTTCAGGGTCCTGTAGTTTTCCGAAAAGGTCTTTTTACCTCCTTAGTTAAGTTTATTCTTAGGTATCTTAATTTTTTTGGTGCGATGGTAAATGCGATTGCTTTTTTAGTCTCCCTTTCTGTAAGTTCACTATAGTGTATAAAAATTCCATAGATTTCATGGCATTAATTTTGTATTCTGCTACATTGCCGAATTCATTTATTAAGTGTAATTTTTTTTAGTGGAGTCTTCAGGGTTTTCTATGTACAGTATCATGTCATCTGCAAATAAT
This sequence comes from Cnephaeus nilssonii, assembly GCF_951640355.1. Lineage (NCBI taxonomy): Eukaryota > Metazoa > Chordata > Mammalia > Chiroptera > Vespertilionidae > Cnephaeus > Cnephaeus nilssonii. Next base: position 68,373,789 of record NC_137078.1, on the reverse strand, counting down.
GACAGTTTTATATCTTCTTTTCCAATTTAGATACCTTTTATTTCTTATTCTTGTCTAATTGCTATAGCTTGCACTTCCAGGATTATGTCGAACAGGAGTGGTGAAAGTGGGCATCCCTGTCTCATTCCTGTTCTTAGGTGAGATGGTTTTAGTTTTTGCCTATTGAGTATGATTTTGGCTCTTGTTTTGTGACATAAGGCTGTTATTATATTGAGGTATGATCCCTCCATTACCATTTTGCTGAGAAAGGTTGTTGGATTTTGTCAAATGCTTTTTCTGCATCAATTGATATGACTGTGATTTTTATCTCTCAATTTGTTTATGTGATGTATCATATTTATTGATTTGTGGATATTGTACCATCCTTGCATCCCTGGAATAAATCTTACTTGGTCATGGTGTATGATCTTTCTGATGTACTGCTGGATCTGATTTGCTAGAATTTAGTTGAGGATTTTGGCATCTATGTTCACGAGGGATATTGGCCTGTAATTCTCTTTCATTGTGTTGTCTTTATCTGGTTTTAGTAATAGGTTAATGCTGGCTTTGTAGAATGAGCTTGGAAGTGATCCTTCCTCTTGAATTTTTTGGAATAGTTTGAGGAGGATAGGTTTTAGTTCTTCCTTAAATGTTTGATAAAACTCCCCTCTAAAACTATCTGGCCCCGGGCTTTTGTTTGCTGGAAACTTTGATGACTGCTTCAATTTTCTCCATAGTTATCGACCTATTGAGATTTTTAGATTCTTCCTGATTGAGTTTTGGAAGGCTGTACTTTTCTAGGAATATGTCCATTTCCTCCAGGTTGTCTAGTTTGTTGGAATAGAGTTGTTCATAGTATATTTAAAGAATCCTTTGTATTTCAGTGGGGTCTGTTGTTATTTCTCCTCTTTCATTTCTGATTTTATTTATTTGGGTCCTCTCTCTTTCCTTCTTGATGAGCCTGGCTAGAAGTTCACCAATCTTGTTTATCTTTTCAAAGAACCAGCTCTTGGTTTCATTGATCTTTTTTTTTGTTTTTTTTTTTTGTTTTTTTTTTTTGGTCTCTATGTCATTTATTTCTGCTCTGGTATTTTTTTATTCCCTTCCTTCTGCTCACTCTGGGCTTTTCTTGTTGCTCTCTTTCTAATTCTTTAAGTTGTAGAGTTAGATGATTTATTACCATTTTTTCTTGATTTTGAGGTAGACCTGTAGAGCTATAAACTTCCCTCTCAGGACTGCTTTCATTGTGTCCCATAGATTTTGGATTGTTGTGTTTTCATTGTCATTAGTTTCCAGGATGTTTTTAATTTCTTATTTGATCTCTTTGGTAACCTGATCATTGTTTAATAGCATGCTATTCAGCTTCCAAGTATTTGAATTTTTTAAATTGTTTTTGTAGTTTATTTCTAATATTATGCCATTGTTGTCTGAGAAGGTGCTTGATATGATTTCAATCTTCTTGAATTTGGAGAGACTTTGCTTGTCACCCAATATGTGGTCTATTTTTGAAAATGTCCCATGTACACTTGAGAAGAACATATATTCTGTGGCTTTGGGGTAAAATGTTCTGAATATGCCAATTAAGTCCTTCTGATCTAGTGAGTCATTTAGTATTGCTATTTCTTTGCTGATTTTCTGTCTAAAGGATTTATCCAGTGATGTCAATGGGGTATTAAAGTCCCCTACAATGATTGTACTGTTGTCGATATCTCCCCTGATATCTTCCATGTGTTTTTTTTAATATATATTTGGGTTCTCCTTCATTGGTTGCATATTATATCCTCTTGTTATATCGATCCCTTTAGTATTATGAAATGGCTTTTCTTATCTCTTGTTATGGCCTTCAGTTTGAGGTCTATTTTGTCAGATATAAGTATTTCCAACTCAGCTATTTTTTTCATTTTAATTTGCCTGAAAGATATTTTCCATCCCTTCACTTTCAGTCTGTGTGAGTCCCTTTTTCTGAGGTGGGTCTCTTATAGACAACATAGACATGGATCATGTTTTTTTATCCATTCAGCCATTCGATGTCTTTTGATGGGAGCATTTAGTCCGTTTATATTTAGAGTTATTATTGATAAGTACTTATTTGTAGCCATTTTAAACTTTTGTGCCCTTGTTCCTTCTTGCCTTTTTATTTCTTCTTTTAACACCAGTCCCTTTAGAATTTCTTGCATTGCTGACTTGGTAGTGATAAACTCCCTTAGCCTTTTTTTTTTTTTGGTCTGTGAATCTCCTTATTTCCCCTTTAATTTTGAATGATAGCTTTGCTGGATAGAGTATTCTTGGATTCATTCCCTTGCTTTGCATCACTTTGTAAATTTCCTTCCATTTCTTTCTGGCCTGATGTGTTTCTGTTGAGAAATCATTTGATAATCTAATGGGAGATCCCTTGTTCTGTGTCTCTCTTGCAGCCTTTAAGATTATCTCTTTGTCCTGAACATTTGCCATCGTAATTACAATGTGTCTTGGTGTGGGTCTTTTTGGGTTCATCTTGTTTGGGACTCCCTGTGCTTGTGTGACTTTTTTCTGCCCCACATCAGGGAAGTTTTCTGACATTATCTTCAAATAGGTTTTCTAACCCTGGTTCCTCTTCCTGTCATTCTGGAACTCCTATTATTCGTATGTTGCTTCGTTTCATGTTGTCCCAAAGCTCCCTTAGGCTCTCCTCCTGTCTTTTAATTTTTTTCTCCATTTGCAGTTCAGTTTGGGTCTGTTTGCTTCCCTGTCTTCTAATTCACTAATTCGGTCCTCCACTTCTCCTAATCTACTGTTGAAACTTTCCATGGTGTTTTTTTATTGCAGCTATATTACTCTTTATTTCTTCTTGATTCTTACATAAGTTGTTGATTTTTTCATCCATCCAGTTTATAAACTGTATGACCCTTATTCTGAATTCTTTTTCTGACATATTGCATGCCTCCATTTCAATTAGCTGCTTTTCTGGCAATTCCCCCTTTTCTTTCATTTTCTTTGTCTCCCCATTTCTGCTCTCACCGAAGGATCTAGGTGTCGAGTAGTGAAGGGTCTGCTCCTCGGGCGACATTGGCTCCTCGGGTGGCAGCTGCTCCATGGGCAGTTGCGGCAGCAGTTGCTCCTCAGTTGTCAGTGGCTCCTCTTTTGGACGCTGCTCTCAGCATTGGTGGCTCCTCTGGCTGGCAGGGGCAGGCTGCTCATGAGGCTTCTGCGCCTCTGATGGGGGCAGCCTGTGCGCAGCTGCTGCTCCTTGGACAGGGCAGGCTTCTCGTGCAGCTGCTGCTCCTTGGACTAGGGTGGGCTGCTCGTGTGGCTGATGTTCCTTGTACAGGGGCATGCTGCTCATGTGACTGCTGCTCCTCAGACTGGGTTGGGTTGCTCACACAGCTTTTGCTCTTTGGATGGGGGCAAACTGTCCAGCTGTTTGCGTGGCTGCTGCTCCTCACATGGGGGCTGGCTGGCTGCGAGGCTGCTGCTCCTCGGATGGAGGTAGGTTTGCACATGAGGCTGCTGTTCTTCAGACGGGAGGGTGGGCCGTTCACACAGCTGCTGCTCCTTGGATGGGAGTGGGCTGCTCACGTGGCTCCTGCTCTTCAGACAGGTGTGTACTACGTGCAGCTGCTGCTCCTTGGATGGGGCCATCATTTCTAATAAGTGTAACTGTACTTTTCCCCCCTAGATAATATTTTTAATTTAATTTATTCTTTTTTAAAAAGTTGGATACAATATGATATAGTATAAGAACCAAAAGATTTTGGAGTCCAAATCCTCTGCTTCTTAGTTATATGACCTTGGGTAATTTATTTATTTATGGTCATTTAAAAGTTTTTTTTAAGCAGTTTATCATCACCGTTCTGCACTAGTTTCAGATGCACAGCACAGTGGCCAGACAACTGTCCTTTGGCAATTTAAATGAAACATTTTGAGTCTCAGTTTTCTCATCTCTTAGTTTAGTATTTAAACAATCTTACCTTTGCAAAGTTGTGCTTTCTTAAATTTTGCACCTTAGGCACCTCACTCTTAAAGAGGCATTTACTTTTAGGGTTATGTATGTATAAAGTTCACACATGAGATTGGGTGTCTCATTAAATTTTGTGCCTTCAAAAAAATATTTTTGTGCCTTCAAGCATCTCATTTCTCACTGTGATCAGCCCTGCTGTCTTCTGTGGTTGGAATATGATATGTGGGAGGCAGAGGGTGAGAAGCAGGGAATAGAATGATGCAAAATGAGTGTAAAGAGCTATGCAGAAGCCATATCACAAAAGGCCTTGTAAGTTATGTTAAGGAGTTTGAACTTGATCCTGAGCGAAAATAATTAAAAAATATTTCCTGAAATAACATGTAAAATGTTTTCACAGAGGAGCAACTTGTTCAGGATTCCATTTGAGAAGGATCATTTTGGCTAGTGGATGAGGACAGAATGGGAGGGGACCAATATTTAATCATTGCAAATAAGTTAAGAGGTGAAGGCACTTGTTCAGTTGAGAGATGATGATGGTCAAGACTGGCATAAAAGCATTGAGATGGGACAAAGTGGAAATGCTTTAGAGATATTTAAGAGGTAGAATAAACAGAACATAGTAATGAATTAAATGTAGAGAATGAGTTAAAAGCCATGGAAAATGTCAACCAAGTTTTTGGCTTGTACAGCTGTGTACGTTGTAGTGCCATGCTCTGAGGTTAGGGAACAGTGTAGAAGTAAGATTGAAGCTATTTATTTCAATTTGGACATGTAGAATTTGAAGTACCTGCAAGACATCAAGTAGAACTGTTTAGTAAAGAGTTGACTATATAGGACAGGAATATAAGATATAGAATTAAGATAAGAAATTAGATACAGAATTGGGAACATCAGTGTGTATAAACCATGAATGATGTTGCCTAGTAAGGGTTTCCTGATTGAAAAAAAGGTTCTAGGAAAGAACCACAAGAATGCCAGAATGGCAGAGTATAAGAAGCCAGCAAAGTTCAAGAAAGTTTGTGTAAGAAGGTAAGAGGAACTTTATATAGCTTCACATAAGAAACCTTGGTCAGTCCTAACCTGTGCAAAACTTACCACTGTGTCCCATCCTGGCATGCTGTATTCAGGCATCTACTCCTCATTATTTAGTTCATGGTCCTCATTATGAAATGTGAAGCCTCACTGGCTTCAAATTCTTTTTTTCTAACCTGCATCAATTCCTGGCCTTTTGCTTCAGGGACTGTCTTCTTCATTGCACTAACCTAAGTTGTCAGATGCTTGATCTCCTCTGGTTCTGACTCTCTCTTTATGCTTTGTCATAATTTCCATTATGCTCCTAGGCCACATTTAGTTATCCTACCAGGTTTGCCTTGACTCTGGGAGAAGGAGATAAGAGAGACCTTTCACCAAGTGCTAGACTCAGTTTGGGTAGATTTCATTGGAAGGTCACCTGTAAGTAAGCATTGGCTTACTGCTTTCATATCCCTTTGACCAGTTCATTGCAAACCTGCCTAAACAAGTCTACCCCACTGAGCTCACTTGACCAAGATATTCCAAGTAGGCAAAGTAGAATGACAAATGTTTAACTTATATACATAAGTTGTATTAAATTCTATCTGAATTATATATAAAGTGGAGAGTATTAAATATTGAAGAACATCAACAATTCTAAGTAAGCAAAAACAAAGAGAGAGCAGATATCATATATATGAATCATTGTTTAATGAGCTTAAAAAGTTTCCTAGGACAGTATCACATATTCATACAAATTTATTAGAATTTGTTGTTTATGGTTGTATTTGGACTGCTGGAAAATAGTGTGAAAGAAACGTCTGCATCTGGCCTTTTTCTGTAGAACTCTTCTCTCAATGAAGGTCAAGTTCTAAGAAAAGCTGGAAAAGATGTTTGGCTCACATGCTACTGATTTAAAGAGTCATCAGTTTTCTCTGAGAAAACCAGAATGTTTTCTGAACAGGTTTTATTTGTTTGCTTTCTTGTTTTTGTCACATGAATGTTGATATAGAATCTCAAATGCAGAAGAAAATTTAGGGTACCGAAATTTCCTCTAAAATGACTTGGTCCGATGGTTATCCAGCCTCTCTTTAGACACCTCTAGTAACAGGTGTCACTCTGTGTGGAGTGAGTCAGTTCATTTCATTGTTGGACTGATCCGATAGTTGGTAAGTTCTTTATTATATTAAACTGAAACTTATCTCTCTATAGCTTCTACCAATTATTTCTGCTTTCTGTCAGGTGCACATACTGTACCTTATTTAAATATCACCTCCTCTACTTATTAGTATTGTGAGAGAAGGATGTCACTTCATTTTTTTGAGTTTCTATTCCTCATCTAATAATGTATATTTTAATTCTCATCTTCCATGATACAATGACTAAAATGAGAGAATGAAGGTTTTCTGTCTTAGGCCCTAGTTCGGAAAGACTTCACAGAGGACTTTTTTTTTTTTTTTTTTTTTTTTTTTTTTAGCAAGGATCATAAAGGATGGGTAGGAATTTTCTATAGAGAAGGGAGGATTAGGAAGGATACAAGTAGATGAGAGGTTGGCCCTTTGGTATAGAGAGAATAGCATGAGCAAAAGCATTGAGGCATAAAAATTAAGCTCAAATATTTTCTAGTGGCCAGGTTTGGCTAGATTTTTGAGTGCCAAGGGGACTAACGGAGAGAATGATAAGATATGCTTTGAGGAAAAGTAAGCTATAGACAGACTATAAAAGGACGTTTATACCATGATCAATTCAAAGATCATATTACTTCTAGAGTTTAATGAGTTTTAAGGAAAGCATAAAGAAAGAGTAGATACCAGGGTTTAAATTTAGGTCTTCTGAGATGGTATCTCATGAAACCATAACTATTTGGATATTTTTCTCTCTTTTTTTAAAAAAAATCTATCTTTATTGTTGAAAGTATTACAGATGCCCCCCCCCCCCCACACACACACACTTTCCCCCTCATTGAACCCCTCCACACAGAACCTGCCGGTACCAGGCCTTCACCACCCAATTGTCTGTGTCCATGGGCTATGTATATATGCATATAAGTTCCCCTGTTAATTTCTCTCCACCCCACCCCCACACACCCACCTTCTGAAATTTGTCAGTCTGTTCCATGCTTCTGAAATTTGTCAGTCTGTTCCATGCTTCTATGTCTCTGGACCTATTTTGTTCATCAGTTTATTTTGTTCTTTAAATTCCACATATGAGTGAGATCATGTGATACTTATCTTTCTCTGACTGGACTATTGGGACATTTAAAAATTATTCTTATATTGTTATAGAATTCTAAAATATAATTTGCTTCCTTCCAGCACTATGCACCAGAATCCAAGAAGGGCTCTGACCCAGTTCCTGAAGCTTTTCACTTGGCTCCCAGCACGAGAAATCACAGTGCTGTTCTGTCAGGATCCAGTGCATTTCTTTGATTTTTCTGAGTCTGAACCTATAATAGGAAGGAACATTAGGGAGAAAGAAAAGTGTATTCTGTCTGCCCACTTTTTTATACATTGCTATACCCTGGGATAGACAGTGCTTTGTGTGACAAATGTGTTCAAATCCGAGCTCTGCCACTTACTACTTGTATATATGATATACTGTATTTCTTACTTTTCCCCTGAACACCAATATGTTAATCAATAAACTGGGAATTATGGTCCTTGCCCTGCTTATTTTTTGAAATCATTATAAGAAAACTAGACAAGATTGTCAAAGTCCTTTGAAATAATAAAGTGGTATTTTATTACTACTATTAGGAAATCACCAAGGTGAGAGGGCACCAGTAGAGATCAAGATTGGACTCAGGGTAAAGTCAATTAAGATATGTACTTTATCTTCCATGGCGCTGACCTTTTCCTCCCTGTCATTTTCCCTTTTTTCCCCCCCTTTATTCCCACTCACTTATTTTGGCTTGAAGGCCTGTTATTTTATAGCTCTCTCTTCTCTTCCCTTCCCAAATATTCCCAGGATAGGCTCTAGTGGTATGTCATTGATGCCAAGGTGTAAAGAGCAATAAGATCTCTATTTTGTAAGGTTTCCTTTTGGAACTTCATCGTTCATAAAAAAGCAAAAGACATTATTTATTCATTCAAAATTATGTATTCAAAAGCTGTGGTACATTTATACAATGGAGTACTACTTGACCATAAAAAAAAGGAATCTTACTTTTTGCAACAGCATGGATGTATCTGGAGATTATTAATGCTAAATGAAATAAGTCAGTTTGAGAAAGACAAGTACCATATGATCTCATTTATATGTGGAACCTAATGAATAAAATAAACTGATGAACAAAATAGAAATGGAGGCATGGATACATGGAACTGACAGCTATCAGAGGGGAGGGATATGGGGGACTAGATGAAAGAAAGTGGAGGGATTAAGCAATGACTCCTTAATGATGACCTTTTATATCCCGAAGGACATTCTTAACACTGTAGAACCAAACTCTGCTCACATCCTTCCTATGATTAAAACAAAACAAAACAAAACAAAACAAAACAAAACAAAGCAGTGTTTCTCCATTTCCCTCAGAACTGAAGTCTGAGCCACTTGGGCTAGATCAAGGCTCCTTATTTTCCATCATGTCTTCTCAATAATACTTACGTTGCTGTAAGGGCCTTTACAGATGTTTTTTCTTCTTTCTAGAAATTCTTTCCTCCTTTTCATCTCTCCGGTGAACTCTTTTTTTTTTTCCCTTTTAAAACTGGGGTTGGATTACATGACCATCTACTACAAGCATGTCAAACTCAAAGGCTAACATGAGCCAAATAAACAAGGTTTAAGTTTATGTGGGCCACACACACACAAAAAGCTTCAATTTTCATAGAAACGTAGGTTTATTTCAATATAGACATGCTGAATACAAAGGGCTGAAATAAATGAGTAACCATTAAAATAATAGAACATTTTAATAAAAAATAATATCTTTTCTTGAACTTTAACTTACCAGACACTGAATACCTGCACAAAATAAACCTATTTTTCTTGTTCTCGGAAAGTGAAATATTTCCTGTTGCGCACACAAAACAAGTCAGTCCAAGACTAATTACGTGGCAATTGGCTGCTAAAATATTAGCTGCTAGTATTAGTGGAGAGAATTGGTGCGCCTGTGCATAAGGCGTGTAAGGGAAATGAATGCAATTTGATTATAGTAATCAGTCATTAGCGAATGTTATAGTTCGTTATTAATAACTAGAAGCTCGGTGCACGAAATTCGTGCATGGGGGTGTGTGTCCCTCAGCCCAGCCTGCATCCTCTCCAATCTGGGACCCCTTGAGGGATGTCCTACTGCCCGTTTAGGCCCGATCCTACGGTAGGATCGGGCCTAAACGGGCAGTAGGACATCCCTCTCACAATCCAGGACTGCTGGCTCCCAACTGCTCGCCTGCCTGACTTCCTGATTGCCCCTAACTGCTTCTGCCTGCCAGCCTGATCACCCCCTAACCACTCCCCTGCCAGGCTGATTGATGTCTAACTGCTCCCCTGCCAGCCTGATTGCCCCTAACTGCCCTCCCCTGCAGGCCTGGGTCCCCCCTAACTGCCCTTCCTTGCAGCCTGATCGCCCCAAACTTCCCTCCTCTGCTGACCTGGTCACCCCTAACTGCCCTCCCCTGCAGGCTTGATCGCCCCCAACTGCCCTCCCTTGCAGGCCTGGTCCCTCCCAACTGCCCTCCCCTGCTGTCCATCTTGGACGGCCATCTTGTGTCCACATGGGGGCAGCCATCTTTGACCACATGGAGACAGCCATCTTGTGTTGGAGTGATGGTCAATTTGCATATTACTCTTTTATTAGATAGGCTAGAGGCCTGGTGCATGGGTGGGTCCAGCTGGTTTGCCCTGAAGGGTGTCTCGGATCAGGTGGGGGTTCCCTTGTGGCATGGGGCAACCTGGGCGAGGGGCCTATGGTAGTTTGCAGGCCATCCTCGCCCCCCAGCAACCCAAGTGGAGGCCCTGGTATCTGGGATTTATTTATCTTCTATAATTGAAACTTTGTAGCCTTGAGCAGAGGCCAGGGCAGGCCAGGGGGAGGCGGGAAGCTTGGCTTCCTCCATCGCCGGGGGCAACCCAAGCCTCCTGCTCTCTCCAGCTCCGTGGCTGCCGCCATTTTTGTTGGATTTATTTATCTTCTATAATTGAAACTTTGTAGCCTTGAGCGGAGGCCAGGGCAGGCCAGGGGGAGGCGGGAAGCTTGGCTTCCTCCATCGCCGGGGGCAACCCAAGCCTCCTGCTCTCTCCAGCTCCGTGGCTGCCGCCATTTTTGTTGGATTTATTTATCTTCTATAATTGCAACTTTGTAACCTTGAGCGGAGGCCAGGGCCGGCCAGGACGGGAAGCTTGGTTTCCTCCATTGCCAGGGAAACCCAAGCTTCCTGCTCACTCTGTGGCCGCAGCCATCTTGGTTGGGTTAATTTGCATACTCACTCCTGATTGGCTGGTGGGCGTGGCTTGTGGGCATAGCAGAGTTATGATCAATTTGCAGGTTTCTCTTTTATTAGTGTAGACTAGAGGCCTGGTGCATGAATTCATGCATGGGTGGGGGTCCCTTGTGGTGGCTTGTGGAGATCGGGCCCCAGCTCCTGCCCCTAGACTTGCAGCCCCGCAGCCCCACAGCCCCACCTGGCACCCCTCTTGGCCTGGCACTGCCCCCTTACCTGCTCCATCATCATGCCTGTGGGGTGATCTATCGGTTCCACCCCCCTCCTCCTGCCCAGCTCCCTCAGCACCTGGGAGCCAGGCAGTGGCCCTGCCCCCCCTCCCCCAATCCCACCACTGCTGGTTGATATCTACAGAGCAATTGGGCCCCTGCTCACACCCACCTTGGCCTGGCACCGCCCGCTCACCTGCTCCACGGTTCCATTCTTATCAGGGCCAGCAGTGCCTCCACTGCCACCCACTGCCATTGCTACGTCGCTGACACCTGCCATGTTCGACGCCGCCCCCTGGTGGTCAGCACACATCATAGAGAGTGATCGAACCACTGCCTGAGGGGACAATTTGCATATTAGGCTTTTATTATATAGGATTCTGTATAACAGGGTATTGTAAAATTTAAGTTACGAGATTTTTATTAAAACGTTTCTTACATACCGTTATATTGGCTGGGCCGCAAAAATATTCGTTGTGGGCCACATGCAGGCCACAAATTTGACATGCTTGATCTACCAAATTAGCACAGGATTCCTCCCTATGTACTGCCATAACTCTTTGCACACTGTATAATAATTGCCTGTTTTTATGGCTATGCATTGATTGCAGGGCCTTTTCCTTTATTTCTCTTCTGTATTCCTATTGCTACCTGTAGCACCTGACAGACAGTTTTTTAGCATTAGTATGATAATACCTGTAGATTTTTTAATCAATATTTGTTATCAAGTTGAGTCAGTTCTCTATTCCTATTTTTCTGAGAGTTCATTATGAATGGGTGTTAAATTTTGTCAAATAATTTTTCATCATCAATAGATATAATCATGTGATTTTCTTTCCTTTTAGCTTGTTAATATGGTGAATTACATTTACTGGCTTTTGAATATTGAATCATCCCTGAATACATTCTACTTGGTTAATGCATATAATTCTTTTTATTTATTGCTAAATTCTCTTTGCTAATATTTTGTTAAGGATCATTGCATGATATTTATGAAGGATATTGGTTTGTAGTTTTTATTTTGTTGTATTGTCTTTGTTTTATTTTATATTAGATTGAAATAGTAGCTTTATAAAATGAATTGTGAAGTGCTTGCTCCTTTTCTAATTTCTGCAAGAGATTAAGTAGATTGGTGTTAATTTTTTAAAAAAATATTTGATAGACTTCTCCAATGAAAATATCTGGGCCTGGAGATATTTCTTAGGAATTTTAAAATTACAAATTAAAATTTCTTAATAGTTATAGGATTATTTAATCATCTATTTCATATTGTGTTAATTGTAGTAATTTGTATTTTGCAAAAAATTTATCCATTTCATCTGTTTTGTCAAAATTATGTTTGTAGAGTTCATAATATTTTCTCTTTTCCTTTTGATATCAAATGGTCTGTGGTGACATGTTCTTTTATTTCTGATATTGGTAATTTGTATCTACTCTCTTTATTACTTTCATTCATGGAAGAGGTTTATCAACATTATTGATCTTTTCAAGGGACTAGGTTTTGTTTCACTAATTTTTTTCTATTATTTTTTTTTTGTTCAAATATCATTTATTTCTGTTCTTGTTATTTCCTTACCTCTGCTTGCTTTGATTTAAACGTGTGTGTGTGTGTGTGTGTGTGTGTGTGTGTGTGTGTGTGTGTGTTTTACCCAGTTTCATGAGGTGAGAGCTTAGATTTTTGATCTGAGACTTTGTTCCTTTCTAATGTGTGCATTTAGTGCTATAAAATTGCCTTTCAACATTGCTTTAGCTGTGTCTCACAAAGTTTGATAAAGTCTATTTTCATTTTCACTCAGTAAAATGTATTTTTACAAATTTTCCTTGAAAATTTCTTTGTCCATAGATTATTTGTAACTTTGGTTCTTGGTGTTTAACTGTTTAGAGATGTTCCTGTTATCTTTTTATTAATGATTTCTAGTTTAATTTCATTGTGGTCAAAGAACATACTCTGTATGATTTTAATTCTTTTAAATTTGATAAGGTTTGTTGGATATAGGATTCTGGGTTGACAATCCATTTCTTTCTGAAATTAAAAAATGTGCCATTTCCCATTGGTTTTTATAAGAATTCTGCCATCACTTGTATTGTTTTTCCCCATATAGACAAAATATTGTTTCTTTGTCACTATTTTCAAGAATTTTCTTTGTTTTAGTTTTCAGAAGTTTTATTACGATGTCTCTTGGTATTAATTTCTGAGTTTATCCTATTTGGAGTTTGTTCAGCTTTTTGAACCTGTAGGTTTATGTCTGCTATTAAATTGAGGTATTTTTCAGCCATTATTTCTTTCAGTACACTTTCAGCCCTGCTGTATTTCTTCTCTCTTTCTGGAACTCTGATGACAAAAATATTAGATATTTTATTATAGTCCCATAGGTCCTTAAAGCTGTGTTCACTCCCCCGCCCCCCCGAGTCTGTTTCTCTCTGTTGCTCATATATTAAAGATAAATATTAAAGAATTGAATTGGAGAAAAAAAGATTGAATAATGTCTATTGTATCTTTTAGTTCACTGATATTTTTCCCTTCTGTCTGCTCCATTCTGATATTTAGTTCATTCATTAAGTTTTTTATTTCAGTTATTGTATTTTAATATTTTATTTGATTTTTCTTTATATCTCCTGTTTATTTTCTGAGAATTTTTCTTTCCTTGCTGATACTCTATTTTTTATTTGTTTCAAACATATTTATAATTGGTTGTTGAAGCATTTTTATGATGGCTGCTTTAAAATCTTTGTCATATATTTTTAAATATCTGTCATCTCAATATTGGGATCTATTGCTTTTTAAAAATCCCATTTGAAATTTTCTTGGTCTTTGGTATGATGAGTGATTTCCTACTGAAACTTGGAAAGTTGGGGTTTTATGTTATGAGACTCTGGATCATATTTAAATAATCTGTTTTGGCTGGCTTTCTCAGACAGTATTCTGAAAGGATACGGGCATTTTGACACCTTCTTACTGCCAGATGGAGTTAGAGGTCGATGTTCACTACTTGGCCTCTGTTGACAGCTGCAGCAGGAGAAAGAGGCCCTTATTATTTTTGGGTGGGGCATCTGGACTGGGATGAAAGTCATGATTCTCCACAAAACTAATCTGACACCACAGCAGCTAGGAGGAGGAGGGGCTGCTCATTGTTCCAAAGTGAGTGAAAGTCTAGGTATTCCACATTGTCTCTACTGAAACCACAGTAGGTGGGGGACTCATTACTACCCAGCAAGGCAGTGAAAATCACATCCCCACTCAGTCTTTCCTGACACCACCCTGGCAGTGGGGTTGGGGCAGCTTGTTACAGCCTGGGGAATCTAGGCTCCTCGCTTGGCCTTTGATGGCAAGGTGGGATGAGGCCACAGCTTTTTTCTGTGGTGTTTGGCTATAGTAGAGCATTTATTTTCTAAAAGTTTTCTATATGGTTAGGTCTCCTATTTTCAAGTCATTTGTCTAAAGAGAACAAATTTGGAGGGTTTTGTCTGTATCTATTGGCATTTCAGGGGTTTTAGCTTCTCTAGCACCCATCCTGGCATCCATGGGACAAAAATAAAACTCATGAAACTTACCACAATGTCATTCTTTGAGTCTGGAGGTCACTAGTCAGTTTTCTGGCTTTCTCCCCATTTGAGAATATTCTTATTTTTGTTTTATGTATAATGTCCAGGTTGTTTAGTTTTACTTAGCAGGAGAATTAGGGAAACATATTTGTACCCCATCTTCCTGGAAGCAGAAGTTCAAAATCTTTTAAGGCTCCTAAATGCTTGAAGAGGAGCAAGACTGAAAGTAAAGAAAACCTTTGAAAGATTCTGAATGGAGATAATACAGATGGGGTTGTGGAGGTGCTCATAGGGACAAAAATCACTTGAACATGAGCTAGCTATTGCATTTAAAAACTAGATATAGCTCTGAGTTTCCTGGATATGAAGGCAGAAGTAACAATGATTTTTCTTTGTTCCCTTTGTTTGAGAAAAATAAGTAGATCTATTTATTGAGAAATAAGTTTTTTCTAGCCTGACATTCTAGGGGGGATTATTATGTGTATAGTTTTAAATAAGAGGCTTTGTTTAAATTCATGTTTGGATATTTTTAAACTAGGGGTTTACAAATATATTGTTTCTCATAAGTGAACATTTCTTACCCTAGCTGTATATACTAGTAAAAGCTGAAGGCATAACCTACTCAGTCATACTATGTCTAATGGTATTAGATACTTTTAATAAAATTTAAAATATGCATTTTTGTATTGTTTAGAGGTCAGAGATCTCAAGGAATGAATGGTACATTAGTTCTTCTTGTCTCTTTCATATACTGAATATCCTAATTGTTTGACATGAGTCTTTGCCAAAAATTCTCAAATTAGTTTCTTTGATGAGTGCATGAAGTGAGTGTAATTTGATATATTATTTCAAGGATATATGTAGTGCATGTTTGATATAGATTTATTCTAATACTCATATATCCAGCACATCATTTTCAATTTAAATAAATGCTTTTTTCCAGAAAAACTTTTTATCTGTAGAGGATGTTATATAGATGGAGTGTAATTGGAGAAAAATAACATTATAGAATACCTACTATGTACAAAAATCTTATACACATTCTATGTATATTCTTCAGCATTTTAAGTTGCACAGTAGAGTAATTATTTTCCCCATTTTATAGACTGAGACTAGAGGAAGTTAAATATTTTGCCCAAGGATGCACAACTAGGAAGTATCATAGTTGGAATTCTATATCCAGTTCTGTTTCTGACTCCTCTCCTATATGAACTCTATGGTTCAGCCAATCTACTTTATTAAAAATGAAATTAAAAGGGAAAATTGATGTGAAATATTTGGTAGGAAGGAACTGAATGGAGGTGAAAACATAGAAAAACTCAAAAGAGTGAGATCAATTTATCAGAGTCAATTTAAATGAAAATTATGACAAAGGATTTTGAAAGTACTGGTTTAATAATAATTTAATCTTCCTGTGAATTTTGTTTTTACAACCCTTATTTGGCTTAGCAAGAACCATCAATTATTTGTAGTACCCAAGGGTGCTTTATAAGATGTTAGAGTTTGGTCATTTTTTATATAAGTGTATATTATGAAAATATGTGTGTGCGTGTATTTTATAGTGATATTATTGAAAATAATTTGATAACGAACTCGCTAAAATGTAGGTTCCCAAAGCTTTGAGCTCTAAGATCATCTTGATTAGCCCAGCCTCCTGTTTGATCAGTAGGAAGCTGATACCGTGGGAGATTATGTGACTTGACTAAGTTCTCATAGTGACTAGCAACAAAGCTGGACTCCAGTCCAGTACAACCTATTAACACAGTCTAAAGCCTTTCAGAATAATTCTGTTTGTCTAATGATAAGCCTTTGCCTAATTTTTAATGTAATTTAAATTTTATAATTTCTTCTTTTTTTATATTTTAAACTATTTAATACAGGTATTTGTTGTACATGTGATTTTAGTTTAACATAAACACAAAATTTCTCTATGGAAACACTTTTCCTGAGTTGGAAATGAAATCTGAACTAAAGAAATTTTAATCCACAAAGATAACTCTCTTCAAAATATAGGCAATGATTGTTTCTGAATTGAGAAGTTTCCCTGAAGTTCAGGGCTCAGTCCCAGGACAGGAATGAGTGAAAACTCCTTGTAGGTCAAAAGCTCTGTTGAAGTCATAGGATTGTACTTTACAGCTCTTAGAGTGAGCTTTCTCAAACAGCCCCGGAATGAGGTCTGGGTGCTCAGGCAGTTTTGCTTTACATCAGCAGGATAGCCGCTGACATAAGTGGGATTGTTGGTGTCCACCAAGGTGGATTGGATGTGTGGAATTTCAGCATGAATGGCGTTCCCATCCACAACCAGCACCATGAGGTGCTGGCTTTTGTTAGCTTGCGGTGTGTGCCATTTTCCATCACAGAGAGTATTGGTAACTTTGGGCTCATATGTGGCTGTTATCCTACCAGCACCATGTTAACATGAAACAAGAGCTTGCCATTCACAATCTCTAATCCAATGGCATCTACTTTGGCGCCGCTGATCCCCAGGAGGACACTGTTTTCTGAGGAGGTACAAAACTCAAGTGTGATGTTCACATCTGATCGAACTTTGTAGCCTTCTTTGACAAGAGCTGCATATCCACTTCCTTCAAAGAAAGTTCCTTCATGGGCCCCTGCATAGCATTGGGCTACTGCAGATGCAGACACTGGGCTGCCCTTGTCCAGCTGCTTGCTGTTCACTGTCACCTCCCCAATGCAAGCAGGGTTGCTGTGGGTGACATTTCTAATGTTCCTGGGCCTATAATTGGGGGTGGGGGGGAGTCCTCCAGGTACAACTTTCCTTCCACATCCAAGGTGGTGCTATCTCCCACCATGGTCACCATATGGGATTCCTGGCCATCAACTGTCATGCAGGCCTTTCTTTTAAAGAAATCTTCTTGACCGTGTGCCACTTGCCATCACTGAGCAATGCAGGGTGAGAGTCCTTTGCCCTTCCTTTGCCAGGGTGAGAGACCTTTGTCTCTCATCACTATGCAGGGTGAGAGACCTTTGTCTCTCATCACTATGCAGGGTGAGAGACCTTTGCCCTTCCTTTCCCAAGGTCAAACATGAAGTGGAGGTGGCCCCCGTGCAGCTGGAGTGTTGCATAATCCACTTATTCTTATTAGCTTAATATTTTACAGTGCTGTAATTCATTCAAGACCTAGGAAAATATAATTAAAAAATACCAATTATATTACTTAAAAGGACCTTATATAGTATACAGTCCACTCAATTGTGAGCTACTAGGGGGACAGAAACATATGTCAATTATTATTTTTTTAATTTTCAGCACTTGGCTTAGGGCCTAGTTGAATTTTAGTTGAATGAGTGAATGGATGAAGTCCAAATGAGTAATAACAATATTCAATATCGGAATTGAAAAATACATTAAAATTACCTAGGGCAATACCTTAACTTTAAATACGAGGAAACTCAAAACAAAAGCATGTAATTTATTGTCATACAAACTAAAAATATATTGCATTTATATATTTTCATTGCAAAAAAGCTTTCTCTTTTCAGTCTATATTTAGATTTAACAGTAATTTTGCATTGCACAACTTCAGGGGGCACTATTTGTCTTATAATTTTATGTGACTGGTGCTGTTATAGCTGTACACAGTGGTTCAGTATCTGAGGTAGGTATGATTGCCCCTATTTTATAGATAAGGGAACAGTTATCCAAGGTCAGACAAATTATATGTAGCAGAACCAGTATTGGACCCCTCTTTTCTTATAATTCAATATATTTTTTCTCATACTGCTTCAATCTGAGATATGTCATTTCCCATGACACATTCTAGACAACATTTAGAGCTGAGACCCAAACACACACACTGTTTATAGCTCTGTTCCTGAATCTGCCTATCTTGGTTTTCAGTTCTTTTCCCACTTTACCATTTCTAGCTTTGCTTTTTGCATATGGCTCACACTATCTCCCTAACCTCAACCTTGGCTTGCCTTCATCATAGGTTTTCATTCTACCTTTGGCTGTTTTTACAATTTAACCTATTCCCTGTCACCTTCTACCCTAGCTTCTTCCACCCCAGCAAATACCTTTACTTTCATGGTTTACTGTTAAACATGTCATTTCTCTTTTTAATTTAAGAGTAACAGGATTTCTACATACATTCTCCAACTTTTTCTGACTTTCCTTTTCAAGTCCTCCCTGAGAATTATCTTGCCACCTAGTACAATTTCATTCTCTGCACGCTGTCTCTGGGTGATTCATCTCTGCCCGTCACACGGGGCGCACACCAGCATCTACACACACAGGTGAATCTGCTCCAGTGATATATTTTAATTATAGATTTAGTCAGAAGTAATTAAGCATTTCTGTAATGTGGATGGGCACCGACTTTTAAAAATTCATGCCGTTTTAGATATCCCATGTGTGGTTTGTGCCACTCTAGTTTGCAGAGTCAGAAGGAGCCCCTAGTGTAGTTAGATTAATTAACAGAGAATAAACTTAATGGAGCCAGAAAAGTACAAAAAATTGTGCTTTCCCCCCTATATCTCATGCAGATGGAATGGCCATCCTGGGATTACGGCAGGGGATGGCAATTGCATTTTAATTACAGGGCTGATGGTTTCGGTGCTGCACCAGATGGAAGGGCCTTTTCAGAGAGAGGCCCACTCACTGCCTTGGTCGATTTTCCCTCTGAAGCTGGTTAACAAAACTCGACAGGAGACAAAAGTGATGAGGCTACTTTCAGATCCCAGGGATTTTATTCCCTCTTCGGTTGCTTTACTTGGAGTTCAGTCAGAGTCAAGGAAAGAGATGCTCCTTCACACAGGTTACCAAACAAAGGGGAAAGGAAGAGACTGGAGGAAAGATTCGTCTTCCTCGTCCGTCTTCTCAGATCCTTGTGGTTTCTTTAGTGGCTAAAATCACTTTCACTTCCATTTTGTCACTTCACCATTCTGACAATTCAGTAACAAAACTATTATTATCCCCATTTTAGTGAAAGGAAAATTAAGATGAAGACATTTAAGCTTTTATAGATGTAGCAGTGTTACTGAATTACTTGTATCGAGGCAATGTTAAAGTAAAAGAGTTACTTGTTCTGTAGCTATCCAAAAATACAGAGTTACAGATCAAGAAGCCCTCCAACACTTCATCTCATTGATAGAAAAGGAAACTAGGAAACTAATATTCAAGTGGTGTAGTGGAGGACAGTGTGGGATAGATAAAAGAGCGTGGTCTTTGGGGCTGGTCCTGGTAGGGTTTCACTTCTGTATTTATGTCTTTAGAATTTTGGGGAAATCCACTCTCCAAGCTTCTTCTTTTTGTCTGTAAAATCAATTGAACTGGGTGGAACTGAGACCCCCTCTAGCCTTAAGTCCTCTGCTACCCAAAGCTCAGATTTTCCTACACCTAGGCCAGGAGTTTTTTTCTCTCTATGTTCTGTGGGTGCTAGCTTATTTTTGGAGAACTTACATTTTTAAAAATTATACTTGAGATGGTAGACTGGGGAGAGTGAATACTGAATTGACATTAATGGAGGCCAAACTCTTGAGGAAATTTTAGAATGATATCACAAATGAAAATAGCCAAAATATTGGGAAGCCACTACTTACCCAGAAATGGCAATAATTTAGACATATTAACCTGAAATTGATATGAAAATTTCATTCTCAGGCACAAACAGCTACTCCACCAAATGCCTTGTCAAGCCCCGGAATACAGTTCTGAAGCAAATAGGTTAGCAATTGGGAATCTCATGTCTTTTTGCATTCATCTAAGCCAGTGTTTCTCAACCTTTCTAATGCCGCGACCCTTTAATACAGTTCCTCATGTGTGGTGACCCCCCAACCATAAAATTATTTTCGTTGCTACTTCGTAACTGTAATTTTGCTACTGTTATGAATTGTAATGTAAATATCTGTGTTTTCCTATGGTCTTAGGCGACCCTGCTAGCGGTTCTCAACCTGTGGGTTTCGACCCACAGGTTGAGAACCACTGCTGTAGAGCCTAAGACCATCGGAAAACATAGATATTTACATTATGATTCATAACAGTAGCAAAATTACAGTTATGAAGTAGCAACGAAAATAATTTTATGGTTGGGGGGTCACCACAACACAAGGAACTGTATTAAAGGGTCACGGCGTTAGAAAGGTTGAGAAATACTGATTTAAGCCATTTGATTTAGTGGTGCTTGCCCCTCAAAATCTCCTCCTTCGACTTTTTTCTCCTTCAAAAGAGAATCATTTGTTACCTTCTCACTATAATTAGATGGTTTGAGGGGGATAAACATCAGACCTTCACAGCTGTTGGGGCCTTGATTTATAGGAAAATTATTTGTTCTAATTATGCAGAATGATTCATAGCTTATGCAAATGTGTGATTTATTACCGGACCACCTCTTTTATATGTAGCCTCAATTCTCTTTAGTTTTTAGTTAAGTGCTTCCTAGGAATCATAATATTATCTAGTTGAGGCTACTGGGTTCCTTTTGTCCTTCTTGTGAAAGCCTAGAAGAATAACAGTATTCCTTCATTCATTTGAGAAAAAGTAATCGAGCAATCCATGTGTACAGGTACTGGGAATATAGAAATGATGGTCACATTTACTGATATAGAGGACATGGGGAAAGGACATGTCCTATAGCACTTTAACATTCCTTATTTTGTGTGAGCCTCATGGCAGACTCATAAAACAGGTAAGGCAGCTTTTATTATGAAAGTTTTACAGATGAGGAGACAGGCTCAAAGAGGAAAAGTGATCTATCCAAAGTCACTTAGCATAGGAATTATAGGGACCCACTGGGACTATCATAATTCCTGGCAGCCAGAATCAGCCTGGATGCACTTACATATATATGCACATGCATATATATGTGTGTGTGTGCAGGGGTGGGATTGGGTGTCAGTTGGGGTTGGGGATTATTTCCCTATGTGAAAGGATGGAAAAGTTATGATATTTTTCCTTTTGCTCAAAATGGCTCCCTCACTTATCTACCTGATGCAGAGCTGGACGCCCCACTTTATTAGTTTAATTTAGGGCATGAAAGGCTGGTATTAAAATGCCAGTGTTCTTTAGAAGAAATGCATATCTTGATCTGTTACTTGTTATTCATTCATTCGTTTGCTCTTTCTTTCAGCAAGCTTTATTAGCAGACTTTCCAGTGCTAGACACTAGGAGAGCAGTGGAGGTGGCCATTGTTGAGTACGTGATACAAGCATCAGTTTGACATGGTCTCTCTCATCATGAAGCCCACTGGCTGTCTTCAGTATTCCATTTCCTGATATGCTTAATGTTCTATATTCAAGTTACTAAGAATTCCACATAAGAAAATGATTTCTTTTTGTATTCCTGGATTAGGTATCAGCTGGTGGTGTATGCCTGTACCTGTATTAGCTTACTAGACATTGAGTTCTTTGAAATCAGAGACCTGTATTACATCTCTGTGTCTTCAGTGCCTGATTCATAGTAAGTTCTCAGCAAATGTCTGATCTGGGAACAAAAGAATGTATTAATGCACTGTTAAAGTTACCTTTGCATATTTCTCTTAAAGTTTCCTCCATTCTGGCCCTGACTTAGTTCCTCTTTGTTCTCCAAAGTCAAAGAACACCTACTCAGACTTTGAATCTCTTTTCTAATCCCCAAATATCAGTCTTCCTGTATTATTGTAATCCTGGCCAAAATCTCTACCCTGTGACTTCCTTAGAGCTAAAGGAGTGTGAAAAAGACGTATATTAATGTGAACAGAGTGTAACCTTGGACAAGTCATATAGCTTCCATGAGACTTAGTTTTTTTTTCTCTGTAAAATAGTAACAGTCTCCCCCTGGCCACATGACTCCGTTGGTTGGAGCATTGTCTTGTGCACCAAAGGGTTGTGGGTTCAATCCTCTGTCAGGATATGTATGGGAGGCAACCAATTGATGTTTCTCTCTCACATTAATATTTCCCTCCCTATCTCTCTAAAAATCAATTAAACAATATATTGTTGGATGAGGATTAAAAAAATAATCTCAGCCTTTCAGAGTTCCCTGGTTTCTCTGTTGTATACTTATGGTTTTATGTTCTCTGATTTAATTTGTCTTTATCTTCTACTACACAGTGAATATTTGGACAGTCTCATATTAATCTTTATATTTACTTATATTCATCCAACATATATTTATTGAACACACATTATGTACTAGACACTATGCTAGATGTTGGGAGTTCAGCAATGAGTAAGACCAATACAGCCTCTGCCCTTGGGAATTTATAGTATGTAGCTTAGAGTAGGACCTACTAAGTGTTTATTGGGTGAATCAATGAAAAATAAATGAATCAATAAATGAATGAAACTGTTATCAGTGGGTAGAGGTCCATGTCCTCGCCGTTTGCAGGTAGGAGTAGACTTCTTACGATATCCCAAGAAAAGGAATTTTCTGAAACTATCTGGGAAGATGAGGTAATATAGAAAGTTTTTATTTCTGTGGGATCAAACTCCTGAGTTTCCAACTTCCCATTTCCCTTTGTTGGACCAAGGAGGAAGTGTATCTGTGGCTTCAGTAGGGCTTGAATCAAAGCCAGTGTCCAGAATTTTCAGTCCATATTGGAGCAGTGTCCAGTCCAACATCAGGCTAGCTTAGTTTGTATTTCCTGTTGAAGTCCATCAGTCCATTGTGTGTGGGGTCCGTATGGTTGTGGGCCACATGAGCTAATGCAAGAGAGCCAAGAGAGAGAATTCCTGTTGGGGGATTATGTATTCCCAAATTTGTGTGGGCTTGCAATGGCCCTTCCTACTCTAGCCAATCCATGGTTCCCTAGGCTTGAATGACAGGCACTTTCCCCGGATCACCCCAACTCAAAGTGCATGTGCCCATCTTCCCCTTTGTCCAGTCCCCCAGTCCCATCCCCCAGCAATCTGCAGGGAATGGGCCAGGGATTCCCTGGAGAGTGTGAAGTTGCAGCTTGCTAGTGAAGCTTTCCAAATATTATGCCTATCATGTCTGGCCTCCCTTTGCTCCTTTCCTGTTTTTAATAACTAGCTAATCCCAATACCATCCAAACTACTTAGTAACTGCAGAGTGCTTTTTGGATGTTACTTATTCATATTGTAAGGGTACTCAATTGCATTGAGGATCTGATTCAGTGTCCAATATATTCTCCCAGACTCTTCTGTGCCACTAATCCTTGAATTGATATATGGCTCTCCCCTTGCTTGTGGTTCATTTATTGTCTGGGAAATAGGTTAGACCAAAGCCCTCTCCTAGTTTAATTACTCCCTATCTCCTTTTCTGATTACTGTCTTTCTTTACTGATAACTTTTGACTTGTGGGTGAGAGAAAGTTTCAGGAAGTGGTAGATAAGGAGAACGAACATCCTTTTAAAAAATCTTAAAAGAAAATGAGTTTCTCTGAAGATGAATTATTAATAAAGTAAACTTCATGGGTACTTAGCTCCTGGGTCCCCAAATTTTATTTGAAAGAAAGTGAAAGTGCTTTATATTTTTCAATTTATAATAAAAGTAGGTTGGACATATAATGTACCTTCCAAACCTGAAATATTTTAGTGAAGGTGTACTATTAACAATTATACCAAGATAATATGCATAAAGTGGTGCTGTCCCTGAAAAACCAGGATACATATGTTCTCTATAGCAATAGGGAAATAGAGTAGTGTCAAACATGGGCCAAAGATTTGACCCATTGGCCAACATGGGGTCAATCCTGACTCTGAAACTTAGAATAAGCTTAAGGCAAGTTACTTGAATTCTCTATATCTATTTCTTCTTCTATAAGATGAAGCTACTCAACCTAACTCCAGTGTATCTGGAATTAATTAAGATGATACCTGTAAAGCTTCCTAACACAACCTGACACATAATAAATTCTTAAAGAATATTAGTTTCCTTTTTAAAAATTTCCACAATAGCAACTCTGCCATTAACTCAATATGTGATATTGAACAACTTTCCCCATTTTCTTATCAGTCAAATGGCAGGATTGAAATAAATTATCTCTATACTCCAGTCATTTTACTGGTATTGGATTTCTCAGAATAGCTCCATTACAAATAACATTGTTGCCATAAACCTCCAAATTGTATTAGGAATCTTGATATCTATAGAATATGTTCCAGGTATTCTTGACATGAAAAACATTTCCAAAATTCTCCAGCAGACCATCTATCATATCTTTAAATTCAGAAATTATAATTGTTACATTATGAGGTCCATCCCAGCTCTCAGTCACATTTTGTGCTCCTCTGTCAGAACGAATAAAACCAAAGCTGATAACTCTTGAATTTCTAACCCTGTAACATCACAAAAATTGGGATACTCAAAAGTGGCATGAAATAGTCCTTAATACTTTTAATCCAATTCTTAAGCTATTTATTGAGTGAAGAGCTTGTTGTGGCTGATCTATTCCCCTCTGAGGATTCTCTTCTGCATATTACATAACCCAGAGTCTTTAAACTGATCCTTAGGATGTGTTGACAATTATTTATTTACTAATGGTTTCTCTTTCTAGAATTTGGTCAACTGGCCTCCATTTCATTTGAAATGTATTCAATCTTTTTCCCCCACTCACTCTCTGGCCAATCTGTCACCAAATCTTACTGATTCTATCTCCTTAATATTTATTCAAACTGTCCCTCTTCCCTATTATTTCTGCTCCACAGTTACGTTTCATTCAAATAAATAGTTATTAACAGTTACTGTATGCTACATACTAGAGAGTGAATATAAAAAATTGAAAAAAACAGGCTCTGCCTTCAAGGAGAACTGTAAATGGCTTTATCATTCATCTCGTCCAGTTGGCTGACTATATAGACCAAGAAGCTGAGACCCAGAAAAGGAAACTGACTACTACAAAAATCACACAGCTAATAAGTTGCAGAGCTAGGTCTAGGACCCAGATTTTTTAACACCACCATTCACAATAACTTCCTCACTACTATGGTAAACATAAAAATAACCAGCCCCTTCAATGAATCACCATCACCCTCATTAACATTTCATAGTACTTTAGAGTTTATAGGTCCACATTTGTCATCTAACTTAATCCTTATAATGTCTCTGCAAGAATTTAATATTATTATTCATCATAGTGACCCTGAATCTCAGAGAAGTTAGGTAATTTGTCTTGGTATAAGTTCTGAAACTTATGCTCCAAATTCATGAATTTCCCTCAGACCACATTTCCTTTCACATAGTAGGTGTTATATTACAATTAGCATGTGTGGGGAATAGAACTGTTTAACCCATGGATCTAATTTTTGAAGTGTACAATGTAGATAGCTCATAGACTGTAATTAACAGTCATGGTAGGTGTTGAGTTAAGGGTTTCCTGGAATTGTTGTATCCTCTAAAGATTGCTGTTTATGACCATCTACTTTTAAAAACTGCAACAATAAAAACCAGAAGACTTATATGCATGCATATAAGCCTAACCAATGGACACAGACAACAGGGGGGAGAGGGCATGAGTGGGGAGGATGGGGGGATAGAGGGGAAATAAGGACACATATGTAACACCTTAATTAATAAAGAAATTTTAAAATCTCTTAAGTTACTTATTTTTAAACCAACAAATGAAATTTTTACCAAAATTAAATTGAGGTTTAAGAAAAAATTGAAAGATAAAATTATCCACAGTTAATACTGGATTATACCATATATTTAGCACAGGTTTACAGTGAGTGAAGCCATTGTGTTGCAGTCAGGAATGACTTGTTCAAAGCCTTACAACAGGAAATTGGCAGGTAAACGGTGAAAAAAAAATTCTAGAAATTATTTAGAATGCAATAACTGATTGTGATGACTTAAAATTACAAGCCAAGACTCTGGAGTAGTGGTAATAAATTAAGAGTAAAATGTGATTCATTAAACAGAGGCTCTTAAAGAGCCTCTTAAACCTCTCTCAATGGGTGAACAGAGAGCCTTCCAGCTGCTCAAGCATACAGTGACCAGTGTCCAAAGTCCCAATCATGTGCAATCTTAAAGGTAAAAAAGAAGACTTAGTGAGCTCTGTTGAAATTCTATTTTTTGTCTGACGTTGAGACAGTTCCTCTCCAAGATAAAAAGGAGAACCTTTAACCTGAGTTTCACCAGGCACTCAGCACTTTCTGGTTCTCCGTGAGTTGAGATCCAATTAAAGACTGGTAAGATGAGGGTATGAACAGAAAGGATGGTCTTGCCATTTAAGAGAAAAGCTGGACTTTAGTATGTATATCTTTACTTTGAGTGATGTGTGTTGAAAGAATGATTTCAGTGTCAACCAGGAGGGTCCAGTAAGGAATGTAGTTTTTTCTCTAAGCACAATTGGAATCTAGACATTATCTGATTCATAATGCCTTGCAAATGAGGCAAAAGTAGCTTAAGAAGGCCAGCGTGAAAATCCTTTCAGCATTCTATGAGAGAAGATAGTGACTAGAAGAGAAGCCATGGAGATGGTAAGAAGCTGTTCCATTTGGGGTTGAGTTTAAGGGAGTCTAGAGGGGGTTCTAGAATTAAGATTATAACAGTTATGATCAGAGAGAAATTAGCAATTAATACGGGGTGGGGAGTAGGTTTATAGTTGGTATCATTTTTTTTTTCATTTACTCAACAGTCGTCTTTGAACAAACATCCTGTGCCAATCCCCAGAGTGGGCACATAGGTATAACAGTGAATCAGACCCTGTCTCTGTCCCTGAGAACCTTCTAGTCTATAAAGGGAAGACAGTTTATCAATAAGTCAGTGTACTAAGTTGTTAGAGTTGCTTTAACTAAAGTTGGGAATAATTATTCCTATCTGGGTTGGGAGGTGGGATGGACTAAATCGCCTTCATTAAAAAAGATGGATGTGCTTGAGCTAAAATTTCAAAGTGTGATTGTCTTGATTTTTACTAGTTGAGGATAGCATGATTGGCAGAATTCTAAGATGCTCCCCATGACACTCTCCGCCCTCCCTTTATACACACCTCCTGAAAAATTCCCTCACCTTGAATATGGATGGAATCTGTGAATAGGATGAGAAAGCATTTTTCCATGATTATCTTAGGTTATATGGCAAAATTGGATTTGTAAATGTTATAAAGTTGCCAAATCAGTTGACCTTAACGTAGGAAGATTATCTAGATGAACGATGAGAAGGATTTGAAATGATGTTATTAACTTGAAGATGGAGGAGGCCATGTGGCAAGAAATGTGCATGGACTCTAAAGAAGCAGTACCCAGGTGCAAGCAATAAAGAAGAAAGAACCTCAGTTCTACAACCACAAGGAACTGAATTCTCCCAGCAAGAATGAGCTTGGAAGCAGATTTCGCCCTCTCCCCCAAAGCATCTGGTCCAGGTTGATTTCAGGCTTGTGACACTGAGCAGAGAAGCCAGCCATGCCGTGCCACACTTCAGACCTACAGCACTGTGAACTAATAAATGAAAGCTGTTTTAAACTGCTGAGTTTGTGGTAATTTGTTACACAGCAGTAGAAAACCAATATAAATGGCTTTGTAGCTGAGCCTGCCCTAGTGAGACTTGGAGGTTTGTTTTTTTATACAGCAGACTTGTAATTGGGCAGATTGACTAAATGAGTCATCCTTTCCTTGCAGGTTATTCCTCATATATACATCCCCTCATCTTTTCCCTCAAAAGGATTGAGCCAAATACAGGGTAGGGCAAAAGCAGGTTTCCAGTTGTTTGTATGGAAAATAATATAATAATTAATAAATAAATAATACAAGAATAAACTGTTTCATTTACTGACAACTGTAAACCTACTTTTGTACCACCCTGAATTTCCTCTTTATTACAACAGACAAATTAAAATATTCCTTTGACAATTGTTTTTGAAATCGTTACACAATTAATTTGAAGATTTTGTTCACTTTGCCTCTTACTGCTTTTTATAGGCTCCCAAAACTAAATATTAAATGAATAAATGAATGAGCTCATCAAACATTTTTGAAAAGTCTAAAAGAATAGTTATTAATTTCTCCAGATATATTGATAACTACAAGATATACCTTGTGTAAGACTTTATAGTCAATGTATAGTTTTGACTGGTCTTATCTGTACTGTTTCCCATGTTGGACTCTTCCTACTTTGCTCAGCCTTTAAATATTACTGTTCCTAAGGGTTTTGTTCTGGGTCCTCTGCTCTTCTCAATTTATCTCTTTTCCTGAGATTCTTAGCTAATGCCACAACTTTAATGGACATTTGTAAACTGATGACTTTCAAAATTTTATCTCTGGCTTTAGATTAGAGCCTGGGTAGAACAAGGGTTTAAATAGAGCTTAGGTTTCCAACTATTTTATTCTCCCTTGACTATTCCCTTCAAAGAGTCCTCAATTGAGAAAGCGTTTTTAGCAAAGAAAAAAAAAAGCAATTTCTTATATCAGACATTTTAAATTTGAAACCAAAGGTGTTACCTGAAGATGATTTTTCTAGGAAAGATTTCATTTGTGTAGGTCTAGCTGTCAGCCAGGTAAGGTGACCAGTCTTCTGGGAGTAGACTTCATGGTATTGCCTATAATCTGTATTTTAAAATTATTCTAAAGTGCCCCTTTGTATCTGAAGTAAAATTTTGATTTGGGCTTTTAAGGAAGGAGTGCAAAAAACCCAAAGTGAACAGTTTGATTGAGAGATGCTGCTGGAGTAATGAATAATGAGGCAGACACTCTCTATAAGAATTTAAAGGGTGCAAATACTAAACAGAGAGGGACTGGCCCTCTGGGAATGAGTTGGTGAAAACATATAAAACCAGAAATTGAAAATGTGTGTTGTGGAGTTGTGCACCTGAAACCTATATAATTTTGTTAACTAGATTACTTTCGGATCTCTTCTGAGATAAGGAGGCATTGGCCCAGTTTTACTAGTGTATACAGTCTTAACTATTTCTCATTTAAATACCTAGTTAAATAATTACACTATCTCAAATTATCTATTTTATCCCATGTATTACTTCTGCTACTCCTCCATATCAAAAACCCTTCCTCAATTATAAGTATCTTCCATTAAAAATGCCCTCATGTAACACAGTATTTTAGAGAATGAGCTTTGGAGTCAGGCAGTATTAGGTTTGAATTCTGCCTTAGCCAGTTATTAGATATTTAACTTTAGGCATCTTACTTCCTTGATATGAGCCTTGGTTTTGAAATGGAGATGATGCATATAATCCACTTTATAATAACTATTAATTTAAATTATGTATGTATCACATTTAATATAATTTACCTATTGAAGGAACTTGATAAATTCAAGTTTTATATTATTTTATAAATATTATTTTTTATTTTAACAATGCTTATTGTACATATGGATCAATCTTACATATCTTCACATTAAATACCCTACTTCAATCCTAAATAGTATTCCTTTTTCTTAACTATAATCATTTATTCAAAATTACCATAAATTTACCTAATTTTAAATCCTCACTGGTATTAATCATTTTTCATCTTATATACTCCAACCAAATCTTAAATAGCATGCATGTTAATTATCCTGCTTCAGTCTTAAATATATCCTATTTCAAATCCCCATTTCAGTTTAAATAACCTCCATCCTAAATACCTGTAACAAGGGACATTTTCTATTTTAGTTTGCATTCTCCCCTCCCTTCTGGTAATATTTTCTTACGTTTTGGGAAATTGTTCCTCCCTCATGCCTTGTAGTTAAAAATGTGGTTTTCAGTTGTTATTTTCCACCCCTGCAATCACGGAGGCTGTCATTTGACTCTGGCCTCACTCATGGTCCCTTGACAACAGTGATAAGTTCAGGGGTGGACAAGTGAGTGCCACATGCTAGAGAGACTAGTAAGAGTCATTCTTGGACTTTTCCTTCTGAAGCTAAGGAAAAGTCTCTCTTTCTTGTTAAAGTATAAGCCAAAAAGGAAGGAACCCTGGAGAATCTGACAGCTGCATGTCCTTTGTCATGAAGAAGACAGAGAGTGGGGCCAACAAGGTAGAAATTTAACTTTGTCCCATTTGTCTCTCTGCCCTCTAGTGCACCTTTTCCCTCCTGGAGAAGGCACCAGGGTCATCAGTTTCCTGCCAAGGAGCTGTGACTTCTTGCTGAGCCTCTTTTCTGCTCATTGTTTCTTTTTTTCATATTAAAATAACGTGCAAATCACCAAAAGGAGATACAATAATTTCTACCTTCTTTCTGAGGAAAATAAGCATAACCTTAATGATTATTTATAATTAGGAAGTGATTTTTCTAAGAGACAACTATGTAGAAGAGACCAAACTTTATAAGTCCAAGATAAATGATGCTTGTAGATAGAAGGAAGCTAATGGAGTGTAAGTGGATAGAAACTTAGCCAGATTTGGCTTCGGATCCTGATTCCGTGTGAGCTTGAGCATGGACCACCTGCCTAAGTCAAGTTTCTTACACATAAAATGCAGTCAATAGCATAGTCATCTTGCAGAATTTTTGAGGATAAAAGAAATAATGTAGAGCAGGTCTAACAGCCTCTCAAAGTCTATTTTTATGGCGGAAAACTTGGAAAAATAGTACCTGGCCTTAGATATTAAATAAAACCCAAAACATTCTTAGAAATGGGGATGGGGAAAATAGTAAGTAAATATAAGATATGCAGTTTTACCATTCAGGAGATAAGAATTTGCAAATAAGAACTTGTCAGCCATTTCAGACTAAAAATAAATGTATACAAATGCCATTTACCATGGCATTTTATAAGTGGTCCACTTTTTCTAATAACTTTCATAAAATTTAGGTAAGCTATATTTTCACTTACATTTCAAATAGTCTTAAAGCTTTCTTTCCCCCAGGGTTTAAACTCAGATTTTTATTGTCTTTTGTTCCCACTGCAGAATTAAGTGCTTATCATAGCTTGTAATTTAATTCCTGGGTGATAGACTAAAGCACATGACACTACAGCTTAAAGTGAGTATAAAAAGGTGAAAATTTGATACTTT
Organism: Cnephaeus nilssonii; assembly: GCF_951640355.1. Taxonomy (NCBI): domain Eukaryota; kingdom Metazoa; phylum Chordata; class Mammalia; order Chiroptera; family Vespertilionidae; genus Cnephaeus; species Cnephaeus nilssonii. The sequence goes on along the minus strand of NC_137078.1, from coordinate 68,342,825 downwards.
TCTTTTGAGAGATAATTGAAAGAAGGGAGTCACTTTAAAATGGGAAAACTATTTTTAACTTAGAAAAGATTTGTGTACTAGAAGGCTTGACTTCCTGTAGATAATACTAGACCCCTGCCCATGCACGAATTAATGCACTGGGCCTCTAGTAGTAAATAAAGAAACAATTTTTATGCTCGAGACTGGATTGAATGAGTGCATTCATTCAACAAACATTTTTAATTGCTAATTAAAATTCCAAACACTAATTTGATGAATGAGCAGACATGATTCTGCTATCATGGAGTATATAGAATAATATAAAAATATGTATTTAAATAAACATTCAAATAAATATATAATAAGAAACTGTGATATGTGCAATGTAGAAAAAGAATGCTCTCCAGTAAATGAAATAATAAAGAATGAAGTTCTATGAGATATAATGATGGTAGGTACTCAGGAAAGGTCTTGCTTAGGTTACTCACTTAAAAACAAAGATGAAAGGTGAGAAGGAGACCGCTATTCTGACAGGGAGAACAGAGATTTCCAGGTAGAGAGAAAGGCATGTGCTAATGTCGATGCAAGGGTGCTGCCTCTGTCTGCCTGCATGGCCTTCAATGCTTGGAGTGCCAGAGTGAGATGGGAAAGTAGACAGATGGCCACTCATCAACTTTGTGCCTTACCTTTGTTCTTGGGACCTGACACAGCACTCTTTGCTCCCTATTTTGTACAAAGTTCCCCATAAAAACTGCTTTTTTCATCTTCTGTAAGCTACCATGTGGACACACACACACACACACACACACACACACACACACACACACATATCACCACAAGAACAGATAGCAATTTGCGGGCACAGCACAACTCAAATCCTTCCAAAGAAATTACATTTCTCCAAAGAAACATTCTTCTGAGATATATCCATACCTACAACATAGGTAATCTTTTATATATATATAGAGCAATTTCTCTTGACCTAAGTATAATCTCAAATATTTTCAGGGCAGAAGTGGATCTTTGTTTTACTTTTGTCCAACCAAAAGGCCCATTTGGGTGACTTCCCAGAAGAAAAGAATGATATTCACTAAGGGTGAAATTCATCTGTACCTTTTACAAAATAGAGACCAGCTGAAATCTATGAAAGTACAGTTTTTCTTGTTTCTCTTCTGCCCACCCATCTTCCCATCAGAACTTCAAGACATTTGCTCTACCAATTCAGCAACCTTCCCAGGAGGTTCTGCAAGAAGGAAGCTCCTCCCAAGTATGGCACAGGGATAGGAGCACCTTGCTCCAGGGATCATTTCCTGCCCCCTATGCAGTGCTGCCTCTCCTAGTAAAAGTGAAAGTGTACAGCATGGCTGTGGACATACCGTAGGCATTATTTTTTTAAATTAAAAACTTTTTAAAGCTACAGTTTACTTTCAATTTTATTTTGTATTAGTTTCAGGTGTATAGCATAGTGGTTGGGCAATCATATGCTTTGCAAAGTCATCCCCCTGCTATTTCCAGTATCCATCTAGCACCATACATAGTTATTATAATATTATTGACTATATTTCTTTGTTGTACTTTACATCCCTATGACTATTTGTAATTACCAATCTGTACTTCTCAGTTCCTTTACCTTTTTCACCCAGTCCACACCCTTCTCCCCTCTGGTGACCATCAGTCACACAGTAGTCATTAAATTAATGAAACTGGGTTTCTTACTCTTATTGATTTATGTAATTGCTTAGGTTATAAGTTCCTGAAGGATAGTGACAGTTTCTTATAATTTTTGTGCTTCCCACAGATTTAGATTTAAGCAAATTTATTGAATAAATTTCTATGTGCTAGTTACCATGCCAAGAATTTCCTTACATATTTTTCATCCAACCCTATGACAAATATATGAAGTATATCTTGTTACTTTATTTTTTGATGACTAAATATAGGCTTAGATATATCAAGTAACTGGTTCTAGATAATACAGCTACTTAGTAGTAAGGCCAGGATTAAATCCAGCTCACCCAGTCCTTAAAAGGGTATTCTTTCCAGGGACATGATACCAATAATCATAGCATCTAACCAAGTGCTGTGAGCATTTTATGCTTCATAATATTTGTGAAAGAATGGGAATTGATCTGTTGCTTAAAATGATAAATACTTGTTAACATGCTATGCCCTTTTGTTAGCTTTAAAACTTTATGTAAATGGATGTGGAAAGATCCTACATAATAAAAAGGGAATATGCAAATTGCATCACTCTGCTACGCCCATGATTGGGCCGGCTGGAGGTGCGAGGGGCGGGGCTCAGAGTGGCCGATTGGCTGGCGGTAGGAGCGGGGCCGGGGACTCGCAAGTCCCCGACCTCCGCGCTCCTCCCGCCGGCCTAAATGGCCGGCACTGCGGAAGGACCCATGGGATGGGGCCGGCGGAAGACGCTGGTGGCGGAACTCGGGTGGCCGATTGCGTGGCTGCCGGCACCAGTGTTCCGCCAGCAGCAGTTTTCCTCTGGCCACCCGCCAATCGGAGTGCCTCCTGATCTTGGAGTTCCTCTCGGGGTGGCCAATCGCGCCGGCTGGAGGCGCTCCGATGGGCGGGTGGCCAGAGGAAAACTGGTGCTGGCGGAAAACTGGTGCCGGCAGCCAGGTGAAGGAAGGTCTATTGCACGAAACTTCATGCAACGGGCTTCTAGTTTATATAATATAAAAGTAAAACCAGGTAAAATGTACATATAGTATGATTCTGCTTTTAAAATACATACGTGCAGGGTCAGGGGAAAGTAGGTTTATAGTTGTTGATTTTTTTTTTGTATGGAAAAGAATACAATAACTAATAAATAATAATATAAGAGTAAACTCTACGTTTTGCATTCTCACAACTGAAACCTACTTTTGCCCCACCCTTTGTATACAGGCATATATAGGAGAAATTGTAATATGCACTGAAGTTTAAACAAATTTTATGGAAAGTAGGATAACCAGTGATTTTTATCTTCTTCATGCTATATATTTTCCCTTCTATCTAAGCATTTTTCTGTACTGCCTATTATTTGTATCCTAACAACTTTACATTTAAGATAATGCAAAGACTTGAACCATTTATTTATTCCATAGATGTACTTGATGACAAATTCTAGGGATTGGTGAATCAGATTTAAAAAATATATATGTGAATACTGCAAAATGTGCAATGTAGGTATAGAAAATATGGGATTTGTATGTTAGTGTCCTTTCCAATCACTTGACAAACCATATGACACTTAGAACATATATGACCTAATATGCTTTTAAAAACAGCAGACTAGCATTTATCTTTCCACTGACACATTTGAAAGAATGTCAAAATGTAATTTTGATTAGAGAAAAAAAATGTGACACATCTAGGATTATAAATGCAAATCACAGTAGATATTTGATTTCATCTAATCAAAGACGTTATTTTTAATTGCTATGGAACAAGATGATCTTGTGCAAATGAGGCGTTGAGTTAATAACAGTACTTTATATTTACATAGAGATATTCTATGAGCTTAACATACCTCTTGAATTAAAAGAAGCTCTGTTGGTGCAATTACTTTGGAAAACTCTTCGACAGTGTCTTCTAAAGCTGAATATATGTGTGACTTTTGACACAGAAACTACACTTTTAGTGTACATGCAACAGAAATACATATTTTTGTTTTCCAAAGGACATGTCATAGCAGCACTATTAATATAACTCCAGGCTGGGAATTACCCAAATGTCTATCAAAAATAGATTGGCTATAGGATGAATAAAAAAATTATTCTACGTGCAATGGAATGCTATGCAGCAATGAGAATTAATAATCCAAACCTACATACAACAATGTGGATGAATCTCACAAACATAAATGTTGACTGAAACAAGCCAGTGCAAATGGGTGAAAATTGTATGATTGTATTTTTATGTTGTGCAAAAGCATACAAAACTAAACTGCATTAGAAATCAGGACAGTGATTACTCTTGGTGTGGGTAGTAATATGAAGGGAGCATGAGTGGAGGCTATGTAGAGTGCTAGTTCTATTCTGTTTTTGGATCTGAGTGCTAGTTTCACAAATGTGTTCAGATCATAAAAACAATTAGTTGAACTTTATTCTTTTATTTTTTAAGCAAAAAAAAAAAGTTGAATACTATGAGTGAAAGACTTCAAAGACAATGTATTTTCCTTTTTTACAATAAAATATTTTTAATTTATGTTGTTAATTTTTTTGTTTTATTATGTCCTTTTTATTTATTTATTTATTTTTTTCTTTCAACTTTTTTTATTTTTTTTTAATTGAGGTATGATATATGTACATATCTTACCATTACCCCCCCACCCCACACCCATACATGCCCTCACCCCCCAGAGTTTTGCATCCATTGTTTATGCTTATATGCATGCATACAATTCTTATGACACATGTACTTTTCTATATCCATATTATAATTAAATCTCCTTAAAATATGCTTACATATATGTATAGCTTTAGACATCTCTCTTCTAGATTTTGATGTTCTTTTGTTAGCACCTCAAGTAATTGTCATACATTTAATTCATTAATTCAAATTGTATACTGTGTACTTACTCTATAGCGGGTGTATAATAGGGTATGCTGATCCAAAAAATATAGAAAAGAAAGAAAATCTAGTCTTTGTGTTCAAGGAATTCATATGGGTGGGTGAGGACAGGTAGGTAATCAACTATAATATAGAATAGCATGTAGAAATAAGTACAGGATGTTTTGCTAAAATTAAATAGGAATATCCAAGCCAGACTGTGGACTAGGGGATCAGAGAAGGCAGCCTGGGACAGGTGATATGTGACTTTTGCCTGAAAGATAAGCAATTACACAGACAAAGACTAATAGGAAACACATTCCAAGCAGGGGGAACTGCATTTTGGAAGTATCTTAGATAAGCAAGAATATGGTCTCTTCAAGGAACTGTGAATATTTACTATGCCAGGAATATAGGCTGGAGGAGGAGGAGTGCAGAGGAAGAGGCTGTAAAATTAAGAAAGAGTTTTGAATATCATGCAGAAGAAATTTGTACTTTTCCTGTATCCTAAGAGGAGGTAGTGAAGGCTTTAAAGCAGATTTTATTTTTAAAAAAATCACTCTGACATTGGTAGGGAGAATAAATTGGAGAGAAATAGGACCAGTGGCAGGGAGGCATCAAAGGAAGAAATGAAGAGACCTGAATTAAAGTATTCCGTTTCCCCAAAACTCCACTCACACAAGTATTTGAATATGCAGCTGATTTTTAGATTTGGGGAAATAGGTAGTAAGTTATATTGTTCGATAGACAATTTTAAATTGAATATTAGCCCTATCTGTCCTGAAAATTCTTTAGGTGTAAGCATTACCACTTATTATTGTCTACAGCACCCTCTGCCTCTTCCTGGGTGGCACAAACCTAGGCCAAAACTTAGCTTGTTCTCAAGAATCATTGCCAGGAGTATCTTTGACTCTGATGGAACCCCTCTCTTCAGGTAGATCTTTATACTGGAAAAGTCTCTCCAGAGATTTTATTTGTATACTAACAAATTTAAATTTAAAATAATGCAAAGACATTGATGGGCTCCACTGGTCTTTGTGATGGCATAAATGCTAGGGACAAAAGACCTGCTATTCAGGCTCTAGCCAGTTTGGCTCAGTGGATAGAGCATTGGCCAGACTGCAGGGTCCTGGGTCTGATTCTGGTCAAGGGCACATACTTCAGTTGCAGGCTTGATCCCTAGCCCTGATTAGGGTGTGTGCTGGAAGAAACCAATCAATGTGTCTCTCTCACATCGATGTTTCTCTCTTTCTGTCCCTCCCTTTCCCTTCCACTCTCTCTAAAATCAATGGAAAAATATCCTTGGATGAGGATTAACTGACAAACAAACAAACAAATAAATAAATGTAAAAAAAAAAAAAGATATGCTATTCAGGACAAAGTATCTCCAAGATTGCTGAGCACATCAGTAAAACACTGAGATGGGAGAAAAAAGAATAAATCTAGATTGGTGCAAACACACTCTGGAAGTATTTCTTATTGTTTATAAGGCTGGATATACTGAAAAGGGAGTCCTACTATACCCAAGTTAGATGTCATCCTGCTAGTTCTGGCATTAAGCACGAACCACAGTAGCTCTCACCATAGCAGAAATTGGCAAGTTAGGATTTGTGGTTCTCCTTAGTAATGCTCTGAACTTCAAGAAAGCCATGAGTATTGGAGCTGAGGCCTACCATACTCCCAAGAATGTCATTAAGGATAAATGAGGGTAAGAAGCTACCAGTCAAAGGCATGAGGCAGTTTTCTACTAACATTGCATAACGGGCCAAATCCAGCTCACTGCCTGTTTTTGTAAATAAACTTTTACTGGAAAACAGCAACAGCCATTTGTTTATGAATTATCTGAGCTAACTGTGTGCTACAATGGCAGAGTTGAATAGTTGTGACAGAGACTATATAACTCACAAAGTCAAAAATATTTATCATCTGGCCCTTTACGGGGAAAGTTTGGCCACATCTGCTTGGAGTGTAAAGAAACTCTGGGACTGCTAGAAAATGCTACTGCAGAGGCTGCAAGAAATGAGGTTTTAATTGGAATAGACTCTGAGTTCTTCTAGTCTGAATTTACAATCTGGAATTTAACTTCTGCTAGCCCTAGCGGATATATCTGCTCTGTGGTAGTTCATAAAGGACTACGCAATGGTATCTTGAAAAAAATCTCTGACCAGAATGACTGGGAAATTTGGGGGGAAAATCACTTTTTAAACAAATATCCAGGTGGTGGGAGATGATCTCATAGTGGTCGACACTAAATAAATTGACAAGACTGAGGATGAGGAATAATGCAAGTGTTTCATGTTCCAAGTGGACCAGATTGGCTCTGAGTGTCTTCAGCTGCTTAATCCAATGAGAGGGGCACCATAGGTTTTCATTACTCGGGAAACTGAAAATGCTTTTACCGCTGACCTGGTGGTAGAGCATTGCCCTGCACAGATCAAGTATGTTGCACCTTAATCTGAATCTGCTTCTTTGAATTGAGGAAATTCTGGATAAAAGATCCAGAAGCGTCCTCGCCATTTAAGCTCTAGGTCTATTCAGCTGGTTAGATGTCTGTTGCTGTTCTAACCAGATAGCCCCAAACAGAAGACCAGTATTTTACAAGGACCTCTTATCATTTTCTCCCCTCCCCTCACTTCTCTATGGTATTTTCACTGCTATTAGACATGCTATTGCTATATTAGAAGCCAAACCTAGGGGTCTGGAATCTTTTTGGGAGATATAGCTTGGTAGTCATGTGACTAGCTCAAAATTATATATTTTTTCAACTTTATCCCACTATGAGTCTGTGAATTCATGTACTTATGTTCCCCCGGGGGCTCACAGGTAAACTTTCTCAGAGTTTTTATGTGGGAAAAAAGTAACTAAAAACAGTCCATTAGCTACTTTGCCACAAGGCAGTTTTTTTTTCACTGTCCACACTGTTCTTTAGGGTATTTTATGCTTTCACCCTCTTCTAGTGCCTTTTTCCCTCTTCCCAGATTATTGTTCCCTTTCAAATTCCAAGTCTTCCCTCTATTATGCAAAATACTCAAATCTCTTCAGTTCCTAGTCTACATTCACTTCAAGGTCCACCTTTGAGGTGCTCAGCAGAACTCACTATTTACTTAGTGAGGTCCCCCTTCTCTGTAGGACTTGGAGTTGTAAATAGCAATATATTACATAAGTCAAGTGCCAAATGCAGTTAGTGTTAAACTAATGCTTTTTTCTCTCTTCCCTTCTGCGTGTTTTATTGTTGTTATATTCTTTTTCTTCTTATGTCAAAAAATAAATGTCTCATTACATCTGTTGACATTTGTGTTCTCTTATTTTGGATTTAAACTCATAAAAGGAAAGATGTGCATCCTTCTGGCCTTGCACAATGTAGCATGTGGAAGCAGGACACGTAAGGCATGTTCTTCAGATTTGGTGCATGATACCCGAGAACACAGAGGGCCATTTCTTTCACTTTTCTAAGACTTCTACCTCCAGACAGGCAATGGCCCACTGTAGCTTGGCATGTTCTTAGAGTATAAAGCAGAGTCTGGAAAACAGATCACATAGTAGTTAAGGTACAAGATTTGAAATATATCACTTACTGTAGACTTTGGTCAGGTTATATAATCTCCCTAACTCTGTTTCCTCATCCATAAAATAAGTACTAGCACATACTTCACAGAGTTCTTATGAAGATCAAATAAGACAATGAAAATAAATTACTTTGCACTGAGTCAGGCACAGAACTTCAAAAAATGGAGATTTTTCTTCTTGTTAATATTATTGCCATGCTATAATGATTTTTGGCTTATACTAGTATAGTTGTCACAGAAATTGAAAATAAATGAGGCAAACAAATAAATGCCAGGAGGGAAATTGAGAAAGGGCTAGAATAAATCCCCAAGTACATGTAAGATGCTATTCAATAACTTTTCTTTTTCACTTTTTACTCTGGAAAATTTCTATATACAAAAGTAAACAGAGTATAATAAATCTCATGTACTCATAATCCAGCTTCAACAATGATCAACTCATAGCCAATTTTCATTTTTATCACTACTCACTTCCTTCTATCTCCTCTTCCACTGTATTATTTTTAAGTAAATCCCATATCATATAAATTATTCCATAAATGCTATAGTATATATTTCTGAAAGATAAGGACTTAAAAAATAACCATAAGCAGTAGGCAAATCTTGGTTGATTTGAAGCTAGCAGCTGTAGGTAACCCATTCACCTCCCCAATGATGTTAGCACACAAGCTGAGGTATAAGATTATGCCCATCAGGAATAGTTGGCAAGGGTGTATGTTAGGGCATGGGGGAATAGAAAGAAGATAAAAGTCACATTTTGATTTCATTAATGCCTAAAATCCTGGCAATCAACATGAGTGGGACACAGGCCAACTTTGGTTATTTTGGGGAGGCATCATGGTATAATGGCAATAGACATGTGCCTTGGGCCAGAAAGATTTGGGTTCCAAGTCCTTACTCTACTACATATGGCTTTATCCAGATTCCTGACTCCTAATACTCTTGTATGCAATAGTTTACAGTTTATTAAATGCTTCTTTCACAAGTGTTAGATCATATGTTCCCTATTATCCTGGGGGAAGGAAACTGAGGCTCAGTGAGGTCAAAGAACTTGCCAACCGTCACAAAGATGATAAGGAATACATGTGCTAATAGTTATAAAAGAAGTTGGATTCAAGTCCAATTCCATCTGATAGAAACTCTGTACCCTTTCTTCTGAATCCCAGAATTTCTTTCCTAGACCCCTCTGCCCTTTTCTCTATTTTGATGAAGCAGAGATGGTAGGGACTCCAAGTTGGACTGGACACTGGCAGAGGGATCTGACATTGCAAGTGATGAATGCATGTGAGCAGGGGTGCATCCAAGTTTGTGGGGCCTTAAGCTTATTCAATTTAGTGGCCTGCTTTAAGATAATAATCACAAATACAAACTTAGTTGTGAAAGCTAGTATTGAGTTAGAATAAGAAAAGAAAATATCATAAATTGTAATTTGTTTTATTTTTTGTTTTTATTATTGAATTTATTGGAGTGACACTGGTTAATAAAATTAAATAGGTTTCAGGTGTACAATTCTATAATATATCATCTGTATATTGTATTGTGTTCACTACCCCAAGTCAAGTCTCCTTCCATTACCATTTATCTCCCCTTCCCTGCAACTGCCCTTCCCTCTGGCAGCTGTCAGTCTGTTCTCTATTTATGAGTCTTTCTATTTTGTTTGTTAGTATATTTTGTTCACTAGATTCCACATATGCATGAAATCATATGGTATTTGTCTTTCTCTGACTGGCTTACTTTGCTTAGCATAATGCTCTCCAGGTTATCTATGCTGTCGAAAAGTGTAAGATTCCCCCCCAACCCTCCCCCCCCCCACTTTTTTTTTTTTTTTTACAGCCGAGCACTATTCCATTGTGTAAATGTATCACAGCTTATTTACCCACTCATCTACTGATGGACACTCGAGCTGCTTCTAATTCTTGGCCAATTTAAATAACACTTCTATGAACAGAGGGGTGCATATATTATTTCTAATTAGTGTTTTTGGGTTTCTTCAGATATATTCCCAGAAGTGGAATTAGTGGGTCATAAGGCAGTTCCATTTTTAATGTTTTGAGGTAACTCCATGCTGCTTTCCACAGTGGCTGTACCAATATGCATTCCCACCAACAGTACACAAAGGTTCCCTTTTCTCTGCATCCTCACCAAAACACTTACTTGTTGATTTATTTATGGTAGCCATTCTGACAGGTTTGAGGTGATACCTCATTGTGATTTTAATTTGCATCTCCCTGATGATTAGTGAGTTTGAGAATCTTTTCATATGTCTATTAGCCATCTGTATGTCCTCTGTGGGGAAGTGTCTATTCAAGTACTTTGTCCATATTTTTAATTGGATTATTTTTGGTATTGAGTTTCATAAGTTTTTTATAAATTTTGGATATTAACCCCCTATTAGATGTATCATTGGTGAATATTTTCCTCCATTCAGTAGTTATCTTTTCATTTTGTGAATGGTTTCCTTTGCTTTGCAAAAACGTTTTAATTTGTTATAGTCCCATTTATTTTTTGTTTCCTTTGCCCAAGATGAATATAAAAAATATATATATCGCTACAAGTAATGTTCAAGATTTTACTACCTGTGTTTTCTTCTAGGATTTTTATAGTTTTGAGTGTAACATTTAAGTCTTTAATGCCATTTTGAGTTTATTCTTGTATATGATGTAAGAAGGTGGTGTATTTTTATTTTTTGCATGTATCTGTTCAATTTTCCCAACACCATTTATTGAGTAGACAGTCCCCTTCATTATATGATTTGTCTCCTTTGTCAAGTATTAACTGACCATAATGGCGTGGGTTTATTTCTGAGCTCTCTATTCTGTTCTATCGAACTATATGTCTGTGTTTATATCAGTACCATGCTGTTTTGATTACTGTGGCCTTATAGTATAGTTTGTTATCAGTTAGCATGATTCCTCCAACTTTGTTCTTCTTTCTCAAGATCGCTGTCACTACTGTGGGTCTTTTGTGGTTTCATATAAAGTCTTGGAATATTTTTTCTAGTTCTGTGAAATATGCCATTGGTATCTTGATAGGAATTGCATTGAATCTATTGATTACTTTGCGTAGTATGGACATTTTAATTATGTTACCTCTTCTATCCATGAACACAGTATATGCTTCCACTTATTTTTATCTTCTTCAATTTCTTTTTTCAGTGTCCTAATTTTTTTCAGGTACAGGTGTTTTATATCTTTGGTTAAATTTATTCCTAGGTATTTTATTTTTTTATGCAATTGTAAATGGTATTGTTTTCTTAGTTTCTCTTTCTGATAGTTCATTATTGATATATAAAAATGCAACTGATTTCTAGATATTTGTTTTGTATCCTGCTACTTTACTAAATTCATTTATCAGTTCTAGTAGTTTTTTGATAGAATCTTTAGGGTTCTCCAAACTTTTTAAATTGACAAATTATTAAATTATTTTAAAATGCTATAGAATCACAGAGTATTTTAAATAGCATATTTTTATTAATTCTTAAAATACTTCTATAATAATTTCCCTACATTTTTAGCTGCATACTCTTTGATCTCCTCTTCATATGACTATGAGTCTGTAGTATAATCTTCTAAAAAGAGAATAGAAAACTAATTTAATCAAACTTCTAATTTGATAGTTGATCAAATATGATTTTTTGTTATTGATGGTATTTAAAAAGTGAATTTCAGTGTCATGGCTCATTATTGTTAATGTAATATAAAATTTTATGATTGTTTTGAAATTTGGGGAAACTTCTATCAAATTTCTTTCCCACATAAATCTTGAAAATTTGAACATTTTATATTTTCTTGTGCAGTGACTAATCTCAAATTCACTGTGATTATTGACATTCATAAATCACATTACCTGGGCCCATCCCAGGTCCTCAAATGGGATCTGTGAAAGTACAGAGTTTCAAACCTGCCCTCCCCACACACACACACCAAACTTGAGTTTTGTAAGCTTCAGAGTGAAGCTGATTCTGAAGATTAGTTGCTTACCTATTCTCTCTCTCTCTCTCTCTCTCTCTCTCTCTCTCTCTCTCTCTCTCTCTTACCCTGGGGTCAGATCATCATTTTCTCACCAGGAGATATAACCATGTGGAAAGCAAACTTTATTCCAACCACAGGCACAGAGCATATACTCCCCTGACTCTGTTCCTTCCCCCAAAATGGTATTGAGAGCCCCTCCCACCTCTGACCCCTTGAGTATCTATAAATATCAGTACACCTTGTTAACTTACAGGCTTTAGAACACTGGCTACCGTGGCTAGTGCCCTGAAGATGAGGATATTCCACAGGCATATGTGGCTTTGCTAGATAGAGCTGGGATCCATTAATTTCCTTCATGCTTTTTCTTTGTATAAATACAACATTTCAGATGTTCAATTAAAATAAGCACCCTTAATTTCAAGCCTTAGTCTGTTGTGTGCTATAATTATTCACTGGGCTGCCTGAGATGTTTTTCACAATTACTTTTCCTTACTTCCCCAGTGAAATTACTGGTAATTTTTGGTTTTGCTTTATTTAACAGGACAAAGGAAAGCATTCTGGGTCTGCCTGAAGCAAGACTAATGTGGCTGTCTTAATAATGACTACCTCCTGGCGAGAGCTATCTCTAAGAGAGGAGGAGGGGTAAAAATCCAGGATTTATCATTTTTTAAGTGAGGAATTTGGCCCTGCTTAACTTTTCTTTCCCCTTATAAGTGTAGGGAGACTCAAATACATATGAGTTTATAGTTCATGAACTGCTAGTGTTGGAGATAGGTTGGGAATATATCTTATAGGTCCTGTTTCTCCCAGTCCTTAAAAATGGTATTGATGAGGTCATTGTTGCCCATCAAGTAGAATCCAAGTGTCTCAGTCTGGGCTTTAGGTTCCTCAGCAGACTACAAAGTGTTGTTGGGGGTGTATTTCATACAGGTGCCTCCCAAGCTACAGAACAGGGCAGAGAAAGGCAGAGCAAAGATCTGGGATGCAAATTGGCATTCATTAATACCAGTACCTTATTAAAAAATATTGAAGGTGCCTGGCTGGCATGGGTCAGTGGTTGAGCGTCGACCTATGAACCAAGAGGTCACGGTTTGATTCCCATAAGGGCACGTGCCCCGGGTGCAGGCTTGATCCCCAGTGTGCAAGAGGCAGCTGATCAATGATTCTCTCTCATCATTGATGTTTCTATCTCTCTCCTTCTCCCTTTCTCTCTGAAATCAATAAAAAATAGTTTTAAAAAATTGAAGGTAATTTCTTATTGACATTAGGGATTTTGCCTATTTTATTTACTAATCAGCTGGAGAGGTGACTAATCCTGAATTGTTTCTGAAATAAAGTGCCTTAGTTGCCCTAATTAGTTGGTGGATATCTTTTCTACCATTTGATTTCTAATGTGAAACTTGTTGATCTTCACATGATTCATGAATATTCTGTCCCATCATCTTCTCATGCCTGACTTGGGAAACCTGAGCTTCAGCAAGCTCCAGATAATTTATAAGGTGTTTATTCACTTATTTATTTGTCCTGTCTCAGGTAAATCCAGAGTGCCTTGCTTTGTGCTGTTAAATAAAAGAGAAACAAAAGTTACCAGTAGTTTCACTGGAGCAGTAACAAAAAGTAATTGTGAGACATATCCTAAGATTAAGTATTTATTTCCTGAGCACCTTACTATCTTTTAGCATCCTGCTAAATGTTACAGAAACAGATGAATAAAATACAGACACCACTTCAAGAAGCTCATAGTCTAGAAGACAAGACACATAGACAAGTAAACAGTTGATTATTTTATTAGTTGATATAAGATACACCAAACAACCCCCAAACCTCACTGGGTTAAAATAAAAGTTTACTTCTCATTTAGGTATCATGTACGTGGGTTAGTAGGGGAACTCAGCTCCAGTGTCAGTTGGGGACCCAGATCTTTGCATCAACTGGCAGATGAGGGAAGAGGAACTGTGGCAGATTGGGTTTGGGAAAAGTAAAACATCTCTTTCATGCACACTCCCATTGCTAGACTCAGTCCATAGTCCTAGCCAACTGCCAGGAATGCTGAGAAATGCAGTCTGAGTACCTGGGAGGACGAGAACTTGGGGTTGGATGAGCACATAGCATTAACTTTGACACAGTGATAATATAGGGGCATTTGTGCTGTGACAAAAAATTGCCACAAGCATTATGGGAAGAAGAAGAGGAATTATTAACTCAGTCTGTGGTATAGGGATGAGGGTGGGAATCTGAAATGGCTTCCTAGAAGATGTGATACTTAAACTGACTTTTGCAGGATATTTAAGAGTTAGTCCAGTTAAGGTTGGGGTTTAAAGTAGGAGGGGAGGGCATGAGCAAACACAAGAAGGCACAAAACAGCAAGGTATATGCTTAGAGAACTTAAGACTTAACATACATCTAGATATTACATTTTTATGAGACACACAGACTTTTGATCATCTCCAGTTCTGAGGTAGTTCTGGATCACACTGACACATACTAATTCAATTGTTCTGATAAAAACTGCATTGCCCAGTTTTAAAAATCAGAGAAGTATTTTTTTAAACTAGTTGAGAGTCAAGCAGCCAGCAGGTGCTAGTTAAGAACTTAAAAAGAGAAAAACAAAAGGAAGTTGGGAATGAATTTCCTTGAAAATCATGTCTATCTATTTGTGAAGACATGGAAAAACACGTGTTTTGAGGATGTGTGGAGAAGCACAATTTGGTGCCTTTTTTCTTCTCCAATGAAATTGACTGCAAAATTTTCTGTTATAATACTGAGAGTTGTTTTGCTGTGGTCCATTGAAGAATAGTTCATATACATGATAATCTGATTAAAATCTAATCATGTTTTGTTCCTCCATCTATATTGTTGAAATTGGATAGCAAAGTCTAAGGCTCTGATATGCCCTAGAACTCTTGGATTTTATAAATGTCTGTGTGTTGCTTAAGACTATAATCTATCTGCATAAGAATTTCTCTTAGGAAGAAATAAAGTTCTTGGCTCAGAAAGATATGGATTTCAAAACAGGAGCTAGTTACTGCACTGAAAGACACATTTCTTGGACCATTTTTAAATATGAGAAAAATGAATAGTACATCTAAATATGGAATCCATATCGATAGAACTGAAGGTGTGGTGGGCGTCAAAAGTGCTTAAGGGAAAAGCAGGAGGGAAGTAATTTAAAATAGGACCAATATTGTTTATCTTGAAACTTGGCAGCCAAATGTAGAATTTCATGGTTGGACGATAGCAAAGAAAGTCAAGGAATGAGAGCATATTATAAGTTTCCAGGCAAGTCCACAAACAGTGAACTAATACAGGTAAAATTAAATGGGCTAATACATATAAAGCACTTGTCACTATGCCTGGCCCTTAGTAAGTATTCGGTAAACATTTTATTATTATTATTTGTTTTGCCTTATTGGAGACTTAAAATATTCTCTCTTCTTGCTTAAACTATTTTTTTCTTTTGCAAATTTTATTTGTTCCTGATAACTAACACTGAAAACATTTAAATTGGTGCAGTACATGTCTTGAAGTTGGCTCTCCTGAGCTTCCTCCACCACCCCCTCCAGATAAATTTTTGTGCTTCTCTCATTCCATCACACATATTTTTCCCCCCCTTGAGCATTTATTGCAACTTTGTAGTTGACTGGAAGCTACTTGAGGACAGTGACACAATCTTTTTCACCCCTGTTTTCCCCGAGACACTACTGTGTGTTGGGCCCAGAATAAACACATGGATATTTGAACGAATAGCCAGTAACTTACTGTTCACTTAGCCCTTTCACATCTGTCATAGCCTTAAGTAAGCTCAGTCATATAGATGTTATTATAAACAAGAACACTACGGCTTAGAAAGGTTTAAGATTTTTGCCCAAGATGAAGAGTGTATAGTCAGTATTCCAGCCAGCCTGTTTAGCTCTAGACTTCTGATGCTTTTCACCAAAACACCCACATTTTCTTGGAATTTATGATGGAGAGAAACAACAGTGGCCTGAACACCAAGAGACCTGGGTTCTAACAGTGCCCTATTCCTCTTTTAATGCACTGATAATCAGATTTCTTGCCTTCACCACAAGCCTGAGAACTTTATGAGAGCAAGAACAGCTATCTTATTCATATCTTTCTCCCCAGCACCTTGCACAGGGTGTGGCACAGATTAGGTTCTCACTGTAAGCTATATGAATGACTGAATGAGAGTGAATGAATACAATTATTATCAATAATACCAATAGCAACAATACTTGCATTTTATACAAATAAATACAAAGCACTTTAGCATTCATTATCTTCTTTTATCCTAAACCCACTATTTTAGATTTGACAAGGCTGGTTTGTTATCCTTATTTAGGAGTAAGGCAAACTGAGTCTGAGAGGTCTTGGCAATATGCAAAATGTATACCTCTGATTTGGAGCTGGGATGCCACCCCAGATGTGTCTTACTCCACATACTATGCCTTTGGTTATGACCAGGATGTTCCAGAGCCAGAGAGATATTTAAGGAAGAATCAAGGAAGACCAAAGCTTCGATAAATAAAGAATACTACTGATAGGATTTCAGGTCATTTGGGTAATCAGAAGTGGAGATTCCTTTGGGTGTACTTTTATATCAGTTATTTTCAAACTTCATTTCTATACAAGTCAGTGGGGATGTTGTAAAATGCAGGTTCTGATTCAGTAAATGTGCCACAGGACCTGAGAGCCTCCATTTTTAACAAGTTTTCATGTGATGCTGATGCTGCTGGTCCAAGAATCACACTTTGAATAGCAAAGCTTTGGATAGGAAGGCTTTATGCATGGTCACTGTCTCCTGCTCAGCTTGGTACCTGTGGGGTGGGCTAACTCAATCTTGATATTCCTCATTCCATTCCTTGTCGCCAATGACAGGATGTATACCAACATTATTTTTCCGAGTAACCATTTTTAGTTCACAGGGAATTATCAGCTCAACAAACATGTAGTCACGTGGGCAGGGATTTGAACATGGAGGGAAAGGATTTAATCTATTTATTTTGTACACTGGGAGAGACCACGCTACATGTTGCTGACCTCCATCTGTAAGGGAAAAGCTCCCAAAGGGACTGCTTGAGATTTACCCTGTTAGGCAGATGCCTTTGGGAAGCATTGGTGGATCCAGATGGGATCAGCAGGGATAGAGAGCGCATCCTTTTCATGCTGAAAGCAAACAAAGCACTGGGGAAGCCATGAACAGAGACTGAGGCTGGTAATCTCTGCCAACTTTGACAAGCGCTCTAGGTTTTAGCATTTGTAGCTGTAAAATGGGAATTACATTATCTATCTCTGAGAATTGTCAAAATTACAAGTAATACTATATCTCCTCTATGATATCATGAACTTCTTAAACATGGAGCCTGTGTTACATTTGACTGCTGCCAACCAGAGCTCTGAATACAGTGCTTTTTGTATACTAGGCCACCAGTTACAGATGGCCCAATAAAGAAACTATCAGGGAAAACACTGTAGCATGTGAAAAACATTATGATACTAATATATTTTTGTATATTGCTTTAGTTCTGCAAAGAAGAACATTCAGTTTTCCAATCAATTACAGTTATGCTTCTATTACCTTCTATTACCTCTCAAGTGCATCTTCTTCTCTACCATCCCCTTCCTAATCAAAGCCATATCATCTCTCACCTGGGCTAGTCTAATAGCCTCCTATATCTCCCCTCATCCACTGTTAATCTTCTGAAATCAGTTATCTATGATAAAGTCACCATGATGTTTTTAAATTTTTTAAAATCTGGTTTATGTCACTCCCCTGCGTAAAGGACTCGTTCTTTCCCATTACACATTGTACAAAGACAAAATTCCATAAAAAAGCCTATAATGCCATTAATTGCCTGTGTCTCCTAGCTCCCATTGATTGGATCATATACCTTTCAGGCACAGAAGGAATGCAGGCTGTTCTCTTTGCCCGAAATGCATGACCCTTTCTGTACTTTAAAATCCTTCATATTTTAGCTCAACCATCAACTACCTCCAAGGAAATTGTCTATGACCCCACTGATTAAGCCTGAGGTTTTGTTTGTTTTTTTATTTTTTTATTTTTCATACTAACTAGTACATTCAAAGCACATACCACATTTGTAATTAAATATTTTTGAAAAATTATTCACTCAGTAATCTCTTCAAATTGAACATGCTTTAAATGAGGGCAAGGTTCTTTATGTTATTCATAAAATAACTACAGCTCTTGGCACAAAGCTTTTCACATAAAAATATTTATCAAATATTTGCAGAATCAATAAACTACTGGATTAATTAATATTACACTATTATAAGTCCTTTTGATATAATATTAATATAAATATTGGATTAATTAAATTATTATGACATTTTTATTAATTCTTTTGGTATATTTCTTAGTGTCAAATATAGAGTATATTGCATTTATGCTAACACTTTTCTATAAATTCTCTCTCTTAAATATTTCATCAATCCAACTTGTAAAATAGTTATTTTTAACTCCACTTTTTGAAGAGAGAACTGAGGATGACTGAAGTAAAGTGACTTGATCAAGTCTGCACAGTCCAGCTGTAAGAATCTAGATTAACTGAAAAGTCCAATACTCTGCCTACTCTCCAGATGCCTAACCTCATATTGTTGTGAGAGTGACAGTGAGGTGATGGCCAAGCAGGTTTGGCTTCTCACAAAGCATGATTGTGTGCCCTTGTATGGTACTCTGATATTGGGCCACTGACCTATATTCTAATTTAAAATGTGCACCTTATTCAGATCCCAAATGCAGGCGTAAGAAGGACATATAAAGATCTAATTTATATGTATTACATAATAAAAAAATTTCCATTCATAGATAATCTCAGTATTGAGTAAGGATAAACCATGAAAGGTTTGAGGCAAAGGTCTGGGGTGGTTTAGTTTAACAACCATCAGTTCCTGAGAAGAAAGTGTGAGTGGCACAGAGTTTCCCAAATGCTCTGTGCTTGAGCATGATGATCACATGGGGTGCCTGTTAAACGTACAGATTCTTAGGCCCATCCTGAGTAGGTCTGAGGTGAGGCTAAGACCGACTGAGAATAGGCCTGGGAATGTTTAACCAATAACCCAGATCAGAAGGCTGGATAGCAATGAAATGTGTTTAAATGGACAAACACTAACACCCTGATCTGGAAAAGGGACTATGAACTCTGTGGCAAAGTAGTTTAGACTCTAGAGGAAGTACTGAGAGCTCTATAGAGGTATGTGCTGAACCTGACTTGGGCTGAAGAGGGTACTATATTAGAGTTCTCAAGATTGACTTACAGCACTGTATCTGCTTTCCTTGGTAAGTAGAGGCAGCAGATCAGTTGCTGGGATTCAAACGAGAGGTTTAATTGGGTGGTTAAGAACTGAAATCCAAGGTTTCTGAAATCACTCAAGGCACAGATCTGCAGTCATTATTAGAGGATTGGTGACATGTCTTGTTAGAAAGTCTAAAGTTGTACAACATCAGTAATGGGAATCTGGCTCAGGAACAATTCAGCAAATATTTTAGTATCTACTTGGATTCAAGTACTAAACTGAGTATTGGCATTCGTTGAACCTAGAAGGAAACATTAACAAATGTATACATACCCCTAATGCAGCTGGTGATGAGGTTACAAACTACTTCATTTTGCCCTTCCCTATTCCATCTGTATCTCCTCCAAACTAGGGCTCAGAACACAACTTAAATACCACTTTCTTAGAGAGTGAGTAAAAGTTGATCACGGGGAGCTGGAAAGAGAGCATACAAGTTAGAAGAAACACAAGAACAAAGACACAGACTTAGGAAAAATCTCCCTTTCCTGAGAGAAGTACCAGTATTTCAGTGTATTTTGAGCATAGTGTTTAAGGGGTGGTGGCCAGAGATGAGGCTAGAGAGGTAAATAGAGTTCAGGTTGCGAAAGATCATGAATACCATGCTAGGGAGCCCAGGCTTTTTTTTTTTTTTTTTTTTTTGAGATGATGACAATGGATCATCTATATATATAAAAGGCTAACTGACCATCTGACTGGCTGGTAGGTATGATGCGCACTGACCACCAGGGGGCAGACGCTCAACGCAGGAGCTGCTGAGCTGTGGTGACTTGGCAGTGGCGGTTCTCAGGTGACATACCACCCGGGAACCAGAGAGGAGGGAGCTCAATTCTGGCGTAGGCCAGACGAAAACCACCCTCTCACAATCTGGGACCCCTCCGGGGATGTTGGAGAGCCAGTTTCAGCCCAATCCCCACAGGCCAGGCTGAGGGACCCCACCTGCTGGAGAGACCCTGCTCACTCCGCAGATGCCCTTCGAGCTGCAGTGCTGCCCCAGGTGCAGCCGGCTGGGGAGGGATCGCAGGAGGTTGGCTCCAGGGTGTTTCCATCACGTCTTGCCCAGTCCCACCTGCCGGCCACCTTCTAATTAATTTCCTTTCAATGTGCACGAATCTGTGCACCAGGGCACTAGTATTAATCATAAAAGGAAATTTTTTTGTTTTGTTGTTTGTTCATTTTAAATGCAGGATGTAGCATTGTGGCTGGGCAACATAGCAAAAAGATATTCTCAAGAGAAGGCAATAAGACCTCTGTCAGAGGAAATAGACACTGATACATGAGAAGGAGGCAGAGTCAGAGATCAGAAAGAAAGCACTTAGTCAAACTAGATGAGGAACCAGAAAGGGCAGCAAGTAACTTGGACAACACAGAAAGGTTTGTGGTGGCTTCAGCCAAAATGTATTGCTATACAGCCTGCAGTGTGAAGGCTGTTTCTGTGGGTATCCTTGAAGGCACCAATAGCTCTGAATTGTTTGAGATGCATTAGCAGTATTCTGAGGGCTAAGTCATAGACGGATGTTTGAGCAAGTGGTCTGAGAGTCAGGGGCTAGAGTCCAGCTCCTTGTGAAGGAAACAGGTGAGAGCAAGGCAAAGCCATTATCCTTATGATAAAAGGACAACTTTAGGTGAATTTCTGGAATAAAATCCAAAATTGAATTTAGAAAGCCAATTATGGGCATTAGACTACACTTATTAGGGAAGAGCTATGCTTTTATGATGCAATTCAGGAACTTAAGGGTAGTGAGAGCACATGACCAATATGAAAGGCATAGACACTAAGAATGACTGAGATTTCTGGCATGTTAATTAACTTTTCTGAACTTCAGTGACTCTATCTGTAAGATGGGAATTATGACATTTATTTCACAGAGTTGTTGGAAGTATTAACTATCATGATTAATGTGAAAGCTCCTACTAATGTGAGGAGACATAGTATGTACTCGTTAGATGTTGGTTTTCTTTTTGAAGGAAATTGAAGCTTTCTGATTCAATTCAGAATTTATGAAACAGCAAGGGTTAGCCAAGTTCCTCATTTGGAGGGATTTGGCTTGGATAAGAAAGAGAAGGAGAAGGTACATTTTTAGAAATGTAACTATGGAGCTACCCAAAGGGTATGAGGCTGGAATCTTGCTAGAGTAGACTAGGAAGAAGCTCATCTAAGGGAGGTCTTGGAATGGATGTCCGGTGTTGAATTCAATATGTACACATGAATTTAGGCCAAACAAACTAAAGCAGAAAAGTTTACTTTCTAGTTGGACCATGTCATCCAGAGGGCACATTTAAAATATGAAAGTGAAATGTGTAATTCTAAAGCATCAATAAGAGCTCCTGTTTTATATGGCGTTAAACCACTGACTATACTAAATTGCTTTCCCTGTTGAGATGGCTTTTATAGTAAATTACATGTCAAGTCAAAAACTCAGGTATATGAGGACTCATTGGCTCAGTGGATGGAGCGTCGGCCTGCGGACTGAATGGTCCCGGGTTCGATTCTGGTCAAGGGCATGTACCTTGGTTGCAGGTACATCCCCGGTGGGGGGGGGGGTGCAGGAGGCAGCTCATGGATGTTTCTCTCTCATCGATGTTTCTGGTTCTCTATCCCTCTTCCTTCCTCTCTGTGAAAAAATCAATATAATATATATATTTTTAAAAGCAATTAATTGTAACCCAGCGTACATCATTCCCAAGAACTGCAAAGTTAATAGGAGAAGAATGGAACACAATGTAAGGTATGAAAACCACATTTGTGTTATTGTTTCCATCAAAGGAACTTCTTAGAAGAGATCCTACATTGGTATGTTTTAGACCTTGCCATTTTATGTCTCTCCACTTTCTTTAAACTGGACTAGTTAACATCCTCCCTTAATTTCTTGCAGTTTTTGCAAATGAACTCCAATGGATCCAGTGTCTCCTTCTCCCTTATATGGGCACACTTTTTGCCTCAGTTGAGTTCTCTTGTTTGTTTTAATTTGGTTTTTCTTTTTAAGAACGCCCTTCTGGCACCAAGGAAAGGACTTCACAGAAGTGGGCTCTGTTTCTTGAACTAGTTTTTGATGGGGCCTCTGCTGTTCCATACCTTCTTTTCTTCCTCTGATCACGCCTTTTCTGTCTCTAATGAACTAGTTGATTAACTTCTTATCATTAAAAGCCACCCTGCTTGCTACAGAATTTCAATGGCATTTTTTGAGGGAACAGTATCTTCTCTGATGCCTTCTCTGGTCATAGCTTGTATCACTTGTTTCTTTATAAGCCTGAAGGGATAGACCCGAAACTTTGATTTATTGCCAATTATACTGCATGTCTGCATCATTTGTGTTCCAGTGACCCAGAACACAAAACACAGTGGGTGAAGATATTAGTTTGTTAGATCACTGAGTCATGGAGCAGTGAGCTTTATATCTCTGACCCTTCTAGTTTTTTCAGTTCATTATTACAACAAACACATTCACTTTCTTTAGTTTGTTCATATTTTTCTTTGCAACTAAGTGTGAGTCAGCTGACTTCCATGCCCATATGATAAAAATTATAATAACTAATATGCAGAGAGCTTATTCAATGCTAGCTCATTAAAATGTAACTGTATTGACTAATTTATGTACTATATATGTCACTTAATTTAATCATTTTAACAACCTTATCAGATAAAAACTATTATTAGCTTCATTTTTTTAATATGAAAAAATTAGAGCTCAGAGTGACTAAATGACTTGCCCAAGGTTCCAAGTTAATAACTTGTAGAACCAGGACTGAGTTCTACTCCAGAGCTTGCACTCTTAAATATTGTATTGTTACATTTGTCTAAAGCTGTTTATGAAGCATGCTCACATATGCCATCTGATCTCCACAGCAACCCTATAATTATCCCCATTTTAAAGATGAGGAAACAGAGGCTCCAAGAAATGAAGAATGTGCTGCAAATCACATAGCTGATAAGAAGTGGAACTTGGGATATGAACCAAGTTACTGATTATAAATTTAGAAATTTTCCACCAGTTGAGTTCTAAATTTAAGCATCTGGGAATAAATTTGTATCTTATTTAATTTGCAGGTATACACAGACCTGTATACATAGGTATGTATTCATATATAATATGGATATATCTTTTTATATTAACATGCATATAAATAAAGTATCATTTGGATAAATTTTTTTTCAATTTTTTATTGATTTTAAACTTTAAATTTGGTTACTGTGTAAGCATAACAAAATTTTTTCTTTTGAACAAAATTAGTAAATTATTAGTTACTAGAGGCCTGGTGCATGAATTCGTGCATGGGTGGGGTCCCAAGGAGGAGGGGCAAGATTTGATCGGCCCTCCAGGCAGGCAGTGAGACACTCTTGCCCGCTCAGGATCCAGATCCGTCCCACTGACATTCAAACTGGTTGTCGGCTGCTTTTATATTGTTTCTTCCTTGTGGAGCATCCAGGGAGGGGAAGTGGCACTGTCGGGATCCTGCTGGCAGCACTGGTCTGTCAGTGCCTGGCCTGTTCTCTGGAGATTGGACCTGCAGGACTACTGAGGGAGTAAGTGGCTGCCACCGGGCTGGTGGGCTGCTGGGATGGGTCAATCAGCTGAGTGGTGCTCCTGCTGTGGGAGTGCACTGACCACCAGGGGGCAGCTCCTGCATTGAGCGTCTTCCTTCTGGTGGTCAGTGCGCGTCATAGGAACCAGTCATTCTGGTCATTCCGGTTGTTCGGTTACTTAGGCTTTTATATAGATAGATGCCTTTGACAAATACTATATCCATATGATCAAAATTTACCTTATTGGAAAGTTGACATTTTTTATATTGATCCTGGGAGTTTAAATTGAAGGATAATCCATTTTAACCAGATGATATACTCCCCAAAGGCAAGGTTGTGCGGAATATTGTCCCATTCAACTCTCTCATTTTCACCTATTCTCTAAGTCAGTGATGGGCAACCTTTTGAGCTTGGTGTGTCAAACTTCACCAAAAAACTGAGCATAACTCGGGTAGTGTGTCAGTTGGAGGAAAAAACTAACTCCAAGACTCTAGTCGCAAATGTTTCATCCTCAGGAGCAGCAAATGTTTCATCCTTGGCATGCGGCCACGTGTCATCAGAAATGGCTATGCGTGTCAGTGCTGACACGCGTGTCATAGGTTCGCCATCACTGCGACTAAGTCCTTTATCTGATGAGGGGTATTAGGGTATGATAGGTAGATACAGTTTTAGTATCCCATGATCTGATTTTAATCTAGATTCTACTTCTGACTTTTAGCAAATTACTTTCATTTCTTTATCTAGTCATCAGTATTTTAATCAGATAAAAAGAAGTAACTTTTCTGACCTTTAGATTTTCTCTCTCTAATTTTGTCTTCACATAGTTGTCAGAGTGGTAGTTCTAAAAAACATTGTCCAGATCATGTCAATAACCTCTTTGAACTGTATCTCTCACTCTCCCTTGTTTTAAGGATAAAGCTCACTTTCTTTAGCCTGACTCTCAAAGCTCTTTATAATTTATATTTCTAGTTTTATCTCTCTTAAACTTCTCCCTATATTAGAGTGGCACCTCAGCCCAAGTTCACCTAGTTATTAACAGGTTAAAGCATAGAACACAGATTCTATAACATTAGGTACAATACTTTTTTTTATTCTACCATCATCTCTAATTAACAAACCTTCAGAAGTAATTTATTATTGAAGCTGGTTCCAGTTACTAACTACACAGCATGATTGCCATCTGATCTTATGTTAAATAAAAAAAAACACACACACACAATCAATTAATACTTATTTTTGTACCACTATGTTAGGTGCTATGAAATCTGATATAAATACAGTCCTTTCGTTAAGGAGCTCACAATGTAGTAAGAGAGATGAAGACAAAAAAAAAAAAAGATTCTAATTAAGATAGAGTCTGTTCCTTTCTTCTGACATAATGTAGCACAGCAGAGGAGAGGGATAGAAACAGAGTCCTTGAGCTAGTGCCGGGGATAGGAAAGAGCTCGGAATCAGGAGTCAGGAGGCCTGGATTCTGATTCCGGTCCTGCTCTAAAGTTTCTATATGACCTCACATAAATCATTTACCCTCTCTATGCTTCAGTTCACCCATCTAAAAATTACAGGTTTGGAAAAACATTAGATGATGCCTAAGACCTAAGTGACTCTAATACTATCCATCACTATTGCAGTTAACATTGATTACTCCTCCAAAATAAAAATAACTATCATTAGTTGAGTGTTTCCTATGTGCCAGCCACTTTTTAAACTACTTTACATACACCTATTCCTCACAGCAACCCTATGCAGTATGTATTATCATCCTCATTATATATTTTTTTAAGAAGCTGAGATAGGGACGGGTTAAGTGAGTGGTATGTCTGTGATTTGAACCTAGGCTTTTGTATATACAAAACTGGTACTTTTCCTCAAGGTTCTTTGTGGCTTTTTAAAGATACAGCAATGGCACTCAAGTCTTTGGCTCTATGTAGATTGGAGCATTAACTTTGCCATAGATTACTTAGTCATGTTTCTTTGATCTTATAACTTTTAACAGTGTAGGCACATCTTCCGTGCAGACTCATGGGCAGATGTGGGGATTCTTTCTTGGAATCAATGGTCATCATCTCTCACTCCAGATAATGCCACCTCAAAGAATGTTTAGAATCCAATGTGCATGTTGCTGATTATTTTTAAAATTTTACAACAAGAATATGGCCCACTTGCTAGTATTGACAAGCATTATTAACAATACAGCCCAATAGATCTTATAAAAATAAATGAGTGAATAGTGCAATTTAAATTTTTAAAATGTATTTCTCATTTACTTAACAACCCATAAAATTGATAATTGAAGTGGACTCCTTCCTATTAATGTGGGTTTAATAATGTGCTACACTCTGTGGGTTTACATATATGAATATGTGTCTGCATACTCAATGCTATAAATATATGTTTGTATACACATATTAAAACTAGAGGCCCAGTGCATGATTGAATCATGCACGTGTAGGGCCCCCTACATGCTTTCGCTTTTCGCGGTGGAGCTGGGTGCCTGGTGCAGGAGCAGACAGGCACCCAGCTCCCACGCTTTTGATGGTCCGCGGCCGCTGAGGGGGGCTACCTTGCTGTTGAGAGGCGCAGGGTTGGGAGTCCCGCCCCCTGTGCCTCTCAACGGCTGCTGAGGGGGGCTGCCGCGGACACCTGGCTACCCTGCCGTTGAGAGGCGCAGCTGGGTGTCTGCGGCAGGCCCCCTCAGCGGCCGCGGATCTGGCCGTTGAGAGGCACAGGGGGCGGGAGTCCCGCCCCCTGCGCCTCTCAACAGCAGGGTAGCCCCCCTCAGTGGCAGCGGATCCGTGCCTCTCAATGGCCGTATAGGCCACCCCGAGTCCCGCCCCCCAGCCTCCCGCCGCCCAATCATGGGCGTAGCGGAGTGATGGTAATTTACATGTTACTCTATTATTAGATAGGATATGATTTTAGAAGAGAATGTATAGAAACTTAGGATAATTTATTCACCTTTTATCACTCATTCTACTTTCCAAGGTGCTTTCACATACATTGTGATTATATCAGAAAGCCTTTGTGATTCTTCTGAATAAAAAGATTTTTATTCTCAGTTTATTTTTATTTGGGGGGCGGGGGGCAGAAGTCCTCAGCAATGCTGTGAACTAGGCTGGGTATTAATTATTCTCCTCATTTACAGATGAAGAATTGACCTGTTTTAGGCCACATATCTAGAAGGGGAATAACCAAGATTTTTAAATCGTGTTTCTCAGAATTCAAAGTCAGCATTCCTTTTACTATACCATAGTGCCTCACCTGCATTTTTCACATATGATTTTATTTAATCCTGGGATAGATCAAGCAAGCAGGCCCCCAAATCAGCAAGGTTACTAAATCTCAGCTGCATTTGGCAAGTTCCTATGAATCATGAGCCAGATTCCCTTGCAAGCCTGGAAGACTTACACAAGCTTGGGTCAGGACCATGGAGAGCTCTCTCTGAGCCTTTTTATTCTTTGCATCTTGGGCTTCACCCTCAGGTCCAGGAACAGGCATTGACTGCTTAAATTTAGCGTGCTCTGTCCATGACAGGAGAAACCCTCCTCATTCATATTTATATATAATTCATTCAAACTGCTTTCTATTGTAGTTTTGCTGTTGTTTTTTTTTGTATGATTATTAGTTTAATGTATCCCCCGCAACCCCTCCCCCCCAACATATACACACTACAGACCATAAATGCTTTGAGGTCAAGGCCACATCAGTTTTTCATTGTTCTTGTTTGTTTGTCTTTTACTCATTATTGAATCCACATTGCTAAAATAATGCCTGCAGTTTGGTAAACACTCAAAATATATTTGTTAAATAAACACTGCATACAAATATCAAGTGTTAAACACCTACTCAGTGTTAGGTTTTATTCTGGGTATACCTACCTTTTTGCATATTGAAACACAATGAATCATAATCACTCAATGAGATAGTTAGAAAAGACAGAATCAAATTGTATGGCCTCATGGCCAAAATTCCTGAGAGACTTGCATATTCACTGCTTTTACTTCCTCATTCCCATTCAATCTTCAGTCTATTGCATTCTGGTCTGCCCTACCACTCTATTAGAATTGCTTACTTGATAACCTTATCTCACATGATATTCAACATTTGACATTGGTAATCACTCCCTTCCCCCTCTTCTCTCTTATCTTTCCTGGCAACATTCTATCTTCTTTTTTTCTCTCACATCTATATATACTTTCTGTTCTCCTTCTTGGATTTCCTTTTCTTTCTTTCTTTCTTTCTTTCTTTCTTTCTTTCTTTCTTTCTTTCTTTCTTTCTTTCCTTCCTTCCTTCCTTCCTTCCTTCCTTCCTTCCTTCCTTCCTTCACTTTTAAGTTTACGATTCTCTAGGATTCCAACCTACTCTCTTCACACAATCTCCCTGCTTTTTAAATTCACAACCTTCCATTCCTATGACTTCAACGACTATCTATAAACTAATACCTATTGAATCTATAATATCATATCTAGATATTCTTATAAGTTTTAATCTCACATTTCTAAATATCTACTGGCCATTGGAATGGACAAGAAGGATACTCCTTGCAGAGAATGTGGTGGGAATGAAAGTATAATAGTGAGCAAGCTCCTAGCATGTTTGGGTGTGAGTATAAATAGCTACATTCATTTGATCTCACTGGTGCAGATTATTTTTGCAAAAGAAAATAACCCTAGTATATAATATGTACCTGATAAACATTTATGAATACATAAAAGAGTGAACGAATGAACTAGAGGAATTGGTGGGTCTAGAAAATTCTCTACTAGGTATTTTACAAATGTAATTTAATATTGCAACAGCTAATAAAGATAATGTATTACGTGTTTTATATTTCTTTAATTTACTTATTTTCCTATGTCCCATTGCCACTACCCTCATTCAGGCCTCTATTATTTCTGATTTTTATTACTTGTGACCCTCTAATCTGTCTTCTATATAGTTGCCCAACTGACCTTTCTAAAAAGCAAATTTGGTCATGTCAGTGTTCTGCTCAAACTCTCCAATTAATCTACTTTCCTATAAGGTAAAAAAAAACAACAAACTCTTTAGGTTACATTGAAGGGCTGTCTCTTTCTGTGCTCTAGTCACATTGAACTACTATCTGTTCTTGATTCAGGACTTCAGCTACTTGAGAAGGCCTTGCTATTCTCTTACCCCAGCCCTTTATACATACTGTGTTATCTGCCTTAAGTGATTTGTTTTAACTTTCCTTCTTTGGATATCTAGCTCATTATAAAGAATTTAGTTCAGTGTCTGGAAAATAGTAAGCATTTGATAAATGCAGTGAATGCTATTGTCATCATTGTCTTTGTTGTCATAGTCTTTATTATCGTCATTATGCATCATTATCATAATCAGATGTGAGGGATCCTAGCCTGTCAGAAGTATCAGGGATTTTACAGATTACTTGGTTCAATTTGCATTTTATATATTCTCAAATAGATCCAGAAAGAGGAGGAGGTTTGTTCAGACATGTAAAAATTGTAAGAAAGATGGTAAATCAGAGGGACTAGAACCTAAACCGACTTTGCCCACTGCCCCAATTGGCCTCTTATGGTTTTGAAATTATTTTACCTTCCAATGAATTGATGGCCACAATTGACAGAGAAGAAAGAGCATGGTCAGTCTTAGCTGGGCCAACTCCAGACTCTTGTATCTACTAGATAATAGTACTCAACTCATAGAGCTAGCAAAATGGACAATCTATATAATAAAAGCCTAAGCGACTGCTACTGTGAAACGACCAGAACGACTAGTCGCTATGATGTACACTGATCACCAGCAGGCAGACACTCAACACAGGAGCTGACTCCTGGTGGTCAGTGTGCTCCCACAGGGTGAGCGCAGCTCAGCCAGAAGCCAGGTTCATGGCTGGAGAGCGCTAAGGAGCAGCGCAAAGGAGCAGCAAGCCGAGTGGTAAGGAGCAGCGAGCAGGCGGGCAGTAAGGAGCAAGGGGGATTGGGCCTAAGCCGGCAGGTGGACATCCTTCAAAGGGTTCTGGACTGCGAGAGGGCGCAGG
This sequence comes from Cnephaeus nilssonii, assembly GCF_951640355.1. Taxonomy (NCBI): domain Eukaryota; kingdom Metazoa; phylum Chordata; class Mammalia; order Chiroptera; family Vespertilionidae; genus Cnephaeus; species Cnephaeus nilssonii. The sequence goes on along the minus strand of NC_137078.1, from coordinate 68,312,900 downwards.
CCGGGCTGAGGGCCTCCCTCCCCACAGTGCACAAATTTCATGCACTGAGCCTCTAATATCTCACACAAACCTTGGCACAAAGTGCTTCCTCCTTACCTCAGATTTGGTCCATATCACCTCATATATCTAGGCTAGAGGAATTCCAAGACCTTATAATTATGCTAGTCAAAGCAGTGGTTGCTTTTTTAAAACTTGCAGGAAAGAAATATCATGGGAAGAAAGTTAAGAGCATATTGTCGTCAGCATGAGCAGAAACTGAAAATAGATTGCTGCATACGGGTTTCTAGTTGTGCTTGGGAATACAGCCAACTGAGTACAACATGGCCCTATCCTGGGACTCTGCCAGCTTTGCCCTCCCTGTGTGTGAGTCAGGTGCATCTGTGCTCATGGCCGATATTGTGATCCACAGAGATTCAAGCAGGTTTGTATTATATAAGAGTTCTAGAGAAGCCTACAGAGGGGTCTAGGCATCCCTGAACCAATTTCCTGAATTTTACTACTCAGGAATTCAAACCTCTATCTGTAGAAAATTGAAAGTGCCTTCATAGTTCTGCATGTCTTCTTCCTGCCCCTAACTCTGTCTCTCAGACCTGACTTTTCTCATTTGAGCTTAAATATATTAGTCTGGAAAGATTTTAAGTTGGGGAATTTGGAATATTTCTGTCATCCTATGCAGAAGAGATGAAATTGTATCAAAGAAAACGAACTTTCATTCCTCAAGAGGAAGTGATGTAGCATTCATTGATTTTCTAGCTTGTTTTATTGTTTAAATTTTATTAACCCTCTGAAGAGAGGAGAGAGAGAAATGAATGTTTTTAGAATGAGAAGATTTGAGTTAAGCCCTTGGCATATGTAATTAGAGCTGGGATTAGGGGTGTGTTTAGCTTCTAAGAGCTATTGTTCTCTCCCCTGACTATAAGAGGACTCACCTCTGCCTTCTCTTTCTCCTAAGGTTAGTGTGAGATCAATGAAGGCATTGCTGTAAAAGTATCTTACAGATTTTAAAATGCTTTACAATTACAGATTTTACTAATAACATTTATTCAGTTTGTTAAAAATACACATGCATTATTTTTTCTTCTTTCTTGCTCGTTTCTCGATATTTTGGACCATGACTTGTTATTCCATTGCCAAAATTGTCTTTACCTGTGTGAGAATCCAGGCTTCACTGGAGTCTAGGGCAGGAGTTGGAGGAAGCAGTCTTTGGCTGCTGTAACTCTGAACTCAGAGAAAGGAGCAGAACCACAAAACTTGGAGAACACAGTAGAGAGCCTGAGTCTGAGAAGCCAGAAATCAGCAGTGTCTGAACAGAGTTTCTGAACTGCAAATGTGACCTCAAAAATATAAAAGTCTGTAATGTGAGTGCAGGATGAGCCAAGTATAGGATGGGGCAATTTTCCGGGCATAGGCTTGGCTATTTGCAACTAGCTAATGTGTTCACCACATTTAAATAAGGACCTGGATTATTATGGGCACATTTATGTGGATTTTGTCATTTTTTAAAATATATTTTTGTTGATTTAAGAGAGGAAGGGAGAGGGATAGAGAAATAGAAACATCAATGATGAGAGAGAATCATTAATTGGCTGCCTCCTGCACGCCTCCTACTGAGGGGATTGAGCCCACAACCCCAGCATGTGCCCTTAGCGGGAATCGAACCTGGGACCCTTTAGTCCACAGACCCACACTCTATCCACTGAGCCAAACCAGCTAGGACAATGTTTTCATTTTTATGTGTTCCATTTGACTATCAAACTGCTCTTCCAGATGGGTCTCATAAATCACTTTCCAGCTAGTGGGGGCCTGTGGGGTTCTTGGAGCTGAATTTGCACAGTGACCAAAGCTATTTGATCATTCATATTTTTTTTTCAAAGTTGTCATCTTTTCTGGTTTCACTGAAAAGCATTATTTTTAAAAAAATATAGAAAGTAATCAACCTTATTCGTTTCCTTTGTGAAGGGGTTCTACTTTACCTTGGAGATATATCAGAAGTAATGTTCTCTTTCTCACCTCCTATAAACATGTGCTTGTGTATTATTCAGGATTCTCTAGAGAAACAGAACCATTAGGATGTGTAAACATATAGAAAGATTTATTACAAGGAATTGGCTTATAATGGAGGGGTTGGCAAGTCCAAAATCTAAAACATTGGGCTGACAGGTTGGAGACCCAGAAAAGCTAATGTTGCAGTTCCAGTCCAAAGGGCTACAGGCTAGAGACCCAGGAAAGCCAATGGTGCAGACAAAACCTGAAAGCAGTCTGCTGGAGAATTCTCTCTTGCCTGGGGAGGCTGGTGATATTGTTCTATTCAGGCCTTTGACTGATTGGATGAGGCTTATCCACATTATGGAGGGCAATCTGCTTACTCAGAGTTTACTGAGTAACATTTAAAATGTTAATATCATCCCAAAATGCCCTCCAAGTTGACACATAAAATTAACTAGCACAGCATGTAAAAAGAAAAGATCATGTAATAGGGTTCTTATATACATATTTTATACTTGCATTGCAGTGATTTCATTTGCATATATATTGACAGATAGATACATATAGATATACTAGTGGCCCGGTGTACGGAATTTGTGCACGGAGGGGGTGTTCCCTCAACCCAGCCTGCACCCTCTCCAATCAGGGACCCCTTGGGGGATGTCCGACTGCCGGTTTAGGCCCAATCTCACAGGGATCAGGCCTAAACCGGCAGTCAGACATCTCTCTCACAATCTGGGACCGCTGGCTCCTAACTGCTCACCTGCCTGCCTGCCTGATCACCCCTAACTGCCTCTGCCTGCCTGCCTGATTGCCACTAACCTCTCTGCCTGCCTGCCTGATTGCCCCTAACTGCCTCTGCCTGCCTACCTGATCGCCCCCAACTGCCCTCCCCTTCTGGCCTGATCTTGCCCCCAACTGCCCTCCTCTTCTGGCCTGATCTTGCCCCCAACTGCCCTCCTCTTCCAGCCTGATCATGCCCCCAACTACCTCTGCATGCCTGGTCACCCCTAACTGCCCTCCCATGCCGGCCTGATCTTGTCCCCAACTATCCTCCCCTGCTGGCCTGGTTGCCCCCAACTGCCCTGCCCTCCCAGCCTGATCTCGCCCCCAGTGGCCCTCCCTTGCTGGCCTGATCTTGCCCCCAACAGCCCTCCCCTGCCAGCCTGATTTTGCCCCTAACTGCTCTCCCCTGCCGTCCTGATCACCCCTAACTGCCTCTGCTTGCCTGATAGCCCCTAACTTCCCTCCCCTGCTGTCCTGATTGCCCCTAACTGCCTCTGCCTGCCTGATAGCCCCTAACTTCCCTCCCCTGCCAGCCTGATCTCACCCCCAACTGCCCTCCCCTGCTGGCCTGATCTCGCCCCCAATGGCCCTCCCCTGCTGGCCTGATCTTGCCCCCAACTGCTCTCTCCTGCAAGCCTGATCACCCCTAACTGCCCTCCCCTGCTGTCCTGATCTCAACCCCAATTGCCCTCCCCTGCAGTCCTGATATCACCCCCAACTGCCCTCCCTTGCTGGCCAATTTGGTTCTGATTGGTCACTTTCTATGCCAGTCAGCATCAAAAGCTCTGCCTCTTAGGCAGTCATTGGCTCCTCACAGTTCACCCAGATTTGGTTCTGATTGGTCGGTTTCTATGCCAGTCAGTGTCTCCAGGACTATCTCTGGGCCTGATCAGAAAGGCGGGGCTGATCAGCAGTCCCCACGAAGGCCAGAGAGAAACAGAGGTGTGGTTGCTGGCAAAGCCCTGAGAAAAAGAGAGAGGCAACGGCTGTTCAACAGCTGCCATGGAGGCTGCGGATCAGACCCTGCCTCTCTCTTTGGGCCTCTCTCCAGGCCTGATCCACAGCCCACTCAGCAGTCAGTGCTGGGTTGCCATGCCTGCACTGGTGGCAGTCAGTGCTGGGTCACCACGGCAACCCAGCACTGACTGCAGGACTGACTTCCGGTGTTTGGTTGAGCCTTCATTCATTTAGGATGTTACAGACCCGGGCTCTTTATATATATAGATATAGATATTTAAGTTTTGTTTTATTTTCAAGTTTTTGAGGAAACTTGAAATTGACAAAAAATATATTAAAGGCATGTAAAAGTTTACAATACTAAACTAATGAACAACAGAAGTGAGCTATTATTTTTCCAGCTTTATTGAGATATAATTGATATACAATATTTTTTAAGTTTCAGTTGTACAATGTGTTGATTTGATATATAGTGAAATGATTACCACGTAACATTAGCTAAGGCCTTCATCATGTCACATAATTATCATTTTTTTTTTGTGGTGAGTACATTTAATATTTACTCTCTTAACTTTCAGTATATAATATATTATTTTTAATTATACTAATTCATTACTTTTAATCAATCAGTTAATTAAACAAAACAAAAGTGTGGTAGATTTTGGAAATTTAGATCTAATCAAGATATACAGGATCACTACCATTGTGGTGCTTACAGTGTAATGGTGTTTACACAGAATGTGATTACATACCTTCAGACAAGAGCTATGACAAAGTAGAGGGACATATTTATATGCTTGGGCTGATATAACAAAACACCACAGACTGGAGGGCTTAAACAACAGAACCTTTGTTCTTACAACTCTGAAGACTGGAAGTTCATGAACAAGGTGGAACTTGGGGAGTGGAGGACAAACATTCAGTCTGTAACAAGAAGGCTATGGATCACATATCAGAGCCCCAGCTCAGACATAAGGATGTTAAGGCAAGAAATTACTTTTAAGTTTAGACTTGAAGAATAAAAATAAGTTAGCCAGATAAATGGGAGGAGACAGGATAATGCCCAAGAGAGGGAGAGAAAGCCTGACACTTTGGAAAGAATGAAGTTAGTTTGCTGTAGTTATTCCTTAGAATAGGGGTAGGAGGTAGCAAATGAGAAATGTGCAGGAAGGGTGAATAGGAAGGTAAGCAGAGGTTAAATCAATCAGGGCTTTAAAGCCTATGTTAAAGAGTCTGGGTTCTGTTTTAATAGCAATGAGAAGGCATTGAATAACTTCACTTAAGAGAGTGTCATGATCAAATTTTTGTTTTTAGAAATAGAACTCTGTGTGGAGTGTGGAAAATGGATTAGATGAGTAGAAATCTGCAGCTGGGAGAACTTTAAATGGTGACCTAAAACAGTGGGGATGGAGAGAAATGGACAAATTAAAATATATATCTCTAGATAGAATTAATATTTCATAATTAGCATGAGTATAAGAGAGAGGAAAGTGTTAAAGAGTCTTTAATATTTTTGGCTTTAATTAATGAATAGAGAATTGTACTATTTATGAGAAAGGAGACAAAAGAGGAAGAGAGGGTTTGTATTTGGGAGCATTTTGACATATTGCTTTAAAAGTATCCGACCCAAGCATGGGGTGATGTCAATAATGCAATTGGATATACTTCCTGAAACTCAGAGGAAGTATCTGCTTTGGAGATTTATATTCGTGATTTTTCAATGTATTCATGGAAACTTATTCTATTATTCAATAAGAGATCAAGGACTAAATTATAAGAAACTGCAGCATGTAAGGAACTTGCAGAATAAGAGGAATCCACAACAAACCCAGAAAGAAGAAGAAATCTAGGAAGTTAAGGAAAGAGAAAATAAACTTCAGTGTCATGTGCTGCTGGGAGGTGAAGTAAGACAAGCACTTAGAAAAATCCCATGAGTTTGCAAAAGGTCATGAGTGATCTTAAGAAAGGCAGTTTAAGAAGAGTGGTTATTTGGAATTGAGTGGTAATGTAATGAATGAATTGAGGAATAAGTGGGAAGTGAGGAAGTAAATATGGAGAACACACACTTTAAAGAAAATACCTTATATTTTATTTAGAATATATCATGCACATTATCATTGATTCTTCTTTTTGTAATCCTAGCCTCCATACCTAATCCATTAATAAGTCTATCCTCAAAAGATATCTCATTTCATCTATTTTTCTTCCTTCCTTCACCACTTCGACACTAATTAAAACCACTGTCATTGTTTACCTGGACTATGGCAGTACCTTGCATCTCATTCCCTTGGTTCTAGAGTAATATTTTGAAAATAGAAATCAGGTCATATTGCTCCCCTGCTTCAATCTCTTTAATAACTTTCCATTGTACTTATAATAAATTCCAAACATCATACTGTGGCTTACATACATCTATACCATCAAACCTCTGCCTTTCCCTCCAACCTGATCTTGTCCCATTCTGTTCATACCCACTATGCTGTGGCCACGTTAATATATTTATTCCTCAAAATAATTTGTACTCATCTCTAGTGTAGCTTTTTGCACTAAATATTCTCAATACCTGGGATGCTATTTCCCTGGATCTTTACTTATCTATTTACTTTATTTAAATTTCTCCCTTAAAATTACCTCTTCAGTAGTGAATTTCCAGATGAATCTAATCACCCAATACTTTCTACTTTTATTTTACTTCTCTGCACAGTATATGTAACTCTTTGATATTTTTTATGGTATCTTAGGCAGGCAAATGGGAAACAACTGACCCTGAGAAAGACCCATTTCTTGATGGGGTACAACCTTTGATAGCAGCCATTGTATAGTAAGCCCCTCCTCTGAAGATGCCTAGAGCTTGCCTGTGGGTACTCATTCTCTCATTCATTCAGCACCTGTCTATTGAAGCCCTACCTTGTGTCAGTGCCTGCATGCAAAGAGGAAATGTCTGGGGCTTCCTTCTATAAGAATTAAATTCAAATGTTTAGTTTGCCAGCAGTGAAGGGATAGAGAGGGAGCAGGAAGTGAAAGAATTTGAAATTTTGCAATATAGTTTTATATTATTACTAGAAGCCTGATGCATGAAGATTCATGTAAGCATGGGCCTTCCTTTACCTGGCTGCCAGCACCGCCTTTCTGCTCCAGCCCCTCCTTCCCATGCTGCCCAGAGTGGCTGGGGTGGTGCAGTATGTCTGCATTGTCGCCATGGTGATGATGCAAGCATCCCACCCTGCCCCCGGCCTCTCAGCGCCTGCATATGCAAATTAACCACCATCCCTTTTTGGGTTAATTTGCATACTCACTCCTGATTGGCTGGTGGGTGTCACGAAGGTACTGCAGTTTGCATCTTTCTCTTTTATTAGTGTAGATTTTTCACACAGCATTATATCTTGAGCACTTATATACTTAAATATTCTCAGAATACATAATAATCAAGCATATGAATGTATGACTACTTAACATGTAGAGGGGTGGAGTATAGATTCTTTCTTCTTTTTCTATTAAAAATAGTGCTGCAGAGTATCCAACCTAAATCTCAGTGTTTAGAAGAATGTTTGTTTTTAGCATGTCTACCTATAGTGCATTCAGATTATTTCATGTCACACACACACACACACACACACACACATGCACACACCATAGTTTCTTCATTTTCTGGTACTTATAAATATAGTATCACCCAAGCTGGTTTGGCTCAACAGTAGAGCAGACCAAAGGGTCTCAGGTTTGATTCCAGTCAAGGGCATGTACCTTGGTTGCAGGCTCCTCCCAGGCCAGGGCCCTGGTCAGGGCTCATGCAGGAGGCAACCAATCAATGTGTTTTTCTCACATCGATGTTTCTCTCTGTCTTTCCCTCTCTCTTCCACTCTCCCTAAAAATCAGTGGATAAGTATTCTTGGGTGAGGATTAACAATAGCAACAACAATATATATATATATATATATATATATATATATATATATATATATATATATATGTACTGTATCTATTATGTGGAGGACTATAATTTCCTATTTGCATGGTTTCCTGTTTCTGGTGTCTGTCCTTTGCCTTGAGTGTATGGTGCACATATTTGAAGATGTTTTTGCGCTGACAATAGTCCTCTCATTTTTTTCTCTCTGTATTGTTTTCTAGGAGTTATGAAGATCATGATTGGAGGGCAATATTTCCTCAAAAATTTGCTCTAGTTCAGCTTTTGGGTTAATGGGTAATTTGGTTAATGTAGACTCTGAATCTCCAAGTCTGGGTTAAGATGAGGGCGAGAATAGATAGAGTGTTTCCCCACCTTCCAGTTAAGAGTGAGATTGGGAGGGTGCTCTGTTTCACGAGATAATGCTTTGGAGGTAGGACACAGATACATACCTACAGATAGATGGATTGATAATATTTTAGTATAATTTTGACATTACTTTCAACTTATGTTTCACACCTTTTTTCCTCTGCTCACTTCTTCCTTTATTCTCCTTTCTTTACTCTCCTTCTCCTTGTACATCTTTCAATCTCTTTCAGGCATTTTTTCATTCATTCAGTAGTTACTAAATACCTAACACATTATAGGCATTAAACCAATTACTAGGAACATGATTATTAAAAAAAAATAAGACCAGTTCTTTTTTCAAGGTGATATCTGTACCTGAATGATTGCATCCTACCTAATAAAATGGTAATATGTAAACTACCATCACTCTGCTACGCCCATGATTGGGCCAGCGGGAGGCACAGGGGGCAGGACTTAGGGTGGCCCAGGTAGCCGATTGGGCCAGCAGGACGCTGAGCTCGCGTCGCCAGCGGCGGTGTGAGCTCAGCTTCTGCGCCATGACTGTGCTGCAGCATAGAAGGGGCCTCTGGGACAGCAAGCTCACGTCCCGCCACGGACCATCAAAAGCAGGGGAGCTGGTTGCCTGTCTGCTCCAGCACCAGCGGACAGGCACCCAGCTCCCCTGCGATCAAAAGCGAAAGCGTGGGAGCTGGGTGCCTGTCCACTCCGGCACCAGGCCTTTCGGAAGCCTCCGCTCTGCCAGAGGCTTCCAAAAGGCCTGGTGCACCAGCAGACAGGCACCAAGCTCCCCTGCGATCGAAAATGAAAGCATGTAGGGGACCCTACACGTGCATGATTCAATCATGCACTGGGCCTCTAGTTACAATATAAGTGTCCTGATCAAGGTAGCCCAGGGTACTATGGCAGCACATTAAAGTACATTTAACCTGTACCTGGGCACATAATAAGTGATTAATTCATATTAATGACCTCTTAATGAGCATGCATATTCCAGTGCAAACATATAAAACCAGATACCTTTTCTCTCAGGTGATGGATTAAGGTCATACCATACCAGCACTTCTATAATAGCAAATGCATCTCTATTATGGCTTGTCATACAGGGTTAGGTGCATCTGGCATGTTTTTCTTCTCATGTCACATAGAATAGGGGCCCTATTTGAGAGAACAGGCAATATTGATAGTTTGGCTTAATTTTTATTTTAGGATTTAGGAAGTTTCATTCTTTTTGAAGCAAAGCATTAGGCAGAGAGACCCGAATGATAACGAATACCTTGTTTTATGTACTATGGGCCCAGGATCATCTGAGGATTGAAAAGCAGAGTTTGTAGATATAAATGAAGCTGCTCCTTGACTCAGCCCATCTTCCCTGTCGAGGTGAATTTATTGCTGAAACAAAACACTTTACCTAGTGAATTTTAAGCAATGCTTGAACAGAGAGAAGATTAGGCTGACATATAGTGAATTCCTTGCACCAAATATATACTTGCCATGGAAAATCTGAATTTACAAAATTTTTCATACATTTTCAGGTTTTTTTTCCTTTATTATTTTTCTTTTATTTTTCCTCTTCCTTTTTTAAATAGAGGGAGCTTTGCAACTCATTTAAGTGTTAAAATGTTACCTGCTCATAATGTGCCTGAGATATGAAGCAACAACAAGAGGTGGGAATAGGCTGATCCTGTGTTTCTTAAAGAAGCTGCCCAGTTTTAGAAACTGGTTTTGGCCCAACGGGTAAAGCAGGATTGTTGAACATGAATTTCAGATCGATCTCTTGCCTCTGACAGTTACTGCACAAGTTCCAATCACATTAGCGCCTCTTCAGCTTGAGCCAGAATTTATAGCATAAATTCAACATTTTTCAAATCTTAATCAACCCAGAGGTCATTCTCCTCAAAGTGCAGTTTTGCTGCTGCCACTGGAAAATCAATGGGGGAAGGTTGATACTTTCCTGCTGCCACGGCACCAGACACAAAATGAAATGCTCCAGAAAGGTCTGCTTCATTTTCAGCTTTAGCTCTTAGAGAATGTTTTTTTTTATTTGTTTGTTTTAATGCCAATGGCACTTTTGATCCCTAATGTCTAGGTCCTACCCAGGGGAAATAGTCCAGTCAGCAGTAGCATAATCAGATTTTTTTTTTAAAGGAGAAGCTTTGATCTCATTCCTCATTGTCTTCAGAAGCTCCTATTTTTATTGGCTATAGAATAAAGTCCCAATTCTTTGGCTTGGCAAGCAGAGCCCTTAACGTACCACCTAGTCAGCTTAGCACATTGCCTGGCTCAGAGAAGTGCTCAACAGATAGTGTTTTAGAGTACTGGAATAAAGGAATCTGTCCTTAATGCACCCACATGAAATGTCTCCCTGTGTAAATATGCACCCTCAAGACATCAGTCTTCATGCACAAATAACTCTTCACACTTAGTGCTCCTTTCCCACTTAATTTCCTATCACAATATTCTTGTTCCTTTGAGACCGGGCTCAAAGGTCACCTCTGTGACCCTTTTCTGTTTCTTGCCCCAAGCAGAGCTAGTAGTTTTCCTACTGTGTGCTCCCACTGCATATTTTCATACCTCTGTAATGACCCTTGACAATGTTTCCAAAATATGTGTGGGTGGGTCTGATTCTCTGATAGAATGTGAGTTCTGTCATAGGCAAGACCTGGTCTTGCTCATCTGGCATCAGTGTTTTAAAACATGTTCATTGAACTCAGTTAAATTCTCTACAATTTAAATTTTTGAGATAGGCATAAGATGGAGAATGAGAAGTCATTTTTCCTACCAATTGTGCAATCTTGATCCAGCTCTTCTGAAGCTTAATTTCTTAATCAAGTGACACAATTGGCCTAACTGAAAACTAAAATTCACTCTTACTTTGGCATTATTATCATTATTATTGCTATTACTTTTGTTGTTCTGTTTGTTATTTTACTTTTGCTATTACTAATTCTAGTAGTATGAGGACCACCACTTATTGGGTCTCTACCAGGTGCCAGGCTCTGTTATAAAAATTTAACTATATTATTGCATTTAATCTTCAAAACAAGCACTTGAGTTAAAATTATTAGTTTTATTTCACAGAGATGAGAATTGATGCTCGCAGGCTAAGAAAAATATCTGAAGCCACACTGCTAGAGTATGACGGAACTATAATTTAAATTTTAATTTTTAATTCCTACAAAAATGAACTTTAAATTTATTATACCAATTACTTTGAACCCAAGAAAAAATATATTATAAATATATAATTGTTTATAATTTAAAAATAGTATACCCTCATGGAAGACATGGAGACTTCCAAAGTAAACAAAGAATGATAAATCATTCATTCTGCTACCCAGAGAGAACCCATATTAACATGCTATGAATTTTCTTCATGTGTTTTCTCTATGTATATACATATGTATCTGTGCATGCATAATTGGCAACTGCATATTAGCTGAGATAGTGGTAATGCTGGTGTGCGGAAGCTATAACTCTTTTGCTGTTTTCTGGCCTGAGCCTCATATACATTAGTAATTCAGCTATTCAGGGACTGCTCCTACCAAAAAAACATGCAAGGCTTTAGAGCTCTGACTTATACCAGCAATTTGTCTCCTCCAAGTGCTAGAATAAGGTAACTTTAATTCAATTGGAATATTAGAGTCCTTGAAGGATGGCATAAAAACCATCTGGAGAAGAAATGAATTTCAATAACTGACTGAATTTCCTCTATTAGGGAAAAATAGTCACTCCTAGTGCTTGCTGAAAGCCCAATCCTTGAGAAAGATACAAACTTTGAGATTAGATTGACTGGATTATAGTACAGTATCTATTAATTATTTACCCAGGGGCCTGGGGCACATATCACTTCAGAAACTAGGATAGAATCTATCGAGAAACCTGGGTCTGGGAAGATTGGAGTCATTTATTCTAAATCGCATTCCTAAGAGATGACAGGCTCAGGACTAAAACTTCGTGGGGCAAAGGAGTAAGCATTACTGTTGATTCAGCATTTACTTTGGTCACATACTGTGTTAGGTCCTTGCCATACCTTTTATTGTTTTACACTCTTACTGACTCTCTGAGATGAAGGTGTTATCTCCCTCATAGAGATGAGAACACAGATAAAATAATCTGCTCAAGGTTGCAAACAAGTGGCAATGCCAGAATTTGAATCTGTGTATTTGACTCCTAAATCTGTATTCTTTCAGCAATACCACACTTCTCAGGCTTTCTGACTTTCAACAGAGCTCTTGCCAGTAGAGTTCTTTGCTGTCATTTCTTGGAATGGCTGCTGTGCCAGTCAGGGTGCTGTGACAGGAGCAGAATTACTATGATGTGAGGGGACAGGGGTTTCATTAAAAGGAACTAGACATCGCATAACTAGGATGTGGCAGGATCTGAGAAAGCGATGATCAGGGAGTTGGAGAACCTGAGGAGGTCCAGAGAGAGACAACACAGTGGACCATCGTGGAGAAATCCATAGAAAGCTGTTGCCTCTGTTTAGCTACTGATTCTGTGGATCTGCTGCCAAATATCTAGTGGTGGATCTGAGTTCTCCAATCAGCAGGACCAGTAGGAAGGGAAAAGAGCTGAAATTAGAGCAGAGAAGAGGAAGGACAAGCTGGAACCCCACAGTACATCTGTGTCTGATACCTGATGAAGCAAAAACCTGCAGAGACTAATGACTGCTGCTTTATTTTCACCTTCCAAATCATGTGAAAGTTCTTTTTACCAACTTTAATCCATAACCATACAGTAAAAGTCATCCTGAGAAACATAGTTCCCTGCTTAACTGTGTATCCTCCACAGCTGCCATTTGGACAATTCTGGAGGCTGTCTGCTCCAGAGGAAAGGATGGCCTACTAGCTATTCCAAATCCAGTACTATAGCAGTACTGTCCAATAGGACTTTTTGTAATGATGGAAATATTCTACATTTACAGTGCACCCCATGCCTCTCCCTTTCCCACTCTTGTGTGGGCTCCTTACGTGCAGAGACTGTGTTATATTCCCAACGACCAAGTAAAGGACCTAGCTGGCAAATGCCTGGGGAATAAATGGATGGTGGGAGTCACTGTCAGAGGCAGTAATCTGTAAAGATAGTTGCTAGTGGGTCAAAAGGCAGAAGTGAAAGGCAGCATTATAGAATAACAGAATTCTGGGTCTGGAATAGGCAGCTCAGAGACTATGGTAAAAAGAATATAGGCTTTAAAGTTTTAATCCTAGCTCTGCTATTTCCTTGGTTATGCATCTTGGGCAAGTTTGGGGGCCTTTCTAAGTATCATTTTTCTTATCTGTAAGAAAGAGAAGGTTATACCAGTTTCGTAGTAAAAAGTAATGAAAACACCCAGTGAAGGGTCTGACAAATATAATCTTTAATACATGTAATTTCTTTCTTAGAGATTTTTGGTATGTCTCACTTATTGTTAGTGAAGTTTTGCAGCAGAATTATAACCTACCATTTTTAGGATATATTGCAAATAAAATATTATTCTTCTAGTGCCAAAGACACAGGGCCATTTGAGGCCTTCAATTCCCCCTGTAAGAGAAGAGTGAAGCTAAGCATGATTAAAGAAGGTCTTATAGATTTAACTGCATTTTGGACAGAACCTCTGGGACCTCAAAGCCTTTTTGAGAATTGCAAGGTTAAATGGTAATAAAATTATTTTTGCTGCAAGAACATGCAGCCCATGGTGACAGTCACTGCTCTGTGGCTCTGACCACTTCCATCTGTAAAATCATCATTTTGTTTCATTTCACAAACCATTTAAAAATGAATTGCATTTACCAAAGAGCAGGACTTATAATATATTTAAGTCTATATATCCATAGAAACAGAATCCAGACATACATTTTTGTTGGTTATTCAGAGGCTGACCATCTTTCTCCTTACTCAGCCGCTGCCTGCACTTGGGACTACAATTATCAGAATCCTCAATTGGATTATACTTTTACAAAAGTCAACCTAGTGAAGTATTAAAAAATACATAATTCATTTTTACCCAGAAGTTTAAGCCATGACTTCTATTGTAGTAGCTAATGTGATTTCCTGGTCAGATGAAACCTTAAAAGGGTCTTCCAAGGGCACAGAACCACAGTTTCTCCTTTTCCCTCAATGTTTGTCAGTTCTATATTCAGGAGCTCAGATTTCCTCTCAAGTCAGGATGTTTGTGGTGACATTTACTATAAATGAATCCAAGTTTAAATGTTTTACTGAGCTCTTAGCAATATTTGTTATATGTAGTGTTAGGAAACCAGCTAGATTTAGGCATGAGAAAGGTCTTAAGAGGACAGGCAGTAGTAGACTAGAAAACAAGAAACCAGAATTTGAATTCTAGTTCTTTTTATCAACTGAATTACTTGACTTCCTTAGCATCCTCATCTATAAAAGGAGATTACTTGAATTTAATTTGCAGGATTGTGGTGGTTCGAAATGAGGCAATAGGCAACCAGGTGAATAGAAGAGCACAGGGTTTTGGAGACCAGCAGGGTGGATTTGGGGCCTGTTTCCTCTGTTAACTCCTTGTTTGCTCTCAGTAAAATCACTTCTCCTTTCTGAACCTCTGACTCCCCACACATAAAAAAATAAAAACAATGGCAGATAATCTCTAATTTCTCTTTGGGCTATCAAGTCTGGTGATCACTTCTTTCTCAATTTTTTTGTTTTGTTTGTTTTTTTGTTTTGTTTTGTTTTTGTGTTGTTTTTTATTAGCAGAGGAAAGGAGTTAACAGCACTACAATTCTTCCCTCTAAGAGGTTCTACTAGTATGTCTCCAAGTTGGTCCTTCTACCAAGCCAGTTCTAGACTACCTTGTTTTAACTCCTAAGTCCTTCTAAGTCACCTCTTCATTACATATATTGGTCCCTGGCTGGTGATCGGGACCACTCGGGGCTGTCTCCCGCCCCCCGATCGATCAGGGCCTGGGGATGATTGGTACGGGCAGGCCTGGGGAAGGGGCCGTGGGAGGTTGGCTGGCCACGGGAGGTTGGCTGTGGGAGCGCACTGACCACCATCCTCTCTTTTTATCACACCCACATCCAATTCATCATTAAATATTGCTGGCCAGTCATCTGGTCATAACAGTCACTTAGGCTTTTATATATACACTGAGTGGCCAGATTATTATGATCTCCGAATGCATAATAATCTGGCCACCAAGTGTATATCCTATATAATGAAAGGCTAATATGCAAATTGTCCCCTTGACCAGGAGTTCGACCAGAAGGCAGGCCGGACTACCACCCATGTCCCCTTCCCCTGGCCAGCTGGCCGGACCCCACCCATGCACAAATTCATGCACCGGGCCTCTAATATATATATATTTAGTGAGTGGCCAGATTATTATGCATTCAGAGATCATAATAATCTGACCACTCAGTGTATATTTATGTTTATATTTGTGTTTAAACTGTGACTCATGGTTTTTCTTCCTCTAGACATTTTTTTAAAGGAACATGATTTAATCTCAAATGATCTTTGAAATACTGATGTGTTCATATTTTTTGTCCAAGGGACCTAGATCTCAGCTGTGGAAGGAACCTTAGCCATCATTCTGCATAACTTTCCCTCTCCATGATTCCTTCTGCACTTTTCCTGGTAGAGGGCATTCAGCTTCTGTGTGAATGCTTTTAGTGATGAGGCACTCACTAGTAGGGCTCTGTATCTTTGAACCATTCTTAACTAACTATACCACATTGCCCTACATCGCTTGAAATTCGGTGATACAGCTTACATCAAGGGAACATTACTATTTCAGATATTAGGTACTAGCAAATGATCCAGGAACCCTCCCATTTGTGGAAATGCTTTGACTTTCACTTAATGGGGTATTGTAGCATATTTAATCATGAATTAAAGATCCACTTTTGTGTGGTGGATCTGTTACTCCTGTAAGCTTTAGACAGGTCTATTCCTGCTTCTCCTCATTTGCAAAATGTATATAAGAATAGTCAACCTACCTTTCTCCAAGTTGTTGAGAGGATGAACTAGGGTGACATAAATAATATCCTTTATAAAGTGCTATAGCAGGGGTGAGCAAACTCTGGGCTAGCCATTTATTTTTGTAAATAAAGTTTTTTAAGAAATATGTTTTTTATTGAGTTTTAGAGAGAGATAAGAAGGGAGAGGGATACAGAGATAGAAATATCAATGAGAGAGAAGCATCATCAATCAGCTACCTCTTGCACACCCCTACTGGGGATAGAGCCTGCAACCTAGGCATGTGCCCTGACTGGAAATCGAACTAATGACCTGTTGGTTCCTGGGTTGACACTCAACCCCTGAGCCACACTGACTGGAATAAATGAAGTTTTATTATACCATAGCCATGCTCATTCATTTTTTGTTATGTCTTTGGCTGCTTTTTTACTAAATTGTCTGAGTTGAATAGTTGTATCAGAGCTGTGTGGCCTACAGGCCTAAAATACTTATTATCTAGCCCTTTACGGAAAAGATTGCTGATGGCTGTGCTATACAAATATGTGTTTATTATTAACACCACTAGAAATATTTTAGGAAAAGGACAAGATTATTATATTGTTGTGTATTAATAGAAATAAGTCTAGTCAGCTCACTGGTGAACATTAAGCACCTAACAATGTCAAGAACTGCCCTATGGGAGAAACCAAGATGGAGGCATAGGTAAACACCTAAACTGCTGCCTCGCACAGCAATTTCAAAACTAAAACTAAAAGACAAAACGGACATCATCCAGAACCACAGGAAGGCTGGCTGAGTGGAAATTCTAGAACTAGAAGAAAAGAGAAAAGCACACTGAGACTCAGAGGAGCTGCAGGAGGCAGAGGTACTAAGATGCGCGTGCGGAGAGGACTGGCAACTGAGTGCACGGCTGGCTTTCTCAAGCGGGAGGGAGACAAAAGCTCCTGACTGCGCTGAACTCCAGTTCCGGGCGAGACTCTGGGGACCCAGACTCATACGAGTTGAAATTGGACTGTCAGGAAAGAGATAAGCACACTGAGACTCAGAGGAACTGTGGAAGGCAGAGGTACCGAGGCGCGTACGCGCAGAGAGGGCGGACAACTGAGTACACAGCTGTCCTTTCTCAAGCGGGAGGGAAACAAAAGCTCCTGACTGCACTGAACTCCAGTTCCGGGCGAGACTCCGGGGACCAAGACTCATTCAGGGAGAAACTGGACAGTCTGGGAGCGGGCGGAACTCGAGGGCGGCTTTCTCTCAGAGGTGCTTGCAGCGATTACCACAGAACACTGAGAAACAGGGGCCTATTAGGGCAGGGCTTATGGGAAACCAATGCTGTCTGCTTCACCCTGAGACTCCGCCCCATCCAAGCTGAGCACAGAGGCTTTTGCAAGTCTTGTCTCATAAGGGTGTCTCCAGCACAGAAGTTCTCCCAGCATAGACACAGCTGATCCTCACAGCCAATTGGCCTGGAGTTGAATTCCTCCCAGTGATACCAACAACATTCAAGGCTTAATTACAACAAGACTACACACAGCCCACAAAGTGGTGCACCAAGAGTGTCCATCTCAGGTAACTGGGGAGGCTGAGCCACTGGGCCCTATAGAACATTTACCACACAAAGCCACTCTATCAACTCAGGGAAGCAGCCCAAATGCAGAGACAAAGAAACAGATCACAAAAGAAATGGAGGAAAGCAAATAACTGGATATAGAGTTCAAAACCACGGTTATAAGGTTTTTCAAGAATTTTCTAGAATAGGCCGATAACTTAAGGAGACGCTCGAGGATATGAAAAAGGACCAACTAGAAATTAAGCATACACTGACTGAAATAAAAAAATATTATACAGAGATCTAACAGCAGACAAAAGGATCGCAAGAATCAAGTCAGATTTGAAATACAAAGAAGCAAAAAACACTCAACCAGAAAAGCAAAAAGAAAAAAGAATCCAAAAATATGAACATAGTATGAGGAGCCTCTGGGACAACTTCAAGTGTACCAACATCCGAATTATGGGGGTGCCAGAAGAAGAGAGAGAGCAAGATACTGAAAACCTATTTGAAGAAATAATGACCAAAAACTTCCCTCACCTGGTGAAAGAAATAGACTTACAAATCCAGGAAGTGCAGAGAACCCCAAACAAAAGGAATCCAAAGAGGACCACACCAAGACATATCATAATTAAAATGCCAAGAGCAAAAGACAAAGAGAGAATATTAAAAGCAGCAAGAGAAAAACAGTTAGTTACCTACAAGGGAGCACCCATACGACTGTCAGCTGATTTCTCAACAGAAACTATGCAGGCCAGATGGGAGTGGCAAGAAATATTCAAAGTTATGAATAGCAAGAACCTACAACCAAGATTACTCTACCCAGCAAAGCTGTCATTCAGAATTGAAGGTCAGATAAAGAGCTTCACAGATAAGAAAAAGCTAAAGGAGTTCATCACCACCAAACCAGTATTATATGAAATGCTGAAAGGTATTCTTTAAGAAGAGGAAGAAGAAGAAAAAGGTAAAGATAAAAATTATGAACAACAAATACATGTCTATCAACAAGTGAATCTAAAAATCAAGTGAATAAAAAATCTGATGAACAGAATAAACTGGTGAATATAATAGAATCAGGGACATAGAAAAAGTGTGGACTGACAATTCACGGGGGGAAAGGGTTGTGGGGGGTGTGGGAAGAGCCTGGACAAAAATCGTACACATATGGATGAGGACAGTAGTGGGAGTAAGGGCAGAGGGTGGGGTGGGAACTGGCTGGAGGGGAGCTATGGGGGAAAAAAAGAGGAACAATTGTAGTAATCTGAACAATAAAATTTATTAAATTAAAAAAAATTAACACAGTACATTGATTAAAAAAAACTGCTCTATGTATTTTACATGAAGTTTTAAAAACTCTTTACAACAACACTATGTGTGAGGCATCTTATTGCATCCGTGTTACAAATGAACTGACTCAATAACATGACCACGGCCACATGGGCAGAGCGTCAGAATTGAAATTTAGATATATGTTTCTAAAATTTGTATGATGCCACGTAGTTATGACAGTTATTACTTTAAGTATTGGAATTCTTACTTTTTAGAAAGCACTAAGGATTGTAAAAGTTGTATATGACCAAGTTAAGAATGAGTATAATAGTCTTTCATGCATTATAAATGAATAAACTAATGCAGAAAGGAGTTCAAATATATCTGTAGGATAAGTGCTTGGAAACCTATAGAAACAGATAATAGCAAAAACTAACAGACTGATAAAGATTAAATAGTAAGGATTACAGCATCTTTGAATGTTTTGACTTTGTCTCCACACCTTTATCAGCCCACACCAACCTTTTTCAGTTAGGTGTCTATTAGCTCAATACTGAACATCTCAATGGAATCATGTGTGGTGAAAAGACAGGATGAAAGGATTATGTAAGCTGACAGGCTGATTGTTCCGCTAGTCTATGTTTTTTGAAAATCTTCTAACATTAACTGTAAAATAGTCAAAACTTTAATAAAGTAGGTTGGGCTACTTTATTAAAAGTAAGGTATAAGTGAAATGATTATTGAGAGCTTTTAGAAAGAACATGAGTTATCAGTTTTACTAATAAAAGATAACATATATCCCTTTCTTCACATGACATGCTAATATCACACCTGTCATCCATGTATACTAGTAATTTGTAGTATTTAGAGTTAAAAGGAACCTTATAGATACTTTTATTTAACCTGCTCAATTTATAGATAACAAAACTGAGGCTCAGGAAAGTTTAGTTATTTGCCTAAGGTCACAGAGTTAATATATATCAGAACTACATCTTAAAACTGACTCTCACTCATTTGTTTATAGTTTACTAGAGGCCCGGTTCACAAAATTTGTGCATGGGGGAGGGGATCCCTTAGCCCAGCCTGCACCCTCTCCAATCCGGGACCCTCAGGGAATGTCCAACTGCCTTGTGCAATCTGGGACTTCTGGCTCCTAATCGCTCGCCTGCTTGCCTGCCTGATCGCCCCTAACCACCTCTGCCTGCCTGCCTGCCTGATTGCCCCTAACTGCTCCCCTGCTTGTCTGATTGCCCCTAACTGCTTCTGCCTCACCCTGCACCTGGGACCTAGGATTCCCTCCCTCTGGCCAGCCCCAGGCATCCAGGACCCAGGCTGGCTTCTCCCAGGCCAGCTGCAGCTGCAGGGGACCATGGGCAGGCAGCTTTTCCCAGGCTGCATCTGCTGGCACCTGGGACCGCAGGGCAGGTGGCTCGTCCCTCTCCCAGACCACAGCCTGGCTGGTCCCCATTCTCTCTTGTGAGCTCATTTGTGCCTAGCGGGTCCCCATTCCTCTCTCCCCAGTGTTGAGTGTCTGAGCTGTTATGGCATGATGGCATGAGGGTGTGATGACCATTTACATATTAGCTCTTTATTATATAGGATTCATTCATTAACTTTTTAAAATGTAATTCAGTCATTCATCTAACATTTATGGAGGCCTTTCTATATGGTATTCACTATATTAGATGCCATCATGTGTGTCATTTAATTCTTATGAGGTAGGTAGTATTACCTTGAGATTAACAGCCTTGCCCAAGGTCTCACAGTGTTGACATGAAACTAACTAGTTAGAGAGAATATGGGGCCAATTTAAAGCTTTCTATATAGTTCCAAAGTCAGGCACAATAGAACTAATTAACACTTTGTTTCAACTCTGAAATAATAATTATTT
This sequence comes from Cnephaeus nilssonii, assembly GCF_951640355.1. Taxonomy (NCBI): domain Eukaryota; kingdom Metazoa; phylum Chordata; class Mammalia; order Chiroptera; family Vespertilionidae; genus Cnephaeus; species Cnephaeus nilssonii. The sequence continues at coordinate 68,292,269 of NC_137078.1, read as the reverse complement.
TTGTCAGACTTTCAAACTGAGCTGGTAGAAAACTTAGTCTTTGAAGTCACTGGCCAGAGCCTGAAGAGATGATCTCTGAATTATCAGTGAACAGAGATTTATGTTTTATTTTATTTTGCATTTTGTTTAACCTTATCTCCTCATGTATACATATTTTAAATGGCTGCAGTCATAGAAATGCAAGATTACATATTGCTTTTTATTAGTTAACATCGAAATTCCATATAATCTTCCAATGTCAGCCGATATTCCATTTCATGGATAGTCTTTGCGATTAGAATTTTAATAGTCAAGGGCTATTCAATTATATAATTGTAACCATAATTTACCTCATTCTCTTCGTTGTACATTTATTTTCTAAACTAACTAGCTATTGAACATGTTCTGACATTTAATGTTTTTAATCTTCTGTTTTATTATTTAAGAAATGATATAGGAAGTAGTGTAAGATCACTTGTTCAAAGGGTAAGAATGTTATTATTGGTCTTTCATATTTGTATTTTAAGATCAAAGGGATTGTACAAATTTGCAGTGTCTATATGAGTAAAAGAGGAATCCGTTTACATCAGTAGGGACTATTATATTTTTTACAGATTTTTGCAAATTTCGTAAATGGCTAAATGCTTTAGATTCCTTGCACGTATATAGTAGCAAAGGTGAAGTTTGTAACCTGGATACAAAGATTTTACTCTTATTTTTACCTAAATAGAAAGTTATTCTTCTTTGGGTTAGCATATCATCCACAAGGGTAAGGCCACAGAATATAAAAAATTTCAGCTGCCCTGCTGTGAGGGATGATGACAAAAAAGAAAGCAATTTCAAACCTAAGATTGTTTTTTTTGCAGTATTTATGTCTTCTCTTCTCTTATTAAGACTAAAAATAATTTCACTTAGAAAATTGTGCACAGGATATAAAGAAGTTTGATTAAAGACTCCTTCAAATGTTGATGTATCTTTTTAATATATACCCTCCTTTAATATTGTAACCAATAATTAAAACAAATCTACATTAAAAAAGCAATAAAGAATCTAACCATGAAAATTCTCATTAAATACAGTTTTAATGCATTTATTTTATTTCATTTAGGAATACTTTATATGAGTACATATTTTGTAATAAATAATAGGAACCCTCCTTGATGCATCTTAGAGAATTTGGAACTACTTTGGTATGAAAAATAATTTAGTTATTCATTCAATAAATCTGCATTATTTATTGTCTTTTATTCTTTTTAAATCACAACATAAAGTTACCATCTTAACCATTTTTAAGTATACTGTACAGTAGTGTTAACTATATTTACATTTTTGTGCAACAGTTTTCTATAACTTTTCATCTTGCAAAACTGAAACTCTGTACCCATTGACTAACAACTTCCCTTCCCCCCAGCCCTCCAGCCCTTGTGAATTGACATTCGACTTACTTAGGAAAGAGTTTGACTACTTTATATACACTGAGTGGCCAGATTATTATGATCTCTGAACGCATAATAATCTGGCCACTGTGTGTGTGTGTGTGTGTGTGTGTGTGTGTGTGTGTGTGTATTAGAGGCCCGGTGCATGAATTCGTGCATGGGGGGTTCTGGTGAGCCTTGCCAGGGGGAGGGGACATGGGCGGTTTTCCAGCCTGCCTGCTGGTAGAACTCCTGGCCAAGGGGACTATTTGCATATTAGCCTTTTATTATATAGGATATACACTGAGTGGCAAGATTATTATGCATTCAGAGATCATAATAATCTGGCCACTCAGTGTATATATCAAATAAGTAGGATTCACTTAATTTTTAAAACTGAATAATATTCCATTGTGTATTTTTTTCTGTATCCATTCCTCTGTCAGTGGACATTTAGGTTGCTTCCACCTCTTGGCTATTGTGAATAACGCTACACTGATCATGGGTGTGCAAATATCTGTTCCAGATGTTGTTTTCAATTCTATTGGATATATACCCATAATTGAAATTGCTGAATCATAAGATAACTCTATTTTTAACTTTTTGAGGAACCTCCATACTGTTTTCCATAGAGGCCACACCATTTTATATTCCTACCAACAGTGTAAAAGGATTCAAATTTCTCCACATCCTCATCCACACTTATTATTTTCTGGGATTGTATTTTAAAGTGGCCATCCTAATGGGTATATATATATATATATATATATATATATATATATATATATAAAAGCCTAAGCGACCATGACGACCAAACAACCGGAACAACTGGTCAATCAGTAGCTATGATGCGCACTGACCACCAGGGAACAGATGCCCAATGCAGGAGCTGCCCCCTGGTGGTCAGTGCTCTCCCACAGCCAAACTTCCGTGGTCTCTCCCCCTGTCTGGCAGGCCCTGATCGGGACCGGGCAAGACGGCCCTAATAGGCCCTGATCGCCGGCCAGGCCTAGGGACCCCACCTGTGCATGAATTTCATGCATCAGGCCTCTAGTGAGTTAATAACTCAGTATGGTTTTGACTTGCATTTCCCTGATAATTATTGATGTTGAAAATCTTTAACATGCTTGTTAGCCATTTGTATATCTTTTTTTTTTTTTGGCTAGTCAAATGCAGTTGTGAGAAGGGAGGCATGTATATCTTCTTTAGTGAAATGTTTGTTTAGATCCTTTGCTCATTTTTAATTGGATTACTTTGTTGTTGAATTGTAGTCCTTTGTGTATTTAGATATCTACACGAATAAAAGAGAAATATGCAAATTGACTATACCTCCATGACGCCCACCAGCCATTCAGGTGTGAGTATGCAAATTAACCCAACAAAGATGGTGGGTTAATTTGCATACACAGGCACGTAGCTGCTGAGGGCTGGGTGGCCGCTTGCGCGCATGCCGGCACCATGCAGCCTGCATCCCGGGGACAGGACAGGTGTCCTCGGGACCCAGGCCACTCTGAGCCTGTAGGCCCGCACATAGGCCTGGAGTGCCCGGGGTCCTGGAACGACCCCTGGCCACTCTGGGCCTACGTGTGCAGGCAGAGAGCAGCCGGGGGTGGGGTGGGAACATCCGCTGCATCGCCATGGCAATGCAGCAGATGGTCCTGCCCTGTGGCCACTTATGCGCACACTGGCGCCAAGCAGCCTGCATCTCGGGGACAGGAGTCCTCGGGAGCCAGGCCGCTCTGAATCTGTAGGCCCACACATAGGCCCGGAGCAGCTGGGGGTGGGGCGGGAACATCCCCTGCAGTGAGCTAGCAGAAAGCAGGGCCCTGCTTGCCCCTGGCCATGGCAGCATGGGGCAAGCAGTCCACTGGAGTGAGCGAGCAGACAGTAGGGCCCTGTTTGCCCCAGAACCATGGGGAGCAGGCCTAAGTTGTCAGTAGGACATCCCCTGAGGGCTCCCAGATTGGATAGGGTGCAGGTCGGGCTGAGGGAACCCCCCCTCGCCCATAGTTTATGATACGCATATATATTTTTTTATTCCTTAGGTTGCCTTTTATTTATTTTTTATTGTTTCCTTTGCTGTGCAGGGGTCTTTGAGGTTGATGTAGTATTATATGTTTATTTGTGCATTTGTTGCCTATGCTTTTCTTTTCTTTTTTTTAAAATTTAATAAATCTTTATTGTTCAGATTATTACAATTGTTCCTCTTTTTTCCCCCCATAGCTCCCCTCCACCCGGTTTCCACCCCACCCTCTGCCCTTACCTCCGCCACACTGTCCTCATCCTTAAGTGTACAATTTTGTCCAGTCTTTTCCCGTACCCCCCACACTCCTTTTCCCTCAAGAATTGTCAGTCCACTCCCTTTCTATGACTCTGATTCTATTATATTCACCAATTTATTCTGTTCATCAGATTTTTTATTCACTTGATTTTTAGGTTCACTTGTTGATAGACATGTATTTGTTGTTCATAATTTTTATCTTTACCTTTTTCTTCTTCTTCCTCTTCTTAAAGAATACCTTTCAGCATTTCATATAATACTGGTTTGGTGGTGATGAACTCCTTTAGCTTTTTCTTATCTGTGAAGCTCTTTATCTGACCTTCAATTCTGAATGACAGCTTTGCTGGGTAGAGTAATCTTGGTTGTAGGTTCTTGCTATTCATCACTTTGAATATTTCTTGCCACTCCCGTCTGGCCTGCATAGTTTCTGTTGAGAAATCAGCTGACAGTCGTATGGGTGCTCCCTTGTAGGTAACTAACTGTTTTTCTCTTGCTGCTTTTAATATTCTCTCTTTGTCTTTTGCTCTTGGCATTTTAATTATGATATGTCTTGGTGTGGTCCTCTTTGGATTCCTTTTGTTTGGGGTTCTGTGCACTTCCTGGACTTGTAAGTCTATTTCTTTCACCAGGTGGGGGAAGTTTTCGGTCATTATTTCTTCAAATAGGTTTTCAGTATCTTGCTCTCTCTCTTCTTCTGGCACCCCCATAATTCGGATGTTGGTAAGCTTGAGGTTGTCCCAGAGGCTCCTTACACTATCTTCATATTTTTGGATTCTTTTTTCTTTTTGCTTTTCTGGTTGAGTGTTTTTTGCTTCTTTGTATTTCAAATCTTTGACTTGATTCTTGCGGTCCTCTAGTCTGATGTTAGGTCTCTGTATATTTTTTATTTCAGCCAGTGTATGTTTGATTTCTAGTTGGTCCTTTTTCATATCCTCGAGGGTCTCGTTAAATTTATCAGCCTTTTCTAGAAAATTCTTGAAAAACCTTATAACCGTGGTTTTGAACTCTATATCCAGTCGTTTGCTTTCCTCCATTTCTTTCATTTGTGATCTGTTTCTTTGTCTCTGCATTTTCACTGCTTCCCTGGTTTGGAAGAGTAGCTTTGTGTGGTAGGTGTTCTATAGGGCCCAGTGGCTCAGACTCCCCCAGTTACCTGAGGTGGACACTTTTGGTGCACCCCTTTGTGGGCTGTGTGCACAGTCTTGTTGTAGTTAAGTCTTGATTTTTGTTGGTATCACTGGGAAGAATTGACCTCCAGGCCAATTGGCTGTGAGGATCAGCTGTGTCTACGCTGGGAGAACTTCTGTGCTGGAGACACCTTTATGAGATAAGACTTGCAAAATTGCAAAAGCCTCTGTGCTCAGCTTGGATGGGGTGGAGTCTCAGGGTGGAGCAGACAGTCTTGGCTTCCCATTAGCCCTTCCCTATGAGACCCCTGGGTCTCAGTGTCCCTTGGTAATCGCTGTAAGCACCTCTGCGAGAAAGCCGCCCTCTAGTTTCGCCCACTGCCAGACATTCCAGTTTCTCCCCGAATGAGTCTGTGTTCCCAGAAACTTGCTCGGAATTGGAGTTCAGTGCAGTCGGGAGCTTCCATCTCCCTCCCGCTTTAGAAAGCCAGTGGTGCACTCAGTTGCCTGTGCACTCAGCTGCCCATCCTCCCTGTGCGCGCGTGCCTCCGGACCTCTGCCTCCACAGCTCCCCTGAGTCTCAGTGTGCTTTCTCTTTTTCTGACAGTTCAGTTTCTCCCCGAATGAATCTGGGTTACCAGAAACTTGCCCAGAACTGGAGTTCAGCGCAGTGGGGAGCTTCCGTCTCCCTCCCGCTGTAGAAAGCCAGTCGCTTACTCAGCTGTCCTTCCTCTTCACGCGCTCGTGAGTCTTCATACCTCAGCCTTTTGCAGCTCCTCTGGTTCTCAATGTGCTTTCCACTTTCCTTCTAGTTGTAGAATTTCCACTCAGCCAGCTTTTCTATGGTTCTGGATGGTGTCAGTTTTGTCTTTTAGTTGTAGTTTTGATATTGTTGTGTGAGGCAGCAGTTTAGGTGTTTACCTATGCTGCCATCTTGGTTTCTCCCTGTTGCCTATGCTTTTGGTGTCATATCCAAGAGATCATTGCCAACTACAATGTTAGAAGCTTTGCCCCAATGTTTTCTTCTAGGAGTTTTATAGTTTCAGGTCTTACATTTAGTTTTTATTGCATTTTGAGCTAATTTTTTTATATAGTGTAAAATAAAGATCCAAATTCATTCTTTTGTATGTGAATAATCACTTTTCCCCAAAAACCATTTGTTGAAGAGACTATCCATTGTTGTGTAGCCTTCCCTCCCTGCCAAATATCATTTTACCACATATATTATACACACACACACACACACACACACACACACACGCACACACACACTGTTCTGTTCCATTGGTCTGTATGTCTGTATTTATGTAAGTACCATATTATTCAGTCTTCTTTGGTTACTTTAGCTTTGTAGAATATTTTGCAATCAGAAAGTGTGAGGCTCCAGCTTTGTTTTTCTTTTTCAAAAATGTTTTGTCTTTTCAGGGTCCTTTGAGATTACATTTTCAGATTTGAATTTTAGGCATATTTTTCTGACAGCTCTTTAGAGGGGCTGGGAGGAGGCCAGACTGAAATACAATTAGAATTACAGATGCCTTGGAATCTAAGTAGACAGTGTTGATTATATTGTGACTGGATGAAGTATCTGACCACTTAGTTGGAATAGGGCTACAATCCTATTTAATTCTGAAATCCAAAAATGGTGTATTTTTACATAATATTAAACTTATTTGATGGCAAAAGTTTTACCCATCTGGATATGAGGTGATAGTATTTATTCATCCCACTTAGTGTGAATAGTCATACATTTTGCTACAGAAATATTGTGTTTGAATATTGACTGCTGCTCTGGAATTCACTGAATGTGGTAAAGAATATACAGTATATGTATTCAAACAATTTTTTATCAATTAAAAAATTGAATGCCAAAATTTTTTTATTCCCAAGAATATTAGCTAACGGATTAGACCTATATTTTTTTCCTTTACTCACTGGTAAGGGTATTTATGTAGATCCACTGGGAATTGATCTCAAGAAGGAAATTTTAAGCCCACCATGTCCTCCAGAGAGTCAGTAATTGTGGAACTTCTGGGCCACCCAAAACAACCTCAGCAAGAACTCTTTGCCAAAGGTGGGAGTTAAGGAAGCCATTAAGGAATGAGTTCCAATATAAATCAGGAGATTATAATGGGAATGCAGATTGAAAAAGGCTCATTGCCTAAATTTCTTATGACTTTGTTATTGAATTACTTATATCCATGACCTAAGGAACTTTCAGTTTACTCGTTATTTTTATAATTAAAACATTGTATTTTATTAGTTGGGCACAAAATAATGAGGCTGGGCAGATGGAATAGCTGGAATATCTGAAAAGCTATTTGAAGAGCACTTTTAAAACAGATTATTTACAAAAATGAGTAGAGGTTTAAGAAAATCATCAGGGGTAGAGAAGAATCTAGGGACTGGCTGTAGTAAAAGCTGTTCCTACCACAGAGACTTAAGGGGGCTAAGGGAAGGAAGCTGTTACTAAAATCCTCTAAGAACTGTAGCTAACAACTCTCTCATATGGCCGATGTGATGGGAGGGACAGAAAAATACTCAACTTCTTTCCTCTTGCCCTCCAGTTACCTGCCAGCGCTTCCCTTTGTCCTAACTCAGTAGGAAGAGAGAGGGAAAGGCATCCCACATGATGTAGTATGTAGAGGTCAGCCTCCTGGCCATTCAGGACACAGGCCCCTGAGAAACATAGAAAACAGATCTGGAAGGGCAAACAGAGAATAAGTAGCATAGGAAGAGTTCAAGGGTATTTCAGGCAGAGGAAATAGCAGGAAGGCCTAGGATGAGAAATGGGGGGACAGGAGCACCTGATAGTGGTGTGCAGAGTTTACAGTAAGAAGAGGGCTCCAGAAGTATGAGTTAGGATGTGGAGGATCTTAAATGCCATGCTGAAGAGCTTAAACTTTCAACATATAGGGAGACGTGGCTAAAGGGATCCAGAAATAACATAATTAGATTTGTGTCTTAGAAAGTTAGCTTTGGGAGGGGTGCGAGTATGATTTGGGGAAAATGTTTCTGTTCCTGGATGGTCTGAGGGCATAGGCGAGGAGATAGGCAATGTCATTAGAAGTAAAAAGAGTCAGACGCTGTCTGGGAAAGGCAGGAAAGGCCTCCTTTAAAACAGCCTCATTGTAGGGTTTTCTTTCTTGTCCTTTCTTGAATGTAAATGGAATATTTTGTGAAGCAGGGCAGAACTGGCCTTGAAGCTACCTTTCTTCTGATAATCACTTCCCTGGAAGAAACGATGAATTGTGCTTTGTCCATATTCCTTCTAAGATTGCTTCTGTAACCTTTCCTTAAACACATTCCCAAGAGCTGCCTCTTTCATTAAGATGAGGCCATTTTCCTTCTTCTGTTTTGTTGGAAATGTCCAAAAAGGAAATGCAGTCCCGTTTCCTTCCTGTCCTAAGAGTCATTATGTATTAATAGAATATCTACATGTAGATAAGCTCTGGGTTCCTTTGTCCTACAGGAAGGCATCAAAGGGCACCATGACTTTTAAAACAGTCCTTCAAGGTGGGTAAAGGTAGCCTTTAAAAAGAAATAATCATTTCTTAGAAATGATATCCCCTGAGAAGTTTTATTCACTCATCCAGTTGACAGGCAGCAATGCTATAGGAAAGGATGAATGGTACTTTCTAGAACTGCATATGCAGGACACAATGAAGCACATGCAAGAATCAGGGCAGAGGACACTTTGGGCCTTCCCCAGTGGGCTGCTACCACTGACAAGCTTCTCAAGGGCAGGCATCATATCTAGATCCTATCATAGTCTCAGATGCCCTAGCTAACAGGAGTTTCTCAGAAATTGTTTTATGAATGAATAGTACCTTACTAGGCAGTGGAAATAATCTTTGCAGAGGTTCAGAACCATGAGACAGTATGGTTTATGTAAGAAAAGAAAATGCAAGTAGTTTGATAAGACTAAAAAAATGAGTTTGTTTGGGGGTGAAGAGAGACTGGTGAAAGATTAAGCAATGAGTCCACAAAAATAGAATTACCTCTGCCTTAAAATTCCATTGAGAAGGTTGGACTTGTTCTTATAGTCATTGGGAAGCTATTAGATAGGCTTAACTGTGGATGTGACATGGGCGGCTATAAGATTTAGAAAGATCGTTCTGATATAGTGTAAAGAATGAAACATGGATGAAATCTGGGGAGGAAGTTAGTGAAATAGCCCATTTTGTGCCAGTGGCAGTGAGGATGAAACTAAATGTTTGGGTATGGGCAGTACATAGGACATGTGGTACATGGAATATGGGTTGGGGTCAGGACAGGTAGAACCAAGAGGCTTATCACATCCTTCTAAAGAGCAGCCAGAGCACATGGGCTTAAAAGGAAGCCAAACTTTGTGGCCCAAAGTCCCAGCTTTCTAGCCACAGAGACCTGGCTTTTGACAAATCACTGAATCCTTAGTTTTATTTAGGAGAAAATGAATAATAATAGAACCTTGCACATAGAATTAATGGGAGGATAAAATGTGAAAATTTGTATAAAGGGCTTTATACATGGATACATTTAAAAAGAAAGCTAATCTCATACATTGTTGGTGGGAGTGTAAAATGGTACAGCCACTGTAGAAAACATTTTGTTGGCTCCTTAATAAGGTAAACCTAGAATTACCATATGACATGATAATTTCACTCCTAGGTATATACTTAAAAGAATTGAAAAGAGCCGTTCAAGCAAAAAACTTGTACATATGTGATCATAGCAGCCCTCTTCACAATAGCCCAATGGCGAAACAATCCAAATGTGCATCAAAAGATGAGTGGATAAACAAAATATAGTATATCCATATAGTGGAATATTACTGAGCCATAAAAGGAATGCCAGATTGATACATGCTACAGTATGAACGAACCTTGAAAACATTATGCTAAGTGAAGAAAACCAGACATGAAATACCACATATTATGTCATTCCATTTATATAAAATATGTAGAATAAGAAAATCCAAAGAGATAAAAAGCAGATTAATGCTTGCCCCAAGATATAGGAGAGGGGAATGGGGAGTGAGTGCTTAATGAATATGCGGTTAACTTTTGGGGTGATAAAACTATTCTGGAACTTGATACTAATGATGATTACACAACATTGTGAATATATTAAATGTCATGGGATTTTATAACTTAAAATGGTTAAAATGGTAAATTTTATGTCATGTGTATTTTACCACAATAAAAACATAAAAGGAAGTTAATAAAAGCATATATTTTATCTCTATCCTAAGAACTTACACTGCTAGGGTTATGTCCATATAATCCATTGAACACTGAAACCATTGGCTTACACTTGATGGTGGATCTTTGGAACATGTATGCTTCTGCACAAGCTTGGTTCTTTCAGACAGTGATATCCACTCTGGGTGGCTCCCAGAGGGCACTGTGCCAGGTTGAGAAATTACAAATGATTATGCATGCCAAAGCCCAGCATTCTGAAAGGTGTATAAATGCCTGTCTTTATGCCTACCCAGCTTGTCTCCCTCTTGCCATGCCAAGTAGGATTGTCACCTTTTCTCAGAGCTTCTGGCTACAGTCTGCTCTTTGTTATAGCTCAGTCCATCTGCTCCAGCAAAATTTTGGCTCAGCTTTAGCCAAAGGAGAACCTTTCTATGTCTAGAAAAACTTAGCAAGAGTATTATCTAGTAAATTTGAAAAGCAGTAGGAAGAAAGAGGTTGGGTTGAGCCTAGATAGTGGTGATATAAGTGTCTATTCCTTCAATGGACGTTTTGAGCATCATTGTTTTGCAAGAATTGTGCTAAGTACAGTGGAATATTAGAAGAGGAAAAATAACTATTCATTTAATCACCATTCACTCACCCATTCATCAATCACCTATATATTGAGCGTTTAGAATTGCCCTTGGCCCTAGGGATATAGCAGTGATCAAGATAGACATATTCTCTGGTTTCAAGGAGCCCAGAGGAGGAAGAGATTCATATTTTCTGGCAGTAGGAGGAAACTTTTCCTAGAAACAATGATATTTGAATTAAGCACTGAAAGTTGAGTTGAATTACCTACTGCTGATAGAGAAGGGTGTAGGTGTGTAGGAGAGTATATGCATGGGAAACAGAGGAGACCATGAAAATCTTTGTTTTTTCTTCCAACTGCTAAAAATGCTTTCTCCTAGTACTTTTGCTTGCTATCTCATTCAGTTTTCTTTAACAACATTTTGGGATTTTATTTTATTTTATTTTATTTTATTTTATTTTATTTTATTTTATTTTATTTTATTTTATTTTATAGACAAGGTTCAAAGAGGTTCAGTAACTTGCTCATGTTCTATTTAGCCAGTAAGTAAAAGAGCTAGGATTCAACTCCAGATCTCCCTGAGGCTAAAGCCCATGCTCTTTTTTACTGTACTGCTCCACTTCCCTAGAAACCAAGAACAGTTAACCCTTGAACAACCAGGGCTTAGAGGCGCCAACCATGCAGTTGAAAAATCTGTGTATAATGTTTTTTAAATATATGTAATCATTTTATTTGAAGTTTGAAGTTTCAAAATATAATTTTGCATTGTTTTGAGTATAAAAGAGCTTTAAGTTAGATTCTTTTCTTTTATTTATTTTTAAATTTTTATTGAATTTATTGGGGTGACATTAGTTAATAAAATTACATAGGTTTCAGGTGTACAATTCTATAACACATCATCTGTTTTTTGTATTGTGTGTTCACCACCCCAAGTCAAGTCTTCTTCCATCACCAATTATCCCTCTTTACCCTTTTTCCCTCCTCCCCTCTCTCTTTCACCATACTGTTGTCTGTGTCTATGAATTTTTTTCCTTTGCTTAATCCCTTCATCTTTTTCACCTGGCCCTACAACCCTCCTCCCCTCCTCTCTGACATCTGTCAGTCTATTCTCTTTATTTATGAGTCTGTTTCTATTTTGTTTGCAAGTGTATACTTTTGACTCTGCAGTCAGCCCTTTGCATCTCTGGATTCAACCAATTGCAGATGAAAAACAGTATTTTGGCATTCCCAACCATGGAATGTGAAAATACTGTTTTCTATTGCATTGGTTGAATCTGCTGATACGAAACCCATGGGCTGACTGCATTTATTGAGGTAAAATCCACCTATAAGTGGACCTCTGCAGTTCAAACCCATGTTGTGCAAGGGTCAACTGTATACATTACATTTACAATACCATGTCATAGTTACTATGAGGATTGCAGCTCCCTCTGAATGTTCTCTATTAGAGAGTAACCAACCTAAACTGAGAGTGATTAGAAAAAGCTTAATTAGAAAGATGATATTTGAAAGATAAAAGATAAGTAACAAATGTGTGTGTGTGTTGGGTGTGGAGATAGAGGCTAAATTTTTCAGCAGAAGGTTCAACAAAGACCTCGAGGCACGAAGCAACCAATTGCTGTTCTAGGGTTATGTTATCTTACCTGACTGCGTGCTTTGACATGGTGTTATGTGCAATCTTTAAATTATTTAATAGAAGCTGGTATCTCTTCATTTTTATTAAATACAAGAGACATTGTTTTACTCATCCACTCCTACCCCTCACCTCTTATGAACAGGATGTGGGCAGACAGAAAGAAATCAAATTACTTTTCAACATGAGCCCAGTCTGAACAGCACTCATTTGGAGTTCTAGTGCTTTGATCTGTCTGCTCTCACCACACCACCACCTCGCTCACTTGGTGGAATGAATATTGGAGGGGACAGGGGAAATGTCTCTGAAAAAGAAGCTGTGACAATTTCTAAGTAAATGTAATAAATCAGGAGGATTTTTCAAAGGAAATAAAAAGTGTCATTTATGATGGCTATAACTCTTACACCCACTAAGATTCCTGTATTGGTGCAGTTTAGATTCTCCCATGGTAGATAAAATTATTTGATCTGTCAAAATGGAGGGATGATTTCTTTTTTCCTCCTTCATGCAGGCATCTTGTTTAAGCAGCCAATTCTATTGTTTTCTGCCCTCTTTCTGTGCTGGTGAAAACAGAGAAAACAAAGGCTATCAGTGTTTAAAAGGTTGCATCAAGGAATTAAAATAGAGAGTAATAGCACAAGCCCCCCCAAATTATAATTGTCACCTATAGGAATTCTAGGAAAAATAAATCTGCATTTATACCTGAAGAGTTATTACTTCTGTTTCACAGAAGGCCTAAGGTATAATAAAAATGATAATGATTATTATAAAATAATAATAATAATAACAACAATAATAAATGGCTATAATTTCTTGAACAGCTGCCCTGTGCAGGGATTATAATAGGTTCTTTATAGGTGTTATCTTTTGACTCCTTCAAGCAGCACTATGCTATGTATATTATTGTTACACTAGTTATATTATTATTGTTATTATTATTATTTCCATGCTTGGATGAGGCCTAGAGATTTGAACTAATGTGCACAATTCCACATACTACTAAATGGCTGAGGCCAATTTCGAACTCAGTGTTCTTTGACTTCAAAACTCATGCTGTTTTTTTAATGACTCAGAACCATAGATTGATATCTCACAGCTACTGTTAGAAAAATAATCCTTTGTGTTTGTTTAGTAGTTGAGTTTTATGTGATGCAAGTCTACTTTCTAATTTGACCAACATAGTCAACACAATCTATATATATATAAAAGCCTAAGTGACCAGCCAACCAGCTGACAGTTCGACCAGCCAACTGGTAGCTATGACATGCACTGACCACCAGGGAGCCAACACTCAACTCAGAAGCTGCCGAGCTGTGGTGACTTGGCAGCTGAGGTTCTCAGGTGACGCACCTGGAACCAGAGAGGAGGTAGCCCAATTCCGGGGTGTGTCACCCGAGAACCACCCTCTTGCAATCTGAGACCCCTTGGGGGATGTCAGAGAGCTGATTTGGGCCCTAACCCTACAGGTCAGGCCAAGGGACCCCATTGGTGCATGAATCCATGCACCGGGCCTCTAGTATAATAATAATTACTATCAACAATTCTTATAAATCATATGAAAGTAATAACTAAATAGGTACCATTTACATTTATCATTTTGTAGAGTACTTACTAGGTGTCAGGTGTTGTGCTAACCACCACTGATGGTTGCATGAGCTTATGACCATCCAATACAGCAGATACAGTTTAATGGTTAAGGAAGCTTGAACTAGTGTCATGCTTTGGAATCTTGGCTCTCCTACCTATCACCTATTTGACTTTGGGCAATTACTTAATGTCTCTGCCTTAGCTCTTCAATGTAAAATGGGCCAAGTAATAATGCTTACATGGTGGTTTTGAAGATTGTTAAATTAGATAATCCTAAAGTGCTTAACACTTAGTTAATACTCTATAAATGATCATTGTTTCTGTTCTTCTGATGAGAAAATTGAGGATTAGAGAGATTATGGGGATTAGAGAGACTGCTCAGTCTCAAAAATAGTTGAGGGGTGGAGCTGGAATTAGAATGTAAGTCAGCCTAGTTCACAATTTCTCCTCTTAATCCTATACTCTATTGTCAACAAACATAAAGTACATTCACTAAATGTGTTTTTAAATATGAATCTTTTTTAGTGTGATAGGTTTCCCATTAATCAATCTATTACAGATTTTAGGAGCACTCAGTTTCCCCTACAGCCTCACTGACTCACACCTCTGCCTTTGCACAACTCTTCTCATCTGCCTGCAGTAGTTTCTCCCCCATTTGCCTAACCTATTTGTCATTCAGAATTCAATATGAGACATAACCTCCTGAAAGGTAGGGAGTCTATCTCTTTATATCCAAGGCCTGCCACCCATGTTTGCCCCAAATATTGTCGTACAGTGAATTGCAATCTTATCTTTTTTTATGCACAGTTACGAGCTCTTTTAGTGCAAAAATCATCATGTGTTATTCTTCTCTTTATCTCTAGTATATAACAGAGTGCCTAGCACATAGTGAATGTTCAATATATTTACTTATTGAATAAATGCATGGATGGATGAATAACAATAATTGTTCCAGAGAGTTCAAGCCAACATTTATAGAATATGTGATGAAATGGTTTTTCTTTATGTGAGACTATTGAGAAAATAAGTATTTTAAAGACCTGGTGAACATTAAGACCAAAGGCAAAGAGAACTTTAAATATATCTACCCACATACACCCATAAATCCCCTCCTTTTTTCATGCCCATTGGCAATCTTCTAAATATAGATTATAGTAATTTTGTTTCAAACAACTAATTTTCAGCATTTGACATGTTCATTAACCCCAGGTAGGGAAATTATTGTGGTGCATTAATTTTTCACCAGTGAAGACATTTGTCATCTGTGCAAGTATCATTAGTGCTTGCTACAAAGATGGAAATGACACACTGTCTCTGCTGATTGAAGAACACAGTGGAATTTTAAATAGTATCAGCTGGGCTCTCTAGACCATCCAATTCTATGCACTTTTTGGGCTCTCATTAGACAAGATTCATGTGATATCAGTAAGAACCTGATTTATGAAGAGAACAAGTATTGTACACCTCTTGGGAAATGAGGATATGAGTACAATATTTTGTTGTTATTTTGTTCTTACCTATCTGACTGTCATTTCTCTATCACCTTTGTTGGCTCTAACATGTCCTTGAAATTTGGTGTTTCCAAGGTTTGTCTTCAGTCCTCCACTCTTCTCATGTTGTACTCTTTTCCACTCTCATGGGTCACATACCATCTATATGCTAATGACTTTCATCTTCGTCTCCAGCCAGGCTCTCTCTCCTGAGCTCCAGACTCATATGCAGCTGCAAACTGTCTAGACAGATATACTGGAAACAGTCCCAGACAACTCAATTTCCACATGTCTAAAACTTTGCTTATTATCTTCCTCTATCTCCAGACCTGATTATCCTACAATGAATGTTGAAAGGACATTTTCTCTTGACTCATAATTTCACTTAAGGTGAGTCTATATGTATAGTAGGTACACCCACATTCTAAAGGAAATATGCCAGATACATAATTTTAGGATCTGCAAATGGTACTTGAATTGGTCTTGAGAACTTCATCTTATCTATTTCTAGACTATAGAAAGACCATATAAAGAGAAAATTGGAAATTCATAGTAGAGTCATTGAAGTAATAAATTGTTGGCCTAGGGAAGCATCCTAGGCAAGTGAGAGGTGTGTGTGTGTGTGTGTGTGTGTGTGTGTGTGTGTGTGTGTGTGTTGGGGGGTGTCCTAGAAGACCTCTGAGAGAGAGAGAGAGAAAGAGAGAGAGAGAGAGAGAGAGAGAGAGAGAGAGAGAGAGAGAGAGAATGGGAGTGCCTACACAAAGAGAATACTGTCTTCTCATTCCCTGGCCTGAAGCTTGCTGAGCTGCAGAAACTATTCAGCCCTCTTAGGCTGTCATGAGAGTGTGATATGAATTCTTTGGAGAGTTTTACATGTGAACCAGGGTTTGGAGACATATTGGAAACGTAGATGCTGATGCTTACTTCTTGCTAAGAATTATGAGTTTGGGAAGCCAGCTAGAGTAACTTAGGAAATTAGGAGACTAGAGAGGCAATGGGTCATCTGTAACTTCCATTAGTTTTATGGGGCTAGAAATCATGAATTTCTCATGGGCCAAATGTACTAGTATATATAATAGTGAAAGGTAGTCTAGCTTGAGCTTTCATAAGGTACTGATCCCAAGAAGATAGCTTGCTGGTGAGGATACTCTGGGAGTAAGAAGTTATGGGATGTGGCCTGGCCAGTGTGGCTCAGTGGTTGAGTGTTGACTTATGAACCAGGAGGTCATGGTTTGATTCCAGGTCAGAGCACATGCTCGGGTTGTGGATTGGGTCCCTGGTAGGGGCATGCAGGAGATAGTGGATCAATGATCTTCTCTCATCATTGATATTTCTAACTCTCTCTCCCTCTTTCTTCCTCTCTGAAACCAATAAAAATATATATATTAAAAAAAAAAGAATTTGTGGAATGTGGCCTATGTGGGTCAGAATTTGAGGGATATTATACATATTTAGCCAGGCATCCCATTACCAAATTCAACATGAAACCCACACCTGGGGTAGATACTCCAGAGGATCAGCATATACTAGTACGAACCTGCCACACACAGAGCTCTAATAGCGAGGTTACAACAGCACCATTCAGGTGAGATAGTTAGAACTTGGGATAGATTAGACATGAGAGATGTCAAAAGGGAAAAATCAAGGGTGACTATTGTTTTTTTCTCTTGAGCATCTGGGTGGATGGTAATGCCACTTGTAATATGGAGAAATGGAGAAGGAATGAGAGAGGCTAAGGTCAGCGGTAAACTTTAAACATCATCAACATAAATATGGTACTTAAAACTATGACAGTGGAAGAAATCAACTAAGGAAATGCAGAAGAGGAGTAAGTGATGGGTGTGTGCATATGTGTGAGGTGTATGGTGTGTGTGTAGGGGGCCTTAGTATTGTTATTCTTTCTCATAAAATGGTGAATGAGTATATCTTTTTTAAGAGGGTTATTTTGAGTTTAAATGATTGAGCACATTTGAAAGTGCCTTATAATCTAAAAAGCACTTTTTAAAAAGTGCTTCTTAATTCTGAGTTTGGCTCTCTGATGGAGGAGTGATAGATAAGGATAGAGTGCTATTCAGAGTTCAATTAGGAATGGTGGTGGCTCTCAAAGGGACCTTTTATATGAAGAGCTTTTTTAAAAAATTCCTTTATTGATTAAGGTGTTACATATGTGTCCTTATTCCTCCATTACTCCTCCTGGCCCCCTCCACTCATGCCCTCACCCCCCTGTTGTCTGTGTCCATTGGTTAGGCTTATATGCATGCTTTTTAAAAAAATCATTAAAGTAAATAAACATGTTCATTTTAGAATATATAAGAAAATCCACCAAGAAGGAGAAGAAACCACCATCTAAATACAACTGCAATAACGTATTAATTCATTTGCTCCCAGTATTTGTTCTACATTTTATTTTTTTATTTCTTTAAATGGCAATAAATATATACTTTTCAACAACTGAATCTATCAAACAGGCCCTGGTCAGGTTATGTATTTATTTTTTAATAGCTGTGTTCACACTGTATGTATTAATCATTGACATGTAATAGAGAGGTAGCTTTTACTCTGAATTGAAAGGTATCTACCGTACATCTTCAGAAATAGGTTGGTAGTTGGCCTCTTTTTTATTTGTGTGAATAGTCACCTATAGGCTACCTTTTAGTCATCTGCATGTCTGTTGTAATAAAACTGCAGCAGAGTCTGCTTTCCTCAGAATTATCATATGTTTAGAATATAAAATTAAATTCATCAACTTTCTCCATAATCATCATCATCATTTTCATCATTAGTAATTATAATAAACTAGGGGCCCGGTGCATGAAATTCGTACACTGGGGAGGGGTCCCTCAGCCTAGCCTGCCCCTTCTCACATACTGGGAGCCCTCAGGGGATGTCCTATGGATGGCTTAAGCCCGCTCTCCATTGGGAGCGGACCTAAGCCTCAGTCTGGCCTCCCTTTGCTTGAGGCAACCAGGCTGATCAGGGGAAGGCACCAGCCCCATCACCCCACTGCTGCAGCCACTGCCAGTCACCACAGCCACCAAGGGATTTTCATCAACACGGCCTCTAGTCCCTTCACCATGAAAAAATGACAACTTTCTTTAAGCATTTTCAAGATGTGTCTTTCATAGGATATGACATTTCTTTCTTTCTTTTTCTTTTTATCCTCACCTAAGGATATGTTTCCATTGATATTTTCCCCTTCCCTCTGATCCCAAGCTCAGCCCCTTCCCAATCCAAAAGCCTCTGCCCCAGGTTTAGGCTTGGGAAGGGGTCCCCCCCCCCCCCCGACCTCCAGTCGCAGGCTCGGCCCCTCCCCAAGCCTAAAGCCTCCACCCCAGGCTTTAGGCTTGGGAAGGGACTTCCCCCGGCACCTCTGATCGTAGGCTTGGCCCCTTCTTAAGCCTAAAGCCTCCGCCCCAGGCTTGGGAATGGGTTCCCCCCAGCACTTCCCCAAGCCTAAAGCCTCTGCCCCATGCCTGATCATAGGCTTGGCCCCTTCCCACACCTAAAGCCTAAAGCACCAGGCCAAAGCAACCCCCAGCTCCCTGCCATTGATTGCAGGGGGTCTGCTCCGGCACCAGGCTGAAAGCCTCCAGCGGACCCCAGCTCCCTGCCATCCGTCACAGGGGGTCCGCTCAGGGTGCCTATGTATGCAAATTAACCGCCATCTTGGTTGGGTTAATTTGCATACTTGCCCTGATTGGTTGGTGGGCGTGGTTTGGGCATAGCGAAGGTGCTGTCAATTTGCATATTACTCTTTTATTAGGTAGGATACTAGAGGCCCAGTCCACAAAACTCGTGCATGGGAGTGGTTCCAGCCCGGCCTGCACCCTCTCGCAATCCGGGACCCCTCCCTCAGGTGATGTGGGGCTGCTACTCATCTGTTGATCTTCTGACTCCAGTCCAGTTCCCTTTGCCTTCTAAAATGCTATCCAGTAGCCAAAATTATAGAAAGCTATTTAATCTAATCCAACCCATTCCATTCTAAAATATAAGTGTAATTTAACTTATATTTCTCAAAGCTGATTTGTGCCTAGAATTATAATAGACACTGATGGACCAAAGTATCCAATTCATGTCTGAGCCCTTAACATTTTTACTCACACATGGTGCTCACTGAAGGCCTGTTGAGATGAATACAGAATTAATAAAACAAGGCCTTGTCCTCAAGGAACATCTCCTCTTGTGATGAAGAAAGATATATTAGTATACAGAACTATAATATGGGGAATATTCTCAGAAATGCTAGAACTGTACAGATTGTACTAGGCTTTATAACCTGCCTTTTTTCACTTATCAATAGATCAATGAATACCTTTTATTTCAATATGTTGTTCTATAGCAACAATTTTCAAATGGTGTGCTGCAAGAATTTTTAAAACATGCAATAACTGACTACATAGTCAGGGGCATTGACCTCTTTTCCCTTAGATTGTCAAATTAAAAAATGACAACAGCCAACACAATAGCCATCCAGTGTCAGTGAATCAAAATTAGACCTATTTTTTATCATATTGGCAAAAATTTATATATTATTTGTTGTGCTGCAGAATTTTAGCAATTAGTTAATGCATGCAATAAGATGAAAAAGGTTGAAAATCACTGGTTTATATTATTTTTAAGAGCTCTGTAATTTTCCATTGTAAAGATGTTTCATAATTTGTATAAAAATTTTCTAATAGTCAGACATTTAAGTCCAGTTATAAGCAGTGAACACCCTTGTAACTAAATCTTTGTGCCAGTTCTTAATTATGTATAAGTACTAATTTTTAAAAATATTAAGGCCTAACCAAAGATCAAATGAACTGGTTTATGAAAAAATGACTCCTCGTCAGTAAAGGTATTCAAGCAGAGGCTAGTTATCAGTTTTGGAACACTGAGGTACTGATTGTGGTGGAGTGGATAATAAGGGGTGGAAAGATTGTGTAGAGAGAGGAGTCTGAAGAAATGGGCATGGACCTAGTGGATATGTAGAATTTGGAAAAGAAAAAAATGGGGCAAGTGTCCCAGTCAGAAGGAAGCCAACTGAATATAGTTCCGCACAATTGAGATGGACGAAGTAGCAAGATATGAGTCTGTACAGGTAAGTAAGACTTCCTCTGTGTGCCAAACACTCTAGCTTATCATTCACTACAACACTAAGTCTCCTGTTTACTGTGGAGGAGGCTCAGACTTGCAGTGGTTAGCTGCTGGCTCCGTGACCTGTCCCTTTCATTTTGTCAGCCTCAGTTATCCCATGAGGGTTATAATATCTGCCTTATTCGGTAGTTGAAAGAATAAACTCGCAGAGCCTGGCATATAAGAAACATTTAATAGAAGTTAAATATTCTGAATCTCATACCAGTATTTTCTTGATATATATACTGTTTCTCATAATTTGATTAGGACAACAGAGCACTTTCCAGGCCCCTCTCCAAACATACACGCTCTTAGGGTATAGCTTCTGGTATTTATTGCTCTAGTTCTCTCAGTTAGAGCCTGGGTCTGGGTTTAAGCTGCCATAGCTCATGTTTAAAGCAGAGACTAAGGGAATAGGGTCCTGACCAGCGACCATCAATGGCTTGCTATCAAGGAGCAATCTCAGTGTGAAGCTGTTGCCTATCAGCTGAGAGCAAGATGAGCACACAGGGTAAGCATCTGTAGGAGAGAACAGAGGCTGGAGGGAAAGAAACACCTGCTAGGTAACTAAGGGCACCCAGTCTCCTTTATAAGCCACTTTGCCTAGACCTAATGTTAACTCGTTTTGCCTCAAGTCACTTTATATGCCCCCTTTGCCCATTAGGACAAAGGTGACATCTCCTGGATTTTATAACTTTATTCTTGTGCTCAGGCATCTCAACATGGACATTTTCCCTGGTCAGCAGTCTCTACAACATTTCTTACCGAATATGCTATTCATCATTCCATGTCAAAGTTACTGATTATTTAGTAGAAGTTGAAAGTCTACTTGGCATATGGCTGTAGGTTAATCAGATGAAGTTCATTGTCAACTTTTGAGTTTAAAGGACTTGTTAGGAAGTAGTTATTCTCTTTAGGTAGCTGCCAGGTGTCAACAAAGCTCCATGACCTGCCTTTGTTTAGATGGAAATTACTCTTTCAAGGAAGGTATTTCCCACTTGGCCTGAATTCAGAACCACATCTCAACAAATGTTCAGGATCAACATACTTCTTTCCTGCCTGTCAGAATGAAAAACTAATACTGGGGCTCATCAATCCTGATGCTGCCTCCTTATTTTTTATAACCAAGGTCACTTTGTTCAGAATTTACATTTGCCATAGAAATTGAAATAACACCATAAAAAGAATTCTTGGCAATTGTTGATGTGCTGATAGTGTCTTATTTTTCAACATTTTGAGCTAGTGAGGAGGGAGTCTTTGAAAAATATAAAGTGATAGAAGAGCCATTTGCTTGTCTGCTCTAGGAAACACATCTACAAATCAGCCTAGCTGATCAGTCTGGAGGCATGCAGAGATGTCTGTGTCCATGGTGTATCAGAGTACCACTCAAGGCAGTAGTTAGGAAGCAGATTTTCTCCTCTTTAGGAAAGGATGCTGTGATGAGTGTAGGAGAAATTTAAGTGAAGCAATAGAAAAGTCTTAGTTTTATTCAATATAGTAATATAAAATGGGTTCCCTGCATCTCCTCCACCCTAATATTTGGAGGAGTACTATGGAAGAATCTTTGTGGTTGGCTCATAAAGTTTGTTCTCATGTCTTCTTATATAGAATCATAAAATGAGACTAAATTATTTTATATTTCCAATGATTTGGAGAAGTATACCTAGTATCTTAGTCTATTTGGGTTTCTATAAGCATAGACTGGTGGCTTAAACAAACAAGCAAAACATTTCTTTCAGTTCTGGAGGATGGGAAGCCCAAGATCAAGGTACTGGCAGATTTGGTCACTTCCTAGTCCATAAACTGCTGTCCTCTTGCTCTGTCACACATAGTGGAAAGAGTGAGAGTATTTTGGGGTCTCTTTTATCAGGGCACTAATCCCATTCATGAGGGCTCCACCCTTATGACCTCATCACCTCCCAACAGCACCTCCTCCTACTATCACATTGGGAGTTAGGATTTCAACATGGAAATTTTGGGAGACACAAACATTCATTCCACAACACCCAGAGAGACGTGTTCTTAAGTTACCCTATTTCTTCATTGTAAGAGAACTTTACCCTCAGAAAGGTGACTTCTTGAGGGGAGTAGTGCTCAGGAGAACTGTCTCTAGAATTAAACTCTCTGGTCAGTATTGGAAAAGGGAAGCAGTAAAAAATTGATATCTGCTTCATCTTAAAAATGACATGCTTTATGCTCATTAGTCCTTTGCTCTCTGAGGAGGTGAACTTTTCATAGAGTACTGAATTATAATGAGGAGGACATCCTGTAAAAATCTGTGGAATGTGTGTTCCAAGCAAAGGGAACAGATAATATAAAATCTGATGTGTTTGAAAATAGCAAGAAGTTTATTATGCTAGAGTGAATTGATTGATTCAGAGAAACAAATATGAAATCAGAGAGATAGGTAGGGGTCAGGATATGTAGCGCTCTGTAGGCCATTCTAAGGAGTTTAACTTTTAGTTTGTGATGGATGGGAAGCCAATGAGCAAGGGAATAGCATGATATGATACCCTTTTTAATTGAGAGCAGGGAAGCACATACAGAATTAGGGAGAGCAGTTCAGCTCCTGCATTAGTCCAGATGAGAGATGATGGTAGCTTGGATTAGATTTGTGTGAGTGGAGATGGAAAGATGTTAGACAAAGTCAGAACTTGCTAATGGAGTAAATGTAATGGGTGGGCAAAGAGCAATCAAAGGTGATGCCTTGGTTTTGGCCTTAGTTAGCATCTTGACAAATGGTGGTTCCATTACTAATACTTATAACACTGGAGAATAGAGGTGGGAGTTGGAAAGCATGAGTTCAATTTTATACATGACAAATGGGGATACCTGTTAGACATCCAAGTTAAAATGTCAAGTAAGTAGTTGGAGAAAGTATCTGGAGTTCAGAGGGAAAGTTATAGTTTAAAGTATATGTTAGGGAGTCATTAGCATAGAGATGATATTTAAAGAAAATCGATGAGATCACCTAGGGAGCAAGTGTGGATTAAGAAGAAGAGTAGATGAGAGAAGAACCCTAGGTGGTTTTCAGCATTAGGTGTTCTCCACACACAAAGAGAATGGAGTAACCAACAAATATAACTAAGAAACAGTGACCATGAGCTGGAAGGAAAGCTAGAAAGTATAACAATGTGAAGCCAAGTGAAAAAAGCTTTTAAGAAAGGCAGGGATGACTGACTATATCAAATTCTCTTTAAAGGTTAAAATGAGAACTGATCATTGATCACTGGCTCTCTTTCCCATCCACCCTCTCCCAGGTATAGTCCTCCTTGTACTGGGAACCATGTATGGCACAGACTGAGTAATAACTATATGTTTATTAATCACAGTCCTTGTAAGTCATTGTAATTATCCATTCATTGCCTTCTTCCCTCTCTTTGTGGAAGTCACTCCCAGTTTAAGGAATGGGCCATATTTAACAAGTTTATTGAAATAGGGTCATATTTAATGAGTGTATTCTTATGTGGGAATCCACAAAAGCCTGGTTGATGAATTGCCCTAATATTCCAGAGCTGGAAGGACTCTTAGAGATCACATACTTCTATGCCCTCATTTTATTGATGAAGAAACTGAGACTGAGAAAGGGAAAGTGAATTGCTTAAGTTAAACAGCAATTTAACTTTAGAGCTGGGACTAGAACTCAGACCTCATGGGACAGTTGGGTTTTCCTTTGTGCTACACCCTTGGGCCAGTTTTCCATCACGTAAGATTAATTCCTCTGGGTCTTGAATGCTTTTTCATCTTTAATATATCATGATTAAAGGGAAAACATTCTATAAAGGAACAATATTGAAGTAGTTTGAGTGCAAGCCACTTAGAAATGGAACATAGTCACCTGGCTGAGGGCTAGAGAATGAGGTTGGGAAAGGAGCATCACTGGACTCTGAGGGCAGAGGTATCCTGATAGAGGAAAGACCAGCCTGGCCTGGGTTTAAATCCCACCTCCATCTACTACTACTGTGTGACCTCTCATCAGTTTCTTAATTTTCCTGAGCCTCATCTATAAAATAGGGACACTATATAGGTCCTATTGGTAAGTTATGAGTATTGGCAAAAACACATCTAAAGTGCTCAGCTTTCACTTGAGGTGTCCTAGGCACTCAATACATAATAGCTCGTTTTTGTAATAGCTCTTTATTATTAGGTTAACTTCATTTTTCTTCTGTTCCTGCTGCTATGGGTGCCACTGGCAGCAGCCCCAGATCAAGCCACTGTCTCCAGAGAATGGTTGCTCCTGCCTCTGGCCACTTCTGCCAGACCTGTGGCTTCCAGACCTCTGTCTGCTGTGCCTCCTGGCAGACTGGAAAGGAGGCCTTGAAACTGCCTGGGGCTAATAGTCTCTGCTTCAGGACAAGTAGTCACCCAGGGGCAGCCACTGCTGAGGCTGTTGCTCTTTTTTCCTAAGGCTCATTCTACTGCTTCCTTTCTGCAAAGAAAATGCTTCGATTCTTATGGACAAATATTTCAAGAGAGAAAAGGCTTCATTCACACTACCAGTTTGATGAGGTATCTTCAGCATACCAGGCAATGTGTTAGTCCTCATACTCAGGGAGTTTGGTTTAGAAAGGCAGACAGACCTGGAAACAAATAACTTTCCCAACTGAGTGAACTGACCACTCAGCAGAGGTGCAGGCAACTTGCTGTGGGATGTAGAATAGGGAAGACAAGACTTTCCTGGAATGGATGTGATTTAAACTGGATCTTAAAGGATAAGATCCTTTAATAGGGATGAATAATTAGGGAAACTACATTTCATGAACAGCTATGCAGTCAACAAGTACAGGGGACATTTAGGGGAAAGAAATTTAGGGATTGAAAAAAGAACACAGGGGAGACAAGCCTTTTATTGGAGAAACTCAAATGCTCTGCTTAAGAATTTGGGCATGATTCATGACGTAGAATATGAAAAGATATAGGATACTCTAGAGGCTATCAGGTTTAAACAGTTCACATTAAAGAAGAGAGGACTGAAGCTTAGAGAGAAGTAATCACATGGCTAGAATCACATACCAAGTTAGAGGCAGAAACTTGGAACGGTACCAAAGTTTACTGACTCTCAGGCCCATGTCCTGTCTATCCATGACACAACTTTTGTGTATAAGAGGGAACAATTGTAGATGGTATTAAAAGGCAGCAAAGGCCTGAGACCTTTCCTCACTAGGGCTCAACTGAGATTTAGAGGATTTGGATGAGGAAAGAGACCAAGACCTTGCTGATCTAATGCCACTTTAAATAATTGGGATATACTTTTCTATAAATAAGCTTTAGAATAATCAGCTTAATTATTACATAAAATTATATCCAAGATTTTGTTTTTATATATTAGTACATTTCCTATATTTTTATTTTCTATTATGAATATAAAACCTAGAATTTACACAATGAAATTAAGCTAGTAAGTGATTCTTCCTTGGAAGGCATCTTCTGGAGCTGAAAAGATGAGGATCAAATCTCTGGTGAAGCCAAAGTTGCCAGACCCTGGGTTCTAAGTTGACTTAGGTTATTGTCCTAAGCCATTGCCCACCTCACTCAGTTTTCCATTATAAAATTCAGGTGTTTGTGATATTTTTAGTGGTCCTGAACCAAATGACAGTCAAAGAGACAGACAGATACCCAACAAAAACAATTGCTTCACCCTTTTCAATAAATTCAATTAAACAAACATTTATTTTAAAAAAAAGCAACATACAAACTTTATTTAACAAAAGTAACAGGTAATGTCAAACAGGCACTTGTATTAAGAGAAAAAAATAACCAGAAGAAATTTTATCTTAAACACCTTACAGTAACCTATTTGTAGTTGCATTTAACTGAGCTCTGTTGCTGTGAAGAATACATCTCATGCACAGGTATGGATGAATGATTTGTACATTTTTCAAGTGTTCACTGAATACTACCTTATATACACACTAGAGGCCCAGTGCATGGATTCGTGCACCGGTGGGGTCCCTCGGTCTGGCCTGCGGGGATCAGTAGACCTCCGCACCACTGCAGCCTGGCCTTACCCTCCAGCTTGTCGGGCTCCAGCCCACTGTCCTCTTGATCCTGAACAGCACAAAGTAGTGCAGGAAGCATCAGGTGGCCGGGAAGGAGCCCGAGCCTAGGCTGGGCGCCGCTGCAGCTGCGTTCGCCAGCCATGAGCCTGGAGTCTGGCGCCTGTCTGTCAACTGAGTGGCACTCCCTCTGTGGGAGTGCACTAACCACTAGGGGGCAGCTCCTGCATTGAGCGTCTGCCCCCTGATGGTCAGTGCATGTCAGAGCTGTTGTCCAGTTGTCTGGTGACTTAGGCTTTTATATAAATAGATATACATTAAATTTGAAAAATATTTCATTGACAATCCCCAGATATCTTCATTTTTGTTGATCTTTTGGAAGAGGTCATCTAAAGAGAAGAATATGTGGTTCTGGCTTGTGAATCATGTAATGAACCCAGCCAAGACTCTGTTGGACACCAAGTCTCCTCCACTCCTCTTCTGACATCAGATGGGTTTTGGGTACTTGTTTGGAAAGTTCATGGAGTCAAAAGACCCATGACATACAGGTACTCGTAATGCTCCTCAAAGTATTTGTCTGAGAAGTATTTGCTTGTGCACCATCCTGCCAGCAGAGGATCTGCGTGGAGGGCAGCTGGGGTGGGAGGAGCAGGCGCAGCAAACCAACTGTCCACATCTGGCTGAAGAAATGACTCCATTCTTTATCAACAAGTACTCATTGAAGAACTGCTATGCACCAAGCATTATGACATATACTGGGAATACATCACTAAATACAAACAAGCATGATTCCTGTTGGTATTAGTTTGTTAAGGCTTCCATAACAAACTATCACACATTGGATGTCTTAAACAACTGACAAACTGGAAGCTAAAAGTCTGACACCAAGGTGTAGACAGCATTGATTTCTTCTGATGCTTTTTTCCTTGGTTTACAAGTGACCATCTTCTCTCTGTCTATACATGGCCTTTCCTCTGTGCATATTCATGTCTGTGTCCTAATCTTCTCTTCTTATGAGGATATCAGTGATAATGGATTCAGGCTCAAACATTTGACCTAATTTTTTTAAATGTAGTTTATATTGTTGGTAGTATTACAGATATCTCCCATTTTCCTCCCCTCTCTCCCCTTCTCCCAGCCCCTACCCACCCCCAGTTCTTCACTATTCAATTGCCCATGTCCATGGGCTATATATATAAGTGTATACGTTCTTTGGTTTATCTCTTCTTGTGCCCCTAACCCCATATCAATGTATGTAGGTCTGTTCCATGCCTCTCTACTTTGGGTCTTATTTTGTTGGTCAATTCATTTTGTTCATTAGATTCCACAGATAAGTGAGATCATGGAATATTTGTCTTTCTCAGTTTGGCTTATTTCACTTAGCATAATATTTCCCTAGTCCATCCATGCTGTCCCAAAGGGTAAGAGATCCCTCTTTTTTTCATGTGCATAGTATTTTATCCTAAGTATTTCTTTAAAACCCTATTTCCAAATGCAGCCGTATTCTGAGGTACTAGGGCTTAGAACTTCAACATATGAATTTGTGTGTGTGGGGAGTGGGGGGACACAATTCAGCTCATAACACTGTCTTTAATGAACTCAGTCTAGAGGGGACACAAAAATTCATCCAAGCATTATATAAATAAATTTAGAACTATGAACTATTAAGGTGTTATAAAGGAGATATATATGGTATCATAAAAATATGTAAGGAGGCATGTCATGTTTCAAAGGGAGGAAGGTGCTGCAGGGAAGGCACTTGAGAAGGTTAACATATAAGCTGAGGTCTCAAGCATAGGTAAGAGTGAAGGGGTAAAAACAGTGGAGAACTGCTTGTCAGAAGTCCCATAATTCACTATTTTCTGTGTACTGAACCCTGAATGGATTCTGAATGTAGCAATGGATCTCATGGTCTGGTAGGAGACAGATACAAAACAAATTTCAGCAGAGTTCAGAGTTACGGAGGCTAATATTATATGCCACAGTTCTACATTTATGGGAATATAGGAATGGGAGGCATTTAACTCTGCTGGGGGCAAGAGGTCAAAACAGTTTCACAGGAGCTGAAGTGTTAAACCACTCAGATCCTGCTGCTTATTTGGAAAATCCAAATAAATGAAACATATCAAGAAAGCATTGAGATCATTCCTTCAAAATACTTTGGATCTAGAGGTAGCATGGAGTCAAAAGACCCGAGTTTTAGTCCCAGCTCCTCCCATTTTACTGTGTCACCCAGAGATAATGGTATGTATCTCACCTACCTCATGTGTTGGTATGAATCAAACACGGACCCAAGAAAGCAGAAAAAGAGAACTGGTTAAAGGAGAGATGGGATGGATTGGCTGAGGTCAACAATCCCTTGCATTCCTGATCTGAAGGATTTCCAAACTAAATGTGGAGATAGACTGAAGATACCCAAAGAGTCAGGCTGATGTAATGGTTAACTAAATTGCATAGAGGTCACATAGAAGGATGGGCTAAGTGACATGAATGATACAAATGTCAGTGTTCTTAACCAATTCTTGCTGATACATTTTAGTGCAAAATTACAAAGCATCCATGGCCAAGATGGAAAGCAATATCTAGATCAGTGATGGCGAACCTATGACACGCGTGTCAGCACTGACATGCGTAGCCATTTCTGATGACACGCGGCTGCTGAGGTGGCCGCATGCCGAGGATGAAACATTTGCTGCTCCTGAGGATGAAACATTTGCAAAATAATGTTTTTTCCTCAAAGTGACACACTACCCCAGTTATGCTCAGTTTTTTGGCGAAGTTTGACATACCAAGCTCAAAAGGTTTCCCATCACTGATCTTGATGCTGCTGTTTTCTAAGTGCTTTTTTAAAATATAGAGAGTCAGAATAAATGAGTTTGGCCTTCATTCAGTTGCACACTATATTGCCTATATTGTAATCTTAGCAACACCTCCTACATCTCTCTCAGCTATTGGACATTGCTAGATGCCAGGCACTGCCATAGGCATGACAAATGCATCATCTTAAACAATTCTACATGATATATGTGTATTATTCCCATATTACATATGAAGAAACTGAGCCTTAGAGAAGTTATGTATCTTTTTGAAGTTAATAAATTAAGTCAGTAAATATCAGATCTATGAACTGAGCTCAGAACTGAAACGCCAAAGCTCAGCCTTACTGGAGGAAAGCAGGCAAAGGAAGTTGGAGTAGCAGATCTTCAAATTTCTTTCTATCTAGAGAACTACTGTGAGTGACTTTGAGCCTTAATGAAAAACAATTTCAAGCCTGTCAGTAAGGATAGATGGGCTATGATCTTTACTGCCTTAGGGACGTTGCCCTTGCTATACTTCTACCCAGAAAACTCTTCTCCTGCAAGCAAGGCTCCTTGTTGTTATCCTGGTTTCAGCTTAAATATTACATCCTCAATGAAGTCTTTCCTGACCACTCAACTTAAGTAACTACCCAGTCACTCCATTTTATTGCATTATCTTGTTTTAGTTTTTTGATTAGCACTTGTTATTGTTATATTTTCTTGAATACATATTTGATTTTTGTTTTATTTCCCCCTCACTTGAATATAAGCTTCACGAAGACAGTATCTTGTTTGTCTTCATCAAATTGTATTCTCAAAACCTAGGAGTACATGGCACCTGGTAGATACTCAATAAATAGTTGTTTAATTAGTGCATGAACTAATTCCCTTATGCAATAGATACTGGAACTGCAGCCCAGAGAGGAGATTGGACTTATTCAAGGTCAAGGAATGCAGACAGACTGGGTTAGTGGACAGAGCATTAGCTTAGTTTCTAGTCCTCTAATTTGCTATGTGACTTTAAATCAGTTCTGTGTTCTCTAATCTATACTAATAAAAGCCTAGGTGGCCCTACAAGATGGCCGCCACAAGATAGTGAGGCCTGGGGGTCCCGCAGCTCCGTGCGGCATGGAGGAGATGGGTCCTGGTGGAGGAGGCGAGTCACGGCAGGGGAGGGCAGTTGTGGGCGATCAGGCCGGTAGGGGAGGGCAGTTGGGATGATTGGGCCAGCAGGGGAGGGCAGTTAGGGGCCATCAGACTGGCGGGGGAGGGCAGTTGGGGACAATCAGGCTGGCAGGGAAGGACAGTTGGGGCGATCAGGCCAGCACGGGGTGGGGGGCAGTTGTGGGCAATCAGGCTGGCAGGGAGGGCAGTTGGGGGCAATCAGGCTGGCAGGGAAGGACAGTTGGGGCGATCAGGCCAGCACGGGGTGGGGGGCAGTTGTGGGCAATCAGGCTGTCAGGGAAGGACAGTTAGGGTGATCAGGCCAGCAAGGGGGGGCAGTTGTGGGCAATCAGGATGGCAGGGGAGGGCAGTTGGGGGCAATCAAGCTGGCAGGGGAGGGCAATTGGGGGCCATCAGGCCATCAGGGGAACAGTTAGGCATTAATCAGGCTGGCAGGGGAGCAGTTAGGGGCAATCAGGCTGACAGGCAGAAGCGGTTAGGGACAATCAGGTAGGCAGGCAGGCGAGCAGTTAGGAGCCAGCATTCCCAGATTGTTAGAGCGACCCCTACGGGATCGGGCCTAAATAAGCAGTTGGATGTCCCCTGAGGGGTCCCAGATTGGAGAAAGTGCAGGCCGGGCTGAGGGACACCCCTCCCCTGTGCACAAATTTCGTGCACCAGGCCACTAGTAAAGATAAAATATTAATGACAAATAATTTTTGAATGCCTTCTACATGCATTATGCTGCTTTATCTATATTTTAAATAATCCTCCCCAAATCTTTGAGTTAACTTTTAGTAAGTCTGCATAAATGATGTTAGCCCCAAATTCCAGTAGCTAACACAATAAAGGTTTATTTCTCACAAACATCACAGATTGGCCTGAGTCAGAAAGTAACAATGAGTGGTTCTCTTTCAAGTGACAACTCAGAGATTCAGGATTTCTCAGTTTTAGTTGCTGTCCTTCTCGGCCCATTACCTTCAAGGTTACTGTAGAAGGGGAAAAGAAAGCACAGATGATTATATATAAGATATTATGTATAAGACTGGAAGTGGCATAAATTATTTTCATCCATACTCCTTTGGATAGTACCTGTCGCTAGGAACAACCTAGCTGCAAGGTATACTGTAGTCTTTCATAGAAAGATACAATGGTGTTGGTCAACATCTAGCTAATATCTGCCATAGTATTGTCTTGTCATTTTAAAGATGAAAAAAAGTTTTCTTTGGTGGCTTGCCTGAGATTTATAGTAAGTGAGGGAATGAAGATACAGGACCAAGGATTCATGCCAGACTTTTGCCAGTAATAGTGCCCTTTGCTCTGTACCTGTATAGATCACTGGTTGTCAAGGTTGTTCTGCTAGAGAATTCATTTTATAATAGGAATCTTATAGAGAATTCCAGCATGTAAAAGAAATCATCAGAAGTTTTGAAGCATAGTAAACCCTAAAATGATTGTCTGGGAACCTTCTAAGGCCCTCAGGAGTCCAGTGTGGAAACCTTGGTCCAAGTGGTTTTGATGGGCTTCTTCTAGCTCTGACTCACAAATTTCATCTCTTGGTTTCTTCATATTATTAATATGAGGCATAAGCTTGCAAGGATGACTACATCTCAGAACTGGGTGCTTGTCATCAAAGATTTCTGCCTCAGGACCCAGAAATAAGCTGTGGATTTACAGCTGAAATTCTGGCACTGCGTGTGCTGAGCATTAAGAACCTTTCCCCACTACCCACCATCCATGCAAAAAGTTATCTAATTGTACAAGGCACTCTTGGAAACTTTCCCAGGGGAATAATAGATAAAGTAACCAAGAACTTTTTAATTTTGCAAAGTGCACTCTTCCTTATAATTTACTTAATATAGAAATTTAATGTTCTGCGGTTTACTGAACAAATAACATTGGAAGTACTTTAGAGTTAGCTTGGGAGCTTGCCTTTGGTTGCCAGTTTGACTTTTATCATTTGATTATCCATATAAAGGCCAGAAGTAACAATATACTCTACCTTAAGTGGTTCAGAGGGGTTATCTCTCGACCATTACCAATTCTAAATACAAGATTTAAATTCAGGGAGAAAATCATACAAGAGAAATTGGCTGAATTTGCTCAAGTAGTCCCTTGAGTAAGATGCTTGATTCTCTGGAGCTGGATTATGGTGATTACACTTTTCCAGAAAGTTCCTAACCTTGGGGGCTGACTAGTTCTGTGGCATCGTATTCCTTCAGAAAATATATACTGAGGACCAATATGTGCCAGTCACTATGATGCTGCCAGAGGTGTTCAGACTGGCTCAGAGCCCTGATGCCTGCCCTTTGGTCACATTTTTTCCTTCTCCTGTATCTCTCCACTCCTCTTAGCCTTTTAAAGACAATAAGATAAGCCTCTTAGTTTTCATTGCAGAAATTTGGTCACCATTTTACTTGAGTAGCTAAACTTCAATAATTCAGGCAATTTAACTGATTCAGATTGAACGCCACACAGATAATTAACTTGTTCCTCTTCCTTTCCTTCACCTATAGGAGCTTGATGGATCATTAATGACACCATTAGAGAGAGAGTGAGCCCAGTGCATTATTGGTTCTTGATAAATGTTAAATAATTGTTAAACTAGGACCCAGTGGAGATTGGCACGTTGCAGCAGAAGCAGATGCTCACAAAGTGTGCCTTTGCTGATAATCAGATTTTGCAATTCAGAAAGGGCACAGACTTTGCCCCATTTCTCATCATTGAAATCCACATGCGTTTGTAGGGAAAAGTCCAATGAATAATCCAGGTCTTCTAACTACATAGAAGCCTATGCAGTGGGGAAAGTGTTAAACATCATAGATGCTGCCATGAGGGATTCACCTTCCCTCCTGTTTGAGGAGCTGTAGCCACCTAGATGAACAGGTGTGGGCCACCTAAATGAGCAGGTGCAGGAAATAAGAAATAAGGCTGTCATGACCAGCAGATTACTGGGCACAAAAGTGTTTTTGCATAATATGTCTGAGTCCTGCCCCAAAGTGCTCCAAAAGCCAAATCTCCATCTGTTAATTGAAAATCCTATCTGCCAGTATGAGGGCTGGCTTTGCCAAGCATGGATTGTGTGGTGTTAATGGCTTTGGGCAAAGCCTTGTGCTGCTTGCTGGCAAGAAGAATTCTGTTTGATTCTGAAGAGTCCAAAATTTATATTTTAAAACATATTTTATTTGACAGCCAGAATCTAATGAATCTGACTTCATCTGTCTGTCTGCTAATCTCTGCATATCAAACTTACAGTAAAATAGCTTCTCACTGTTTATAAAGCACTATGCCTATCAACTTCCTCATTTGATCCTATGACAACTAAGGGCAGAAGGGAACCTAATATTGTAGGTCAAGCATGTCAAACTTATGGCCCTCAGGCCACATGCGGACCAAAACGAATACTCATTAACGATTACTCATTTATTTCAGCCCTTTGTATTCAGCATGTCTCTATCGAAACAAACCTACCTTTTTATAAAAATTGAAGCTTTTATTTTTTTGCGGCCCACATAAACTTAAACCTTGTTTATTTGGCCTGTGTTAGCCTTTGAGTTTGGCATGCTTGTTGTAGCTGCTTTGTTTACATGCTGACTCATTTAATCTCTGAAGTCTTGCAAGGTAGGATTTTTAAATCCTCATTTTACAGATGGAGATCCAAGGCAATGGAAAAGCAACGCTTGTGCTCAATGTCTGCTTGAGCTGAGTAGGAAAAGCTAGAGGGATCAATATTTTCTTTAATTAACCTTTATTGTTGAGATTATTACAGATGTCCCCCCTTTTTTTTGCTCCCATAGCTCTAGAGGGACCAATATTAATATTGGGTCCAAGTGTATCATCATCTCATGATTGAGGACTCTATCTTCTGAGCACCTACTGTATACAGGCATTTATTTCTACATGTTAATGAGTCTCTAAAACCCCCTTGTGAGGCAGGTACTATTATCCCTATTTTATACATTTGGTCATTCAGTGGGCAGTTATTGAGCACCTGCTATGTGCTGGGCACTGTTTCAGGCACTGGATATACACCTTTGAATAAGACAAGCATTGTTCCTCCTCTCATAATCCTACATTCTAATGGGAGGAGACAAACAAATATATATATGCTATGGTCTATAAAGTACAAAGAGACTTAAGTTCTACTTTAGATTGGATGATTATAAAAGGGTGGGGCATGAACCTGGTGGTGGGGGGCAAGGGAAAGAAGGGAGGAGACATCTGTAATACTCTCAACAATAAATATTACAAATAAGTAAAAAATAATTAAGGTGAAATACTTAAATTAAGGCCCAAATGTCAAGGAAGATACAGTCTTAGAAAGAACTGAGGGATTATTGTTGCAAGCAAAGAGAACTTCATTAGGGAAATAAGCTTTATGCTTTTCAGAAAAAATAACATGTAAAAAGTGGTGAGATAGTAGTGAATGATGGAAAGAAAGGTCTGAAATGAGGTTGGAAAGTTAGGAAAAGACCAGATCTCATAGGCCTTTGTAGCCCAAGGCAAGAAGTTCAGGTTTTATTTTACATGTCATAGGAAGCCATGAGAGAGTTTAAAGCATGGGAATAATAGGATTTACTTACATTTATTTTAAAAAAAACAAACACCTTGGCTGGTATATGGAGAATGGATTATATCCAGAAATGATTGAAAGACCAGTTAGAAGATTTCAGTGGTCCAGATGAGAGACAAGCATGGTAGTAGCAGAGATAGAGAGAAGTAAACATATTTGGATATATTTGAGGTTATATATGACTTTCTTAGGTGTGGTTTGAATGAAAAAGAGGAATCCAAGTCTCTTTTGGATGTGAGCAACTGACTGAATGAAAGTATTGTTTACTGAAATGGGGAAGGCTGGCAGTGGAGCTGATTTGGGAAGTGAAATGTCAAAGGTTTTGGCCACACTAAGTTGGAGATGCCTATTAGATAATAAAGTGTATATGTCAAGCAGGCAGTTGAATACATGTCTGGAAATCAGATGCTACTAGTATATATATTCAGAGATCAAATGGCTTGCCAAATATTACACAAAAATTGGTGGAGCTGGTTTATTTGACAAAAGCTCAAATCCTTCCCTAGTCCCAAACTGGAATTGACTATCAGTTGCACATAAAATTTAGCTCAGCAACAAAATCAGCATGTGGTAGGAATTTTCTTTTGCCATCGTTCACTAACATCCCCTGGATCCCTCGCTGTGGCTGGAAGTAGAGTTATTTTAACACTTTCTCCGCCTGCCAGGCTTCCTATATTGTCAAGGAGCTACTAGGGAAGCAAGGAGGATCTAGGAAACTGCATTTTAGAAGAGTGCCCCTGGTACTTTTGATGCATTTGGCCCTCTACCATACTTCAAGGAACTCTGAACTAGATTATGAATGTTTTGAGCATGGAAATGGTGTCCGATTTATCTCATTTCTCTATGAGGAAGAATTCAACAATATGCTGAGGAAAGTGTGAATTAATGAAATGAATGAATGAATTTAGTTATATTTCGGGGTCAAAGACTTATCTCTCTATTTGAAAAGAGCTTCTTGACCAAGTTACTAGTCTCTGGTGTTAATGTTTCTCCCCTCTGCTTGGATTTATTACACTCCATGGGGTGACTTTTCCTACTGTTTGTATACCAAACTCAGCTTTAGGAGAGAAAAAGATTTGCTACCATTATAAATATATTTTTATTGATTTCAGAGAGGAAGGGAGAGGGAGAGAGATATAGAAACATCAATGATGAGAGAGAATCACTGATTGGCTGCCTCCTGCACATCCCCTACTGGGGATCTAGCCTGAAACCTGGGCATGTGCCCTTTACTGGAATCAAACCCGGGGCCAACACTCTATTTACTGAGCCAAACGAGCTAGGGCTGCTGTCAATTTAAATATCCAGCCACCATCCTATTTGCATGTTTGACACTGACAGTTGAGAAGGCTGCTGAGTAGAAGGGCACAAGGCTAGAGATGAGCTAATGGAACCTCTTCAGATCTGCCCTCCTTTTGCTAAGTGAGCTACAGCCCTAGGGTGTAATCTTTGGGGGAAAAACATGTCAGCCTCTTTCCAGAGCCTCTTAGCTACAGTCACTGAAACTTTGACCTATGGACTTAATACCTCCACTGCTTCTCAGTCCTTGAGCCAATCCTGGTCATGCCAAGAGGTCTATCATCTAACTCAACCCACTAACACAAAGGTGGCTCTGAAATATCTCATTGCCGTAAATGTGGTATCTAGTGTGCCTGCTTTTTTTTTTTTTTTTTTTTTTTTTATCAGTTTCTCTGCCTAATCCTCACTCCTCTTCCTAGTTGAAGGGCCAATATGTTTGGGCCTGAAATGACTAGCTGAGGAGCCCTTTTGGCCTTTTATACATTGCTACATCATGAAAGGAAGAATTCCATTCAACTTTCTTAGTTTAATTTCTAAACTTTTCTAATTTCTCTTCCAAAATACTACTTTGTATTTGTAAAAACATTCAGCAGTGTCTTACATCCTGAAAGGGGAAGCCAAAATACCTTTCATGTTCTTAATTTTTCAGAGAGGATCATAATATTGATATTAGGATGAACTAATTAACATTGAATAGTACTTTGGAAATGTTAAATGCTATAGAAATGCTAAATAGGTTTATTAGACTGGGAGTGTAAAAGGCAAATGAAACTCCAAACTTCATTTAAATGCTTTTATATCATGGGGTTTCTTTTTCTCTCAAAAGAATTTTGAAGGGGGTTATATAGCTACAGTCCTGGTTCCAAACAGTAAATGTCACAATGAGTGTAAAGCATGATGTCTAATTTTCCCACCTTTCCTTTCATTCCCAGTTCCTCCACAAGATCACACATTCATTCAACTAGAATGTCCTGGTCACCTCCTTGTTGACAAGTAGTGAGCAAGGCACTGCAGATACAGTCATGGGCAAAAGGAGGTTTACAGTTGTGAATGACATTCTTTTAAGTTAATAAAGCTGTTGTAATAATCAGAACCTGCATGTCTTTTTCCATACAAACAACTGTATATATGTATATCAAGTAAATGTAACACAAGACAGACTCATTGATATTACAGCAATGTAGTGTGAAAGGAGAGAATGATCACATTCCAACTGTCAATATATTTCCATGTTGGATGGGAAACTCAGGAAGATTTCATATAGCTGACATTAATGGGGCTATGTTAGAAAGAGAAATGAATTTTGATAGAGGAAATAGCATGAGGATAGTTTATGTGTGCATTTTTTTAGAAGGGGGAACTATAGAGAGGTTTTATAGTTCATCTGGGGTCACACAGTAAGTTAAGTCCTCAATCAGATTTAAGACCCAACTTTCTTCATTTCTGTCCTTATGTTCTTTTTTTTTAAAAAATATATTTTATTGATTTTTTACAGAGAGAAAGAGAGAGGGATAGAGAGTTAGAAACATCGATGAGAGAGAAACATCCATCAGCTGCCTCTTGCACACCCCCTACTGGGATGTGCCCGCAACCAAGGTACATGCCCTTGACCGGTATCGAACCTGGGACCCTTGAGTCCGCAGGCCGACGCTCTATCCACTGAGCCAAACCAGTTTCGGCTGTCCTTATGTTCTTTATATTGAACTAACTGTGCCCCTTCCCTGCTAGTAAAGGCAGTTTTACTAAATGCCTACTTATAATTTGTGATACATTTATGATGGGAAATTGAGATCCTTACAGTAAGATGGTCCAAGGGGGCGAGCATTGCATACAGGCAGACACTGGGGGAATAGCTATCCACTTGCCAAGAAGGGAAAGATTTTGGTACTAGGTGGAAGTAAAATTAGAGGTAAGCATATTGAATTAAGAAGGGATTTGAATGTTAGAATAATGAAATTTTTGTCATGTTGAGTTTGAGATGTGGCAAAATGACCAAATATAAATAACTAGTGGATAGTTGAAGTTACAACTCTGAGAGAATCATTGCTGATAAGAGGACATCATGATTTGGGAGCTATTAGCATATAAGTGATATTGTAGTCATGAAAGTGAAATTTGAGGAAAAGAAAGAAAAAAATCACAATTCAATGATAAAACAGTTTACAGTATGTTAGCTCAGTTTAATTCTTAGTTTTTACTTGGGGGAAATTGAGGTCCAGAAAGAACAAGAAACTTGTTTAAAATTACTCACTAAGTTCATGGCAGATTTGTAACTAGAGCCTCTTCACTCCCAGTCCACAGTTTTCCCCACTTTTCTTTCACCAATACCATTTCAACCAATTGAGGTATTCTGCAGTAGAGGACTGTAGCTGCTCAAGTGAAATTGAAACTTGAAATGGAAACCAAAATAATGACTAGGAAGAGAATATTGCCTTCCTTATTTTTAAAAAATATATTTTTATTGATTTCAGAGAGGAAGGGAGAGGGAGATATAAACATCCTATCTAATTAAAGGGTAATATACAAATTGACTGTCACTCCAACACACAAGATGGCTGCCCCCATGTGGTCAAAGATGGCCGCCCCCATGTGGACACAAGATGGCTGCCACGAGATGGCCAGCAGGGGAGGGCAGTTGTGGGCAACCAGATCGGCAGGGGAGGGCAGTTGGGGGTGACCAGGCCTGCAGGGGACGGCAGTTGGGGGGGACCAGGCCAGCAGGGGAGGGCAGTTGGGGGGGACCAAGCCTGCAGGGGAGGACAGTTAGGGGGGGACCCAAGCCTGCAGGGGGGGCAGTTGGGGGCGACCAGGCCTGCAAGGGAGGGCAGTTAGGGGCTATCGGGCCAGCAGCAGAGCAGTTAGGCGTCAGGCAGGCTGGCAGGGGAGTGGTTAGGGGGTGATCAGGCTGACAGGCAGAAGCAGTTAGGGGCAATCAGGCAGGCAGGCAGGTGAGCAGTTGGGAGCCAGCAGTCCTGGATTGTGAGAGGGGTGTCCCAGATTGGAGACGGTGCAGGCTGGGCTGAGGGACAACCCCCCCCCCCCCGCCCCCCATGCACGGATTTCGTACACCAGGCCTCTAGTCAATGATAAGAGAGAATCATTGATCAGCTCCCTCCTGCATGTCCCCTACTTGGGACCGAGCCTGAAATCCAGGCATGTGCCCTTGACTGGAATCAAACCTGGGACCCTTCATTCCACAAGCCAACGCTCTATCTACTTAGCCAAATCAGCTAGGGTACCTTCCTTATTTTTAATAATTTTTCTACCAGCAATTGGTAGGCTCATCTTGGAAAGCATGACCTCTGGGGTCAGGGGATTGCAGGTTCCCAG
The DNA here is from genome assembly GCF_951640355.1 of Cnephaeus nilssonii. NCBI lineage: Eukaryota > Metazoa > Chordata > Mammalia > Chiroptera > Vespertilionidae > Cnephaeus > Cnephaeus nilssonii. The sequence goes on along the minus strand of NC_137078.1, from coordinate 68,252,731 downwards.
GTGATTACACATGGATCCATTTCTCTCTCTGGTTCCTTTTCCCCTTAGGTTTGTTTTTGTTCATTTTCTTTCTTGGGGGATAGTTTGCTGGGAGACATTTGGGCTATTGCTCGGGGATACTTGGCTCCTCTTTCAAAATAAGATTGTCCCCTTTCCTTAGCTACTAGGGAACCCTGCCCTGAAAACACCCACTATGTCCTCTGCTGGGAGACTGCCTTGACGTACTCCCTTCCTTCATGATCTCTCCCCAACTAGTGACAGATAAATTCAAATTCAAATTTAACCACTGTTTATTAATGACTGTCTACCCTGAATCAGGATTCAATTTAATTTGAATGAATTATTTCAATAGCCTAGTGTGGTTAGTATAATTACACTCACTTTACAAATGAGGGAATCTAAACAGATAAGGAGTTTTGTAACATGTTTATGATAGAGAGAATAAGGACCCTCAAAGATGTTTACATCCTACTACCTGGAATCTTTGAATATGTTACCTTACATGGAAAAAGAGACTTTGCAGATGTAATTAAGTTAAGGATTTTCAGATCAGAAGATTATGCTGTATTATCTAAGTAAACCCAATATAATCACAAGAATCATTAGAAGACCGAAGATGAAGGGTTAGAGTCAGAAGAGACATGATGATGGAGCAGAAAGGATAGAAAGAGAGGGGAAGAGAGAGGGAGAGAGAGAGAGAGAGATTAAGAGAAATTTGAAGATGTTATGCTCCTGGCCTTAAAGATGGAGGAAAAGGCCACAAACCAAGGAATGCAGGTGACTTCTAGAAGCTGTAAATGGCAAGGAAATAGATTCGCTCCTGGAGAGTCCAGAATGAACATCATACTGTCAACACCTTGATTTTTAGAATTTCTTACCTCCAAAACTGTGATATAATAGACTTGTATTGTTTTGAGACCCTAAGTATATGATTTCCCTATACAAGCAATAGGGAACTAATACAACATAGTGTTACAGCAAGTACTTTTCTCCAGTCATTTCATTTTGCCAGATGTAAAAAAAAGCCTCTCCATACTCATGTAACTGAACCCTGCCTTGCTTGACATTATTGATTATCTCATATGACTTTATTCCCTTTTGTGGTTTTTCTCTGTAAGTTATGAGACCCACCTCCTCTTTATTGATTCCTAAACAGACATTTCTCTTCTCCTTCCATCTTCCCCTCCCCCCCTGCTTCCCTTTCCTTCTTTTCATATTGTCCTTGAATAATCTTATTCACCCCTCATGTTTTCTCTTTTCACCAATATGCTAATGATCTCCTCTTGAAATGTCTAATCATATCTAACCTGGAGGAATTGAAAACCAGGACAGAGAAATCTTAAACATAGCTATAGATAGAAGATCAATAGTCTTCAAAAGTGCAATAGATATAACCCTTTCATAGAGGTGATGAAAGCCAGAAGACAATAGATTGACATCTTTAAAATGCTGAAAGGAAAAACCCCCACAAAAACTAGAATTGTATTCCTAGTGAAAATATCCTTCAAAAATGGAGGCAAACAAAATCTGAGAAAAGTCACATATCTGTACCAAAAATATGTCAAAAGAAGTTCTTTAGGCTGAAGAAAAAGATTCAAGATGTTTTTCTGCAGTTTGTGAAGTTCCTAAGGGTGGTCTTCTCTCTTTTATTAAAAAAATCCTGTTTGTACTTATCCTGTTTGAGTTTCTTGAATCAGTGAATAAATGTCTTTCATAAGTTCTCAAAAATTCTCAGAACTGCTAGAAGGAATAAAAAGTAATAGAAAAGAGAAAATATATGGAGAAAGATATTAAGTGTTTAAAATAATAGTTATAATAATATCTTCTGGATGTTATGACATAGAAGTAATATATTTAACAATTGCAGTACAGAGGGTAAAAGGGAATAAATGGGATTAAATGATCATAAAATTCTTGTATTTTTCTTAGGAAGCACACATATGTAAAAACTTACTGAGCTATACATACACATTTTTTTGTACTTTACTATATGCAACTTAACTGCAATAAAAAAGAAAAAAAATTAAATTGAAAAGTAACTGTTGATACAGCAAGGGAAAATTATGAATAAATTCCTTGAGATTATTTGTACATTGGATTCAACTTGTTAATATCCCCCCTTCCTCCTTTTTATATATCTTACATAAAGTCTGTTTGACGTTTCATTCATTTATTTATCATCCATTCAACAAATATTCATTGAGATTCCCACTGTGTGCCACTCAGTGATAGGCACTGGCTATATATCAACATTGAAACAAATGTTAGAAATGTTCAGAAATGAACAAATGACAGTGATCAGTGAAAGCTACTGAGAAGAGGAGAAGCTAATTAACTATCCATTAATGGTTTTTGCAAAAACAACATCTTGGTGGATGTAAGGGTGCAGGGATGGGGTCAGATACTGTGATTTTTCTCTTGGTTCTATCCTGCTTAAGGTCACTCCATATACCTACTCTTCTAGGACTCACTTTATTTTAAGAAGACAAATTCAGCACCTTTTCATGACCTCTAAAATATGGACATTTGAGAAGTCCTCCAGGCAACTTTGGTAACAATAGGAAAGGAATGCTTGCTATATTCTCTTTATCTCTCTCCCTCTAATAAAGTAAACAAATGTGGCTTAGGTTTGTTAGAATACAGGTTGTGGGGAAGACTGCTGGAGATAGTGCCAAATCCTATCAGAGTGACTAAGGATGCCATTTGAGTATTGGTCACTGGCTGAACCCAATGTAGTGGATATGAGACCATAGCCAACAGGTGAGATGAGTGTTCTGCTGATAAGGCAACTCTACAGTTAGTTTTTCTTTTTTCTTCTGTCCTGATGGAGAGATTAAGCAGGCATTTTTTCATGATTAATGCTGTTGGAAAGAAATTATTCTGGGGGTCTACTTGGGGTTAATTTACCTTTTTGAAGGTCTCTTCCTTAAATTGACAATAGCTTATGATGTTTATAACACAGGGAAGTCCAGGGTAAGAAGCACTAGTTATGAAATGAAGTCATTCATTATTCATTTATTCAGTTAGCATTCACTGGCACTGTGTTAGTTATTGGAGATATAAATACTATTAATTGTAGTTTTGACTAACTCTACATTTATAGGCAAAACAGACAAAAATCAATTAAAATGAAGTGATAAATATGAGAATTCATTATGGACTATATGTGAATGGGACACAAAGGAGGAACAAATATATTTTTTTAAGGAATCAGGGAAGTTTTCATTGACAGATGTCACTTGAACTGGGTCTAAAAGAAGTTGGAGTTCCCCATGACTTCAGTGCCATTCTAAATAAAGGAAACAACAGGAGCAAATACATGCTGTCTGGTAAACTATAGGTAATCTAGGAGCTGGAGTATGTGTCAGGAAATTGTAGCATATATGAATTAAGACTATGAATTGAGATGGAGTCATTATAATGTTGAACTATCTATAATGAGGGTGTTTACTGAACAACCCAAAATGTTTCTTTTCTCAGGGTTTTAAGCATTTACAAAACAGTTAACTGACAAAGAGAGATATACAACATACTATAATTAATTAATAATATAACCCTGGTATAATTTATTTTAAACATTTTATTGTGAGGAATTTAAAAGATGTAGGAAAATGCAAAGATCATCATTATAAACACCCTTGTTTTCTACCCAGAATTAAGACCCATTAATATTTTGTAATACTTATTTCCAGTTTTTTTAAAAATTTATTTTTATTGATTGCAGAGAGAAAGGGAAAGGGAGAGAGAGATAGAAATATCAATGAGAGAGAATCATTGATCAGTTACCTCCTGCACACCCACACTGGGAATTGAGCCCAGAACCCAGGCATGTGATTTCCTGGTTCATAGGTCAATGTTCAACCACTGAGCCACAGTGGCCATGCTATTTCCATTTTTTTGTGTTTTTTTTTTTTTAAGAGGACATTGCAAATTGCTTTGCTTTTCTCAGATTGCTGTAACAAATTACCACTAACTGGGTGGCTGAAAACAAAAATGTATTCTCTCAAAATTATGGCGATCAGAAGTCTAAAATTACCATGAGATCAGGGGCCACACTCACTCTGGTAGTTCTAGGGGAGAATCCTTCCTCGCCTTTTTCAGCTTCTCCTATCTCTAGGCATTTGTGGCTTCTTTGGCTTGTGACTATATCAGCCAATCTCCATATTCCTCTTCACATCACCTTCTCCTCTTCTGTTTCTCCTCTTCTGTTTCTTATAAATATACTTATTAGATTTAAGATTCACTGGATAATCCAAATGATTCATCTCAGGATCTTGAGCTTAATTTAATTGTATCTGCAAAGATGCTTTTTCCAAATAAGGTAACATTGCACTATATAGATGATGTAGTATAGAATTGTACACTTGAAACCTACATAATTTTATTAACTAATATCACTCCAATAATTTTAATAAAACAATTTTAAAAATACATTCTCTTATAATACTGTCAATGACCCTTCATTAAAATGATAAAATATGGAAACATGCATTAAAATATTCATAAATTAAAAAGAAACCCACAGAGTAACATTCATGAATTTATGAATTTGGAACAACATTCAACCAACCACATAGATATAACTGAAACTTATTTTATTCAAGAAAAGCAAGTTTCATTTTTCATCCCCACTCACTAATGGCTGTTTTCCCTTCTTGTCCATTTTCATGTTGTTATACATCATTTATTTTCATCTGTATAAAATTGCATACTATTTTTTTCTGTGTGCATGGTTTCAGATTTATAAAAATATTACCCTGTACAAATTCTTCTGAAAGTTGCCTTTTTATCTCAATGTTTTATTTTTGTGAACTGTCTAGTTTTGAGAACTAACACTAGCTAGGCTGTAGTCTATTCCTCTTAATTATTTTTTATTAGGATAAGTTAAGCACCCCAAATCTCAGTTATTTAACACAACCAAGATTAATGTCTCACTCCTGCTGTACAGCCAACACGAATCAGTGGCATGCTCTGCTCTTTAAAATCACTCAGGGCTCAGGTTAAAAAGGTTTCACTATCTTGGCAATACACCATCTGCAAATCAAGGCCCCCTCAGCTACCACAGCAGGAGAAAGGAAAGCTGTAGGGTTTCACACAAGCAATTAAATGCTTCAGTGCAGAAGTGTCATTTCCATTTATGAGTTATTGGCCAGAAATGATCACATGACCCCATCTAAGTGCAAAGGAGGTGTAGCAGTACATCCAGAAGGAAATACAGTGAGCAATAGAAATCTCAACCACTTTGCTCTTATCCTATCATGTGAATATACCACAATAGAAACCCATTCCGTACTGATGGACATTAAGGAAGTTTCCAAGTTTCTGACATTGCAAATAACGTTGCACTGGCATTTGTATATGGTAATTTTTGTTCATATGTGAACATTTCTCCAAGTCCTATAGCTAGAAGTGGGATTGTTGGGCCACAGATTATGCATGTTATTTATTTAGTAGAGACTGTCATATTGTTTCCAAACTAGGATATTAGTCTACATTCTCACCAGCAGTATATGAGAGCACCATTTTCCCTACATTTTTACCAGGCCTTAACATTGTCACGTTTTCTAATTTCCATCAATTTTATGGGAGGTAAAGGGTGTATCATCATTTTAATTTATGGTTCCCTGATTACTAGGTTTTATAGCTAGATTAGATAGATAGATAATTTTTTTTCAATTTAACTTAGTCAAGTATTTATCGAGCACTTACTGTATGCTAGCAGCTGTGCTAGGGAATAGGGATTTAGCATTAATCCCCAATTTCAGGAAATAAATTTTGTCCTGGGATGTGGTGAAAGATAGGAGGGATCAAGCAGGTTCTGCAGGTCTTGACAGATTCAGAGTGGAAGGGACCTCAGAGATTATTATTTTAGGGTACAAGTTGTTCTGAGCTAGTCTCCTCCCCAAAATATTTTTATAACCAAGATGATAATTATGAATTGGGGGTAGTGGTGGTGAGTGTTGTCTCAGAATATTGAGACGTAGCTAAGAGTAATTTAGATCCCTGTTACACACTCTGGGGAAGTCAAAGAACGGCTCCAGATTTCTGTGCAGTTTTCTTGGGGAAGACCTCACGTTTTCATGGTTATCTCTGCCTCTGTTTTTAAAGCTTCTGTTTCATACTGCATTGAATCAGATGTAAGATTTCCTTTCTCACCGTACACACCATGGCAGAGATTGCTGCTTGCATACTTTACTATTGATTCTCCTCATCTTCTTTCTTAATGTTAAAATGTCTGGTTTTATGTGTGTACATCACTCCAAAAAATAAAAAATAACCCTGCAATCTCCATAGGATCTCTTAGCTAGAGAAATGTAAGAAGAGTGTACATCTTTTGAGGAGATGTTCCTTAAAGGACAAGCCAAAGCATGCTTTGTCTTTCCCTTTTCTGAAGGCTGGAATATAGAGCATTTTAACTAGAGTTTGAGCAGCTATCATAACCATGAGGTAGCATAGTGAACATGATGGATAGCAAAATAGGAAAAGACCAGGTGCTGGTAAAGGTAGAATCACCATACTCTTCCTGGAGTACGTAATTCCAGGGTTGTTGTTTATGTGAGAGAAAAACAAACTTTTTATTGTGTTTAAGACATTGTAATGATTTTTGTTTCTTGCAGCTATACATATTTTTAATTGTTATACACTCATACACATTACACAAAACCAATACCACAATTCTCCTAAAATATTTATTAAGTGTACTAGGGGCCCAGTGCACGAATTTGTGCACCTTGAACTGTGGGCCAAGAGGCTGTGGTAGGCACAGGGGCAGGTCTCAGCCCATTCTCCACGCCCCCCACCCAGCCTCTCCCACCATGGCCCCCAGCCCCCTGTCTGCCAGTAGCCCCGCTCCCACTGCCGCTGCTCCCACATGCTGACAGTGCTGGACCCGCTCGCACCCACTGCCAGCACGGAGCAATTGGGGCCGGCGCCAGTAGCAGGTGTGAGCACTAGGAGGGACCACAGTGTGCGGGAGCAAAGAATTTTCAGTAACCAACAATGACAGCGACCAGCTCCCTGCCTTGGGCTGGCGCCCCCACTCACCTACTCCACCATGTCCCGCACATGCCCCCTGGTGGTCAGCACATGTCATAGCGACCGGTTGTTTGGTTGTTTGGTTGTTCAGTTGTTCTAGTTGTTCTGCTATTTGGTCTATTTGCATATTAGCCTTTTATGATATAGGATTAGAGTTAGTTGGAAGTGTTGGAGAAAGGATTGACATCACACAAAATGAAAACAAGCAGCTTCTTGTCTTAAAATGTTTTCCAATCACCCCATTGCAAGGGCATTATTATCCTCTTAACTGCATATAATTTGTTTACTTGCCACCATCTCTATAGTTTCTTTTTCTGTCTACTTGGGTTCAAAACTCAAATTCATCTCATTAGCTGATGTTGAATTTTACAATTATCTGTTTTTATTGCTTAGGCTTTTGCCATCTAGTTTTTACATATACACAAACTTATTTTTTTTCCCATTCAAGAAAGGAAATCTGATACCAGTTTAATGGTGTTATAGATTAAAATTTTTTATCTCATTATACTTCAATAATAATAGAAACAAAGTTATTGAGTGCTTACTATGTGATAGGCACCATGTTATAATCTTTACATTTTCCTTTTTCACTTTTAAAAGCAAGTATATTGGTATAATTGACATAAAATAAATCACACATATTTAAAGAGTACAATTTGATATTTTGACATGTGCATATTTATGAAATCATCTCCTCTCCAAATACTAATCTTCTTTAAGTCACTATAAATTAGTTTTATGTTTTCTAGAATCCTATATAATAAAGATGTAATATGCAAATGGTCGTTATGCCATGAAGCGTAATGACCGACGGTGCAACGACCGGATCACAGATCAGCAGGAGTGTGGGGCAGCGAGCTACAAGTGGGTGGTGGAGAGCTACAGGAGGGGGCAGGGCAGCAAGCTATGAAGGGGGTGAGGTGGGGGTCGGAGGGAGCTACAGCAGGGCAGGTCAGTGGGCAGAGAGCTACAGGAGGGGAGCAGTGAGTTACTGGCTACAAGTGGGTGGCAGAGAGCTACAGGAGGGGGCAGGGCAGCAAGCTATGAGGGGGGCAGGGGACAGGGGGAGCTACAGGAGGGTGGGGCAGTGAGTGGAGAGCTACTGGAGGGTGGCAGCGAGCTATTGGCGAGCTACTGGTGCACAGATTCGTGTGCAGGGCTACTAGTGTTATATAAAGGGAATCACATATTATGTACTCTTTTTTTATCTGGCTTCTTTCACTCACCACAATTATATTGAGATCAATGTTGCATGTATCAATAATTCATTCCCTTTTATATATTTTATACATCTCTTCTATTATATAGATATATTACAATTTGTTTATCTTTTCACCTGTTGATGTACATTTGAGAGCCCCCTAATTTGTAATAACTGAACCAGACTTTAGTTATTACAAATAAGACTGCTATGAACATTCATGTACAAGTCTTTGTGTGTAAACATGCTTTTATTTCTCTTTGGTAAATACCTAGAAAAGGAATGACTGGGTCAGATGGCAGGTCAATGTTTAGTTGTTTAAGAAATAGCCAAAATGTTGATAGTCGTACCATTTGCATTTCCATGAACAATGAATAAATGCACTCTCCTTTGTTGCTTGATCTTTAATATCTTAAAAACCATTGTTTTATATATTTTGGCTGTTTTTTAGATTTTCGTGCAGGCCATAAATCTGATTTTTGTAACTTCTACTTGGACTGAAGCAGAAATTTATTTCTATCTCATACAGTTCGTAGGCAATTTTGTTATCCCCATAGTAGAGACAAAGAAACTACTTTTCTTAATGACATGATTGTGTTCCTGCTGTTTCTTTCCATTTGTTTATTTAGTCCATCAGTATTTCAGTCATTGCTCTACCAGACACTGTAACTAAGTGCTATCAATAGGGAGGCACAGGAAGAAATTTTCATTTTAGGCATGTGACTCTGGTATCAGTAGAGGATAAATTAGAAAGTATGAGATAAGAGACAGGTATAATCTATACTAATAAAAGCCTAGGTGGTCCTCATGCCCTCGCATGATGCCCTCACGTCATCACAAGATGGCCACCACTTAATGGCCACCCTCATGTCATCACAAGATGGCCACCACAAGATGGCCACCAAAAGATGGCTGGCAGGGGAGGGCAGTTGTGGGCTATCAGGCCTGCAGGGGAGGGCAGTTGGGGGTGATCAGGCCAGCAGGGGAGCAGATAGGCGTCAATCAGGCCGGCAGGGGAGCGGTTAGGGGCAATCAGGCAGGCAGGCAGGCGAGTGGTTAGGAGCCAGCAGTCCCAGATTGTGAGAGGGATCGGGCCTAAACCGGCAGTCGGACATCGCCCGAGGGGTCCCAGATTGGAGGTGGTGCAGGCCAGGCTGAGGGACACCCCCTCCCATGCACAAATCTCGTGCACCAGGCCTTTAGTAATCCATAAAAGAAATGGTGAGAAGAACTAGTCGCAGTGGCAACAGAATGAAATAAGCCTTCAGATATATTTATACATTTAGGAAGTAGTACACAGACTTGTGGAGTAACAGTGCTTACTATGGATGGACCCAAAACTTGTGTTTGAACTGGGCATCTTAGCAGTTAAATGGAGATGGATGATGTCCATTCTCATTCATTCCTTTCTTTAATCAGTCAGCCATTGTGGGAGAAAAGCACTTAAACATAAACTGTTTGCCAACAGATAAGGTAAACCTAGTACCCGCTTAAGTCAGACACAGACTTCCCTGCAGATTTCTTACTTATATTAAGTTAGTATTATTAAACCACTCACATCCAAGATGTAATGTGGAATCAAGAAGAGAAAGAAAAAGGAAATATTTCGGCAGAGTATAAAATAGCATAGCAAAATGTTTTGTAGTTTTTGTTAGGTGATAAAACATTTATGTTTGGAGAAAAATATATCAATGCCATATTAAAGTATTAAGTGTTTCTTTTTGTACATTTGGACCATATTTCATTTTTTTCTACTTTGTGTTTTATTGTTTTGTTTGGATTTTTTAGTAAACAAATATTTTTGTAGTAAAAATAGAAACAATGCAAAATTATTTCTGACTTCTTATTTGGGTTTCAAAACTCTGTTTTATGCTACTTTTAAATGTTGTGAACCTCTATGTAGATCTAAACATGATAGATCCTTGTTATTCTAGATCTCTCTAGTCATTGCTCTCCTTAATTAGCTTCCCCGTCCTGGCCCACTATGTCTAGCTCCATCTCAAGTCCCACATAACTTGGTGTGATAGTGAAACAGGGTAGTATTTAAGAGCATCTGGCTCAAATAGAGTTGACTTCATACTCTCATTTTGCCATTTACGAGCTATGCAAATTTGGGCAAGTTAGTTAACCTCTCTAAGCCTCAGTTTTTCCACCTGTGTCATGGGCTAGCAATACTGATATTATTGGATTTTCATGAGAATTAGATGAGATCATATATAGCAAAATACATATATATTTCATAAATGCTGCAAACTGTTTATAATTTTTTTATAATTAGGAAAAATCTAACCTTGCTTTACCCCTCAGGTATAGTGTTGACATAGCATTTGAAGACAATTAGAACTCAACTCTCCATCTTCTTTATTCTCTCTCTCTAGATCTTGGGTCAGTTCATGAAGACTGGGCAAAATGGAAAAAGTAGGCAGAATCACATATCACAAGGGAAAAATAATTTTGAGCAAGCAAAGAACTTCTAAGACAATGCATTTCCAAATGGCTGAGAATCACAGCTCCAGCTATAGCATCAGACTATTGAAAAAGTGACTCTATGGTCTAGTGATTAAGGATACCAACCGCGAGGCCAGACTGCCTGCCTTTCAATCTGGCTTACTAGGTCTTACCTTATAAAAATTACCTAAAGTCTCTATGACTCAGTTTCCTATTCTTTGTATTGTTAAGGGGGCTAAATTAGTTTATGTGTATGAGAATTTAGAGTAGTGCTTGGCACATAGTAAACCCCAGGTGTTTACTATCATTATCATCATCATCATCATCATGACCAATGCATTTATGTTTCTGTACAAATAATAGTGGGATGAACAGAAGCTTTATTTTCATTTTACAGTAGAGGAAACTGAGGCTCAGGAAGATTAAGTAATTTGCCCAAGATTACACATCTATGTAAAGGTACATAGAAGAAGGCCTAACACATAGTAAGTTCTCAATAAATATTATGTGAAAAGTTGGCATTTGATCCTAGGTGTCCATATGTCCAAAAACACCTTTTTTTTTTATCATTCCACAAAGCTGATCAGCCCACTCTATTTTTTAATTTTGTTTGCTAATCTGTTTTTCTGCATTTTCCCAATAGCATTGAGCAGTTACTCATCTGGAAATACAAGAAAATATATTCTTATAGTTGAAACAATTGACTTTTTTTGGTAATGTGATTTTAAAATCTTGAAATAAAGAACTAGAAAGTGAAATAAAATTATATCTACACAAAAATAATCATAAAAGCAAAACATATATAGTAATTATACTACTGGGTAAAGCTGACATTTACAAAGTTCAGTGTTATATTAACCTATATTAAGGGTGTTATATTTTTGAAATGGGCGTTTCAAATGTCTGCTCTTAATTATTATTGTGTAACTGAGGTAACACACAGACTTCACCTGCTCTTTTGTGTCTGCTTGAATTTGTTTGAATATTGTTTTAATTTGCATTGAGACATCTATGGTTGAGGAATCAGAAGCCCAGTCGGGCTAGCCATTGTTTATTGTATAATTGTGGGGATCTCTGAGCCTATTTTCCACTTCCTCTAAGTTCTGAATATAAATGTCTCATTAGAGGTAAATGGGCTTTGATCCTCCTTTAATTCTCAGCTCCCTTTATAATGATGATGATGATATATTATTAATATTTATTGATCCTTGTGGGGAAAGCACTGTTTAACACTTAACAGTCATTGTCACATTTATTCCTCAAAAGGGCTAGTATTTTCATTCTACATAGGTACAAACTGTAAATTAACTAGCTCAAGGTATATAGCCAGGATGATTCGAGAACCTTTTCTCTGAGCCACTACATTATATTTTTTTCTTATTATAAATGCAATGCATATTACTTGTGGAAATTATAGAAAATATAGATAACCAAAATGAAGAAAAGAAATAACCATTGTTAGCATGTTGCCACAATTTTTTTTCTTTCCACAGCTAGCTAGCTAACTAGAGTGATGTAGAGTGACAAAAAGGAAAAATTGTGTGCACAAATTTTTCTTTAAAATTAGGTAATATGAAACTATTTTGTAACTTGCTTTATCTTCCACTTGGCAATACAGTCTAAATATTTCCCATACATTAAATATTTTTGTATAAGATTATTTTAAAGTAATCTCAGAAGATCATTTATTTTATCAATCCCTTAGTGTTGGACAATCAAGTTTTATAATAAATAGTATTGTAATAAATTATTTTGTGTTCACCATGATTGTTTTGTTAGGCCAGATTTCTAGATATGGAATTGAGGTAGTGTATATTTAAAACACTTTTGAGCCATATTAATAAAATGTCCTATGCATTTTGCTTTTTTATATCCTCTCCAGCAGTGTGTAAATGTGCCAGTCTCTGATTGCTTTCAAAATGAAATAATACCTTTTTCTTAATGATTTAACTTTCTTAACTGGTTAGTTAAGATATTTTCAATAAGTGTAATAGCAATTTATAGTTTTATTTTTTTCTTTTGGAATGCTTCTCTCTCTCTCTCTCTCTCTCTCTCTCTCTCTCTCTCTCTCTCTCTCTCGATGTTTGGTGTTAGTGTTTTTTGTTTGTTTGTTTGTTTTTGTTGTTCTGAGAGCTTTTCAAAAATTAATAGACTTTTTTTTTACTTTAGCAGTTTGCAAAAATTGAGAATGAATAGTCCAGAGAGATATTATATAGCCCCTTGTCACACACCCCAAATTCTCTTATAATATAGCATATTTTATAAATGTGGTATATTTATTACAATTGAGGTGTCAATATTGATAAAATTACTATTCCTAATGTCTGTTAGTTAGGGTTCACTAATACATTAGAGTTCACTCTTTGTCTTGTATATTCTATGGATTTTGACAATATGTAATGACATATTCACCATTACAGTTTTAAACAGAGTAACATTTTCACGGCCACTGTGTTCCACCTACTTATCCCTCTTACCCTCCCTTCTTTCAAGCCCTTGGGAACCATTGATCTTTATCTGTATTTTTTGGCCTTTTTAGAATGCCATATAATTGGAATCATACAGTAAGTAGTCTTTTAAGATTGGATTCTTTCACCTAGTAATGTGCTTCATGTCTTTTCATTACTTAATAGCTCATATCTTTCTATTACTGAATAATATTCTATTGCATAGATTACCATTGTTTATCTATTCACCTATTGAAGTCTATCTTGAATGCTTCCAAGTTTTGGAAATTATTAATAAAACTTCTATAAACAGGTTGTGTGCATAGTTTTGTATGGACATAAGTTTCAACTTATTTAAATAAATACCAAAGATCATAATGGGTGGATCATATGGAAATAATACAGTTAGTGTTGTAAGAAATCTCCAAACTGTCTTCCAAAGTGGCTGTACCATTTTGCAGCAATAAATGAGAGTTCTTGTAGCTCCAGATCTTTACTCACATTTGGTGTTTTGGATTTTGGCAATTCCAATAGGTGTGTGGTGGTATCATTGTTTTCATTTGCAATTCCTTTATAACATATGATGTTGAGCATCTTCTTATATGCTAATTTGTCATTTATATCTTCTTTGGTGCCATATATCTTCAGATCTCTAGTCCATTTTTAAATTGGATTATTGTTTTCTTATTGTTGAGTTTTAAGTTCTTTGTTCATTTTGGATAAACAGTCCTTTTATTGATATATAAGGTATCCTCCAGAAAATGTATACACACTTTGAATAATTATAAAGGCAGTGTTTATTAAAATACATTTCATTTTCAAAATTGAATTACCAGCTGTTGAAGTGTGTGGGAGAAAAGCACTTAAACATAAACTGTTTGCCAACAGATAAGGTAAACCTAGTACCCGCTTAAGTCAGACACAGACTTCCCTGCAGATTTCTTACTTATATTAAGTTAGTATTATTAAACCACTCACATCCATTTCTTTAGGACACTGTATATTTTGAAAATCTTTTCTCCAGTCTGTGGCATATCTTTGATTCTCTTAAGTGAAAAACTTTCTATTGAGTAAATTTAACTCTTTTTCTGATTTATAGTATTACATGTGTTTTCCCATTTGTTACTTACCTTTTAGTTTTCTTCATAGTATTTTTGATGTTCAGAAGTTTTGATTTTCCAAATGTCAAATCCTTAAGTTTTTTCTTTGTGTCTTATTTCTTTTTGGTTAAACAAAGAAATACCCTTTCTTTTAAAGAGTATATATCTAATTGTTCAATTATACTCCCTTTAAGGGCTCTACTGCTTTTCTTCTACATTTAATCTCTAATCTACTTTAATCTGGTTAAAAAAGTTAGTTTAAACATAGGGACCTAACTTCATTTTTTCCTCAGTGATTAGCTAGTGATCTAGCCTCATTTGTTGAAAATGTATTTCCTTCATCTCCATGGAAAGCTTTGTAATTTTAAAAAAATCAAATTGGTTAATTATTTTATTATTTTAGATAACTAGATTATAAACTCTTTTAGAGTAGGAACTTCATCTTTCTATTTGCCTGTATTCTCAGAACCTAAAATCATTTCTGACACACAGTAGGCATTCAGTAAATTTTTGTTGAATAACAAATGAATGAATGAGTTCTTAAGGACCTTCTGTACAGTTCCATTTATAGCTATTTTTGTACCATTAGAATATTGTTTTAATACCTACAAGTTTATAATATATTTTGTTATTTGAACATAAATAAGTCTCTCTTTATTTAAAAAAGTAGTTTTTACTTTTCTCATGTATTTAAAAAAATGATTTTTGGAATTACTCTTCACATCCTAAAAATATATTTTGCATTTTCATCGAAGTTGTATTAAATCTATAGAATAAATTGAGCAGTGTTGACATATACCAATATTCTTTCTACCCAG
Source organism: Cnephaeus nilssonii (assembly GCF_951640355.1). Classification (NCBI taxonomy): domain Eukaryota; kingdom Metazoa; phylum Chordata; class Mammalia; order Chiroptera; family Vespertilionidae; genus Cnephaeus; species Cnephaeus nilssonii. The sequence continues at coordinate 68,237,682 of NC_137078.1, read as the reverse complement.
AAGCACTGTGTGTTTCATCTTTGTTTGTTTTTTTTTGTTTGTTTGAACTAGAGTTTGGGTAACTTTATTTATGCAGGTTTTTCATCTTTTGTTAAGTTTATTTGGGGGTCTATTGTTATTACTATTGATCATAATATATTTTTTCTATTAAGATTTGGATTTGGGTTTTACTAATACATGGGGAAGCTATTCTTGTATGATAGTTCCACTTACATCACAGTGATGTTTCTGGGAGCTGTAGGCAGTATTCAGTGCCCTTGAAAATCTCTGTATCCATCATTCTTTAGAGCAGGGTAGGGAACCTTTTTTCTACCAAGGGCCATTTGGATATCTATAACATCATCCACAGGCCATACAAAATTATCAACTTAAAAGTTAGCCTGCTATATTTGGTCAAACATTTAATTAACTCACTCCTAATGCCTTGGTAGGGCCAGACCAAATGATTTCTCTGGCCTTATATGGCCCGAGGGCCAGACATTCCCTGCCTCTGCTTTAGCGGCAATGAGAGTTGAAAAGAAACTACACATATGAGATCTGAAATCAAATACTGCCCTTCACATCTGTAACATGGCAAATCACTTAAGCATTATTGAGTCTTAATTAACTGATATACAAAGTGAGAATAACCATGTGAGGACCCAATAAAAAGAATGGTTATACTTTTTTAAGTCAACTATAAAATCATGTGATAATACTGATAGCCATTTATTATTAATTTGGGGACTAAGTAATTATTTTTATTCTTAAAACAACCTTATGAAGTACATTCTATTATTATGTCAACTTTCATATAAGAAATTGGAGGCTTAGAGAAGTAATATAGTATAGTGGGTAATAAGAGTGGTATTTGGAGCCTGGCAACGTGGTAGAAATTCCAACTCCCAACCTACTCGGTATGACCTTGGACACATATCTTAATCCCTCTGAGCCTCATTTACTTTATTCATAATAAAACAAATAATAATAATAAGGCTTTTTGTTTGTTTGTTTTCTGAGGTATCTTTTGAGATGTTTAAAATAGTGCCTGACACATAGGAAGTGATGAATAAATAAGAGCCAACTTAACAGCCTGTGCTTCCTCCTTTGAGGCCAGAATTCTGTGATAGTCAGTCATGTGTGTTGCGGGATCACTCTAATGGCTTAAAGGAATGCCACAGGATCAGAGTCTCTCTCCCTTAATCAAATTCTGCTTATCCTTCAGAGTTTATTTTATGTAAGTAGGTTGAAGAGAGGCTTCTATGCTGCCGTTGATCATGAGCACAATTTAGATAGCATTTTCTGATCAGTTAGAGCAAGGTCTGAACAACAGCCCTGTATCTCTTAAAGCCTTCCTCCCACATCTAATCTTTTAGACAATCCAATTGGCTTTTCCACCAATACTGCCTTTGTCTGAACCACTATTATCTCGTGCTCAGATTACTGCCATAGTCTTATAATTGTTCTTTCTGCTTTGACTTTTGCCTCCCTGCAGTCTATTGCTAAAACAGTAGCCAGGGCTCTCCTTTTAAAACATGGGTCCGATTATGTCATGCCTTTGCTCAAAACTCTCCAATAACTTCCCACTTTACTCAGAAAAAAAGTATCTTAAAATAATTTAAAATAAACGAATCTAGCCCATATCCTCTCTGATGTCATGTCTTACTACTTTGTCCCTCACTCACCCTATTCCTGCCATGTTGATCACTTGCTCTTCCTTGAGTATTCAGGCACTATCCTATCCCTGTGTCTGGAATATTCTTTCCTCAGATAAACATTTGGCTAACCACATTCTCCCATTTAAATTTTTTCTGAACACTAACCTTCTGGTGAGGATTTCTTTGACTTCAGTGTTCAATTAGGAAACTTGTCTACCCGCCCCCACCCTCTCCTTGTTCACCACACTCATGCTCTGTGCCTTCTCTACTTTTTTAATAGCACTTAAATGTATGTCTATTTTGTTTTCTGAAACAGTGCATGGTATATGTAGATCTTAATATTTAATATTGATTTTGATAGTGCATTTGTTTGTATTATAGAATAATGAAATCATTGGATTTTATAGTCACACTAGAGACCCAGTACATGAAATTCAGACATCGGGGGATCCCTCAGCCTGGCCTGCACCCTCTTGCAGTCTGGGAGACCTGTGGGGAGCGGGCCTAAACTGACAGTCGGACATTTTTAGCGCTGCCGCAGAGACGAGAGAGGCTCCTGCCACCACTGCTGTGCTTACCAGCCGTGAGCCTGGCTTCTGGCTGAGCAGCGCTCCCCCTGTGGGAGCACGCTGACCACCAGGGGCAGCTCCTGCATTGAGCGTCTGCCCCCTGGTGGTCAGTGCTCATCATAGAGACCAGTCGTTCTGCCATTTAGTCGATTTGCATATTAGCCTTTTATTATATAGGACTAGAGGTTCAGTGCACTGGTGGGGTCCCTTGGCCTGGCCTGTGGACATCCCCCAAGGGGTCCCGGGTTGCGAGAGGGTGCAGGCCAGACTGAGGGACCCCACCAGTGCACTGTCCCGATGGGCCGGACCCCAGCAGCAAGCTAACCTACCGGTTGGAGCGTCTGCCCCCTGGTGGTCAGTGCATGTCATAGTGACTGGTCAAACGGTCCAATGTTCGGAGGGACAATTAGCATATTAGACTTTTATATATATAGACTAGAGGCCCGGTGCACGAAATTCGTGCATGGAGGGGGGTGTCCCTCAGCCCAGCCTGTAAATGGGCAGTTGGTTATCCCTCTCACAATCCAGGACTGCTGGCTCCCAACTGCTTTCCTGCCTGCCTTCCTGATTGCCCCTAACCACTTCTGCCTGCCAGCGTGATCACCCCCTAATCACTCCACTGCCAGCCTGATTGATGCCTAATTGCTCCCCTGCCAGCCTGTTTGCCCCCAACTTCCCTCCTCTGCTGGCTCGGTCACCCCTAACTGCCCTCCCCTGCAGGGTTGATCACCTCCAACTTCCCTCCCTTACAGGCCGGGTCCCTCCCAACTGCCCTCCCCTGCTGGCCATCTTGTGGTGGCCATCTTGTGTCCACATGGGGGCAGGATCTTTGACCACATGGGGGCAGACATATTGTGTGTTGGAGTGGTGGTCAATCTGCATATTACTCTTTTATTAGATAGGATAGAGGCCTGGTGCAGGAGTGGGGGCCAGCTGGTTTGCCCTGAAGGGTGTCCCAGATAAGGGTGGGGGTTCCCTTGGGGCATGGGGCAGCCTGAGAAAGGGGCCTGTGGTGGTTTGCAGGCCAGCCACGCCCCCTGGCGACCCAAGGGGAGGCCCTGGTATCTGGAATTTATTTACCTTCTGCAATTGAAACTTTGTAGCCTGGAGCGGAGCCAAGCCTCCTGCATGCTCCACCGGCAGCCATTTCTGTTTGAGTTAATTCACCTTCTATAATTGAAACTTTGTAGCCTTAAGCAGAGGCCTGAGCCCAGCCAGGGTGTGCAGAAAGCTTTGCTTTCTCCATTACCGCGGGCAACCCTGGCCTGGTCTCTCCAGCTCCGTGGCTGCCGCCATTCTGTTTGAATTTGTTTACCTTCTATAATTGAAACTTTGTAGCTTGAGTGGAGGCTTAGGCCTGTCAATGGCAGGTGGAAAGCTTGTTTCCCTCTGTTGCCTAGGAAACCTTGCTCTCGGTGGCTGTAGCCATCTTGGTTCGGTTTATTTGCATAGTCGCCCTGATTGGCTGGTGGGCGTGGCTTGGGCTGGTGGGCGTGGCTTTGGTGTAGCGGAGGTATGGTCAATTTGCATATTTGTCTATTATTGGGTAGGATAAGGGTCTTCTAATACAACTTTCATATTTCAGAAAAGTTAAGAAACCCTATAATTTTATTCCTTTATTATTTGTGTTTACCACTTCTGAAAGTGGTAATTGTCAAATACATTAAAAATAATGAAGAAATAACATCAACAAAACCCCGCAATGATATAATAGGACCACTGAAACAAGGATAAAATAACCAGAGGTAAGAGATGAAAGGAAGAGTAACCTTAAAACTGAACTGTACTACCTACTAGCTAAGGCAAAAAAGTTTGTTGAGCCTGGCCATATGGTTTAGTGGTTGAGCATTGGCCCATGAACCAGGAATTCATGGTTCAATTTCTGGTCAGGGCACATGCCCAGGTTGCGAGCTCAATTCCCAATAGGGGGTGTGCAAGAGGCAGCTGATCAATGACTTTCTCTCATCATTTATGTTTCTATCTCTCTCTCCCTCTCCCTTCTTCTCTAAAATCAATTAAAAAGTATTTTAAAAAAAGAAAATCTAGCAACGTAACAACCATTATCAGCAGCAGTAGGAAAGGTAAATTAAAAGCAATTAAATTATTTTTCACAAGCTAAACCATTTGTCAAAGGTCACACAGAATATTGAGTCTAGATTAGAACTTGTTTCCTGCCTTCCAGCCTTTTATGTTTTCTGCTACACCTTGACTAGTCATCATATGTCCCTTCCTAGCCAGTATACAGTGGTGATTGGATTAAGTTGATTGATTCAGACTCTCAATAAGTTTATACTTCACAATTCTCAAGCACCAGCCTATAAGATGATCCCTTATAATCAAGTAATACATAGCCTGAGAGGTATAGCCTGGATCCCATCTCTCTGATTAAATAAGAAAAACTGTATAAAGTGTTATCACATGATCTAGTACACAGTCCTCAGTAGAGTAATGTCCCTTTGTATCTTCCCAGCCTCCTCCTGACTCAAGACTAAACTTCAGCCTTTTGGCATCACTTGCTATTCCAAGAATATATCCTATACATTCTTTCCACCATACCTTTTCTTAGTCTGTCATCTCTACCTAAACTGTCTCCATCCCTAAGCATCCTAGCTGATTAGGCTTTAAATATAAAAGTTAGAAGGAAAAAGGTTGTTCTATTATCAGTCCTTTGTCTACTACATGGACAGTTCTAATTCTGTATTTGCCATGTGATCCAGGGTATATTTCTTTTCTCTGGACATTGATTTACCAGCTCTTAAAATGAAAGAGCTAAATAATCTTCTAAGGTCTTTTCCAGCTATAATATTCTGAGAGCATACCTTTTCTTACATTTTGCTTATTTCCAGAACTCTCTGATGACTTTGTTTTAGTGAAGTTTACCAATTATTATATAGACATTAAAGACTATCTGATGTATCTACATTTTAAATCATCCAAAATGCATGGAAAAATATTTGACATGTATATCTGTGCCTAATGTAATCAATAGAACATTTAGCTGCACTGTTTTTGTCGATTTAAATAACTTAAGCACTAATGTTTAATGACACTAAAACAAAATAGAAACAGACTCATAGATGAAGAACAGACGGACAGCTCTCAGAGGGGAGAGGGATGTAGGGCTGGGTGAAAAAGGTAAAAGGATTAAGCCAGCTCCACTAGCCACTGCCCTAGTGGAGGATCTCTGTGATATCCTAACTCTTGTAGCCACCCTCTTAAGGTGGCTCTGTTCTTCTAAATGTACATAGAGGTAGCCATGTTCATGTCCTTCCCCTACTCCTATCGCACCCCACCTCCACCTGCTTTGCCCTAACCTAAGGCAGCCTAAAGGCACAGCACATGGGAAGTGGAGCCCAGGCCAGGAAGCACAATGTCAGCCAGGCCCCTTCTTTGAAATAGTCTGCCCAGCAGGTCCTTGCACTCTGGCTTGTGGTGAAAGGGGCAGCTTCAATGATCTCCTAATCCAGGGTCATTCTTTCATTGTTTTGGACAGTAGCCCTTGGCATCTGTTTAGATGGCTGATCCATACTAATCTCTTTATCAAATTTGGCTGCAGTTTTATATTCTCTCCTGAACAAACTTTCTCATTCCTTTCAATATGAAAAAGCTGAGAAATTTCCAGATTTTCCAGTCTGTTTCCTTTTTGATTGATAATTCTTTTTTTAAAGCCATCTCTCTCCTTGCATTTTACTATAAATGGTCAGGAAAAAAACCAGGCCACTCTTTCAACAGTTTGCATATGTATTTCTTCAGCCAAATAACCAATTTCATTGCTTGGAATTTCTGAATTCTACCTTCCACACAACAGTAGGACACAAAGGCAATTCAGCCAAGTTCTTCATCACTTTATAGCAAGGATCGCCTTTCTTGCAGTTCCCAGTAACATGTTTCTCATTTCCATCTGAGACCCATCAGAATGGCCTTATCATTCATATTTTACCAGCATTCTATTCATAAACACTTTGGTATTATGTAAGATTGAGGCCCTCTCTGTATATCTCCCCTTCTTCTGAGCTCTCACCAGAATTGCCTTTAACATCCCTTTTGCAGCATTATAGGTGGGTTTTGTTGTTTTTTTCCTAGCATACACTTAAAAATTCCTCCAGTCTCAGCCACTTCCCAGTTCTAAGGCCACTTCTGCATTTTTAGGTCTTTATTATAGCAGCACCCCAATCAGTTGGTACTGGTTTTCTGTCTTAGTCTGTTTTGGCTCCAGTAACAAAATACCATAGATTATGTAGCTTAAAAACAACAGAAATGTATTTCTTAAAGTTCTGGAAGCTGGAAGTCTAAGGACCAAGCACCAGCAGATTTGGTGTCTGGTGTGACCTGCTATCTCATAGTTGGTTGTCTTCTCACTATCACCTCACTTGGTAGAAGGAGCAGCAGAACTTGCTGGGACCTCTTTTGTAAAGGTTTCATTTCCATGTGTGAGGGCTGTGCCTTCATGACCTCATCATCCCCCAAAGGCCCCACCTCCTAATCCCATCACCACGAGGGCTAGGATTTCAACATATGAATTTTGGGGTAGGGATAGAAAGAAATATTAAATCTATAGCCAGAAGGATGGAAAGGCCTTTAACTAACTAGGGTAGGGCAGACCAGAAAGGTGAATTCTGAACTTAGCTCAATGTTGTGTCATAAGAATAAAGGATTTCTATTACTTTCTGAGACGAGTGATAAAATATCAACTACATAAGGTAAATATTGATCACATTCTTCAAATCTCCTTCAATTATATCACAAATGACTAATGATTTCTTTTTAGGAAATAGTCACATTTCCTATAATGCATACATAACTCATCACATGTCAGTTGATTGAATTAAGGAAAAGCTTAAAATGAATGCTAGTGTAATAGCAGAAATTAAAATGAAATAATTTTGTTAAGTGCAGATTGCTGTACAAGTTAAGATTAGAACTAGACTGCTTGGGTTCACATATCAGCTCTAATAAAAATAACTTTGGTTATTTAACTTCTCTGACCTCAGCTTCCTATTATGTAAAATGAGGAAATAGTACCTATTTTATACATTGTGAGGATTAAATTAGTTAAGATCTGTATGCCAAAACCGGTTTGGCTCAGTGGATAGAGCGTCGGCCTGCGAACTGAAAGGTTCCAGGTTTGATTCCGGTCAAGGGCATGTATCTTGGTTGCAGGCACATCCCCTGTGGGGGATGTGCAGGAGGCAGCTGATTGATGTTTCTCTCTCATCGATGTTTCTAGCTCTCTATCCCTCTCCCTTCCTCTCTGTAAAAAATCAATAAAATATATTTAAAAAAAAAGATCTGTAAAGCACTCAATACTGCGGGCACGTCGAAGGTGCTCAGTAAATGTCATTGCAGTTAGTACATTTAGTGTAACTTACTAAATTTATAGCACGTTGCTTCCCTTATATGAACCTTCTTCATTCTCACAATGTGCTATGTGGCAGGCACAACAGCATTTTACAGAGTGAGAAACTGAACTCTGGCTATGTGACCTAAGATCTTTGAAGCCTGTATGTGTTTTTCCACTCCACTGATTCCCCTAACTATGTAACATTTAGGGAAGCCACATTCCCCTCGGGGAGCCTCAGTTTCGCTAATGTAAAATAAGAGAATCAAACTAATAGTGTCTAAGTTTCCTTTCAACTCTAGCAGTTTAATACATTATGTTTCAAGTGTTCCACCCAAAATATAAAATCAAGATATTTCAAAACTGTTAAGACATGTGTCAAAATGATGATTTTTTTAAAGTAAAAAAGTGTATTTGAAAGATAGGAAATACATAATTGTTCATCAATCCCTAGAGTTCTTTCTTTCATAGATGTCAATACAAAGTTAAATGCTACAATAATTATAGTGTAGGCGTTCTCATAATTACTACTCAGTTGGCTTGCTATACAAGAAAGGGGGAAAAGGAGGAGGAAGAAAAGAAGAAGGTTCACCTGGTAATAAGGAACTAACTGCCTGCTTTTCCTCTGGAGAGGAAATCAGCAGAGGACCTATCTAATTATTTCACAACCAGCAATGATTTGAGAGCTCCTGACAAAAATGATGCGATGAATTGAGGAACATTGATTAATGAACGTTCACTTCATAATGGATATTGATACAAAAGCCATCTGTAGACCTTTATTTTCCTTTTCTTTTTTTGAGTATTTTTATTTCTTTTTTTTTTTTTAGTTTCTTTAAGCTATTACATATGTGTCCTTATCCCCCATTACCCCCCCCACGCCCCCACTCATGCCCTCACCCCCCTGTTGTATGTGTCCATTGGTTAGGCTATATGCACGCATACAAGTCCTTTGGTTGATCTCTCCCCCTTACCCCCACCTTCCCCGACCTTCCCTCTTGGGTTCTTTTTTCTTTATTTTATTTTATTTTATTTTCCTTCACCATATATCTCCCCATACCCTTTTTCACCTCCTCCTGCCCCTCTCCCTCCTTTAGTCACCACACTGTTGTGATTTCTTATTAAATTAGCAAACATTATCTGAGCACCTATGTGTACCACAAATTAATAAGACACAATCCTTGTTTTCAAGGAGCTTGCAATATAGTGAGAGAAAGAGATTATACCCACTTAGTTAAATCATAGTCATTAAAGTTGTGAGAGGCAAGCACAGGTAATACAAGCACCAAGGAGGGGGTTCTAATCACAGCTTAGAGCTAGGAATGGTTGCTGGAGGAGGGGGATACCAAAGTTAAGTTTTGAGCATCTATCATAATAAAAGTGTAATATGCTAATTAGACCGGACAGCCAAATGACCTGGACATCATTCCAGACATCCTTCCGGACAAAGCCACGGTGGCGGGGGCTGAGGCAGAGGTGGTTAGGGGCGATCAGGCAGGAAGGCGAGTAGTTAGGGGCATCAGGCAGGCAGGCGAGTGGTTAGGAGCCAGTGGTCCCGGATTGTAAGAGGGATGTCCAACTTCCCAAGGGGTCCTAGATTGTGAGAGGGTGCAGGCCGGGCTGAGGGGCCACCCCCCCATGTATGAATTTCGTGCACCAGGCCTCTAATTTAAAATAATTAGCTAGTCACAGAGTTTCAAGAAGGCATTGTAGCAGAATATGTAGAGCAGTGTAATGAGCTGGCTGTTGTTTCCATGTCTGAAATAGAGCACACAAATGGAAGAGATGCATCTGAAAAAATAGGCAGTGATGATGATATAGGGCACCAACTGCCATATTAAAGAACTTGGGATTTGTCCTGAAGACAATGGAAAGTTATTCAAGAGGTTTCAGAAGGGATGGGATACCTGTCAGACTTGTGTTTTGGAAAAATCATGTTTGCCCATACGGAGATGCAGAGGCTATTAATGGAGACCTATGGGTCTCCTTTTCAGGGAACAGCTATGAAAGCATACTAATTCATGTCTGATTTTGTTATAAAATTAGGTTTTTAAATGACATAAATATGTTCTTGTCTCATGTTTTAATGACATATATCGAGCCTCCATTTTTGTTTTGTTTACTGTTTTACATTCTCAGTATAGCATTGCAAGGATAAATTATTGCTTCCCATTTTACCAGTCAGGGAACAGCAGTCTGCTGAAGTACTGACTCAGGTCACAGAGTGATGGCAGAACTGGGATTCCAACTCAGGTTTGTGTGACCCCAAAGTCCTCCCTGCTCTTTCCCTGTACTGCATCTGCAATTACAGGCTAGATCTGGAACTTGACTCCCAAACTTTTGTTTCTAGGGAAGGATATAAATTGCTAAAAGAGCATTAAAACAATATTTACCTTTATTATATGATAAAAAGCTAATTGTCACCAAAACTAGATAAAAGCATTACAGGAAAGGAAAACTATATAGACTAACAATCGATCTTGAACATAGAGACAAAAGTCTTCAACAAAATATTAGTAAATTGAACCCAACAATGTACAAAAAATAATTATATACCTTGAACAGGTACGATTTATTACAGTTATGTAAATATTAAAATTTTAAAAATAAATTAATGTATTCTACCACATCAATGGGCAAAATTCAACACCCCTCCATTATTTAAAATAAATAAACCTTTACGTAAACTTGGACCAGAGGGGAATTCCTTCAACTTGATAAAGAAAATATACAAAAACGTATGATGCACATACTTAATGGTGAGAAACTGGACTCTAAGATCAGGAACAAGGCAAGGTTTGTCCCTCTCATGACTGCTTTTCATCGTTGTATGCATTAGAAGTCCTAGCTAGTATGAAAAAAACAAAAAAAGAAATAATAAGTATACAGTTTGGAAAGGAAGGAAAAGAAAGTTGTCTACTAAAGTAAATGAATAAAATATTTTATATGTTTTTACCTTGTGAAATAAGTAATATGAATTATAACTAACTTCAAATATTGCCTTGCTGTTTACAGTGTGTTTTCGTTGACATCATCTTACTTGAGTCATTGAGTTAGATGAGACAGATGTTTCTTTCTCTTTCCTGATGGAGGTTGGTAGCTAATTTTGCAGATGAGTATAAATGTTAAGAGTAAGGGCTTTGGAATCAGACAGGTTTTATTTGGAGTTCCAGTCTGCCACAAGCTCTGTGACAGTGGGCATGTTCCTGAAGCTCCGAACATGCCCCCTCATCTGGAAAAGGGGGACAGTAAGACCTATTACAGAAAAATTGTTTCAAGCAATAATGGTATTTCAGCTATCCCACATACTAGTTTTATGATCTTAGGCAAGGTACTTATAATCTCTGAGCCTCAGGTTCCTCAAATATGATATGGGGATGATAATAGAACCTACTACTTGGGTTTTATTTTTTAAGATTAAGCTAGAAAATATGAATAAAGCACTTGTCACAGAGCCAGTTACACAATAACCACTTCGTAAATGACAGTTGCCATCATTATTATTGTTTTGTCTTTTGCTCATGTTTGATGGCAAGTGACCAAAGGACTGAATGAAGAGTGGTGGGCAGACAAAGAAGGATCAGTTCAGGCTGGACATACATACAAATGAATAGATGATAGAGGACTATCAGACTAAGGCAGAGAAGAGATGGAAAGTTTAAACCCTCAGAGCAAAACAAGTCAAAAGAAAATTTCTATTGGTGCTGCATTCTAGACCAATCTTTATGGAAGTGAAACCCCCATGTCAGGAAACTTGTGAGTAGTATAGGACCCCAATGTTGTATGCTTGCCTATAATTTCCCAGGACGTTCTGCACTCTCCCTTTTCTGAGGATGCTTATTCCGGGAGAGAAGAGAGGCCAGGCACCCCGTAACGCAGGGTCATTGGGAGGCAGTGCCAACACCTGCTACTGTTCAAGGCATAGGATGCAGCCCTAATTTAGCATGGTCGCTGCTGAAGGTCCTTGGAGCCTGGCCAGCCTGCATCCTGCCTAGGGTTCTTATTTTGCAATCTGTTTGCAAATAGAAGGAATGCTGCCAATTTGACTGAGGCCTTACATCCAGCAGAGATGATGATGGTAATAACTCTACAGTCGCTGGGCACTGATGCTATCAGGGAACCTGAGGGGACAGGGTCTGTGGCTTTGAATAACAATTCCTGGCCCTATGGCCTAAGAGTGGTGAGTGGGACATTCAGACCATTCTCCTCCTGGGCCAGCATCTGTTCCTCTTCCAGAAATAAATACCCATTTGTCTGGTCTGAGGAATGTTGTTACTGGCCCAGGTTAACCTCTTCTGACAGGGCACAGAAAAGGTAGTTATGGATAGGCCCCTGGAAGCAATTTACAAAAGTGTGAATTTTGCCAGATCTCTCTGTTACTACTTGAAGAAGGCTGGCTCAGGGTACCAGGTTAGGCTGGCAAATTGAAAGGCAGACGGTCCTGCCTACACAGCAGCCTCCTGGCCGGAAGTCGGGGGTGGATCTAGATGGGAATCATATGCCTATGCCATGTGTGTTTGCATTCGAAGGGAAGAATCTCATGGCTGACAACTTTCTTAGGGCTCTGTGCAGAACTCACAGCGTGACAAGTGAGGAGGCTGCTGCAGTGATTCTGTGCTCTGAATTTTAGAAAACCATAACTGGCAGAGGACCTGGGTACTTGAACTGAACCTGACCCTGTCATCTCATTGGATGCCAGACTAGAAACCCTAGACCACTCCAAAACTCCACTTTTTCTTCCTGTACATCGTATAGGGAAACTATTTAATCCCCACTGACTTATACTTTTTCAGTCTCCATTTTTCCTTTTCATTCTAGGATTCAGATTCAATGACTACTAAATGCTGGATACCGAGGGCTTTAGGAAGTTATCTTCATCTTAATAATACAGAAACTGAGATTGGCCACATAGTTAGTAGCTGGCCGAATCAGGATCCTCTGTTCCATAGCTGCTATTATACTAAATATTTTCAGCTCCATCCCTTGCAATTTCCCCAGCATACTCTGCATCCTAGCCAGACTGAACCGTTCTCAATTTCTCGTTCGCGCTGTGTCCTTTTCCCAGATTTTTCTGTTTGTCTGAAACTCTCTCCCTGACCCCTGCTTTCTACTCCCGACCTTTTTTTTTTTTTTTTTGTAAATCCTACCTATCCTTCAGATCTCACATTAGTATCACTGACTTTGAGAAGTGTGTATCTTGCATATATAAAACGAAGGGAATGAAGGAAGCTTTTCTTGTCCAGATGTGAGGCAATGGAACAGAAACTAGGGATCAGACAAAAATGAGAAAAGCCAGAAGGTCATAGTCAGAGGAGTCCAAGTCTGGAGAAATTGAATTAAAAGATGAGCTGCCTTGGAGTTTTTTCAAATGCCTTTGGCCTTGTACATAAGCAGGGAAGGAACCATTAAAACTACTGACTAGCCTGGATGCCTAGGGTAAGACATTGAGTCTTTTGACCCTAAGTCCAGATCTAACATGGAATCTAATGTACCACTTGGTTGATGGTTCCTATCATATTCAACAAAACCAATCACATATTTTTCTTGTCTTTACTGCATTTGTGACATTGACTGAGGTTGCCGCTGACAGTATTGATGCACAGGAGCCTTTGCCTTAACTAAGTTCATCTCCCAAGGACTTACTCCTTCAGTTTTTGGCAGCTAGGTGCCTATTTTTCCACTTTGATAAGCCCAGAGAACTCAATTCAATTTCTCTGAGGGTTTTATCCTCCTATCTGCCCACTACAGGCAACTCACAGGACCATGACCTTTTCATGGGACATTGTTATATAAGAATATTTTAAAATTTCAGAGTCACAGACTGTCAGAAGTGTTCAAGGCCTTACAAATAGTTTAGACATACTCCTACCATGGGAATATGAGGTCACACAGAAAAGTAGTCGTTAAAGAGCCAGGGTCCCCTGACCCTTAGTCTGGGACCTTATCCCACAACAGTAGTCACTAAATTTGAGTTGGGAGAGATGGAGAGGACCTGCTTAACTGCAGAGTTACCAAAAATATTACTGGCTTTAGAGTCAGACAGATTCAAGTTTGAATCTTGGCTCTATCTTTGTGACCTCAGGAATGTGTCTTGATGTCTACATAGTTGTCAGGAATAATGCTAAAAAGCACAGAATGTCTAGTGCTTAGTAGGCATTAGCAATCGTGTATTGCAGTAGGTGGCCTTTTTTTTATACTTTGGCAAAATTGGGATAATTGAAACATTTTTGAGGGTCTTGCTTGACAAACCATTTATCTCAAGAATATGCAATTACTATGTTATGTTTTGTCCCAGCCCCTTGGAATTGTTATTCTTTAGAGAAAGATAGGTTGTCAGAGCAATTCACTATTGGGTGATATTTGGGCTTTGTTTACATTGCTTCATTGAGTCACTACTAAGACTCTTAAGTTGCTCTGAAGATTTGAGCATTTCACAGAATTCTAGCAAATGATAGATGTCTTGCTATATGACAACCTTTGATATCAAGTGAATTGCTAAAATCTCCTTGAGATCTGCCACAATTACTGAGAAAGGAGTTCTGTGTGTGTGTGTGTGTGTGTGTGTGTGTGTGGCGGGGGACGGGGTGCGGTAAAGAGACAAAGTGCCACATTTTGTTATTTTTCGATGGCAAGTCTTAAAAGGTAGTCACGAGCAATCTAGCAATAATATTTTCTGGGGTAATGGAAGTAGTCCTGGACTTGGAAGGGGCCTGGGCTCTAATCTCAACTTTTTCACTAATCAGACTGGTCTTAGGTCACTTAACTTTATTAAAATGTTTGATTCTGGATTCCTCCCCTACACTGGACTATTTCACATCTCTATTCCTTTGTTCATAGTTTGTTTTTGGGGCCTGAAATGTTTTATATCATCCCCATTTCCCACACTTTACCTGGAAATCTTACCTGTCTTTAAAGACTTAGGTCAGAGAGAGAGCCCCTTCTTTAGAAAGGTATCTCTGACCTACCAGGCTAGGATTGGTCCTCACCTATGATCCCACAGGTTCCATTGCTTCACTCTGCTAGGTGCTGGTCATACACAACTATTTATATCTACCTCTTCCCTTATCTACTGTAAGGCCCTTGAGAGTGAGGGTACTTTTTCTGTTGTTGTTGTTGTTGCTATATCCTTGATGCTTATCCTCTAGAATGTAGAGACAGAACTTTAGCAGGAACAGAATGCAGGATAGGGGTTGGGTAGGGAGAAGAGAACAATCCAGTGAGAACAAAGTCATGAAGGTCGAAATGAATGAGTTCCATATATATAATTATTTTATTTATTAATGGATTTACTCATTTTTTCATTCATTTATTTCATTTTCACTTTATTCATTTATGTGTACTTTTATTTATTCACTTATTTAGTGCAAACATATAGTAGGAGCATCTTAAATGCCAGAATACAAAGAATAAAAATAACTTTTATCTTTAAGCATTTTTCATTTGGGGGAAGGAGGGATACAAACAAATAAGTAAACATTTAGCAATATGGAATGATGAGTGCTGTGAAAGGACATACAGGTTACAGACCAAGAACCTGAAGGATCTACCTATGTGAGTTTGAGGATTAAATTAAGCTTCTTGGAGCAAATGACACCTAAGCTGAGTCTCAGAACATGAATAGAAGTGAACCAGGCTGACAGAGGAAAAGAAGCATTCTGGAGCTATGTTTGTGGCTATTGGTGAGCCAGCACTGGCAGAAATAGAGAGCTACGTCTAAAGAAGCTGGGGAACATGAGCTTGGACAGATCGACTTAATGGTGTGGGATTCAGTCATGTTTAGAGATGGGAAAATCATTTAAACTAAAATTAGGGAGCTCTTGTAGGTATGCCACAGTTGACAGTGGGAATCAATTTTGGAGATTTAGCTGATGTTGAGTTGGTTGGATTGTGTAATAGACCCTCCCCTCACTTTTTCTCTAATAAAAAATTTAGAAGAGGTATTTTCTTTAGGGAGAGTTGTTCTGTTTGGGAAAGAGAATGATGTCAGTTTATCTTTGTGATGTGTTGCACAAGTGTTTGCTTAGAATGCAACTCTAGCATGTTGTTTCATTTGCTCAGAGCAATCCAGGTAGGTTTTCAAATTTTCCAAATAGTTGGGGTTGTTGGGACAGGAGCCTTAAAAACAAAACAAAACAAAAAAACTAAAGTGCTTCAAAATCATTGAGGTAAATGAATAATAATAATAGGGAGATTTTAGAGATACTCTATATGTAGTATTCCTATATACTGGGAAGTGCATAGTATTAATACCAATTTTATACAAGTGGGAACAAAAACTTGGAGACTTTACATTATTTTCCAAACTCATGCAACTAATAAGTGACATAGCCAGAACTAGCACACAGATTTTCACACTCGCAATTCTGTGCTTTGAGTCATAAATTGCTTGTCTCTAAATTTCAGGATCTATGCTGTTGACATTTCTATTCCTTTGAAACTGTAGAGGGTAAAACATTCAGTTACATAATTTGACATTTAGATGTGTTTTTCCTGTAGAGGTGAAATATCATATATTTGTCTACCAACTTGGCTTTGTAATATTTCAGCTTTAGTTTTTTGTTTGGCCCTAGGTATAAAAAAAATGCTATTGTCCCATTTAGCGCACTACAGAGATTTTAATGTATGGTCTTTCAAATGTTTTTCTCACTTAAGCTGTTAGAACTATTTTTAGATGTAGTCTATTGTCTGAAACTTTTAGTGCTGTTGATCTACTGTTGTTAAGGAGACATGGTAAAGATGTTAATCAACTAGTAAAAATTGGCAGTAAAATCATGAAATTTTAGAGCTAGAAGAGATATTAACTGTATATTCAGAATCTTCTCTGGGAGTCATAAATATTAGTAAGAATTTTTTGCAAACTTCTTTAAAGTACAAGACTGACATGCATAAAATATAATACTCAAATTTCAAGTACACAGCTCAATAAATTTAAACAAATCAATACGCTAGTGTAACAACTACCCTGACTAAAATATCGAATATTGCTGGTTACCCAAAGGTAACAGATATTCTGTCATTTTGTAACTGGACAACCAAGGGGTCCAGGCTGCCTGTCACCACTTGAGCCAATTAAGCAGATACAGAGTTGAATCATATATGAGTGTTTATTCCAATAATGCTGGCAGTATGGGAGAGCAGTCGATCACCCATAAAAATCTGCTCTGACCCCCTTGCCAGTTGGCTGTTTATATATACATGAGGGAGAAGACAGCTATGTGCAGCTGCGAGCTACAAGTATAACATGGAAAGAGGAGGGTAGAGGCTGCAGTCCAGCCTTTAGGAGCTCAAAGTCTGATAACAAGGTAACTAATCTTCTGTGATGTTACAAACAGCTCAGCCTGTTCCTGGGACTGGAGAATGGTCAGTGTTCCTGAGAAGAACTCCTGGCGGGGGTCAGGGTCCAGGCACAGCAACCAAATCAAAAGTGTATCTTGTCCTTGGTCAGTTCTCAAAATGTATTTCTTTTCTGAGTAATGTACCCATCAAGGCATCTTATCTTTTTACAGCCTTGTTTCATTGTCCAGTTTCCCAGGGTCTGTAAGAAAACTTATTATCTACAGTTAGTGAGGTGAATAATTATTAGACAACTGTGGCTCTATTCTCATTACATGTCCTTTCCCACTCTCAATTTCAGATTAGTTTGTTCTAGAATTTCCTATAAATTGAATTATACTATATACTAGAGGCCCAGTACACAAAATTTGTGCACAGGTATGGTTCCTAACAGCTGCCAGCTGCTGGCCAGGGCGACCCTTCCCTGGCTGCCGGCTGCTGGATGGGGCATTCCTTCATTCCTCGCTTCCCCCTGGTGGTCAGCACATGTCATAGCAAGCGATCAGTCAGTTGAACTCTCAAGGGGACACTTTGTATATTAGTCTTTTATGTATATACCAGAGGCCCAGTGCACGAAGTTCGTGCACGGGGCGGGGGGTGTCCCTCAGCCCAGCCTGCACCCTCTCCAATCTGGGACCCCTCGAGGGATGTCCGACTGCCTGTTTAGGTCAGACATCCCTCTCACAATCCAGGACTGCTGGCTCCCAACTGCTCGCCTGCCTGCCTTCCTGATTCCCCCTAACCGCTTCTGCCTGCCAGCCTGATCACCCCCTAAACACTCCCCTGCCAGCCTGATTGATGCCTAACTGCTCCCCTGCCAGCCTTTTTGCCCCTAACTGGCCTCCCCTGCAGGCCTGGTCCCCCCCAACTGCTCTCCCCTGCAGGCCTGGGTCCCTCCCAACTGCCCTTCCCTGCAGGCCCAGTCACCCTCAACTTCCCTCCTCTGCTGGCTTGGTCACCCCTAACTGCCCTCCACTGCAGGCTTGATTGGCCCCAACTGCCCTCCCTTGCAGGCCTGGTCCCTCCCAACTGCCCTCCCCTGCTGGCCATCTTGTGGTGACCAACTTGTGTCCACATGGGGGCAGGATCTTTTACCACATGGGGGCAGCCATCTTGTGTGTTGGAGTGATGGTCAATCTCTTTTATTAGATAGGATTAGATAGGATAGAGGCCTGGTGCATGGGTGGGGTCCGGCTGGTTTGCCCTGAAGGATGTCCCGGATCAGGGTGGGGATTCTCTTGGGGCATGGGGCGGCCTGGGCGAGGGGCCTGTATTGGTTTGCAGGCCAGCCACTCCCCCTGGCAACCCAAGCAGAGGCCCTGGTATCTGGGGTTTATTTATCTTCTATAATTGAAACTTTGTAGCCTGGAGCGGAGCCAAGCCTTCTGCTTGCTCCGTGGCAGAAGCAATTTCTGTTGGGATTTATGTATCTTCTATAATTGAAACTTTGTAGCCTGGAGCGGAGGCCAAGGCAGGCCAGGGTTTCAGAAACTTGGCTTCCTCCATCGCCGGGGGCAACCCTAGCCTCCTGCTCTTTCCAGCTCCGTGGCTGCCAGCTGCCACCATTTCTGTTTGGATTTATGTATCTTTTATCATTGAAACTTTGTAGCCTTGAGTGGAGGCCTAGGCCGGCAAGGGCAGGCGGAAAGCTTGGCTTCCTCCATTGCCGGGGAAACCCAAGCCTCCCTCCTGCTCTCTGTAGCCATAGCCATCTTGATTGGGTTTATTTGCATATTCACTCCTGATTGGCTGGTGGGGCGTGGCTGGTGGGTGTAGCAGAGTGATGGTTAATTTGCATATTACTCTTTTATTAGATAGGAGGGCTAGAGGCTCGATGCACGAAAATCCGTGCAAGAGCAGGCCTTCCTTCCCCCAGCTGCCATCACCGGCTTCCCTCCAGCACCCGGGACCCCGGCTGCCTCACCGGCTTCCCTCTGGTACCTGGGACCCAGGCTGGCTTCCCTCAGGCCGCCTGCAGGCATGCAGGACCCAGGCTGGCTTCCCTCCAGCCCTGGCTTCATCAGGAAGGACGTCCAGAATGATGTTCAGAAGATGTTGGTCCAGTTAGCATTATAGATAGACTAGAGGCCCGGTGCATGAAATTCATGCACGGGCGGGGGTGCCCTCAGCCCAGCCTGCACCCTCTCCAATCCGGGACCCCTTGGGGGATGTCCGACTACCAGTCTAGACCAGCAGTTGGACATCCCTCTCACAATCCTGCCTGGCCATCGCTCACCTGTCTGCCTGCCTGGTCACCCCTAACTGCCCCCGCCATGGGCCTGATAGCCCCTCACTGCCTCTGCATGCCAGCCTGATTTCCCTTAATTGCCCCCCCTGCTGACCTGGTCGCCCCTAACTGCCCCTCCTGGCGGCATGGTCACCCCTAACTCCCCCCCATTGCTGGCCAGGTTGCCCCCAACTGCACCCTCCCTGCTGGCCTGGTTGCCCCCAACTCCCCCCCCCCCCCTCACTGGCCTAGTCACCCCTCACTGCCCTGCCAGCTTACCCCTCACTGCCCTGCCAGCTTAATTGCCCCCAACTTCCCCCCCTCCCCACGGCCTGGTCGCCTCTTACTGCCACCCCTGCTGGCCTGGTCACACTCAAAAGCCCCCCCCCCCCCCAACCAGCCTGGTCGCCCCTCACAGCCCCCCCACCAGTCCCATGCAGCCTACAGTTCAGTCGTTTGGTTGTCTCTCACTAACCCCCCTGCTGGCCTGGTCACCCCACGCAGCCTGCTGTTCAGTCATTTGGTCGTCCCTCAGTAACCCCCCCTGCCGACCTGGTTGCCCCATGAAGCCTGCTCTAAACCGGCAGTCGGACATCCCTCTCACAATCTGGGACCGCTGGCTCCTAACTGCTTGCCTGCCTTCCTGCCTGATCACCCCTAACCACTCTGCCTGCCTACCTCATTGTCCCTAACCACTCGCCTGCCTGCCTGATGCCCCTAACTGCTTGCCTGCCTGCTTGATTGCCCTTAACCGCCTCTGCCTGCCTGCCTGATTGCCCCTAACTGCCTCTGCCTGCCTGTCTGATTGCCCCTAACTACTCTGCTTGCCTGCCTGATGCCCCTAACTGCTTGCCTGCCTTCCTGATTGCCCCTAACTGCCTCTCCAAGCCTGCTTGATGCCCCTAACTGCTCTCCTGCCTGCCTGATTGCCCCTAAATGTTCGCCTGCCTGCCTGATCACCCCTAACCACTTACGTACCTACCTGTTCACCCCTAACCAGTCTCCCCTAACTACTTGCCTTATCACCCCTAACTGCCTCTGCCTTGGCCCCTGCCACACTGGCTTTGTCCGGAAGGGCATCCAGAATGAAGGGCATCCAGAATGAAGGTTTTTCAGCTGTCCGGTCTAATTAGCATATTGCGCTTTTATTATTATGGATTAGCAGTAATAGTAGTAGTAGTAGTAGTAGTAGTATTTTAATGCCTTAAGAGTCTTACTACATTTTTTTCTCAGTAGCCTGGTAAGAATTGTTTCAGTGGTTGAAGATTGAATTCACAGGAAATCATATAAGTATTATTTCACTATTTCCTTAATGATCTTTAGCTTCTGTTCAGATTATACATTTATTCTACATTTTCTATTATTTTAAAAATTGTGGAATAACTAACATATAACATTGTATTAGATTTAAGTGTACAATATAATGATTTGGCATGTGTGTATATTGTGAAATGATTACCACAATAAGTTTAGTAACACCATCATGAAACATAGATATAAAAAAAGTTTTCCTTGTTATAAGCACTTTAAGATCCACTATTTTAACAACTTTCAAATAAACAAGACAATATTGTTAAGTGTATTCACTATGCTGTGCATTTCATTTCCAGACTTCTAATTGCAAAAGTTTGTAACTTTTGACCAAATGTTTTTATTATTAATTTTTACCTTTCTTATGTTAGTGTCTTACTTAATTCTTTCATTATTCTTTTAGTAGTTGGCCTAAAAATTACATTATAGCTTAAATGTGTGATTTTACCATTTTCTATAAAATGCAAGGTTGCACAATATTTTCATTGCATTTTCTCCCCTCTTTAGACCTTTGTGCTATGATTTTTCACATATTTTAAGTATATATATATATATATATATATATATATATATATATATATAGTAAATATGTCTGTGTATTATGTATGTGCATGTGTGTATGTGTACTTACGATGTAGACTTATCTATATAATTATCCTTTATAGCATTTCAGTTATTGTATTCTTCATCTCTATGACTTCTGTTTGGTATTTTCTTATATTTTCTAACTTTTTGTTGAAGTTCTCACAGCATTCATGGTTCTTCCCCCAAGTTTGATGAGCATCTTAATGATTAATACTTGTATCTCTTTGTCAGGTAAATCACTTATTTTTTTGTGGAGCTTTATCTTGTTTTTTTTTACTTGAACATATACTTTGTTTCCTCCTTTTGCTTGACTGTCTGTGTTTGTTTCTATGTATTAGGTGAAACAGCTACCTCTCCCAGTCTTGGAAGAGTGGCCCTGTGCAGAAGATGAATCTTATTTTTAACCTTGCACTAGTTCTTGGTTGTCTCTTGAACTGCCCCTCTGATTGTTTAACTGTGGGGCCCAGAAATGTTATCTCCCTGTCCATCACAGCCTTGTACTCAAAGGGCATCTCCTGTGTGAGCTGTATGCACCCACTAACTTTGATGGGGCAACAAGAGTGGCATGGGTGGTGGGATGCTCACCCACTGCCTCTGGCCAGGCTGTAGAAATGGCCTACTCTTTCCATGCTTGGTGTAGAAATTTTCTACTGACAAATCTTTTACTTTACTATTTCTTTCTTCCTCTGGTTTTAATATATTATTAAAAACCATTTATGAAATTCTTTATTTTATTAAATTTCTTTTTTTCTGTATTTCTGTTTACACTAGAGGCCCGGTGCACAACATTCGTGCACTTGGGGCAGGGAGGTCCCTCAGCTTGGCCTGCACCCTTTTGCAGTCTGGGAGCCCTCAGGGGATGTTCCGACTGACAGCTTAGGCCCGCTCCCTCTGGGGAGCGGGCCTAAGCCTGCAGTCAGACACCTTAGCACTACTGCAGATGCAGGAGAGTCTCCTGCCACCACCGCTGTGCTCACCAGCTGTCAGCCTGGCTTCTGGCTGAACGGTGCTTCCCCTGTGGGAGTGCACTGACCACCAGGGGACAGCTCCTGTGTTGAGCATCTGCCCCCTGGTGGTCAGTGCGCATCATAGCGACCAGTCGTTCCGCTGTTCAGTCGATTTGCATATTACCCTTTTATTATATAGGATCTTTATATTCCAGTTCTCTGGCAAATGTTTCTGTCTTTTCTCTATTTTTGTTGTTGTTTTTATCTTCACCTAAGGAGTGAGGATGTTTTTTTCCATTATTTATTTTTTTATTTTTTTTAAGAGAGACTGGGAGGGAGGGTGAGGGGGTGAGACCTGGAGGAGAAAGAGAAACATCAATGTGAGAGAGACATTGGTTGCCTCTCACAGGTGCCCCAACTAGGGGTGGGGATCAAACCTGCAATCAGGTACATGCCCTTGACTGGGAATCAAATCCATGACCCTCCAGTGGGCAGGCCGACACTCTTACTACTGAGCAACTCGGCCAAGGCTTTTTCTATATTTTCAGTTTAAAAATGTTAATAATCTGTGGGTCAGGTTCCTTTTTTCTTTCTTTTTTATTTGTTTCTATTTCTTGACACATCTGGTAAATTTGGTTGATGCAGGCTACTGTGTTTGAAAAATATATATGCCTTTATTGATATTATTTTCACCTGAAAGACTTCAATTTTCTTCTGGCAGGCAGATAACTTTGGGGAAGATCATCTTTATTCAGTTAAGGCTGAACTTTAGGTATTCAAATTCAAGTATATGTTTGGCTTGCCTTACTGCGAGGGCATAGCTCTTCTTTGTAGCTCAAATAGTATGGAATGTTTGCCTGGTTTTTCAAACTTGTTGGAACCTGAACTCCAAACTCTTTTTCTGAAGCCCTTTGACACTGTTGAAATCTCTACTTAGCATTATAACTCCTTTATGCTTCTTTCTACTTAGTTTGTTAACATCTCACCCTATATATGAGCAGCTTAGAATTTTGCAAATGACATGAAGGAAAATTGCACACAGAATTTTGGTCTCACTTTTCTATGGTTTCTTTAATTTCAACTCCTTTGGCAGCCCTGTAAGTCAATCTCTTTTGCCAAGCTCAGATTCACCAGCTTCAACAAATGCTCTCTGTTGGATCTAAAATTCACTTAAATTTTTGTCTGATCATTTCTTAATATTTTGTTAGTTCTCCTATAGTTTAAGAGCATTTAAAATTGTTTTATGTAGTAGGTTCAGTTCAAACACTCACTATCTTATCATCTTTCTAGTGTCCTTTGAATAGTATTATATTGATACTCCTTTTCTGAGACACATCTTACCAGGCCCATTAAAGGGAAATGACAAAAATCTTTCCATTAGAATTACCATAGTATAAAATAGAAAAAAACATGAACTTTGGGGCTAGACAAAACCAGACCTGAGTTTCACTTACTTTGTTTCATCTACAATAAGCTATATCATCTTTAGAAAGTATATTAAACAGTTAACTCCATTTTTAACATTTGATTGCTAGCATCTTTCAGTAGCCTGCTTTCTTTTCAGCCTCGAATCTGGGCAGGCTTGTAAGAATGAATGGGTGCTGCCTCTTTAGCACTGGCAGGAAAGTCAAACCATGCATGCTCTGGTTTTGTATATGTGAGAATTCTCATCCTGGCCTTGGCCCCTGCCATCACAAAACTCCAAACAAGCCTCCTTTCTTGCTCTCTCAAGCCATTTTCAGACCAGATTGGTAGACTACTCTACCCTTGCCAGAAATCCTCATCTATAATAATAAGAGCATAATATGCAAATCGACCGAACAGCCGTCCGGATGTCTTTTTGGACCACCTTCCAGACGAAGCCGGGGCTGCAGCCATGGGATCGAGGCAGCTGCCATGGCTGTGAGGGATCGAGCCCGCCACTGTAGCTGCAAGGGAGGGATTGAGGCAGCCACTGTGGCTGCAAAGGCCTACTCTTGCATGAATTTCATGCATTGTGCCTCTAGTGCAGGCGTCCTCAAAGCTATGGCCCACGGGCCACATGCGGGTGTTTTTGCCGTTTTGTTTTTGTACTTCAAAAATAAGATATGTACAGTGTGCATAGGAATTTGTTCATTGTTTTTTTTAAACTATAGTCCGGTCCTCCAATGGTCTGAGGGACAGTGAACTGGCCCCCTGCTTAAAAAGGTTGAGGACCCCTGCTCTAGTGTATATACAACCCAAGTGACCAAACGGCAGAACGACCAGAATGACCAGAATGACTGGTGGCTATGACGCGCACTGTGGCAGCCAATCAGCCTGATCAGGGACAGAGCCAGCCAGCCAACCGCCCGTCTCCCCTTCCCCCTGCCGGCCCTGCCCCTGCCCTCCCCTCCCCCACCCTGATCACTGAAGTGTGGCCTTCAGTGATTCTAAGTAAGTAAAAGTTCTCCAGCCTTCATAGACCAGGAACCGGAATGACAAGTGATCAGGAGGAAAACTGCTCATGGTCTGGACCGTCAGTCAGGTGTTCAGGAGAGGTGCCCAGCACAACCACCATCTTCCTGCGTTCTCTCTCCACTGCTTATTATCAAGAGGGCAACCACATCACACCACAGCCTCTCTTTAGAGGGTTTGTCAGCAGGGAACTAAACCACATTACCTGTCTAGGGAGAGGCTTAGAAACGGAAGCTGTAAGTGTCCCTGACACTAAAGTGCTTTTGAAGCTTCAACTCATCCGAAAGCCAACAGCAAGCGTGTATACACCCTGCAAAGATCTTTGACACTAATAACCGCCCCCATGGCCCCTCCCCCTTGCCAGCCCCACCCCTGACTGCCCCCCCCCACCTCGATCGGGGGCAAGTGGCCAGACCCCACCTGTGCACGAATTCATGCACGGGGCCTCTGGTTATGTAAATAATAAACAATTTTTATACCTTCTTCATGCATGTGCAACATCATTATCCTCAGCATTCAAACCAAATTTGCCCACCCCCTCTCTGAAAGGTGAAGAAACAGAAAGTTACTTGGTCTTTTGTTTTCTTTGTATTACTTTCTAATCTGTAAAATGAAAAATAATATTTACCTGTAAGATTTTTTAAGGATTAGAAACAATATTCAATGCAAAAATACCTGACCATTTCTGAGGAACTTAGTAGGTATTCAACAAGTTTTATATAAAATAATAACAATTTTAAGCCAAATAGACCATTTTCCATTCTATGCCTTAACCATTTATTGTTTTACTTTTTCATAGTTCTTACTATTATCTGATATTGCATTATACATTCATTTATTTACTTGTGTGTTTTTTAAAATATAGTCTTATTGATTTTAGAGAGGAAGGGAGAGGAAGAGAGAGATGGAAACATCAATGATGAGAGAGAATAATTGGTCAGCTACCTCCTGCACACCCCACAATGAGGATGGAGCCCGAAACCAGGGCATGTGCCCTGACTGGAACTGAACAATGACCTCCTGGTTCACAGATCAATGCCCAATCAGTGAGCCACACCAGCCAGGCTATACCTGTGTGTTTTTTGTCTCCTCCACTAAAATGTAAACTACATAAACGTAAAAACAAGATATATCTTATTTATCTGTGTATTTCCAACACATAAATAGTTTGGGGCACATATGTGGGGTTTAAGAAATGTTTCTTGAAAGAGTAAAGGGATTGATCCATGTTTATAGAACCTAGAGTATCCCTTTTCACTGTGGACCTGACTTAACTGTGTTACTTGGTGCAAATCCCTCAGTCCATGACTCAGGATAGGAGAGTAGTCAGTTATGTTTACTTTAGAAATAGGAAAATAGAGGATTAGAGACAGGAAGTAATCTTCCTTAGGTCAAATAACAAGACAGTGACATAAACCTGGAAAAGAAGACAGGTCTCTACCAATCCAGTGTTCTTCCCACTCCACCTTCTCTCATCCCCCACCCAGAGATGGGCATTTTCCCATACCGCTTTTTCTGTTTGTTTCCAAAGTCCACCGAATGGTGTTCAATAAAGCAAACACTAGTTTTTAATACAAGTCAACCTTTTCCTAATTGATTTTTCTCATTTTTCAACCGATTTATAATTGTCAATTTACTTGTTGAGTTGAAGGTGACACCTGGGTTTGTCATTCTAACCCTTGGAGTAATTTACCTCTACCTTGTAACACAGGTCCCTACACTTGTATTATTCTCTGTTGGCATTGTCTTTTCAATCAATCAGTCATGAAAAATTCATGTCCAAGGTAAGGCCCCAGTGAACCACTCCGAGAAAAACGCAATTATCTTTAAACAAAGGGGATATCTTAATGTTCTCTGAAATTCATTGGAGAGAGCAGCCTTTAATAAGGAAACATTTTATCTGCTGTTTGGCCATCCACAAGATACTCCAGCTTCTTCCATTTTAAATTGATCTCTTAGGTTTTCAAACAGCTATATGGTGAAGCTCTATGAATGTGGATTTTATAATTTTTAGTTTATAAAAGCTCAGCCTGAACCTTGCATGAATAGCGAAAAATGTGTCAGATAAACATAGGGTAATGTTGTAAATATGATTGGGATAATGTTGCATCAATTATTCAAAACATATCTATTTCATGTTGAAATTATATACTATTTTGATTGTTTATTGAATTGTCCTCTAAATTTGGAGAGTGACTAGTTCTTTCTTTAGATGAAGCGAATCTTAACTGTGGCTCTAGATTGAACCCTTATATTGGTTCTACCCCTGGCCCCAACCATAAAATGAAACATGGGCCTGAGTATAGCCATATATTGGCTAGAGACTAAACCTAGACCTCTATTCTATCTTATCAGTAGCCCATAAGCAGTTGTCAATGGCCTCAGGCGTACTGCATGAGAGAATTTGCTTGTCTTAGTATAACTGCTGGCAAATAACTTCAGGCACATGGTCTGATAGCAATTAGTGGTGTGGTCTCTGCTCTGAAAAGCAGTACCATAAAGCTAGTTATCTAAATTCCCAGATACTTTGGGAAAAGAAAAGGCCCCTCTAAGCCTTTAAGCAGGTCGGTCTCTCTCTCTCTCTCTCTCTCTCTCTCTCTCTCTCTCTCTCGTTACTGCACTGCTGTACAGGCTTGCTATTCATCAATGGCTTTTT
This sequence comes from Cnephaeus nilssonii, assembly GCF_951640355.1. Classification (NCBI taxonomy): domain Eukaryota; kingdom Metazoa; phylum Chordata; class Mammalia; order Chiroptera; family Vespertilionidae; genus Cnephaeus; species Cnephaeus nilssonii. Next base: position 68,210,643 of record NC_137078.1, on the reverse strand, counting down.
ATAAAAAATGTTTGTCTTCAAAGGCAAGTTGAAAGCATGGATTTTTCTAGTATTGCATTTAATTTACAACATGATTCTAAGTGGGAGGAGAGGAGTTTGCTGCTTCTTTGTTTATCTTAGATTGTTCATTCCTGAGATAAGGGATGTAGTATGTTTTATTCTCTAGAGCTCCCCCTTATGAGTCAAATCTGAATTTGGATCCGGTTCTACCACTTACCAATACTGTATTCTTGGACAACTTATTTAATTTCTGTGAGAGCTTCAGTTTCCTCTTCTGTAAAATGGGAATATTAAGACCGTTCTCTCTATAGTTGTGATTATTGTGAGATTTTACAGAAAAGTACCCAGTCCATAATAAGGACTTAATAAAAACAGAACCATAGAAATGTATATCTTGGATTTGAAAGAACTCTCAGAATACTTGCTTTCGACATCTAGCTTAAGATTGAGCCTTTAGATAATGAAAGTATTACCATTATGACTTTGTGGTTAGCTGAAGTAAAACAATACACACTAAAGTTTACAAAGGCAAAATTTGAACTCAGGCTTCTGTCTCCTAAGACTAGTATAATCTTGTTGAAACTTCTCATTTTACAAATAAGTCAAGAGAAAGAAACTGACATTGCTTTATAACATATCCATTTCATCTCCCATGAACCCAGCCAAATTGCATAATTCTGAAGATCAGGAACTTATATTATCCCCACTACATAAAGTTAGAGAGTAGAAATCTAGAGAAAAAAAATGATAAAAAGTATATATATATATATATATATATATATATATATATCCAAGTTTAAATAGTATTTTAACAATAAATAGACATAATACTTAAGGAAGAATTTACTTGTATCAGAAAATTTATAAATATAGGGAAGAAAAATCAAAGTCTCAATTTAATACAAATAGTGTGACTATAAACTACAATGTAAATTACTTAAAAATTTTTAATTTTTTATTTTATATTCCTTCTTTTAAAACTTTTATTCCAGATTTATTAAGCTATCATCTATATATATAAGGCTAATATGCTAAGTGTCCCTCCTACAGTCAGACCGGTCACTATGATGCACACTGACCACCAGGGGGCCGACACTCAATGCAGGAGCTGCTGAGCTGCAGTGATTTGGCAGCTGCAGTTCTCAAGTGACGCACCCTAAAACCAGAGAGGAGGGAGCCAGATTCCTTGCGGAGCTGCGTGATTCCACCTTCAATCGTGGTTATGTTGTTCCTGGGGCATTGTCGGCTCCGAATCTGGTTTACTGCACACTTATGTTCGCGTTCCACACCCTGTATGATAGCAACTTTGCAGAGTGCCCTCTCACACTCCGGGACCCCTCAGGGGTTGTCAGAGAGCCGGTTTTGGCCCTATCCCTGCAGGCCAGGCCGAGGGACCCCACCTGCCAGAGGGACCCCGCTCACTCCGCAGACACCAGGGAGGGTCCGTGGGAGGTTGGCTCCAGGGTGTGTCTGGCCCATCTCGCCAAGTCTCGCCCCACTGGCCACCTTCTAATTAATTTCCTTTCAATGTGCACGAATCCATGCACCAGGTCACTAGTTGACATATAACATTGTATAAGTGTAAGGTCTACAAGGTATTGATTTGATGTACTTATATATTACAAAATGATTACCACCATAGTGTTAGCTACCACCTTCATCACATCACATTATTCTTTTTTATAGTAAGAGCATTTAAGATTTACTCTCTTAGCAACTTTCAAGTATGTAATAAATACAATATTGTTAACTATAATCACCATGCTGTGATTCTTACAGAAGAAGGAATAAGAAGAATTTATTCATCTTGCAGCTAGAAATTTGTCCTCTTTGGCCAATATCTCTTAGTTTCTCTCATCCCCATCTCCCATAAACCAGAATTCTAATTTCTGGCTTCTGTGAGTCTGGCTTTTTAGATTTCACACATAAGTGATGTTTTCCCCCTTCTTTTGAATTTTTTAATTCTTTCTTTTGCACATTTTTTTCCTTCTTTTTTTTTTTTTGCATCATTTTGATCACTAAAGCATTATGTAGTGCTTTATTTAGTTATTGCTAAATTACAAGCACCCCAATATTCAGTGGTTTAAAGGATTAAACACTTATTAATGCTTATGAGTCCATGGGTCAGCTGGGTTGACCCATTTTTGTCTGTATTGGTGATCAGCTCTAGATTAGGCAGATAATCAGCTTATATGGGCTAGGCTCTTTCCTATGTTTGCATGTCAGATGGCTATAGGCTGGTGTAGGATGGCTTCAGCTGGATCAACTGAGCTCTCTTCATTGTGGATTATCATCCTCTGTCAAATGTTGGAGGTAGGGTTTCAAGAGAGAACATGAAACTACACAAGGCTTCTTGAGGTCTTGGCTCTGAACTAGTATGCTGTCACTTCCACCAATTTATGTTGGCCAAAGCTAATCACAAGGTCAGCCCATAATCAAGAGACTCATACTTTGGATGTATGAAGCGCAAAATCTTAGTACAAAGAATATGGATGCAGAGTAGAAATAAGAATTGTGAAAAATTTTGCAATTATTATATACATGATATATGCATTTGTAAGAAAGATAGGTATTGTGTCTCATCAAGGAAAGGTTGTACTGACATTAAACAAGGTAACCCAGGAATCAAAATAATTCCCCATATTATAATAAAAGCAAGTAGAATATAAACCAAGAAGTGGGTAGCATTAGAGGACCAACCAGAGTGTGGTAAATCCACCTTAAGTGAGGTACTGAATGAACAAAAAAGAGAGGGATTTTTGGTTTTGCCTAATTATGAAAACCTACACATTCCTATTTGAAAATTTCAGAGGCATTGAGAAAAATAAATCCACCATGGCTTCTTCCCCTTTGCCTGATGAGTAACCCATGTAATAAATCAAACATATGCATGCACCTGTTGCCCCATTTGTCTTATTGACTCTGTAGCAACTCTGGGCAATGAAAACCTGGAGTCGGTAAATGTAGCGATTCATTCTCTTGGCACATTGTAGGTTGGCCTAGGATTGGTAATTGGCAGCTGGTAATCTATCCATTCTCCTTGACATTTTCATCACCCTGGGAGGAGAACAGGATGTCAATTTTGGGGTGTTCTTTCCAAAACATAGATATGAACCTTTCACACCTATACTTAAAACTCAGTATGGCTCACATGTCTTACATTTTTTAAATTTTTTGTCTATATCAAATTCTTTTTTTAAAATGTCTTTATTGATTAAGGTATTACATATGTGTCCTCATCCCTCCATTACCCCCCAACTCCCCCACTCATGCCTTCACCCCCCTGTTGTCTGTGTCCATTGGTTAGGCTTAAATGCATGCATACAAGTCCTTTGGTTGATCTCTCCCCCTTATCCCCACCCTCTCCTACCTTCCCTCTGAGGTTTGACAGTCTGATCGATGCTTCCTGTCTCTGGATCTATTTTTGTTCATCAGTTTATGTTGTTCATTATATTCCATAAATGAGTGAGATCATGAGATATTTATCTTTCTCTGACTGGCTTATTTCACTTAGCATAATGCTCTCCAGTTCCATCCATGCTGTTGCAAATGGTAAAAATTCCTTCTTTTTTACCGCAGCATAGTATTCCATTGTGTAGATGTACCACAGTTTTTAATCCACTCATCTGCTGATGGGCACTTAGGCTGTTTCCAAATCTTAGCTATGGTGAATTGTGCTGCTATGAACACAGGGGTGCAAATATCCTTTCTGATTGGTGTTTCTAGCTTCTTGGGATATATTCCTAGAAGTGGGATCACTGGGTCAAATGGGAGTTCCATTTTTAGTTTTTTGAGGAAACTCCATACTGTTCTCCACAGTGGCTGCACCAGTCTGCATTCCCACCAGCAGTGCACCAGGGTTTCTTTTTCTCTGCATTCTCACCAACACTTGTCGTTTGTTGATTTGTTGATGATAGCCATTCTGACAGGTGTGAAATGGTACCACATTATCGTTTTGATTTGCATCTCTTGGATAGTTAGTTGGTGACTTTGAGCATGTTTTCATATGTCTCTTGGCCTTCCTTCTCTGTCTTCTTTCGAAAAGTATCTATTTAGGTCAGTTACTCATTTTTTGATTGGGTTATTTATCTTCCTTTTGTTAAGTTGTATGAGTTCCCTGTAAACGTTGGAGATTAAACCCTTATTGGTGATAACATTGACAAATATGTTCTCCCATGCAGTGGGCTTTCTAGTTGTTTTGTTGATGGTTTCTTTTGCTGTGGAAAAGCTTTTTATTTTGATGTAGTCCCATTTCTTTATTTTCTATTTAGTTTCCATTGCCCTAGGAGAAGTATCAGTGAAGAAATTCCTTCGGCATATGTCTGAGATTTTGCTGCCCGTGGATTCCTCCAGTATTTTTATGGTTTCCCATCTTACGTTTAAGTCCTTTATCCATTTTGAGTTTATTTTTGTGTATGGTGTAAGTTGATGGTCTAGTTTCATTTTTTTTGCATGTATCTGTCCAATTTTCCCAACACCATTTATTGAAGAGACTGTCTTGACTCCATTGTATGTTCATGCCTCCTTTGTCAAATATTAATTGAGCATAGTGGTTTGGGTCGATATCTGGGTTCTCTATTCTATTCCATTGGTCTATATGTCTGTTCTTGTGCCAGTACCAGGCTGTTTTGAGAACAGTGGCTTTGTAATACAGCTTTATATCTGGTATTGAGATCCCTCCAACTTTGTTCTTATTTCTCAGGATTGCTGCAGCTATTCGGGGCCTTTTTTTATTCCAGATGAATTTTTGGAAAGTTCGTTCTAGTTCTGTGAAATATGCTGTTGGTATTTTAATGGAGAGTGCATTCAATCTATTGATTGCTTTGGGTAGTATGGACATTTTGATGATATTGATTCTACCAATCCATGAACACGGTATGTTCTTCCATCTGTTTATGTCTTCCTCTATCCCTTTTTTCAGTGTCCTGTAGTTTTCTGCATATAGGTCTTTTACCTCCTTAGTTAAGTTTATTCTAGGTATCTTAATTTTTTTGGTGCGATGGTAAATGGGATTGCTTTTTTAGTCTCTCTTTCTGTAAGTTCACTATTGGTGTATAGAAATTCCATAGATTTCATGGCATTAATTTTGTATCCAGCTACATTGCAGAATTCATTTATTAAGTCTAATAACTTTTTGATGGAGTCTTTAGGATTTTCTATATACAGTATCATGCCATCTGTGAATAAGGAGAGTTTTACTTCTTCTTTTCCAATTTGGATGCCTTTTATTTCTTCTTCTTGTCTGATAGCAATGTATTTTAATGCCAGTCTCATCTCTTACCCAACTCAGTCCCAGAATTATTTGCTTTAGCCACAGGAAGCTTGTAATTCCACAAACTACTTGATCTTGTTCTTGTTGCTCCCTCTGATTGTAATGTCTTCCATCTTTCTCTCCTTCCTGACCAGTCCTTATTCATCAGTAAAGATACAGCTTTCCTTCCACTAGACTACCTTAACATTGTGTGTGCGTGTTTGCACATGTGTGTTTTACATGTTTATTTCCCCCACTAGGTAGTTTCTTAAGGAGAAAGGGTCTTATTCATTTCTGTTTCCATCACAAAATAGAGTAGGAATCCTATAACTATTTTATTAAATTGAATGTTTAAATGAATGTATCTTTTTTAAAAGTATGTTTTTATTGAGTTTAGAGAGAGGAAGGGAGAGGGAGAGATAGAAACATCTATGGGCTGCCTCCTGCACTGCCCCCCGCCCCAAGGATCAAACCTACAACCCAGGTATGTGCTCTGATCAGGAATTGAACTAGTGACCTCTTGGTTCATGGGTTGATGCTCAACCACTGAGCCACACCAGCTGGGCTGAATGAATATTTCTTGAGTGAATGAATGCATAAATGAAATTTAGAACAAATTTTTCTGTAGGAAGTGCTATCAGACTGAGGAAAAGAGAGGCATTTAAAAAATTATTGTTGAAAGTATTACATATGTCTCCTTTTTTCACCCATTGACCCCCTGAAGCTCACCCCTGCCGCCAGCCCCAGACCCTCACTGTCCCATTGTCTGTGGCCAGGGGCCATGCATATATGCATACAAGTTTCTTGATTGATTACTTACCCACCCACCCATCCTCCCCCACCTTCTCTCTGAAATTCTGAACTCTGTTGCACAATTCCATGTCTCTAGATCCACTCCATTCAACAGTTTATTTTGTTACTTAGATTCCAAATATGAGTGAGATCATGTGATAATTGTGTTTCTCTCACTGACTTTTTTCATTTAACATGACACTCTCCATTTCCCTCCATGCTGACTCAAAGGGTAAAAGATCCTTCTTTTTACTGCTGCATAGTATTCCATTGTATAAATGTATCATAGCTTTTTTATCTACTCATCTACTGATGGGCACTTAGGCTGTTTCCAGATATTAGCTATTGTAAATTGTGCTGCTATGAACATAGGGGTGCATACATTCTTTCTTTGTGGTGTTTCGGGTTTCTCAGACATCTCATGCAGCATATGTTTATGGATACATATCCTAGGGCAGTGGTCGGCAAACTCATTAGTCAACAGAGCCAAATATCAACAGTACAACGATTGAAATTTCTTTGGAGAGCCAAATTTTTTAAACTTCTTCTAACGCCACTTCTTCAAAATAGACTCGCCCAGGCCGTGGTATTTTGTGGAAGAGCCACACTCAAGGGGCCAAAGAGCTGCATGTGGCTTGTGAGCTGCAGTTTGCCATCCACGGTCTTAGGGCAAAGGAAAATAAGGAGAAAATAAACAAATGGAACTGCATCAAAATAAAAAGCTTCTGCAGAGCAAAAGAAACAGTCAACAAAATGAAAAGAGAGCACACTGCATGGAAGAACATATTTGGCAATGATACATCTGATAAAGGATTAATGTCCAAAATATATAAGGAACTCATACAACTTAACAAAAGGAAGACAAACAATTCAATTAAAAAATGGGCAAAGGACCTAAATAGATACTTCTCTAAGTGGATATACAGATGGCCAAGAGACATATGAAAAAATGCTCAAAGTCACTGAACCTCAGAGAGATGCAAATTAAAATGACAATGAGGTGTCACCTCACACCTGTCAGAATGGCTACCATCAACAAATGACAAGTGCTGGAGAGGATGTGGAGAAAAGGGAACCCTAGTACACTCCTCGTGGAAATGCAGACAGGTGCAGCCATTATGGAAAACATTATGGAGTTTCCTCAAAAAATTAAATATGGAGGAAAATAGAGGAATTTTTGTTTGTATATTTGTAGATATTTATTCTGAGTTATAAGGAGAAGAACACATCTCCCTGAAAGATCTATTTTAATTGTCAAGTTGCTAATGCCCTTGTTTGATATGCTAAACTTCCCTTGATAAAAATGTTTTGCTCCATTCTCTTTCTACCTCTTTTTGCTGACTTCTCAGAACAAGCTTTCAGTGAAGGGGAGAAGAACTTGTAAACCATTCCTTTATTATCTCTATCAGACTGCAGTATCTGCACAAAGAGTTTCACAATTTCTAGTTAACAAGACACAGGTAGAGCTGATTAACAAACTGTTGGTTCCCTGTGACTGCTTGATATCAGCTTATAATAGACTAGAGGCCCGGTGCACAACGTTCGTGCATGGGGGAGGGGGGTTTCCCTCAGCCCAGCCTGTGCCCTCTCGCAGTCCAGGACCCCTCAGAGGATGTCCAACTGCTGCTACAGAGCCAGGAGAGGCTTCCGCCAACGCTGCTGCACTTGCCAGCCATGAACCCGGCTTCTGGATGAGCAGTGCTCCCCCTGTGGGAGAGCATTGACCACCAGGGGGCAGCTCCTGCATTGAGCGTCTGCCCCCTGGTGGTCAGTGCACATCATAGAGACTGGTCATTCCACTGTTCGGTCAACTTGCATATTAGGGTTTTATTATATAAGACTAGGGGCCCGGTGCACGAAATTCGTGCACTGGGGAGGGGTCCCTCAGCCCAGCCTGCCCCTTCTCACATACTGTTAGCCCTCAGGGGATGTCCTACTGATGGCTTAGGCCTGCTCCCCGTTGGAAGTGTACCTAAACCACAGTCTGGCCTCCTTTTGTGGGAGGCAACCGGGCTGATCAGGGGAAGGCGCCAGCCCCATCACCCCACTGCTGCAGCTACTGTCAGTCACTGCAGCCACCAAGGTGTTTTCATCAACACGGACTCCAGTCCCTTCACCAAGAAAAAATGACAACTTTCTTTAGGAATTTTCAAGATGTGTCTTTCATAGGCTATGACATTTCTTTCTTTCTTTTTCTTTTTATCCTCACCTGAGGATATGTTTCCATTGATTTTTTTCCCCTTCCCTCCAATCTTAGGCTCGGCCCCTGCCCAAGCCTAAAGCGTCTTCCCCAGGCTTTAGGCTTGGGGAAGGGGTTCCCCCTGCCTCCACACCTCCGATTGCAGGCTCAGCCCCTTCCCAAGCCTAAAGCCTCCGCCCCAGGCTTTAGGCTTGGGAAGGGGACCCCACCCCCGCCCCTCCAATCGCAGGCTCAGCCCCTTCCCGTCTAATGCCTCTGCCCAATGGCCGGCTGGGAGTGACCTGGTTGCAGAGGAGGTTCCCGGGACCCAGGTATATATGCAAATTAACCGCCATCTTTGTTGGGTTAATTTTCATACTCACTCTGATTGGCTGTGGGCAGGGCAGAGATACAGTCAATTTACATGTTTCTCTATTATCAAGTAAGATAAGAATTTTTTACTATATTTATTTGTTAATAATTTAGTATTTCTCCCTTAATTTGTTAATATGATGACTTACGCTTTAGCTCTTTTTTATGTTGAAACATCTTTCCATTCCTAGGAAATGCTTTACTTTGTATTGATATAAAATTTATGTGTGTGCATATGCTGGATTTGGACTGGTAATTTTTTATTTAGAGTTTTCAATAAATATAACTAACACAGGGCTTCACTTTTCATTTTTCTCTTTTTTTAAAATTGAATTTATTGAGGTGACATTGGTTAATAAAATTATCTAGGTTTTGATACCTATGTAATTATTAACCTAGTTATTAAAAACTGGAAAGTAACAAAGGGAAGACCAAATATTATAGGCATGTCATTTGGACAGTTTCACCAGGAAGCAAAAGCTTTACACTCCCCAAGGAGCCACCAGCCTATTCCCTGTAGATTTTTGGGGAAAGGGACTGGATAGAGAGGAGACACATGCCCAGTAAAGCTGGGGTGACTTTGGGCAGGTATTTTCCTGTCAGTTACACCTGGGAACAGGTGATTGGCCTGAATGGGCATGGCCAATGGATGGGTGTAAATGTTGGGATATTTAATCACTTACATAAATGAGTTCACACTGTTGGTTCCTCTTGGCTCTCTTGGGACTCTTGTTGCATGGGGCACGCTGTCTTGGCTCCCCTACATTTGCCCACGTGGCCCATGGCCATGTGAAACCCACACGAAATGTTCCAATGGACTACAACTAGTCTGATGCTGAGCTGGACCCAACTGCAACATGGAACAGAAATTCTGGATACTGGCTTTGCTTTCTAGCTCTACTGAAACCCCAGCTACACTTCTTCTATAACTGGACTAAGGGAAATGGGACTTTGGAAACCCGGGACTTGAAAACTTTTATTGATTTTTAGAGAAAGGGAGAGAGATATAAACATTGATGAGAGAGAATCATTGATGGGAATCATTGCAGGATCAAGCCCGAAATCTGGGCATGTGCCCTGACCAGGAATCAAACCTGCGACTTCTTGTTTCATGGGTTGATGCACAACCACTGAGCCATACCGGCTGGGACATATATTTAGTCCTCACCAGAGGATACTTTTTTCCATTGCTTTTTACAGAGAGTGGAAGGGAGAGGGAGAGAGAAAGAGAGGGGGAGGGAGAGAGAGAGGGAGGGAGAGCAGAGAGAGGGGGAGAGAGAGAGAGAGAGAGAGAGAGAGAGAGAGAGAGAGAGAGATTGTTTGCCTCCTGCTTGAGCCCTGACTGAGATGGGGATCAAACCTGCAACCTAGGTACATGCCCTTGTTGGGGAATCAAACCTGTAACCCTTGGTGCGGGAGGGCAATGCTGGTGAGGGCCCTATTATAAATATTTTAACATTTCTATCATTATTTCTTCTTTGATACATGAAAAATGAAGAAGAATCTGTCAATTTTTGGTACTTAGAAAGTGCTCAGAAGTTGTTTGCTATTATTATAGTTGTTACCAGTACCTCATAGGTTCCATTTCTTGTGATGCATTTTGAGTAAATAACTGATAATTGAGTGTAAAATATGGAAAGACAAGATTTCCTAACTGCCTACTTCCAAATACCTTTGACTCTCACAACCACAGGTAGCCTTCCTAAATAGGCTGGAAAACATTAAGAAATGCATGGGTGAAGAATGTTGTTAAGAGATAGTGTTCTCTTTGTCTGTAGTGTCACAGAAAGTATGATCTTTATGGTCTGAGCACCTAGGATTTAAATCCTAGCTCTATCAGTTAATAGTTCTGTGTGTGTGTGTGTGTGTGTGTGTGTGTGGGTGTGCACGAGTGTGTGTGTTTTGCAGGGTGAGGGGGAGTGGGAGGAGTGGCAAGCCAGTTAGTCTGTATTATCTTTAATTTCCTCATGTTTAAAGTTGGGATAAAATAACTTTTGTTTATGGATGTAGATGCTAAATAATCAAGTATATTTAAAACACCTGGGAAATATTCCTGGCACAGTATAGGATATTAATGATCAATAAATGTTTTACTTTCTCATTTATTTATTTCAGCTTTACATATGCACATTATTTCTGTATTAGATGTTCCCCCACCCCCTGCATTTAGCATTAATTTAATCCTGAAATTGCAATATGGCTTCCAGGTTCACTGGATCTGACACCTGGAATCTCAGAAGAAAAAGGGGGGGATTAAGCTTTGTGAGGTTCAAAGGCCATTTGTGCCTCTTGATATTGATTTTCTTAAATCGGACCATAGTCAAGAGCCTGGGAGAAGTAATTGAACTGACAACAGACAGGTCTGGGTTATTAATAATGGAATAGGCTTGGACATTCTTGATGACTTAATTTAATGACAACAGGGAGTTCTGAAACTGAAATGCCTGGAGATGCGGTCAATGGTTAGATCTCTAAGGAGAAAGAAAAACATGAGTTATTCCTAAGAGCTTATTTCATAGAACAAAATATTTATGGTAGTTCCAAACATGAGGCCAGAGGAAATGGTTAAGATTTTCTCTCTTCAAAAAAAATAAAATTATAAAGACTTGAATTTTTTAAAATATATTTATCTTTGCCCTTATTTTGGAAAATATACTTGGTTAGAGTTATGAAATTTGGAACCTTAGTAAGCAGCTCAAGATCATGAGCATCTTTTTTTTTTAATCCCCTGGATTCAATATCAGCTCTCCATCTATTATATGACTTTAAACAAGTAGTTAAACTATTGGAGCCTCCATTTCCACACCTGTAGTTATAGGAGAATATTTAAATCATTTAAAAAGTGTGTAAAACACCTGGCACTTGATATTTTATTATACCTCACACAATAAATATTTGTTAACTGAAACAATACATGAATTTTGATGCTTCCCTCTCTGCCTCTGGATTGAAAAGCTAGTCTATGGCGACTTATTGAAAGCTTTCCCTTTCTGCAGCTACTCTGGATTTCCTTGCTCTGCTCCTCATCCTCTGTCCTTTGGACTCTTTCAGTGGTCATTTAGCATCTTTTAAACCCAATTATCTTTTCTTTCCTAGTCTCTTCTCCCCAGTTATGACAAAGTTATTTATTAAAACAAGGGCCTGATTTCTTTTAACTTTAATCATCTAGAACACTCCTCTCCCCCATTTTTAAAGAGGAAACCCGGAGAGGAAAGGTGCTTACCCAAGTACATATGCCCCTCTAACTTGTGCTAAAATTGGGGTTGAGCCTAGTACCCCTAGGCCTAGCAAAGGATAACAAAGGGGGTGCAGTTCTAGTCAAAAGGGTGTGGAGCAGTTGCATAATTTTTTAACTTCAGTTTTATACTGTTACTATCTTTAAGTTGTTGAGCTTCAAATGCACGACTGTCACTGTAATGATAATATCATTCATTTCCATGCAAATTCTAGGTCAGTCTAGAGAGACAGCACAATCCTAATATATAATAGGCAGGGTCTGTAATGTCCAAAATGACCGAAGGGACGACCAAAAGCCAGGCTGGGCACACAGCAGGCTCTGGTGGGCGGGGACTGGTGAGCAGGCTGAACTGCTGACCACTTGGTCCCTCCTGGGTTGCGGGCGCCTTGGCGACCCAGCACTGACTGCCGCCACTGTGGGGCTGCGGCAATCCCGGACTAACTGCCACCACCACAGGCGCCTCAGCGACCCAGCACTGACTGCCACTGCCAAGGCAGGTGCAATGCGATTGGTCAAGGGGCCCCACCATCACCCCAAAGAGGGAGGCCCAGTCTACCCAGCCAGCGGTGGTGGGTGGGGCCTCCCTCTGTGGGGAAATCAATTGCAGGGCTCCTGGACTGCAAGAGGGTGCAGGCCAGGCTGAAGGACCCTCCCCCCAAGTACACAAATTTCATGCACCAGGCCTCTAGTTAATAATAATGGCCAAAACGTACATAGTACTTACTATGTACCAAGTATGGGTCCAAACACTGTACACTTATTAACTTATTTCATCCTCAGCAGTAACCTTAGATACCATTATTCTCATTTTCCAGATGAGGAAACTGAGACACAGAAAGACTTAATAGTTTGGCAAGGTCATACAACTTGAGAGTGTAAAGTGGGATTAAAACTCAGGCTTCCAGGTTCCAGAGTCTGTGGTGTTAACTACTGTGCTAAACTGGAGCAAACACATTGAGTTTCTGTGAGCATCATTTTTCTTCACTGTATAGTTAGTCATTACGGATTCCTTTAACCCTGCTTATTTTTTTCCAGTATTATCAGAAAGTGTCAACTTGCATATAGCATAGTCTTCTGATAAACCTCTCTTTCTTTTTCAGAGAGTTATTTTCAATATTGTTAACTTCAGCAAAACAAAGAGTCTTTATAGAGATGGAATGGCCCCTATGGTGAAATCTACTAGCAGACCAAAATGGTAAGTGACCCACCGATTGGGACATATTTCTGGTTGGAGAATTTGACCCAGAGCTCAAGTTCATCTGCTGTACGGATAGGGCTTAGCCTCACTGGCACTAAGAAGAATAAGATGAGTTTCTGGTTGGCTATTGGTTAGAAGGAGAATATGAATTTCTGGATGGCTCCAGGTGCTGTTTTTTGAGAATGTTGGGATAGAGAACATGGTCTCATGTTTAGATTGACCAACATTCCGAGGAAAGGTGTGGTCTGTTATTTGGTTAACTTCATATCCTGCTTGCCTTTTATCAAGGTATCTTTGGAAACTTTAATTAAAGTTGATTCTATGTTTTTTAGCCTGGGCATAGATGTTCAGTAACCTAGGAGGATAATGAGAACTACATTTTAGTATATTTTTCTTGCTTTTCTTGTTTGTTTGTTTGTTTGTTTTGGCGTGTGTGTGTGTGTGTGTGTGTGTGTGTGTGTGTGTGTAGAAGTTGTGTTTTTGTGGATGTTAAAGTTCTATTTGTCCAATTGCTCTAGTGAGGATGAGAGCTGGATAGGATTGCCCAGATATAGTAATAATGATGATGATATGGATGATGATAACAACTCTCACTTATTTAGAGCCCATTCTTTGTCAGACCTTTTACATTTGCTGTTACTATTCTCACAACATTTTTGCAAGAGAGAATTTAAATATCCCTATATTACAGATGAAGAAATTGAGTCTAGGAAAGGTTAAGTACTTTCTAAAGATAATAGATAGTAAGGAGCCTGCGTTATTTTTATTACCCCACAGTGCCATTCAAACCAATTATTTTGTTCATCCATCCACTCATTTACTCATTCAACAACTACTGATTGAGTGTACCAAAACAAGGGATTTTAAAGATAGCAACAAAATGTTATTCATCTGTCACACAGTAGGTGCTAAGTGAATGTTTCTTGAACTGAACTGAATTCATTATGCAAATTTACATGTAAAGTGCCTGGCACTTGCTAAGTGCTCAGTAAATTTCATCTATTATTAATAGTATTATGTAAACACGATACAAATGCAAGGAATTGTTAATATTATTCTAGCTTTGATCCCTGTTCAAAATTTAATGACTAGTGAGATCATCCCCAAATGTCTATATTTATAGAAAACCAGCAATTCATAAATATTGAATTGTGCTTTTATCTATAAACGATACTTGACAATTTTCTGTAAATGCTGGGCTGAGAAGCTCAGGTTTGTAAAAATGCAGGCATTTGATGATGATAATGAAAACTGTTTATTAAAAGATAAAATATCTTCCTGGGCCTGTTTTTTGTTTTTTTTTGCTTTGCTGTATCAATTGCACTAGACTGCTGTGCACTTAATTCCTTTTTGACAGTGGGTTCCGGACAAGGGATAGGCCTTTGCTTTGAGTCTCTGAAGTCAACCCAGGTGGATAACAAAAGCACACATGTCTCTAACAGGCATATGTGCTGATGTGTACTTCAAACCTTGCCAACCAAAGAACATCACTGTTGATATGCTCACCAGGGCCTTCAAAATAACATTGCACTTCTTTTACTGGCTCTGTGCTGGGATCTCACACAGCAACAGTAGTCACCCTCCCGTTTTCTCAAGTGTTCCGTTCTGGAGTCTTCTCTTTTTCTGTGCTTTTGAAAATCCTTAAGCCTTAATTATTTCATTTCGTTTTGTTTTGTTTCTCATGGACTATCATTTGGGTCTTCTCTGTCAGGGCTTTTGACAAGATTTTGAAATATTAATGAGTCCTTGCATTTATATTATAATGCCTTAGAATTAAGTTAGTGTTCTTATTCAACGTTGCAAGCTCTCAGCAGCCGCCATTATCCAGTCATGGGCTTTCTCTACTGGTCTGAAAGACGTGAAAGCTTTAGAACTGAGTTTATTGTAGTTTGTCAAGCCTGTAAGGCATAAGGGACCAGAGCAAATCAAGTTGTTGATATGTTTAATCTCTCCTATTTTTTACTTTACCATCCCCAGACCTTAGATGCAAAGCTGTTCACATTCCTTCATAGTCACCTGCCCCTAAGCCGGATGTTTAGATATTTGTTTACTTAATAAGACTTTATTGAGTACCTTTAATATGCCACACATTATTCTAGAAATTGGAGCTATTGTATGAATATGACAGAAGATACATTCCCAAATGGAACTTTCATTTTAGAATTTTATTAACTGATCTCTGCAGTCTTTTACTGTCCTTGCTACTGGTTTGTTCTAAAGATTCTTTCTACCACTTTGGTGCTTACTGCCTAGGACTTGCTTCCATTCCTTATGTGGATGACCTGTACCAGAACCTGTCTTCCAGTAGTCATCATTCTAAATGTTTTCAGGATAACATAAAGAAGTGTATGTGACCGACACTCAGAATATTAAATTTTACTGACCCTAAGGTATTCATCAAAATGTAGGATTCTTGACAATGGCCTGACTCAAGGCTGACAAATAACCTTACAGATCCCAATGTTAGAATATCTTCTGTATTGTCTCCCTAATTCCAATTTCTCCAATACCCAGGCGACCATCATAACAAAGGGAAGTAGCTGATACTTTTCTTGTCTAGGGGTATTGCCTATTTTAATATTCACATAGACCATGGAAATTTTCTTACCTCATGACAAACATTAAAAACCCTAAATTTCCTGGATGAAATATATTCCTAATTGGAAAACAAACTTTCCTTACCTTTTCAAGGTGAAATATCATTATTCTTCACCTATCCAAGAGAATTGTGACTGATCCCAAGCAAAGATGCCTCCAGACCTTAGCATAGGTCTGGTAATCAATTAGTTGTGGAAAGCAAATGAGCAAAAGAAGCAACTAAAAATCCATTATGCAAATATATAGTCATTCAAGATTGTTCTGCCTTGGAGCTAACATCACAATACCTAGCAGCAAATTGGAGAAGCTGGAAGATTCAAAAGTTTTCTGCCCATTTTAGTCCACTCTACTTCTGTTTACATATTAGTCTTTTAAAAGATCACTGGTTGTTAAGATTCCGTAGCATCAAGTTTCTGCAACTATAAGTCATTAATATTTTTTAACGTTGTCAAAAGCTGAAATTGCTACTAGGCACTCCTGAGAACTGGCATTACAAAACGACTGGTATTTGTATCCTCACCTATGCAGAAACTAAGCCCATGGCAGTTACATAGTAAGGGGCAGCATTAAGCCAAAGACATCAGAACTCCAAGTACTGTTCCTGCCATACTTTGTGCTTGGGGAGGATGGAGGAAGAAGGCACAAGGAAGCAGGAAGCAGCTATGTGATCTTTGGTAGATCTGAAATGACTTTGCCGATTAATTTGTTCATTAGAGTAGATTGGACCAAATTTTAGAGGTGGTAATAGTAGAGATGAAAACAAGTTGGGTGGATTTGAGCATTGACAGAAGATTAAATCAACTTAACTTTGTGATTGAATAGATGTGAGGAGGAGTTGTGGATGACTCTTGAGTTAGTATCCACTCCTGACTGGTAGGGTGACCAACCCTCCTGGTTTGCCTGGAACTATTGTGTTTCCTGGGATATGGGGATTTAAACTTTAATTTTAAATTGTGAATTCCCTGGGAAAAACAAGACAAGTTGGTCATTCAACTCCTGAGTGAAGAGGCCAAAATGAAGACTCAGGGAGACAACTTTAAAGGCAGAACAAAAGACAGCCCTTGTGTAAACACTGGGAAGATAAAACCAAAGCCCACAGAAACAAATTGGCATAATCCACTCTTACTCTAATCAGGTTTTTTTTTTCATTAATGTTAATGTTATTACCAATTTCCTTGAATATCTTCCTATAAAGTAATAGTACTGAAAGCTATGTTTGGATTTGGGTTAGGTTTCAAGGTGCTCCCTTTCCACCATTGGTTAAGAATGACTAAGAAAACGCGAGCACTTACATGAAAACTTAGAATGGCATTAGATTAAAATGCCCATGTGGTTTATTATTTTAAGAGTTGGCAAATGTAGTGGAAAGAGATTAGGAATAGGAATCTAAAAATCTGAGTCCTAGTCTTGGCAATACTGTTCTAAGATTTAAACAATAAAAAAAAGACCCATATTATAGAAAAATCTTTTTATACAAAGGTATTGATTATATGGTAGTTGATAATGACAGAAACTCAAATCAACCTAAATGTTTAAAACCAGGAAAATTAGTAAGTAAATTATAGTGAGTCAACTCATTGCAATATTATGCAGGCATTAAAAATAGTTTCCTGCCGAAACTGGTTTGGCTCAGTGGATAGAGCGTCAGCCTGTGGACTGAAAGGTTTCAGGTTTAATTCTGGCCAAGGGCATGTACCTTGGTTGTGGGCACATCCCCAGTGGGGAGTATGCAGGAGGCAGCTGAGCTATGTTTCTCTCGCATCGATGTTTCTAACTCTCTATCTCTTTCCCTTCCTCTCTGTAAAAAATCAATAAAATATATTAAAAAAATAGTTTCCAGACATCTATAATAACACAGAAAAAAGTGCTGATCTTGTATAAATTAAAAAGTAGGGTAGAATACTATATATAATTATTGTAATAGTATGAAACCTACATATATATTAAATATACATGTAATACTGTTAACTGAAGTCTTTAGATGGCAAGATTTTTATTTTTTTAGAGTTTTAAAAATATTTTTAGAAATTCTACAATTTGAATTTGTGGAAAATAAGTTATAGTTATGGAAAATAAAATAAATAACTTATTAAATGATGTTAACAGTTACTTATAATATGATTCAGGTTGAATCACATCACTTTCCTGGGACTTCTAGGAAGTTTCTTCATCTTAGTAAAATGAGTATCATGTATCCTATCCTTCTGATCTGCCAGGATATTACTGACGTCAGTAGAGATACTGGGAGTGAGATATAAGAGGCATTTGGAAATACATGCCATGACCAAAAATCAAATTCTTATTAAGAGGTGAGACAGAGGGAAATGTAACCATATCATTGAGCAGTGTAGTGGTCTCCTGGAGCTGCACCTGTCAGATTGCAGTAACTGATTATTGAATTTTTAGCAGTTGTGTTAGTTGCTTTTTAAACCAATGGAAACTTGAAATCATCATATATCATGGGAATTGGAAAATGCTATAAATCAGGCCTTTATACAGTCTTAAGCCAAACATTCAAATACATTTCTTTTAATTTAATATTTTTTATATTTTTTTTATTGATTTCAGAGAGGAAGGGAGAGGGAGAGGGAGATAGAAACATCAATGATGAGAGAGAATCATTGATTGGTTGCCTCCTGCATGCTTCACACTGGGGATTGAGACCCTAACCTCCTGGTTCATAGGTTGATGCTCAACCACTGAGCCATAACCAATGGCTGGGCTTTATTTAAATAATAAAAGAACACATGGAAGAAATCTCTGTGAATAAAACTGACTAAAAAGCTCCAGACTACATTCTCAACTCTCTGGTCATGGAGTCACTTTGTTAGTACTCATGACCCAGGCAAGCATCAGGGAATTGGATGTCCTGAAGATTCCCAAGGTAGAGAAGCCCAAGGGTGCTGAGAAATCATGCCTCAGGCAGCTAGGACTCCCATCTACCTCATCTTGGGAGGTAGTGCTACATAGCAAAGTGACACCATCCATCACCTCTTGAATGTGTGAGAGGCTGAATAAATGAATGGGAGGGAACCTATAGCTATTGAATTCACAGGACTGTGTCTCATTAGCTTTCCAAAAGGAAACAGGCAACACACCCATCTATATCATAAAAGCCCAGCGACCATTATAGTGGAATGACCAGAACGACTGGTTGCTATGACAAGCCGGCCGCAGGGGTTGCCACCAGCGCCACTGCCGAGCTCAAGGGCCCCAGGGCCAGTTGTGCAGCCCCCGCCAAGGCGCCAGTGCAGAAGTTGGCCAGCATGAGCGTGCAGCTTGAGATGAAGGCTCTGTGGGATGAATTCAATCAGCTGAGCACCGAGATGATCGTCACCAAGGCTGGCAGGTCAGGGCGCCTTTCTCCCCTTTGCGACCCGCCCCACGTGGCGCCCGTCTCTGGCAGCGGGCTTTGGCCAGATCCACATGAGTGAGTCTGAGAAGCTGGGTCGGGGGTACAGCCTGGCCATCTGCAGGTCCCTCTTGGCGCGGGCCAGCTCCTTTGCTCTCCGAGTCCCAGCTCTAGCAACAGCCGCCTGGCACGCCAGGCAGGAGGGAGGCCAGGAAGGTGGTGGAGAGAAACCCTGTGGACCTGCCACCCGACCAGCAGCCCAGGACCTGGCATGCCAGAAACAGACCGGCTCAGAGCACACCGAGCTTGGGGGGAAGGCAGCTGCCTGTGAGGGGCCTTGCCACCTGCTGGCTCCCAGTGGATCCCACCTCAAAGGAAACTTGGTCTTTGGTTCCTTAGTTCAGTCTATCCTGGCTAAAGAGGAGCAGTTGGGCACATTTTAGGGGATAATTAATACTCTAAAACAGTGTGTTCTGTTCCATGGAGATTGCTACCCAGTTGTCTTCAGCCTAAATTCCAGGTGATTGTGGGTCCTGGCTCTGCCACTGGGGCCCGCATCTTCCAATTAGCTTGTATTTGTTGTAAGGGCCCAAAGAGGAGAAGGGGAACAAGTTTTTCAATGCAATGGATTTGACCAACAAAGGCAAGTGCCGGGCTGTTCTAATGTACACAGAGACATCAGCTCTGAGTCTGCCTGGCCAAAGGGAGCTCAGGGCCTGTTTGCAGAGCATTCAGGTGGTTTCTGTTTCCTTGCTGAGGACGTCCTCCCTGGGAATCCTGGGGCCTGTGCTCAGCTCCAGCTCAATGGGTCTTCTCTAGGTCCCTCCCCCAGCCAACCCCACCCTCCATTGGCCCCCTGCACCCTGATCAGGGGGCGGGGCCAGCCAGCCAACCTCCCGCAGCCCCTCCCTCCAAATGGCCCGGCCCCATAGGCCCCGATTGGGGCTGGCCTGCCAGACCCCACCTGTGCACGAATTCGTGCACCAGGCCTCTAGTAGGATAATTTGAGGTAGGTTTATTTATAAAGGATCATTGTATTAATAATGGTTGGTTTGCAAATCCACAAATGATAGTGCAAGAACCTGGGACTAGTAGCAACATAATTGTCACCACCCTTCAGGAAGGGAGAAGTTATTGAAGCCTGCAAAGAGGGAGTTGTGCAGAGTGGGCTGCTTTGAAAGTAGCAGTGACCTTCTATCAAGAGAAACAGGAAGCCTTAGGTTACCTTTTGGGAAAGTAGCCAGGAAAATAATTACTCTGATATCCCTCTCCTTCCTGCCTCTGATCACTTGCTAGACTTCCTCATGGGAATAACTGAACAGAAGGCAGGAGTACAGCATACAGTTGATGTAATCCATAGAGGTCAGCCAAGTAAGCAGAGAAAAGAGTGGAGAAGAGTGGAGACAGATTACAGAGGGGCACATGGAATATATCTAGCACAGGTTAGCTTCAGTTTCTAGCTGATACTGACTTGAGTCCTTGTTTTCTCATGTAAAATGTGTATAATAGTTTTGAATATTTAATAGAATATTTGTAAATCACCTTACTGGAAGCATCTGATGCAGAGTAATGTGTCTAGAAGTAGTGGTGATTATTATTATACTATATCACTTCATATCACTGAGCTTTACTTCCCTTATCAATAAAATAGAGAAAATAATACTTTCTGCCCAATGGTTATTATAACTATAAACATTAACCTTGGATGTGAAAATGCTCTATAAGATATGATACTTTAAAAATATTAAATACAAGATGGAACCTATACTCTTGATCAGGACTGAAAACTCAACTTTCTGTTTCTAGATCCATGGGATTGGAAGCTTCATGAGCTTAGTCTTTGTTTTATTCACTGCTGTACCTCTGGTACCTAGGCAGGCCTTTGCTCAAAGTACTCAGTAAATAAATGTTAATTTAAATAAACAGCTCCTTTTAAAGACCTTTCTGATTGACCAGATGCTCTTAGATTGGTTTTGGTGCTGTTCCTTTCCTGCAGTTGGGACTCCCTTTTTCTTCCAATGGTCACTTTTTGTCTGGTGAGAAAGTTTTAAATCTTTTTATCTCCTAACTTTCCCTTCCATATAATCCAGTGCTTGTCCATGTCCCTATTCCATTCTTCTGGCACAAATCAATGTATTTAAGGATGACTCAACCATGCATCTTCTGAGCTGCTACCAGCCACCTTGCACTTCCGATGTACTCTGAAGGTTCACAGCCTACCCTCTTACACTGCATTTGTTTCTTCCACTGACTGTCTGACCCCCTTTCTATATCTATGGAAATCCTATGCCCTAATGTTCTTTTTTATACCTTAAACTTTGCACATGCTCTTCCTGTGCTGGAATACTTTTCATTTTCCACTCTCTCCTCCTTTTCCTAGACAACTCCCATATATGCATCAGGTCTCAACTTATATGCCATTTCTTTGGAGAGAGATTCAGCACTAGAATAACTAAAATGAGGATAAGTCCTCACAGTTCCCTCCTATCATATACTGTGTCCTATTTTCTATGGTTTTAACTTCCTTCCCCTATAAAATTTTAACTTTCTTGAGGGCATGACAAATTTATTTATCATGTCACAAGGACTATATATATACCAACAATTGTATTAGATTGACCATAAAGTGTAAGTGTCTAATGGATCAAGCAGTACAAGTTTTTTTTTCTTCATGAACAAACCGACAGGGCATCTCTTAACGGCATAGTCATTCAGTGACTCAAGCTGACTGTTATCTTCAATGCATGGCTTCCAGGATAACGTGGGCATCGTCTTTATTCCCGTCAAGCTAGATGGGGAAAGGGGTAGAAAAAGCCCACGTGGGAGCCTTTTAATAAGCACTGGTGAAAGTGGCTTATATTACTTTTAGTCAAATTCCTATGGCTAAAATGTTGTTTAATGGCCATATTTCACTATAAAGGAGGTTGTCAAATAATGTCTAGCTGTGTGTGAAGTAAGAAGTGGACAGCATGGATTTTGGTAGGTAGCTGACAGAGTCGGCTCCACTTCCACAAATAGTTACTCAAATGTTTATTAAATGACTGAGTAAATTCCTCCTTAGCAGCCTACATCACAAACATAAAAACTTCCCTGATCCTCCCAAGAAAATATTTATGTTTGCATCATTTTTGTGTTACTTATCTTCCTCTATCTGAATTATAATTGTTTGTGCACATGTCTTACTTGCTACCAACAATTACAAATCCCTTGTGGGCAGTATCTAGCATGTGAAGCAGTGAGGTCTAGTGGGAAAAGCATAGACATTAGGATTATACAGCCTCAATTCTAGTCCTAGTTCGTCTACTTATAAAATGTGTGATCTGTAGTAATTTCCTTGGCCCTCTGAGCCTTAGTTGTTGATATTCATGACCTAATTTAAGTTTCTTTGGGTTTCTACTAATCTTTTTGGTTGTGAATCAGCAACTTGAATTTCTTTTCAGTTAATGTTAACTGAAGAACATCACGATTAGATGAGTGTGGATTTATTGGGACCAAGTGTTTACCTTTTAGGGACCAAGTGGTTGAACTAGGATTAGAGACCAGGGATTTACAAGGATCATATTTATGTCTTTGATAAATAAAGTCACAATATAAGCTGACACTTAACTGCTTCTCTTCTCAATTTTGGGATTCAAATTTATCAATAATTAAAGAAATAGAGATATGCCCAAAGATTTGTTTTTAAGAATGTTCATAGAAGTGTTCATTATAATTGAGAAAAATGATAAATTATCTAAATACTTATCAGCAGAGATTGGTTAAATATATTTGGTAGAGCATAGGATGAAGTCTTTAAATATGTTGTAAAATAATACTTTTAAAAATATGTAGATAGGTAGATGGCAAACTAAAATACTGATAGTTGTTTATTTGGATATTTGGGGCATTTTCTTTTGTGCGTGTTCCTTTCTGTTGTTTTCCAAATGTTTAAAAAGGAATCTTACTGCTTTTAGAACATAAAATTTATTTGTAATTAACAAAACAAAAATTATTATATTAGTACCTTCTGACTTCCTGTAGTCCTTTTATGCATACCATATTCTACTTGAGTCCAAAATTACTCAGATTATCAGTGTTGGGCAGGTCTTTGAATTTAGGATTTATATTATTGTGCCAACTAGATCTGGGTTTAATCAGATCTTTCACTTTTATTTTTTTAAAATATATTTTTATTGATTTCAGAGAGGAAGGGGGATAGAAACATCAATGATGGTAGAGAACATTGATTGGTTGCCTCATTCCCACTGGGGATTGAGCCCGCAACCCGGGCATATACTTTGACTGGGAATCGAACAATGACCTCATGATTCATAGGTCATCACTCAATACTGAGCCATGCCCGCTGGGCTCACTTTTATTTTAATCACAGCTTTATTAAGGAATAATTCATATAGTTTACTTATTCAAAGTATACAATTCAGTGTGGGTCCTAGGGCTTCCAAGCTTTGAAAGGCACAGTTTCTACTGTCCTTTCTAGTGACTGCCATATAAAATAGTCTGGAATGGGGTCCAGTCTTAGAGTCAGGCTGCCAACTGTCTCATAAGGTGGTTATTGGGCTTAATTATTATGGAGAATTTGGAAGAAGACAAAACTCCTTTCCCAGCAATGCCCCTTTCTTCATGATCCCTCCCTCTGGAACCAACTTCTAAAAGCCAGGTTCCACCACTTACTTTGTTGGGTGATTAAGCAATTGATATAATTTGTCTGAGCCTCTATTTCCTCAGATATAAAATGGAGCTAATAATATCCATCTTATGATGTTATTGTGAGAATTAAAGTTATGTGATTTTCCCAAGTATTGTAGCTATAAGAATTATTGTTTCAATTTGCTCTCTCTCTTTCTCTCTCTCTCTCTCTCTTTTCATAAAAACCCTACATTATAAACTCTAGAACTTAATGCCTTTCCATGAAAGTTTGCTTTTGTCCTCAGGTCTATATTTTCAACGCATTCCAGAAATCTTTAATATAAGAACTTAATAAGGATACTTGCATCATAAGCAGAATACTTATTGTTTTTTGGCTTATGACCAAGTATATCAGAAACAATAAAATTATTTAACTTGAACCCAGATGTGGTATAACATAAGGGAGTTAGAAAAAAAAGGAAAAACCTCTGCTCACAAAATAACACATTATAAAACCGCAGTCATTTAAAGAAGATGTAACTGAACTAGAAAGGATTACCTCCCACTCACTCTGGTGAGAAGAAAAAGAACAATTAAAATGAATATATTAGGGAGAATATTATTTTTATTTCAATATTTCCATTATATTTTCTCCAATTACATGCTGAATAGAGTTCTTTACTGCAACTGAAACTCCAAGATAGAGTTTAAAAAGAGTGAATTGTGCAAGATAAAGGCAGCTCGTTTTTGCTAGGTGGAGGGTAGGTTTTCCTGACAAAAACAAAGAAGATGAGACATTAAGTTTTGGGGGAGATGTGTAGTTCCGAGTAGTTCCGAGTAGTTCCGAGTGAATCAACAGAGTCCCTAGAGGCTCTAGCCTTTGTCACACTCCTCTTTCTAATCTGGATAGTATAAAAGACTCTGTGTGCATGGCTTCTTGAGAAGTCATGCAGGAGTGTGTAGAGGATGGTGGGGAGGTGGGGGAATGAGAGAGGAAAGTAGCATCCTTAAAATTTTTACCAGGTATCATAGAATTTCAGAGTTGGACAAATGATAAAAATGAGGCTCAGAGGGGGAAATTATCTTCCCTCAGACATATAGCAAAGTGAACAGAACCATGTCTATAACTTGGGTCTCCTTCTAGGCCAGAGCCAGAGCCAGCCTCTAAGCTGAGCAGCCACATAGTTGCTTTAATTCTGTGAGTGAAAGAGGTCTGAAGAAAGACAGACCCAGGTGCAAATACAGGCTCCACCTGGTATCTGTATGGCTCTGGACAAGTTACTTAATGTCCCTATGCCTCAGGTTCTGTGTATGGAAAAGATGATTATGTCTCGCTTTTAGAGTAGCTACAAGGATTAAGTGAGAGAAGGTGGGATGTGTCACCCAGTGCAGCAACTGGCCTCCCCTTTCCCTTCCCTCTGCCCTTTAGCTTAGACTTTACTCTTTACCATGACCAGGCCTGGCCAGTTTTCTGGGGCCTCTCAGCCTCTCCCCGGTGCTACTCCTCTCGGCCCTAGTGCTGTGGGTGCCAGATCCAAGCAGTGCCAATTCATCCTCGCAGCAGAGTGGGTTGCTCACTCTGTCCTGCTCAGCTTGTTACACACAGCTGGAGTCATCTCCAAAAGTCAGGACCCAACACTGACAAGTCCTTTCTTGAATTTGGTCAAGGAATCCAGATGCTAGTTCTGATTAGAGGAATTTTATAGATGACTGACTCCCGCTTACCATATCATACACCCAGGTCCCATGGCTGTTTCTGGATCTGAACATTTGCTGGGGAATGTGCCTGGAACCTGAGTGTTGTGTACTCTGCTTGCTGCCAGTTGCCTCTCTATAAGGACCATATGCAAATGTGGGTTTTCTAGGACAAGCTGGCAACCTTTCAAAAATGGCTTATAGTAGTTCTTTTCTTTCTCTCTCCTTTTCTTTTCTGCTCTTCCTTCTCTGTGTTTAGTGAAAAGATAATGAAGGCAAGGCTCTTACTAGATATTGTAGGTATTGAATAAGTCATAGTGTCTGTGATTTACTGCTGAACAGGAATCTATTTATAATGCACCTAGGTAAGTATTAGGCATAGAATGCTAGGGCAACAAAGAGGAGGTGACCAATTCTGAACAGGCTATTAGAGAAAACTTCCCTGAAAAAAAAAAGGCATTTGGGTCGAGTCTTGAAGAACCTGAAATTTGTGAGCTTAGCAAGCTGAGTGGATGGGTGTCCAGGAAAAAAGAGAGTATTGCAAAGGCATGAGAAAGCATGGTATGTTTGGGAAATAATGAGCAATTCGGGCTGGCTGGACTGCTGTGAGCTGGGATGGGGAGAGATGAGTAGAGCTTGGGTCCTGAGGTAGATAATGAAGCTGGAAAATAGGTTAGGAACCAATTGTTGGCTGAGCTTCTTGAGCTAGAGACAATATCTTCTTTATACCCTCACAAAGCCAGAAACACAGTAGATGCCCTGTAAATGTTGCAGTGGTCTGAGTCACCACCATCTTTCTTCTGAATTCCTACAGTGACGTTTTACTGGCCCTCTGCTTTTCCTCTTGCACCTCTGTAGCCTACTCTCTGCAGAGTCACTAGAGTGATCGTTTTAAAACACAAGTCAGGTGATATCACATCTCTACTCACCTATTTCTTACTTTCCCCCTTGCTGTCCCCGGCCTCCTTGTTCTTCCCCAGACATGCCAGGCATGCTCCTGCCTTAGGGCTTTTGCACTGGCTAGTGCTCCCTTTGCCTGGAAAACTCCTACCTCAGGTAGCCATATAGCCCTCCTTCAAGCCTCTGTTCAGATTTATTCTCCATGGTATCTACCTGGACATCTTCTTTAAAACTTCAACATCCCCCACCCCAGCACTCTTAATGCCTGTTATTCCACTGTCCTTTGTTGTTGTTATTTATAGTTCTTATTGCATTTTAACAGACATATAATGTTCTTTTTAAAATTATTTATTGTTTATTGCCTATCTTCTTCTGCTAGGATGTATATTTTACATAGGGATCTTCGCTTTATTTACTGATGTATACCAAGTACCTAGCACATAATAGGTTTTCACCAGATCTTTATCTCCATGCTCTGTGGATTCTGGATCTATTACAAAGGAACTTGATTAAAAGCTTTAAGTGGTATAATTTTCTACTGTGTCATCCCAACCTGTCCTCCTATTCTTGCTCCTCTGCTAAGTGAGCCCCTTTAGATCAAGACCCTCCCCACACCCAAAGTAGAGACAGTGTCTAAATCATCTCTATACCTCCAGTATCCAGCATGTGGCCTGCTACAGAGCCTGCCCTCTGTCAGTTTGGTTGCACGGAAGAGAAAAACTGAGATTTTTTGTAGCATTGAATGAAATCTTTCAAGCTCCTTGTTCATTCTTCTGTGGAACATCAAAGAAACAATTTTCTTCTGCTTGCTTATTGATGGCTAATGTCCCTTGAATGGGTACAGAGCTACTTCTTAAAAATACACTTTCAAGTGAGAAAGAAGAGGGCCTAGACTTCATAAGAAAGTATCAGTGATACAGACTTATGTTACCTTAACATTATTTTCTGAACATGTGCAAAGCATATTTAGTCCTCACAATTGGCTTTTGCTAGTACAGTAAATTTTTTATTTTTCGTTTTACAGGTATGAAAGTTAAAATTCATAAAAGCAAATGAAGTCAAGTTCCACACAATGATTTAATGGCTCTGTATTAGAGGTAGAGAAAGACCATAAAGTAATAAGACTAGTAAAAGGGGAGAGAATTAAGGATTTGATAAAACTCAAGACAGGATTCTCTGATTTGTCAGGTTTTTTTTATGGGAACTTCCTATCACTAGAGTTATTCAATCAGAGAATGAATGACCCCTGTTCACAGAAAGGGGATTTTACCTCCCTTGAAAAGTGACAAATGAGAGGACCAAAAGCTGTAATACATTTGTCAAACTTGAAGCAGACAATTTCAGAAAAGTGTCAATGTTGACATACACAACCAAAGATGATCAATTATGCATTTGTTTATTTATTCATTCATTCAGTCACCTTTTAGTGAGGGCATATTATGTGCCAGACACAATACTACACACTGATGATGTAAGATAAATATAACTCAGTCCAAGCAGCTGAAAGAGCATAGACCAGTGATAAAGACATATATGTAAACAAGTGGATATAATACAATGTTCTCAGTGCTATAAAGAAAGGTAAATCAAGTATGGCAGGAGCAGACAAAAAATAAAACAACTTCCTGCATAGGCTGGGGATCGCTTCAGAAAGGAGTTGGATTTTGAAGCATGAGAGAGTTTAGCAGGACAAAAAAATGGGAGCTGGTCATGCATTTTTCAGGCAGACTAACAGATTTAGCAAAGGCCTTGGGATGTAAAATAGCAAAGTATGTTTGGGAAAAAATGAGAGGATAAATTAGGTGAAGGAAAGGGAAGGCAGGCATTCATGCCAAAAGAAGGAGGCAAGATTCTGCCACAAGCCTTTTAACACCAGATTCATTGTAATTTTTAGATTATAAGTTTTGTGGCTCTCACAAAAGAGATACTAAGAAATGGTAGTTCCCTCCCGCTCTATTTCTTCCATTCCAGTTCATGGATGCCTAGATGGGTTAGAGGAGGAACCAAAAGTTTCTCATCACTCTCCAAGGCCTGACCAAGGTACATACATGCTTACATGACCTTTACATGAGCAGGTTTTACTCTGGCTCTCTAGTCATCAACAGTGGAGAACCCTGTTACAGGGCATATTGTGTCAGAGGAGCCGCAGATCCCGGGAGAGCTACACGGTTATTGCAAATGGTCCCACATTCAGATGTGTCTGCTCACTCACTATCTGTACGTGGACCCAGAGTATCTCTCACGAAATATAAATTGCTGTGAAAACTTCCTTGAATTAATTGTCTCTTTTTTCCCATTTTAGTTCTTGAGCAAAAAAATACAAATACTGAAAGTTTTAGGAATGTTTTAAAAGTTAACAGTTTGTCATCTTTGCAATAATAGGCAACTTTAATTTAAGTTCAAACGCTGACTTTGCCATTCAGCCTTGCATTTTCCACATTGCATTGTAATTTACTATTAGTCTGAGTGTCTTCTCAATTGTGGGCTTCTCAGAGTCAGATATGGTCAGACATCTTATTCATCGCTGTGCCTCTAGAACCAAGAATTGATAGTGGCAAACTAATAGAAGCTGATATGTGCCTGCAGACCTCAGAGCTCTGTACTGATTCTACTAGCCATCTGACCTTGGGCAAATTATCTAAGCTCCCTGGACCTTTGTTTCTTCACAATAAATGAGAGATAATAATACATTATGTTGAAGCATTGTTGTGAGGATATAGGGCAGTAATATATAGGACAGGATCCAGCACAGACTCTGACAAATTACAGATGCTCCATGGTGTTGCTTTTTCCCTTTCTCCTCTCATCCTTAGCATTTGATGGAGGGTGGTTGTGCTTTTTTTCATCAAGCAAGTTACTTTTTCATATTTTCCATTTGGATCCATTGTCAAAGGAATAGTGAATTGGAAGGTTGGCATGGGAGAAGAAAGAGGTTGGGGAAGTAGAGAGAAGAGGAGAGAATGGCCACAGGCAGGCAAGTTAAAGGACTACTTCAATAATATAGGTAAGCGGTGGGGAAGCTTAGACAGAGATAGTGGAGGTGAAGATGAAAAAGAGGTGCTAAAACCCAGAAAAAGTAATATTTTGGCTGATTGTTTCTGAGAACAGTACTTCGTGGCAGTGGGTAATTTTTCCTGTGGTTTATCACAAGGAGCACATTGTATCTGGAGCTGACAAAGAGGGAGCCTCCCTGAAGAGTCCAGGGTGATGGAGGTTCTTCCTTGAAATTAGATATAGAAAGAGCTCCTGAAAAAGAATGCAGAAACTACCCAGGAGGAAGGGCCAGAAACACCATGAACTGGGGAATACGGGAAAATGAGTCCTGAGCATGTTTAGGAATCCTCAGTTTAGGAATGTCAGTTTACATAGCATCCAATGTATTTAGATATAGAAGAACTGTCAACCAGGTAAAAAAAAAAAAAAAGAGCCTGTTCACTGTACAGTTCATCTTTGGGAGTTCTATCTCCTGCTGCCAATAAAATGGAGGTTACAGAAACTGCCCCTGACAGTGACCCTCTGAGGCAGGAGGAATATTCCTAAGATGCTCACATGGCTCATCCCGGACCGGGTGCCCTTTCGCCCAGTCCAGGCCCAGATACCTTTTCTCTTATTCTCTGCTTCGTGTCTCCATTTGAAAAGTGATTTTGAAAAGTAACATGCAAACTGATCAATCATGCAAACAAGGCACAATTCCCACAGAGCATGTGAGGAACAGACAGATTATTTTTGTCCATCTAGTTAGGATTTGCATATGCTGGAATATTTCTGACAGGTTCTTCTTGGCTCTCCTGAGAGAGAAAAAAGATCATGAATCTACATATAAGTAAAAGATTGGAGAAGTTCAATGGTGAAAAATAGAATGAAGGATTTTTTTACTTTCTCAAGTTTTTATTACAACAGTTGTGTGACACCCAAGCCACAAAATGGCAGTGGATAATGGGGTCACTTGCTGATAGCTTCAGACAGATGAGAAAAAAATGACTCCTCTCTGTCTTGGTAGAAAAGAGGCTGAGAATTACTTTTTCCTGGGTGTTCCTGGGTTCACAGTTGGTCCCTGGGTGTTCTGTTTGTAGAGTCCCGGGATGTATAGTCTTCTGATAACAGCCACTCTACCCTTCAAGATGGCGTGGTCTCCGCAGTAGAGCCCATTGCTCCGGGAGAGATTTCAGCAGCAGTGTAGGCTGCCCGGTCAGGGGAGCCTGGTCCGGCAGTCCCCAACAGTCCCTTGGAGTATAGCTGACCCTCACCCACAAATATACACTCCCCGTACGTCCACACACTCTCCTTTCGTTCTCTCACTCACACACTATCTTGCAGTCTGCCTTCCCACCGGCAGCCATCTTCCCAATCTCTCCTGAAAAGGAGTTTTAATTACTTCTGTGATTCCAGAAAAAATTAGAGATTAATACATAATTAAAACTTGATTAGAAGTGTTTGGTGTTCAAAGTAAATGAAACCTAAGCTCTTGAGAGCTCACCCAGGTTGGAGACACAGGACCTGCCTCCCATTGTTGGCTGCATTAGATGACTAGAGCCTTTTGTGCCAGACCATCTCAGGATATAGAGCTAGAGAGATCCCTGTGAATTCCAGAAGACATAGAGGCCTTTCTAAAGAGGTGTGTCACTAATATATCCAAATCTAAAACCTCTTAATTCATTCAGAGCTCCAAGGTACTTGAGTTTCTGAGATACATTTTGGAAAGCCACATTACTCAGGCAGTCAGCATTTCCCTACCCATCAGAAAGCAAGCCTACAGTACATGTGGACATATTTGATATCCATTCTGTACAGTTTACGAATAATTGTAGTAATTATCATATTGTGCTCCTGGTAGTAATTATCATATTGTATTTTATCTGTTTACCATTTTCCCACTACTGGGAGACAGTGTTCAGCATAGATAAACATGTACATTGTAAGAATTTGAAAGAGTGAATGATGATTCTAATGATAAATTTAGAATCTGGAAAAAATGAGATTGTATCTTTTATTTATAAAACTAGAGGCCCAGTGCACAAATTTGTGCATGGGTGGGGTCAGGCTGGCCCACCCCAGTGGGGGCCCATTGGGCCAGGCTGGTGGGGAAGAGAGGCCGTGGGTGGTTGGCTGGCCGGCCCCGCCCCCAATCGGGGTGTTGGGGGTAAATTGGGGGCTGGGCAGGGGGGGCAATCAGGCCCAGATCAGACTGGTTGGCTGCCACAGTGCATGTCATAGCCACTGGTCATTCTGATCATTCTGGTCGTTCTGCCTTAATGGTCGCTTAGGCTTTTATTATATAGATGGTAGAATAATTATTAAAAAAAAAATAGATGCTTTTGCTATCCCTTGTCTTAAAAATGGAGCCCTACTAAAAATGTGAATAAAGAAAGGAAAAATTATATATATATATATATATATATATATATATGGCTAAGCGACCATTTGACCGTCCATCCAACCAGTAGCTATGACACACACTGACCATTAGGGGACAGACACTCAATGCAGGAGCTGCTGAGCTATGGTGACTTGGCAGCTGCAGTTCTTGGGTGATTTACCCCAGAACCAGAGAGGAGGGAGCCTGATTCTGGGGTGCGTCACCTGAGAACTACCCACTCGCAGTCTGAGACCCCTCAGGGGATGTTGGAGAGCCAGTTTTGGCCTGATCCCCTTAGGCCAGGCTGAGGGACCCCACCTGCCAGAGGGATCCTGCTCACTCCACAGATGCCCTTTGAGCCACGATGCCGCCCCAGGTACGGCCAACCGGGGAGGGACTGCGGGAGGTTGGCTCCAGAGTATGTTCAGCCCGTCTCGCCCAGTCCTGCCCTGCCGGCCACCTTCCAATTCATTTCCTTTCAATGTGCACGAATCCGTGCACCGGGGCACTAGTCAATTATCAGTTTCCTAGCCACCAAGAACTAAAGGCAACATTATGGGTTACATAGTTCTCACTTTCAGAAAGGAAGGAACATGCTAATTTCTTATGGAGTAAGTTTTTTTTTTGTTTGTTTTTTACCTAGCAGAGATTTCTTACTGGTATATAAGATATTCTACAGGGTCAAATTAAACAACATAATTTTACCTCAAGGAGCCAACCTTTGGCAGAAACTAGAGTGAGTGGTCTTTTATTGTGGACCATCTCTGAAGTATCAGGTTCCTTTGAGGATTTGTTCTCCTTGTCTTGATTTAGTTTGCAGTAATATAAATTATGAGTTTTCCTTAAAACTTTTAGCTTTCCTGTCTGAGGGCTAGCAGCTTGTTTAAACAGTTGGTTTTAGTTGGCAGCCATCTAAAAGTTATCTGTTATATATTCAGGCTGGCCAATATAATGTCTGAAAGATTGAATGCTAGAATTGGCAATGTCAGTGTTAAATTCAACTATAGGCTATGTGAGCTGGTATAATAGCTTCTCCAAAGGCCACTTGTTTGTAAACTTGTCTTTTGATATGCCCTAGTTTTGTTGAAAGGCAAATTATAGAGCAAATCTAAAATTAGGATGACTTCCATATCTAGTGTAGAGATCAGGGTATTGTGAGCCTCTTGTTTGCATTATTTATTCAAGATGAATATATTAAACCCCATTGAGAAAAAAATTTCATCTTCCTGATTCTCATTGTAATTTTCTCTGAATTGGGTTGTGTCTGTAACTCAATTGAGAATGGAGAAAAGACCATGACTTGGAGATAGATTTGTATCCATGTTCGGACTGATCACTTACTAGTTTTGTGACTAGTACATCACTTGCTAGTTTTGTGACTAGAGGAAGCCAATAAAACTCATTGAATCTTAATTTTACCATCTGTAAAATGGGGATCAGAGTAGCTGCTTTGCAGATTTCTTATGATGATTGAGTGACATAATACATGTAAAGTTTCTAGCCCAGGGCCTGGAGTAGTAGTCATATAGCAAATGGTACCTGCCAGGGTGATATGATAATGATGATATGTAAAACTGCATAGTGCAAATTTATTTCAAATGGTTGTTGCAAGGCAAACGCTTTGAAAACTGTAAAATGCTATAGAAATATAAAATATTATTTACATTGTGACATCTGTGTTCATAGAGCAGTTCTTAAATACTTATATTGAACCTAGAAGCCCAGCTCATGAAATCGCACAGCCCCACCCACCTGCACGTGCCTTGCTGCGCTCATAGCCCCACCCACCCATGCCGATCTTTAGTCGTTATGGTGTTAGGGCCACTGGGTTTTTATAATATAGACTAGAGGCCCAGTGCATGAAAATTCATGTACTGGAGGGGCGATCCCTCAGCCAGGCTTGCGCCTCTCACAGTCCAGGAGCCTTCAGGGGCAGGAAGCGACCCGGCAATCAAGGGAAGGAGACACCCCCATCACACCTTTGCTGCTGCCACTGTCGGCAGCGCAAGCCTCAACCAGCCCTGGTTACCCGAGCCTCAGGCGGCCCTGGGTGGCTGGGCAGCCGCCATTTGAGGCTTGCCTGCACCTCGGGCCTGCCCTGGTCGGCTGGGCAGCCGACATCCGAGGATTGTCTGCACCTCGGGCCTGCCCTGGTCGGCTGGGCAGCTGACATCCGAGGATTGTCTGCACCTTGGGCCAGCCCTGGACAGCTGGGGGGCTGAGGGCAGTTCCGGCCACACCATGCGCCTGCTGCCCCCCCAGCTGGGCTGAAAGGACTGTGGGGCTCTGGCAGGGCTGAGGGGACTGGTCGCCGCCATCTTGTGGCTATGGGCGCTGCCATCTTTGTGAGGGTGTGATGGTCAATTTGCATATTCCCTCTTTATTATATAGGATAGTTATTACATTGTATAATAGTTCACTGTTTACTTGTCTGTCTCCCATACTACATTGAAAGCTTCTTCCACTGGGGTCTGTGTCATATATGATCAATACATATTTGATAAATAAAGAATGAAGGTTTAATGTTTCCCTTCAAATAGCAACACCAATAACAACTACTACTGTTACTGCTCTTTGTTGAATTTTTCTAATTACTAAGAGCTGGACCAGGCATTGTCACATATAATATTTAATTTACATAAAAATCCCATAATATGAGTGTTATTATCCCAGTTATGCAGATTCAATAAGCACAGGTTTATTGTGATCCTGTAGGCACAGCTGGTTGGCCATAATTTCCCTCACAACCTTTTTATTTCTTATTAGAGGCCCAGTGCATGGATTCGTGCACTGGTGGGGTCCCTCAGCATGGCCTGCGGGGATCAGGCCAAAACTGGCAGTCCAACGCTGCCTGCCTGCTGCTCTTGCCTGCTGCTTCTGCTCATCCTGGCTCCACTGTGCCTGCCGCTGCTGCCACTTGGTAGGCTCGCTGCCACTCTGCTGCAGTCTCCATGTGGTGGCCAGCAGTGAGCCCTGCCTGCATCTGGTTCCCACTGTGGGAGCTCATTGACCATCAGGGGACAGCTCCTGCGTTGAGCATCTGCACCTTGGTAGTCAGTGTGCATCATAGCAAACGGTCGCTTAGTTTTTTATAAATATAGACTAGAGGCCCATTGCACAAAATTCATGCATGGGGTCAGGAGGGTTCCCTCAGACCAGCCTGCACCCTCCCCAATCAGGAACCCTCGGGGGATGTCCGACTGCCAGTTTAGGCCCGACCCTGGGGATCAGGCCTAAGCTGGCAGTTGGACATCCCTCTCACAATCCTTGACCACTGGCTCCTAGCTGCTCATCTGCCTGCCTGCTTGATTGCCCCTAACTGCCCCCCTTACCAGCCTGATCACCCCTAACCCCCTCTGCCTGCTGGCCTGATCGCCCTCAAGCCTGCTGTTCAGTCATTTGGTTGTCCCTCACTGCCCCCCCCCCCGCCTGCCAGCCTGGTTGCCCCACGCAGCCTGCTGTTCGGTCGTTTGGCCATCCCTCACTAACCTTCCTGCCAGCCTGGTCGCCCCTAACTGCCCCCACCTGCCAGTCTGGTCACCCCTAACTGCCCCACCCCCCCGCTTGGTCTCCCCCAACTGCCCCCCTGTCAGTCTGGTCACCCCTAACTGCCCCCACTTGCCAGCCTGGTCACCCCCAACTGCCCCCCTGCTGGCCTGGTAACCCCTCACTGCCCCCCTACCCCCGCCAGCCTGGTTGCCCCACACAGCCTGCTATTTGATTGTTTGGTCATCCCTCACTAACCCCCTTGCTGGCCTGGTCGCCCCATGCAGCCTGCTGTTCAGTTGTTTGGTCGTCCCTCACTAACCCCCCGCTGGCCGGGTTGCCCCATGCAGCCTGTTTGATCGTCCATCTGGTTGTTTCAGTCATGATGGCCCCTGGCTTTTTATATATATGGACTAGAGGCCCGGTGCACGAAATTCGTGCACGGAGGGGGGGTTGTCCCTCAGCCCAGCCTGTACCCTCTCCAATATGGGACATCCCTCTCACAATCCAGGACTGCTGGCTCCCAACTGCTTGCCTGCCTGCCTCCTGATTGCCCCTAACCGCTTCTGCCTGCCAGCATGATCACCCGCTAACCACTCTGCTGCCAGCCTGTTTGCCCCCAACTTCCCTCCTCTGCTGACCTGGTCACCCCTGACTGCCCTCTCCTGCAGGGTTGATCACCTCCAACTGCCCTCCCTTGCAGGCTTGGTCCCTCTCAACTGCCCTCCTTTGCAGGCTGGGTGCCTCCCAACTGCCCTCTCCTGCTGGCCATCTTGTGGTGGCCATCTTGTGTCCACATGGGGGCAGGATCTTTGACCACATGGGGGCAGCTATATTGTGTGTTGCAGTGATGATCAATCTGCATATTACTCTTTTATTAGATAGAATAGAGGCCTGGTACAGGGGTGGGGGCCAGCTGGTTTGCCCTGAAGAATGTCCCAGATCAGGTGGGGGTTTCCTTGGGGTGTGGGGCGGCCTGAGCGAGGAGCCTGTGGTGGTTTGCAGACCGGCCATGGCCCCTGGCAACCCAAGCGGAGGCCCTGGTATCTGGAATTTATTTTCCTTCTACAATTGAAACTTTGTAGCCTGGAGCGGAGCCAAGCCTGGGGCTCCCTGCAGGCCGGCAGCCATTTGTGTTGGGGTTATAATTGAAACTTTGTTGCCTTAAGCGGGTGGGCCCGGCCAGGGTGTGCGGAAAGCTTTGCTTCCCCTGTTGCCGGGAGCAACCCTGGCCTGCTCTCTCAAGCTCCATTCTGCCGCCATTTGTTTGAATTTGTTTACCTTCTATAATTGAAACTTTGTAGCTTGAGTGGAGGCTTAGGCCTGGCAAGGGCAAGCAGAAAGCTTGGCTTCCTCTGTTACCTAGGAAACCTTGCTCTCTGTGGCTGTAGCCATCTTGGTTTGGGTTAATTTGCATACTCGCTCTGATTGGATGGTGGGCGTGGCTTGTGGGGGTGTTGGGTATGGTCAATTTGCATATTTTTCTATTATTAGATAGGATGACTTTTGTCAACAGTGAATTTTAGTCTGTTTTACCTCAGTTCCACAACATTCTGAAATTGTGGGTTGGCTGTGGATGAATGAGAACTGTCTTTCTAAGTCAATTGCATATTTCTATAATTGAAATACCTTTTCAATACATAAATGGAAAATAAGAGATATTTCCAAAGGAGTATGCTCATCCTCTGACAGCAATAGGAGGACTGCTAATAAAAACATTGGGCATTTTAAAAGCAATTACATGGATTAGAATGAATGTTGTTTTTCACCCATGAGAGACGTCTGTGTGCTGGGGATGCACTACAGCCATAAATAGGACACCATTTTACAGAGTACTTTGAAATGATAGGTGGAAAATTCATTTTCTAAAGAGGAAAGGGCAACATCTGGAAGGAAAAGCATATTATGTTGCTACTTCCAGAGCCCTATTAGAAACAAAGGAGTGTAAAATAGCATTTCCAGTGTGGAAAAGCAATACACTTTCAAATAACTTTAGCAAAAGGAAGCTGGAGCAAAGGAAAGGATAGAATTATAACCAGGTAGGATGTGCAGCAGGGTGAGGTGGAGTTTATCTGTTTTGAGGATTTTCTGAGTTCACATTATATTCAGAATTTGTAGTAGTTCATCCAATCATATTTCATGTGGGAAGAGGTAGCATTTATATTCACTATGCTAGTCAACAATATGACTTTCTGCTCATGATTTTGGTGGAGATTTAAAATGATTAATGTATCTTCAAGTAGTTAGGTTTGGGGGATTTTCTAAAACATCTTTATCTAAGAAGGCCTCCTGAGGATACAAAAGCTTATTAAGGCATACAGAAAATTTTGAGGTAGTTTATTAAAAACACATTTGCACAAATTTTTAAAGTGTGCTTCTCTTGATTGTGGAGGCTGTGAGATAAAGGCTTTTTTTGCAATGTGTTTGGAAATGCAACACTTAAAACCCCCTGTTTAGTGAGGCCAGTGACATGTGCTCCTCGGCTTTAGAGACAGTCTTGCAATCAAATTCTGGTGCAATTTAGTAGCTACCAGTACATGACCTGCATCAGCTATTTCACTTTGTTCCCACATACATTGGGGATAACAATACCTAATTCCTGGGGTAGTTTTATAAAATAAATGAAATGGTAATGTTTGCACAGTGATGCTATGTATGGGGGTCTGGAAGTGATAAGTACTCAATAAAAAGTGGCTTAATCTAGTCAGCCAGGCAGTATAGTCTGGATAATGATCTAGGTAAAGAAGTCATCTGAAAACCTATAGATGAGTAGGGTCTCTTTGCCCAAATATGACCCCCTAACCAACCTCTCTCTTGCTTCCCCTGCCCTCCTTGACAGAAATGGAGGTCATTTTTTTGCTTAACTATTTATTGAGCACATTTGTATTTTAGGTCCTGAGAATACACACAGCAGTGATACAATGAAAATACCAAGAATTTATGAAACTTCCTCTTACGTGGATTATTACATCAGTCTTTGAATTAGCTTCCCCACTTTTAATTTCTCTCCTTCAACTCTATTCTGCACGTACTGTTAGGATGAGCTATCCAAAAGACAAATCATATCATGTTGATCTCTTTCCAACAGCCAAGCCAGTTTGTCTTCACCTGTAGAATTAAATTTTGTTTTATAGTTGTGACAGTCAAGGTCTTCATCAACTGTTTCTAGCTGACCACTTCTGCTTCACCTCTAACCAGTTTTCACCTCACAGTCCTCACTAGGCAATCTGCCCTTCCCTGATAATGCCCTGCACTGTCAGTAGTTTTACATCGGCAAATTGCTAATAACCAGACTGCCCTAGGCTTTGCTGTTCTCTTAACAGTGTCCTTTAATAAGACTTCCATTATTAAATATATTTTGCTATGTCAACAGAAACAGAGTGTCAAGAATGAGGAAGAAGAAGACCTTGCTCTACCCTTCCCCCACTGAAATCCACACCTGGGCCCTTCATTGTGAACTTGATATTAACAAAGGTCTAGCAGAGAGTCCAGAATTGAGAGTAAAAATATTTTCTTCAATCAAAATGTAGTTGAGGAAGAAAATTAAATCTGGGCAGATAGAAAGTAACTATTTCATCTATATTGTGCCTTTGTTCTTTGACTTAAAAACATGATATAAATTTTGTTTAAAAACTATTTACCTGAACCTGGCTGGTATTGCTCAGTGGTTGAGTGTCAACCTATGAACCGGAAGTACATGGGTCAATTCCTAGTCAGGGCACATGCCTGGGTTGTGGACTCGATCCCCAGTATGGGGCATGCAGGAGGCAGCTAATTTAATAATTCTCTCTCATCATTGATGTTTCTCTCTCCCTCTCCATTCCTTTCTCTGAAATAAATTAAAAACAAAACAAAATTATAGCCCTGGTTGGTTTGGCTCAGTGATTAGCATCGGACCTAAGGGCCACGGGTTTGATTCCTGGTCAAGGGCATGTACCTCCATTTCAGGTTTGATCCCTGGCCCTGGTCGGGGGGGGTGTGGTAGACAACCAGTCAATGTGTCTCATTCACATTGATGTTTCTCCCTCCCTCCCTCTTTCTCTCTCTCTCTCTCTCTCTCTCTCTCTCTCTCTCTCTCTCTCTCTCTCCCTCCCCCTTTCCTTTTCATTCTCTCTAAAAACCAATGGAAAAAAATATCCATGGGTGAAGATTAAAAAAACACACACACCAAAATACTTATCTGATGTGATCTAAGACTGAAATGATACACATTTCATTTCTTAATCAGAAACATCTAAAGGAAATTTCATAATAACCTGTTCAAGTTGTTTCAAAATGTTAGGCTGATGGAACATTTTTTAAATTACTGGAATATATGTGTTAATGATGCTGGATAAAATGGTGTCCAAGGTCCCAGGCAACTTTCCAAGGTCCCCCTGGCTCAACTTGCTACTTGCTACAAATGCCTGGCATTCCTCTGACTGGAATGACTGCTGAGTTCTACCCAGCACTAATGCACTCCCTGCTTCTGATCATGAAGATGCTCTTCATCTGGTTTTCTTGGATTCAGAGTTGGGAGGGTTGTGTGTGTTTGTGTGTGTGTGTGTGTGTGTGTATGTGTGTGTGTGTGTGTGTGTGTGTGTGTGTGTGTGTGTGTGTGTGTGTGTCTAACAAGAGCTGAGTTCTGACATATCACAGATAAATTTTTCTACTTGGAAACTAAATCAGGCATGACCCTGTTCTGGGTTTCTTGGAACGATTACTTGAATTAGCTTTATTTTCATAGATTAAGTGGATCTGCTCATTACCCATACAACCAGCAGCCCTGTGAGACAAACACACTGTGGTAAGATGAAAAGAGAAAGAACTCACAGTGATGCCACATTCTTGTCCCCCACACCCATGTTCAGTAGCCACCAAGAATGTGTCTTCTCTGAAACAGGAATCGTTTCATAAAAGGAGCAGCTTGCCCTGCAAAATCCATCTTGAATTCCTCTAATTTCTAGCTCTTATGTTCCTGTTGTGTGAGAACTGCCTGCCAGGCTGGAGAAGAAGGAAGGAGAGATCAGAGGAGCACTGCTGATAGGGTAGGACTTCCTATGTCAGCCAAGAGGAGGTAACATCGCCTACCAGGAGAATAAAAACCATCAGAATTATTGAGAATAAATAAATCACTAGTTAGACATTATTTCTCAGGGGGGAAAGCATGGGCTTTCAACTCAGAGATTATCTGTTTTGAAACCTGGCTCTACCACTCTCTACTTATGTGATTTGGTGCAAGGTACCAAATCTTCTCTAGCCTCAGTTTCCGAATCTGCAAAACAGAGTTAACAACAAGATCAACTCGTAGGCATAAAATAATCAAGATTTGAATATACATGGTTACTCACAAGAAGCCACAGAGCAGTTAGATTATATATAGTGAAAGAAAACATCAAGAGGATACATGGCAAAGGCAATGGCCAAGGGAGTCAAGAGTAGGAAAAGGTAACACTAGATAGTGAATGGTGAATATATGTGTACAGAGATATTTTGTGTGTGGTCTCTGGCTCATTTTTTGGAATAGGAGCATGAACTTAATGGAGCACCATCTTGGCTTTTGATCTTCCTCAAGAGAGTACCATGTTGCCCGTCAAGCTGTCTTTCCAGCTCTGTCTTGCCAATCAATTCTGCTAAATTAATTGGTTGTACAACATGGGGTGAGAGGATTTAGATACTACTATTCATAGACCCCACTCTAATTGGGGCTAGCTCCAATGGCCCAATGACAAACTCTTAACCATAAGTCTGTATTATAGCTCACCTCTACTCAGAGCCTCCTGAGATCATCCCTAGTCATTTTTTGCTTGATTGGGCCTTCTAGGATAACAATACCTTCAGGAATCATGCCAGAATTTTCTTTTTTCCTAGGAATACTACATTAATCCTGAGGTCATCAGTTCTCCATGGGCTGGGGCGTCTGAGGAGGGAATAATCCATTGAATAGGTTTGCTCTCCCATTTCCTATTCCACCCACCTGGCTTCTGTTTCCTCCCTGTCCTTTCAGCCAATGTCTAATACTCAGAATGTTCTTTATAAAATATTTCAACATTTACCTCAGTTCTTATTTTGAGGCTATTATTTTTCAAATTCTTTCTACTCTCTTTAGAATATACTAGACTCAAGACCCATCCCCATCATGGCCATCTTTTTTGGACTTTTTGTCAATTTACTGGTATGCTAACAGTGTGGGACTCAGTTATGGATGCCAAAGTCCTAAAGCCTACTCATTGGAAGAAGGGTGGAACAGAACCTTTATTTATTCTAGATACTCTATTTATATTAATGCAGCAAAATAATATGTATAAGGAAAGTATTGGAGAAAGGGCTTGTGTTTGGGAAGGGTCAAAGCCTTAATTGCAGAGATAAAAAATAGACATGGAAAAAGAACCAAGAAAAGTAGGCAAAGAGATAATAATCCTATATAATGAAGAGGTAATATGCAAATTGACCATCACACCCTCACACAAGATGGCCACCCTAGGTGGTCACAAGATGGCCACCCCCATGTTGTCACAAAATGGCCACCACAAGATGGCTGGCAGGGGAGGGCAGTTGTGGGCAATCAGGCCAGCAGGGGAGGGCAGTTGGGAGTGACTGGGCCTGCAGGGGAGGGAGGGCTGTTGGGGGGGACCAGGCCAGCAGGGGAGGGCAGTTAGGGGTGACCAGGCTGGCAGGAAGGCAGTTAGGGGTGACCAGGCCAGCAGGGGAGGGCACTTGGGGGCGACTGGGCCTGCAGACGAGGGCAGTTGTGGGCGACCAGGCCTGCAGGGGAGGGCAGTTGCGGGGGGACCAGGCTGGCAGGGGAGGGCAGTTGGGGGGACCAGGTTGGCAGGGGAGGGCAGTTGGGGGTGACCAGGCCAGCAGGGAAGGGCAGTTGGGGGCAGTTAGGCATCAATCAGGCCGGTAGGGGAGTGGTTAGGGGGTGATCAGGCTAGCAGGCAGAGCGGTTAGGGGCAATCAGGCAGGCAGGCATGCGAGCGGTTAGGAGCCAGCAATCCTAGATTGTAAGAG
Organism: Cnephaeus nilssonii; assembly: GCF_951640355.1. Lineage (NCBI taxonomy): Eukaryota > Metazoa > Chordata > Mammalia > Chiroptera > Vespertilionidae > Cnephaeus > Cnephaeus nilssonii. The sequence continues at coordinate 68,168,607 of NC_137078.1, read as the reverse complement.
GGATGTCAGACTGCGGCAGTCAGACATCCCCCGAGGGGTCCCAGATTGGAGAGGGTGCAGGCTGGGCTGAGAGGATCCCTTCCCCCAGTATATGAATTTTGTGCACTGGGCCTCTAGTAGTAATAATAATAGAAAAAATAGCAACAATAATAATTACAAGAGACCTTTCATTCCTAAGGCTCTTCTCTCACACAGAGTTATCCTTGTGGTCAAAAGTTTTTTAAATCTCAGAACCAGTTGCTGGAGTGCAGTGCATTTATTCTAGTCTCCCTTAAGGGAGCAAGACTCAAGATACAGGAATAGAAGAGCTGATTATAAACTTCAAAACCTTCTCCTCCTCTCCCAAATAGTCAGGTGTCCTACTGTTCAATGGTTCTCAACCCTTCCTTTACCACTTCCCTCAACCAGGTACTAAAATGACTTTGAGCACTTCTCTAAACTGGGCCTGTGTTCTCCTTGTTTTGGCAAATACCATCACTCATTTCCTAAATCTTTCTCCCACAATTTTGTCTAAGGCTGAGATGGCCTCTCTGTTCTGCCAGATTAACTTTATTTTCCTGGTAGCTTTGCTCCATTGCTAAATCAGAACAAGGATTGGGAGAAAATGGGGATTCTTTTTAACATGAAGGTACAAGTTTTGTGGAGACCCAGGAATTTAGTCATAACATCATCAGAGCAATGAGTATATCTGTGGAGGGATTTTCCATTTGTAAAGTACTTCCCTTAAATGTCTTTTTTGGTAATTTTACATTGTACTAATATTATGCAATGGATATAAAAGCAACATAAAATATCATTTGTGATAGGAAATGTGAAAGGCCTTTTAGGGTCACCTGGTAAAAACCGCTTTGTTTTTGAGAAAAGAAATGTGAGCCCACAGAGGAATTGTGACTCATCCAGATGATACCATTAGGACAATCTGGAATTGGGACTTATGCCAGGGTCTCTTGACTCCCAGTCCAATATCCTTATAAACAGGAGTCCTACCTTCCTATTTCTACCTCCACCCCAGTTTCTATTGAGAGTGATCCTAGCGGGCAGGGGCAGAATCTAGTAGTATTTATGCTGTACCTCAGGGTGGCTTGTTTACCCATGCAATCAGAGGAAGCAGACATATACTCAGTTTCTACAGAGTTGAAGTGCTTTCCAGAGTCTAGGAGGAACAAGACAGCTAAGTGAGAATCAATAGGAGCTAAATATAGATGAATAGAGGTTGTTTAAGGGACACGGGGAACAATGAAGAAGAGGATCAGCCTTATTTATGAAGGAAAAATACTATGCTGCCCTCCACTGTATCCTAGAAAGAGGAAATATGGAACTTCCAAGGAGTCACTTGGCAATAAATTAAAGCCATGTGGGGATGCAAGAAGAAATGAATTTTCAGGAGGCTATTCAATCAAAACCCTGGCTCTATGAGGAAATAAGAAGCAGAGGAAAGATAAAGTTGTTCTGGCCTATGGTTTACATCCCAATATCTTTTGTTGCTCAGAGTACAGAACTAGCCCAGACAAGGTTAGTAATCCATTGCTTCTCTCTGAGTAGTTTTGTCCAGGAAGATGGAAAAGATCAGTGATTAAGCATCAGGAAATAAGAGTTCTGCCACTCACTAGCAATGTGAGGTAGTCATTTTGCCTCTTCCATGTGAGTTCCAGTGGTGATAAGTGCCCACATCTACATAGCGCCCACAGCTCATCAAACTGTGACAAATGTGTACAGGAGATCTGGAGTCACATTCTGTCGCTGTGAGTGGCTGTGAATAGCTGTGAGTAACTTCATTGTCCTTATATATAAAATGTGGAACTTAGGAAGGATCCAATAAGAGAAAGAATGTGCCCTAACTGGTTTGGCTCAGTGGATAGAGCATCGGCCTGCAGACTGAAGGGTCCCAGGTTCAATTCTGGTCAAGGGCATATACCTTGGTTGCAGGTACTTCCCCAATAGGGGGTGTGCAGGAGGCAGCTGCTCCATGTTTCTCTCTCATCGATGTTTCTAACTCTCTATCCCTCTCCCTTCCTCTCTGTAAAAAAATCAATTTAAAAAATATATAAATATATATATATATATATATATATATATATATATATATATATATATATAGAGAGAGAGAGAGAGAGAGAGAGAGAGAGAGAGAGAAAGAATGTGAAAATGTGTAGTACATTATAAAGTATCAAATCTTTATTGTTAGTATACTTTTAAATAGCTATTATTATCATTTGCCTTATCTTGGGACAATATTATCTGGAGAAAAGACTCTTGACAATGTGTGAGGGCAGATTTGGTTTCACAAGGTTCTTGAATCTCCTGAAATTGTATCTAAAGTTTTGAGTGTAATTATATCAGTTTTTCAAAGGAGTATATGATCCAATGGAAGTTAAGGACCTGATTTATCAGTAATTTGAAGCCTTTCTTTCTGAATCCGATGACACACAAAGGACATGGTAGCAGTCTGGATATTCACTATGGCAGGGATTTGGGGATGAATGGGACTATTAGATCACAGTCACTAGGGTAAAAGGTCATGTGATGTTTGGAAATGTCACCTCAAATCATCAGCTATGTTCCTTCCTTGGTGTCATATTCTCCCTTGTGCTTTCCCCTTGGAAATCACTGAAAACGTGTATGGATCTTGGTTCATCTTTTATTTAGTCAGGCCACTGGACTCAAGCTTTCTTTCTTATGTCTCTATTAAATCTGCTTTTGTTGAGGTTACAAAAGACTTCTTAATTGTCAAATACAAGGGGCATTTTTCAGTCCTTATTATTTAACTAGCGTTCCCGTTGCAGGAAGAATCCTGCAATAGGGTTTCCTGCTGCACTCTACCCCGCCCCGCCTGCTCTCCTTTCTTCTCCCCCACCCCGCCTTCTCCGCCAGCCCGCCTGCTTTTCTCCCTTCTCCGCCAGCCCCGCCTGTGCTCCTCTCTTCTCCCCCGACCCCGCCTCCGCTCCTCCCTTCTCCTCCCCCCGGCTTGCTTGGTTCTCTGAAGCTTTGCTCCCTTCTGCAGCTCTTAGCTTCTTTCTACACTGTCTTTATATGCAAATTAACCGCCATCTTGGTTGGGGTAATTTGCATACTTGTCCTGATTGGCTGGTGGGCGTGGCTTGGCTGGTGGGCATGGCTTGGGCATAGCGAAGGTGTGGTCAATTTGCATATTTGTCTATTATTAGGTAGGATAACTCTGGAATTGGACATTTTTTGTCATTTCTCTTTCAACATTTTTTATTCTTTGATTTCATGACATTACATTCTTATGGCTTTTCTCCTACACCTTCATTATTTTCTTATTGCTCTCTTTTGTAAATCTTCTTTCTCTATCTTCTCCTTAAGTGTTCGTTGATGTTTCTCACAATTTTGTTCTTGATTCACTGTTCTTTTTACTCTATCCCTATCTTTGAATTTTATAATCTATAATAATAAAAGCCTAATATGTTAATTAGACCAGACATCCTTCCGGATGACCTTCCAGACAAAACCACGGTGGCGGGGGGCCGAGGCAGAGACGGCAGAGGCCCCAGCCGCAGCGGCAGCAAGGGGCTGAGGCATAGGCAGCCACCGCAGCAGTGGAGGGCCGAACCCCTTGTACAAATTTCATTCATTGGGCCTCTAATTTTTTATAATTTGAAATGCCATTTATATGTGGTTTATTCTAAAGTCTATTTCTCCTAATCAGATCTTATCTTAAGCTCCAGGCCCATATATCCAAATTCCTGTCAGATGTCAACATTTATGTGTCTATTGTACCTTACCTTCAACATGTCCAAAACTGAACTCAAATCTTTTATGTCATATCTGCTATTCCTCTTCCAGTGTGCTCTATCTGGTTTCTTACATCACTGTCCACCTAACTACTGAAACTAAAAAAAAAAAAAAATGTGCCTTCAATTTTTCTTTTAGATTTACAACTGAATTATAACCTTGTTTGCCAAATCTGTCTCCTTAGTATTTCATGATCTACTCCTGTTTATTCGTACTGCCTCTAGATCAGGTCTGTTATTGTCTCTCACCTGGATATTGAAACATTTTCCAAACTGGTTTCACTGCTTTAAGCTCTGTTCTCCTCACATGTTATTTCCTATGCAATCTCTCTAAAACTACATCTGAATAGGACAACAATTTCTAATTATCTGTGGGAACAAGACCATACTCTTTAACAAAGTCTACACATCCCTCCAAGATTTGGTTCTTTGGCTTATTCTCTACCAATACTAAACTACATAGTAGTCTCAATACATTAGGCTGTCTCTTACTTGGTACCTTTGTTTTAGTTGTTCTATTCGCAATGGCTTCTGCACTCCCTCCTGCTACTGTTTTCCACCCTCATGTCCCTGCCTACCTTGATATCCCCCCATGATTGCTCAAATCACAGTCTTCATAATTTTAGCCCTAGTTCTGAACATCATGATAGGTGTGTTTAGATTTTTAATTGTTGTAAAAAGCCCATAACAAAATTTATCTTTGTAACTGTTTCTAAGTGTATAGTACAGTGTTATTGAATATATGTACATTATTGTACAACAGATCTCTATAACATTTTCATCTTATATAACTGAAACTCTTTATCCATTGAATAACAATTCTCAATTTTCCCACTCCCACCCCTAGGCTCTGGAAGTCACCATTCTATTTTTTCTTTGTAAGAGTTTGATTGCTTTAAATACTTTATAGAAGTGAAATTATGCAGTATTTCTCTTTTTTTGTGATTGACTTATTTCACTTAACATTAACACCCTCAAGGTACATTCATTTATAGCATATGAAGGTTTCTTATTTTTATTTTTAAAGGTTGAATAATATTCCATTGTATGTATATAACACATTTTCTTTATCCATTCATTCACTGATAGACATTTAGTTGCTTTCAGATCTTTGCTATTATGAATATTGCAGGAATAGACATGGGTATGCAAATATCTCTTCACAATTCTATTTTTAATTTGTTAGATATATATCCAGAAGTTGAATTGTTGAATCATGGGTAGTCTATTTTTAATTTATTGAGGTACCTCCATACTCTTTTTATAGCAGTTGCATCATTTTACAATCCCACCAACAGTGTGCAAGAATTCAATTTATCTACATCCTCATTCAATTTGTTTTGTTGTTGTTTTTTGATAGGGCCATACTAACGCGTGTAAGGTGATATTTCATTGTGTTTTTTATTTGCATTTCCCTGATAATTAGTGATGTTGAGCATCTTTTCATATGCTTATTGGCCATTTTTATATATTCTTTAGAGAAATTCTCAAGTCTTTTGCTTTTTTTAAAAATTGAGTCGCAGGAGTTCTTTATAAACTCAGGGTATTAATCACTTATTGGATATGTTTTTAAAAAATATTAAAAAATATTTTCTCTCATTCTACAGGTTAACTTTTTACCCTGTTGATTGTTTCTTTTGTATTATAGAAGTTTTTAATAATAAACTTGATATAGTTTCATTTGTGTATTTTTGCTCTTATTGCTCATGCTTTTGGTGTCAAATAAATTATTGCCCATTCCAATGTCATGAAGCTTCCTCCCTATATTTTCTTCCCGAAGTTTTATGGTTTCATGTCTCATTTTATATCTTTAATCCATTCTGAATTAATTTTTGCATATGGTGTAAAATACAAGTCCATCTTTATTCTTTTGCATGTGGATGTCTAATTTTCCTAACACCATTTGTTGAAGGGGCTATCTTTTCCTTGTAGTGTGGATGTGGCATTCTTGTCGAAGATCATTTGCCCTATATATGAGAGTTTATTTCTGGACTTTCTGGTCTATTCTATTGGTCTAAATGTCAACCTTTATGACAGTACCATGCTGTTTTGATTTCTTAGCTTTGTAATGCATTTTGAAATCAAGAACTGTGAGGCCTTGCTTTTCTTTCTCAAGATTTTTTTTTTTTTTTGGCTATTTAGAGTCTTTGAGATTCCATATGGGCATATAGTTTTACAAAATACATTTAGAATTATGAATGAATGATATTGTTGATTTCATATAAATTGTTATGTTGCAGCTGAAGATCTCATCATCAAATTACATTGCAGCAATGACTCTTCTTAAGGACAACTTTCGCTCGCACTGTGTCTTATTTACACAAATGTAGTTGTGGATTAGCAGTCATAATACTCAAGCCATTGACTTTTAATATTGAGGGAGCTCCTTGGTGGATAGCATTTCCTAGGGGATTTGAAGTATTACTGTGGAGTAAATATTCACTCACCGTATTTTTTTCTCTCATTGTTTTTTTAATAACATGAGATTTTCTACCTCTTCCACCTCTATCTCCTACTCACACGTATCCTCTTTCTGGCTAAGATTATAGGAAAACTTCAGGAATCTTATCAAAATTAAATTCACCAACTCTAACCATCGCTTTCAGAAGGCAGAAGGAAGAGCAAATTCTTAGTAGAAAGTGCTGAGGATTGCTTAGTTAAACAGAATTATAAAATTAGACTCAACTTTATAGCTAAAATCCAAATGAATTTCCTTGCTGAGGAAGCTGCTATGGCTTCTTGAATATCATTTTTTGATTTTTTTATTTTTAAAAGACCTGGCATTAAATGCCATTGCATTTTGAATAAAACTGGAGAATTTCTTATTTGTTTGGCACAGATGTTTTTGTACTACAAGTGCACTCATATAAATTCTTAAAAACTTATAGTTAAGCTCAGTTGGTTGGACATCATCATGTGCACCAAAGGATTGCCAGTTAGATTCTTCGTCAGGGCATATGCCTGGGTGTTCGGGCTCAATCTCCAGTAGAGGGTGTGGGGGTAGGCAGCCTATCAATGTTTCACTCTCACATGAATGTTTCTCTGTCTCTCTCCTTCTCCCTTTCTTTCTCTCTAAAAATCAATAAAAATAATTATTCAGGTCTGGTCACTGCACAATAAAAGGATGCTGACAAAATGTAACATGACCAGGATAATAAAATACCTTTTTTGTTGCTGTTGTTAATCCTCACCGAGGATTTTTCTATTTATTTATTTATTTATTTATTTATTTATTTATTTATTTATTTATTTTTAGAGAGTGGAAGTGGGGGGAGACAAAGAGAGAGAAACATTAATGTGAGAGAGACACATCGATTGGTGGCCTTCTGCATGCGGGGATGGAGCCTGCAACTGAGGCACGTGACCTTGACTGGAATCAAACCCAGGACCCTTCAGTGTATGGGCCAATGCTCTAACCTCTGAACCAAACTGGCTAGGGCTAAAATATTTTTTCAGTAAGGCTTTTTGATTTGTCAATAGTTCAAATACCAGCATTGTCACTTTAAAACTGTGTAACCTTGGGCAAGTCACTTAATCCTTTCTGACTGGCAAATCCCTTGTTTATAAATTAGATGAACATGTAAGGAGTTCTCAATATTTTGTTGAATATCCCCAGCAAGGAATTAAAATGAACTCCATCATTGCGTGGCAGGCTTGGAAAGCCAAGTTTAGGAGAAAATAGCGTGAGCAGATAGTTACAGGAGAAGTAGGACCGAGTGGAAGAGAGGCTGGTCCAGTGTGTTCCTACATCCAGGTAGAATGGGGAGGGAATAAAGTCTCAACAGAGAGAATGGAGATATTGGGTCTGTGGAACAGTGTGGAGCTCTGTTGTCTAAGGGACTGTGTGTGAAATAAGCTTGGTAGAGGAGGACAGAAGTGGGGGTGAGATCATGTGGAGAGGAGGAGAGCAGGGCCCTGGGAAGGTGTTACCCACAGAAATCAAGGGTAAACAGCTCTAGACATAAAGCTGGGGGGATGCAGGTCAGCACCTTGCCTGCCTTATTTCAGTGCCATGGTCCAGATCAACAGGAGCTGCAGAGATGACCACGTCTCCCATCTGCAATGTTCTAGGATGTCTGCTTTCCTAGAGTTTCACCAGAGCCTGGCCATCTTTGCTCACTGGTATCAAGCAGTCACAACTGTGTTCTTGTCATGGCTGTGGGACAGGGATGCAGCTTGGGGAAGGGGCAGGGCAGGAGACAGAGATAGATGTTCATGGCAAAGAACAGAGAAGCAACCAAAACTAAGGCAAAGACTATCTGACTAGAACCCTGTATGAAGAAGTGTCTGGTGCAGCTTCTGACTATGAGAGATATGGTCATGGTTAAACATTAATTGAGGAAACATGCACTGATCAGTTTGAAGATAAAGTTTAGGGGATAGTCTTAAAAATTCTAAAAACCTGTCATGGTGCCAGGAGACCAAGTGTGTTTTGGATGTTTCAAGAGAACAGAACTGAACCAGTGGGTGGAAATACAGGGAAACAGATCTTGATCTCCTATGGGGACAAAAATGGGAGCTGTGCAGTGATGAGAAAGGCTGTCGCAACAGGTCAGCTAAGAGCTTCCTGTCACATACATAGAATTCTTGTATTTAGGAGAAAGCCACATAAAGTGTTGTTTGATGCCCCTTTTACTAATCCTGAGGCTTTCTAGCAGCTGGAAAGAGACTTCCTAATGCACTATTTTCATAGATCCTCTTAGTTTGTAATCTTCAGGTAGTTTATATGGAGAAGAAAGCAGAGAAACAAAAGTAATATAGCGCCTCATAATATAGCGTTGTGGTTAAAAGTCTGATCTTTGAAGTTAAATGACTATGGGTTAACCTCTGGATTTTGTCATTTTTAGCTTTTGTAAGTTGTGTTAACTTTTCTGAGATTCTGTTTTCTCATCTGTAATATGGGTATAACAATTAGTAGTTGTGAGGATTAAATAAGATACTAGATGTTTATTTAGCACAGGTCCTGACATATGGTAAGCAATTAATAAATGTGCTGCTGATTATAATGACAGTGATAAAGTGAAGAATCGTGAAGAGGTAGATGACAAAGATGATGATGATGATGGTGATGATGATGATAGTGACATAACAACTTTCTTTTGTATGTACTAGACCCAGTTAATTTTAAAACCTATATTTAGCACATATGTACAAGTTGGAGTTCATCTCTAATTAATTGTTTGGCTGCTATCTCAGAAATGGGTGGATATGCCCAATCTGTTAAAGTCCTAGTACTAGATTCATCCCTTGGGATAGGATAGGAAACATAGAAGAAATGGTTAAATAAATAGAAAGAAAATCAGAAGAGACTATTTTCCCAACTTAAAAAAAAACACTTGTTAAAACACTTTTATTAAGGTATAATTGATATACAATAAACTGCATTTACTGAAAGTGTGAATTTTTTTAAGTCTGGACATAGCATCCACCCATGTGACCATCCTCATAATTGAGACAATGAACATGCTCCTCTCTCCACACCACTACTCATGCTCCCTCCAGCTCAATCCCCACGCAACTATTGCCAAATAAAGTTTGAAGAGAGTATTTTAAAATAAAGGGTGCTAAACCATTTGGAATGATTCAGAGAAATAAAATTTAATAATGACACTAAAGAACTCTTGTGATGGGCCATCAGGAGAATTCAGGAAGAACAATTTTCATGGTAGAAACCCTTCTGCATGGGGTTAAAAAGCAAATGAAGAAAAGGAGACAGTAAGTGTAGACTTCTTGGAGGGTAGAACTTCTACAAGGAAGGATTTTGCAGGTAGGACATTGCAAAGAAAAGTAATTCATAATTAGTGAGCACCTACTACATGTGACGCCCTGTAGGGGAAAAAGGGGCATATACGATTTAAAGCCCTGAGAGTATTTGGCCTAGAATTCATTCTAAATTTTATACTGAGCAATGATGATGACTACAGTGGGTTCACTATGAGCAAATGAATGCTGGAAATTATAAGACAGAGCAAAAAGTTGTCTTCAAGTGGCAACTGGAGAGAAAGTTTGAGAATTCAAATTCAAAAGGAACAAAAACGAAGCACATATCAGACTGAGAAACATTAGCTCTCTGAGTGTTGAGGTTTGTAGGGAATTCGGAAAAGAAGGGTCTTTAGTGGCTCTGGCCCAGGTAAATTCTTGAATAGAGGATGAACTTAAGGGGAAACTAAGTGGAGACGTGTTATAGTAGGAAGAACAGTAGGTTTAGGATAAGTCACTTTGGATGGTGTTACCTCATAAACTTATTATTTTTGCATTCCTTTTTTATTAATATGTAAGACAAGGACCGCTATGAGTATCAAATAAGTGATATTTATGAAAGGTGAGTCTTCTGGAGCTTTGTTTCTGTCTATTAAGATTATTATATTTATTAGCATGGTTGGCTGATACTCAAATATCCATTCATTCATTCATTTATTCATTCTGTAGATTTTTATTGAGTTCCCACATTATGCCAGCATCATGAATACAGAACTAAAACAAATTTAGTTGCTATTGTAAGCTTTTCTTCATTATGGATTAGAGAGCATCTTGTGATAAGTGATACGATTGGAGAAGTACAGGGGTAGGTTGGGAGGATCTACAAGAAGCGGCCAGTCTAGTCTCTTGGGAAGTGAGAGACACTGATTTAGAGAATGTTTCCTAAGTGGAGACTTCTTCCTTCTCTTAACATAAAGAGTTGGTTGTTTAAGGGACTTCCCATTCTACTAGATAGCAAACTCTTGGAGGGCAGGTACTGTTTCTGATTAATCTCTACATATCTCATCCATTATGCTCAACAAACAATATGGACTTAGCAATATTTATTTAATCAGTTGAGCCAAGTGTCAGATCATCCAATGTAAAAGTGAGGATGGAAATTTCCAGTTAAATTAAAAATAAAACGCTTCGTTTTCTTTGAAATTAAAATACAAAAGAGGCAGGAGTTCCAGGCCTATAAGATCATATCACATTCCTAGTTCAGTTGGGTGTTCTCTCTTCTCAAGAACACTTTATTTTATTTCGCCTGTTAATTACATGCTCTGAATGATCAGATACAAAGTTACCACATGTATCCTTTACTAGTTTGTCGTTCCCTATACAATTCTTTATGGAAATAGACCAGAACAGTGAAGGGAGGTTGGGAGAGGAAGGGAAGCTATCCTAGAATCATGTTTATTGTTTCATAATAGGTTTATAGAAATTATGAATGCAGCAGTTTTATTAATAGGACTTTTAATTACCCACTATGGTGAAGGGTGAGGCAAAATATCTCTCAGCCCCATTAATTAATATGGCTATTCAATGGCTGTTAATTAAGGACAAAGGGGACCAAAGGAGCACAATCCACCCTTGACTCTGATAATACAAAGTCAAACCAATAGCTTATTCCTAAATTAACATGATTGATAAAAAGTCAAGCTCAGATCCAAGCCCTTTCCCTTGAGGGAACCATATTTTCTGCTAAAACAATAGACTAAAGGCTCATCTGTGGGCCCAGGAACAAAGCCCAGAGCTGCAGGCCCTGAGGAGACAAGGGAGCTATGGATTATTTTGTGAGACCTGAATTTCAATAGGCAGCATTTCACAGTCCTTTTGTGACCCCTGCTTATACCAGAAACTCTCTGTGTGGCTTTGAACCCATGGGCAGGCCCGACCCCAGCCATGTTGATCCAGAATAATTTATCTTCCTAATCCCTGATACACATGCTCATTTGCCTCTGGTCATTCCTCCCCTCCCTCCAAGTTTGTGTAATTCTGTGAAGAATCACATGCATGCTAGCAACCTATCCTTTTTGAACCAAATTGTGTTTATACATGCCATATGCCACACCTTTGGTCTTTGGAGGAAAAGAAAAAGAATATATTATTATAACAGGAGTGTACTGTTGAAGAAAATGTTGTATTGCTTGGAGGAAAGACTATGGGTTTTAGATACACACCGTCATTTTACCTCTCAATAACTTAGTGACTTTGGGCTTGAGCCTTTATTTCCTCATCAATTAAATTTGCATATTGAAGCACACTTTTTCAGGGTTTTGTGATAATGAAATAACCTAAAGAATACAAAGTTCCCAACAAAGTATTATTGAGATCCTGCCTTATATTCAAACTGTGCTTTTTAGTTTACAATGGGTTGAACTTTACTACAAACCAGTGAGGTAAGTTAATATTTATTCCCCCCCCCCTTTTCACTGATAAGGAAACTGATGACCAAATAGGATAAATATAAACAAGGCCATTTAATCTCAGAGCCCCAGCTTCCTCATTTTTAAATAGTCATATCATTGTCTACCTCTCTGGATTGCGGTAAAGATCAAAATGAGCTAATGGAGGTGGATGTGGTCTGTAAACCATTGAGTATCATGTCAAATTATAGTTTGATATGATACATTCAAGGTCATACAGAGAATAAGCAGAAGTGCTGTATATTCATTCACTCATTTATTTATTTATTCAGTCAGTCATTATTCCAACAAACATTATCAACCCTATCTTATGTGCCAGGAACAAGGCATTTATAGTCTACAAGAAAAAAAATAACAGGCTCTAGACAACTATAACAGAAGACAGACTACTCTAAGTAACTTAAGAGGGTTGTGTGAAAAGATGGCTTCTCTCTGACAGTCCAGTTAGCCAGTCTGTGGTTCTCTTCTTTTCTCTCTATTCTGTTCCATCCCATTCCATTCCATACTGTGTCCAGATTTATGCCACTCATCTAATTAGGAACTTCCTATGGCTATCCACTGTTTATGGGGTAGCAAGTAACCTGCTATATGCATAGCATTCTTCTGTGCCCTCATGGGCAGACCTTGTTAATTGATTACAATACTTCCTAATAAATCTGGATTCAGTTTCAGAAACTTTCTCAACATAATGCTCCAGAAAGCAACTGCCAATTGATCAGGATTGGCCCTGAAATCTAAGTCCCCTGCAATAGTATTCTAACTGCGTTTTTCTATGATTCTATGCCTGGGGCATGACGATAGGAGTGAAAACTTTGAGTGCTTTCTAAACCAACATGTCAGTATTACACAAATTAGAAAATTAAAGCTCACTGAGGATAGGAGGCTTCCTCAAAGTCACGCATTTAGTAAGTCCAATATCAGTATTTTGATTCCAAATTCTGTTTTCTTACTGATACATCAAATTGTGTTTTTTAAAATTTTATGCCCTGGAATCTGTGTTGCTCTGATCAAGTTCCATAGTATAGAACACCATATCCATCCACTTATTCATTCATTTAAAAAATTTGTTCATTAAAAAAACCTTTAGGTGTTAGGGAATATAAAGATTATACTCAAATGATATATAATAAGTATCTATATCATTACACTACACCTTGTCTGAGTACTGAGATTGTATTTTTGTTCGCCACTGAAGCCCAGTGCTGAGCACAATGCTGTTATATAATACTAGAGGCCCAGTACATGAAACTCATGTGTGGGGGGGCGGTCCTCAGCCCCACCTGCACCCTATCCAATCTGGGACCCCTCAGGGGATGTCTGACTGCAGGTTTAGGCCTGATCCCACAGGCAGTCGGACATCCCTCTTGCAATCTGGGACTGCTGGCTCCTAACCACTCACCTGCCTGCCTGCCTGCTCTCCCCTAACCACTCTGCCTGCCTGCTTGATCACCCCTAACTGCTCTTCCCTGCTGGCCTGATCACCCCTAACTGCTCCCCTGCCTGCCTGATCACCTCTAACCACCTCTGCCTCGGCCCCTGCCACCGTGGCTTTGTCCGGTAGGACCACAGGAAGATGTCTGGTCGACTCAGTCTAATTAGCATATTACCCTTTTATTAGTATAGATTAGTCAGTTCAGACAGCCATAACAAAATATCATAAATTTGTGTCACTTAAACAACAGAAATATATTTTTCTCACAGTTATGGAGGCTGGAATTTGGGGTCAGGGTACCAGCATAGCATCATCTCATACACCAGAAAGTGGTGGATCGATTGCCAGTCAGGGCACATGCCCAGGTTGCAGATTCAATACCCAGTCCAGTGAGTGCAGGAAACAATGAAACAATATTTCTCTCTCTCTCTCTCCCTTCTTCTCTCTGAGATCAATTAAAATGAATGATAAATAAATAATGTTCTCTAAGTATGGTTTTAACAGGAAATACATTAGTGATCTATGAAGTGAAAAACTCATTATAACACATATATACAGCATGACCCCATTTAAAAAATATTTATTGATTTTAGAGGAAGGGAGAAGGAGAGATAGCTAGAAATATCAATGATGATAATCATTGATCAGCTTCCTCCTGAATGCCCCTACTGAGGATCAAGTCCGAAATTTGACCAGGAATCATATTGTGACCTCCTGGTTCATAGATGGATGCTCAACCACTGAGCCCCACCAGCCAGGCCCCATTTTTATCAATACCAGGCACACAAGGTACATTGGCAAGATCTCACTCCTAGACGAAAGTCTGAAATTGCCCAAACTCCTTTGCAGCTAGGTTTCTGGATATGAATTCATATCTGCAGATTGGATGCGCTTGCACAATATTTTGAAGGCAGAAGTGGGGCAGAGGCATCTTCCCGCAGTTTGGGCTGTTTGCTGCTGGTGATCATGTTTGCAGAGATGTGGAGGTTTTCTGCAGTGAAATCCAGGCTGTGCATAGGCAGTTGTGGCAGAGGCAGTGCCCAGTGACCTGTTTTGTGGGAGCTGGAGGGCACTTGCGGGGGCAGCAGTTTCTCGATTCCCGGGTCGCAGCTGTGCCAGAGTGTCCTAGAATTCAGTTGTGACTGAGGGGGCAGCTCCTCCCGCTGGGCAGGGAGTCTTTCCTGGGGGACCAGCCTAATACCCACTCCTCCAGCTTTCTGATGATTTCTCAAGCACCAATTCCCTGTGCTAAATTCTTTCTGCCTAAAATAGCAAAGATCTAAAAACATTTTAGATCCTCTATTTTCAATGAAAACAATGCTGCACAGGGTCAGGTCTGAGAAGTGGATGAGGTGTTGTGGAAGGCTCCCTTCTTTGAATCTCAGCTTCCTCTTCTGTAGAACTGAGACCAAAGATTATCTGTTCATAGTTACTGAAGACCATGGCAGCTGTGTTTCCCGAAGATGGCCACAACATTTTCTATCCCTCCTGTGGCCTTGCCACTTTCTGCCACGTCCTCTCTCTTGAAGTGGGGCTGACCTCTGAATTCCAAGGTCAAGGCCGAAAAGGCACAGGACTGCAGCCCCGCCCACCCCGCCAGGGTTTCCAGCTCTGGCCCCGCCTACGCCGCTCAGGCTCTGTCTGGCGCAGAGCCTTGCCCTCTTGGCTCTCTTCCCCTCCCATCTGCAGCCCAGCACTTCGTTGCACATCATGGCCCACCTGCTGGTGCTGCTGGGCCCAGTGGACAGGGTAAGAACCCATGTCGGGCCTCACACCTCCTGGATCCTGTGTGCCACTGCCCCCTGTGCCCTGCGGCCCCTATTCCTGCCGCTGTTCCGACCGGTACCAGATGCCCAGGTGCTGTGTGCCCCCTGTGGGGACTGCTATGACCACCAGGAAAGCCTCCCTGCCCCATCCCCGACTCCAGCGCTCTGATCCCGGGTCCACTTCCACCAAAGGAGAGCTTTGCCCACACAGCTGCCTGAAACTGAAACCGAGCAACTCCAAGGTCCCTGAACCCAAAATTTCTGCCAGCCAAGGCAGTTGGCCAGCTGGCCCCGCCCTGATTGGAGTGTTGGGGGCGATCTGGCCTGGATCAGGCTGGTTTGCTGGCCGCAGTGGGTGTCATAGTGACTGGTTGTTAGGTTGTTATGGTCATGATGGCATTACAGTCTCTGGCTTTTTATATATATAGATTCATTTAATCAGTCAGTGAATGTACTCTCTAGCGCAGTGGTTCTCAACCTTTCTAATGCCGCGACCCTTTAATACAGTTCCTCATGTTGTGGTGACCCCCAACCATAAAATTATTTTCGTTGCTACTTCATAACTGTAATTTTGCTACTGTTATGAATTGTAATGTAAATATCTATGTTTTCTGATGGTGTTAGGCTCTACAGCAGCGGTTCTCAACATGAGGAACTGTATAAAAGGGTCGCGGCATTAGAAAGGTTGAGAACCACTGCTCTAGCGGGTGAGCAGCCAAGTAAACAGAGACTGCGGCAATCAAGTATGCAATTACCTGGCATGGTCTCTAGTATTGAGTAGGTGCATAGTGTTTGCTGCTAACTAGCACTAAGCCCAGTGTGATAAGGGGCAACAGAGGAGAGCCTCTTTCTCTAGCTGAGGGAAGAGGAAATGACACTAAGCTGGAGTAGGAAAGGGTCAGAGAATGTGACAGTGTGTGCAAGTGAGGGATGTTTGTAAGAACACCACATATTTGGGAGAATTAAAGTAAGTAAAATGAGATGCAGCCACAGTGAATACTGTGGCCCTGAAGATTGTTGCCTTGTTCTGAAGGAGGTTTTGGATCGATTGAAGAGTTTTAAGCAAAGGAGTTGCATGGTGGAATTTGTCTTTCAAAACAGTTTTTTAGGACAATAATTAAAAATTTTAACACCAATCCACCAAGAGGTCTTGAACATTTGACTTTCATAAATGTTTAACTTTTATTATTGTTAACACTGGAGCCCATAGATGGTTGTGTGTCTTTGTATATGTATATGTATATTTATATGTATATGTATATGTATATGTATATATGTATATGTATAAAAAGCAATATTAGCAATAACATTTTCCTTAATTAATTTCTCCATGACTGAATTCCTATTTGAATATTCATTCTTACAACATTGCAGTATGTTGTGATGCACTTCGGCGAAATTAACTCAACAAGCTTCTCTTTCCAATTTTAATATTCCATTGGGTTTTCTATTCCAGAAAACTGATTAGTATCTGAGTGCAGAGCTGACAAGAACTAAGAGAGAGGCATATTGTGTGAATGTGAGTCAGAGAAAAGAGACAGCTGGCACGAGAATTTTCTAATAAAGCCCAAAAAAGGCTGCAGTGTCTCAACAACAACAAAAAAAGGCAGGAGGGGTGTGTGCTTTGAACTTTCCCTTTGTACTAAAAGTTCTGAATCTTATTCATCCCTTTTATGAGTACTGGCCAAAGCCAAATTGTTCTCACCAAAACCTCATGGATCCACGCCAGAGAAGTGTTGTCAAGATTCCTTCAGTAATTTGTCCATTAGATGACATAGTGTAAATTTCCAGCAAAACCATTTCTGGCAATTCCTATCTAATAATAGAGTAACATGTAAATTACCATCACTCCGCTACGCCCACGATTGGGTGGCGGGAGGCTGGGGGGGCGGGACTCGGGGTGGCCTATCCGGCCATTGAGAGGCACGGATCCGCTGCCACTGACGGGGGTACCCTGCTGTTGAGAGGCTCAGGGGGCGGGACTCCCGCCCCCTGTGCCTCTCAACAGCCAGATCCGCGGCTGCTGAGGGGGCCTGCCTTGGACACCCAGCTGCGCCTCTCAACGGCAGGGTAGCCAGGTGGCCCCGGCAACCCCCCTCAGCGGCCATTGAGAGGCGCAAGGGGCGGGAGTCCCGCCCCCTGCGCCTCTCAACAGCAGGGTAGCCCCCCTCAGGGGCCGCGGACCATCAAAAGTGGGGGAGCTGGGTGTCTGCCTGCTCCTGCACCAGGCACCCAGCTCCCACGCTTTTGCTTTTGATCGCTGGTGCACCAAGCCTTTCAGAAGCCTCCGGAGCCGCGGAGGCTTCTGAAAGGCCTGGTGCCGGAGCAGACAGGCACCCAGCTCCCACACTTTTGCTTTCGATTGCTGGGCAGCTGGGTGCCTGTCCGCTGGTGCACCAGGCCTTTCAGAAGCCTCCGGCGTGGTGAAGGCTTCTGAAAGGCCTGGTGCCTGAGTGGACAGGCACCCAGCTCCCACGCTTTTGCTTTCGATCGCGGGGGAGCTAGGTGCCTGTCTGCTGGTGCACCAGGCCTTTCAGAAGCCTCCGGCACAGCGGAGGCTTCTGAAAGGCCTGGTGCACCAGCGGACAGGCACCCAGCTCCACATGTAGGGGACCCTACACGTGCATGATTCAATCATGCACTGGGCCTCTAGTATTTCTCATAATGACTCTTCCCTCTCCTGTGTCAGTCAACCTCTGTCATTTGATCATTCGGTTGTGCCCCATATTTTCTCACTTGCATGCTGTTACTTATTCCATTATTTCTTCTTAGAATGTTTTTTTCCTGTAGTCTTTCTATGTTGATATTCTAACTCTTTTCCAAAGCTGAGTTTAAATGTTTTGCCCTAAAGAAACGTCCCATGAGCCTAACAAGTAGATGAGCGTTCTCCTCCTCTGGAATCTTGTGGTACACATCACATTACAAGTCCTTCGACAGTTGTTTGTGTACATATCCTCTTATCTGACAATAGCTGTCATTTATTGAGCACCTGCAATGTTCCATGCTTGGTATTATTATCACTATGTAGGGTTGGAATTATTATCACCATTTTACAGATGAGGTAATGGAGGTTCAGAGGGTTCCCATGGACCACAAGGTTAGGGACAATTATGATTACACAAGTAAAGCTTATACTCTTTCATTCTCACTAGACAGTTTTCCTGCTTTATTTACCCAGTGTTGGAGAGCATAGGGAAGGGCATATTTTTTATTATTCTTGAAGAATGAATTGACTAGAAGTTCTGAAGGCCAAAGTTAGATGGGGTTATTTCAGGTAGAAGGGAGTATGAATGTAGGCATTAAGAAATATGTTTGTATTGGGGTAGGGCAAGCGATGTTAAGGATCCAGTGTCTCATTATGTTGGCTAATTCCAACACTTATATGAAAGAGAGGGAAGAACATAAGGCTGGAAAGGCCGATTATGTCCAGATTGGGACAGGCCATGGTATGGAGCAGAAGGGCACTCTAGTCCCAGGGCAAGGAATGGGGGAAGCCTGTGTGGATGCAAGAGTACAAGGAGAAAGCTCATGAGGTTGCAGGGAAAGTGCCAGGAAATGGGGCTTGAGAGGCCACAGCTTATTTTTAATTAACTGGTCACCTGGACATGGTATGGAATTGAGACACAGAACCAGATGAGTCTGATTTGAAGATGAAGGGAGGATCCTTAAATACTTGAAAGAATGCGATTGAGTCAAGGAGCCCCAGTGTTAGGGAGGAAAGAGATATGTGAGGGCAGGGAACTAGGCAAGGCATTGCATAAGCCAAGTAAAATCAGTCCCTAAACTGGGTTATGAGGCAGGGAGGTGTGAGGGGAAGTAGCAAGAACTTCCTTTGTGTTTTTAATGTGTTAAGACTGTTTTAGTTCAATGTGAGGCATGATCAGGAAGAACATATGTCCAAGTTTCTCTTGTTTTGAAGTGTTGATTGGTATAACTAAGAGAATGCTAAAATAGCTCTATAGACACATCGAAACATTTCTAAAGTAACATCATAGCCTGTTCCAAGGGTGGTGAGAGGGAAAGAGGGTTTGTTGTATTCTCGTGGTGACATGTAACTGGCCCTTTGGACAAGTGGTACCACCCCAGTCACATTTTTGGGGATCCCACCTTAGCAGCTGGGACTGAAACAAGAGCTGTCATGGTTCGCCTGGAGCTGGCTCGCCTCTAGTGTCTGTGGCAAGGCATCTCTGTTTCAACAGCTACTTCCTATGCCCTTTTCTGTAGAATCCATTACATCAAGAAGGATTTCTATGGGGACAGGGACTTGGTCTGTCTTACTCCCATATCCACAGAAATTAGTATGTGCATATTTGTTGAATGAATAAACAAAGCACCACATCGATTAGGAAAACCTGGGTTTAGTTCCCAGTTCACCTAATTATTAACTAGAGGCTTCTAAGCAAGTCATGTAGAATTCTTGGGTCTGTACAATGGGAAAATAGCACCTGTCTTATTAAATTCACAGGATGCTCATGAGGATCAAATAAAACACTTGGCACAGCATTATAATTCATAGAAGGAGATAAAGGGGAGCTCTGTCACGTAGTGTGTTCTCTGCCAGGTGCTTTACCTCCAACACAGTGTTACAATCTCATGACAGTTATCATTGCCTTCATCTTTTAAATGAGGCCACTAAGGTTCATAGAAGCTCAGGCCATGCACTAAGTCAGTGGCAAGCCAAATGTGTGAGAGCCTCTCTGTCTGACTTTGCAAAAGCCCATGTTCTTATTCTCTATACTGCACAAAAGTGAGGTAATTTTATTGAAACGCTGACATTTAAATGTAAGTTTTTACAGAAACTTATCATAGAAGGTCAAAAGTCATTCTCAAAGGACATAGCAATGGCACCAGACTCTGTCTAGGAAGAGACATCTTTGCCCTAATTAGCATCCTGGTTCCCAGCAACCTGTATATCATGACATTTGCACCCATGTCTGTGGGAACTGTGCTGATGGGGCTTTTGCAAACAGATCTCATCTGCTGATGCTCCTTTTCCTCATTTCTGCTCAGATCTCCATTTAGTGATGCATGTTCGGTATGCTGAGTACAGAATAATTTTGCCTAGTAGGCTATATTTGGTGAAATTCTTTACCCCCTTTTTCTTGCATCATTTTTCCTACAGCAGTTAGAACAGTCTTGAGTGATTCGAGTGAGGACAAAACATGGCCTAAGTGATGGGAGAGCATTGTACCTAAGACAGAGGACGTGCACGGAATCCCCACGCTGCCTGGCTTATCTTGGGGACCTTGGACTCAGAGCTCAGCCTCCTCTGTTAGAACAGTGAAAAGAGCAAATGGTTATATGAGAAGTGTCTCAGAGGATCACTGTGTGTGAAAGATCCAGTTATATGCAGTTCTGTGCCTGAGATCTTGCACATGAGATACATGAGAGCTTCCTTCCTTCTTTTATTTATCTTTGGTGTTGGAAGTAATTGCTGAGAATCAAGGTTCTAGTCCCAGACCTTGAGCCAGTCACTTCACCTTGCTGGGTCTTAGTTTCTCCATCTGTAACAAAGTAGTTCAGTTAGGCAATCTGTATGTTTAAACTTGGGATTCTGTCAAAAATCAAAGACCTGCCCTAGCTGGGTTCGATTCCTGTCCAGGGCACATGCCCAGGTTGCAGGCTCGATCCACAGTAAGAAGCTTGCAGAGGGCAGCTGATCAATGATTCTCTCTCATCATTGAAGTTTCTATCTCTCTCTCCCTCTCCCTTCCTCTCTGAAATTAATAAAAAATATATTTAAAACACACACACAAAGATCTATCACGTGGAATGGGAAATGCTGTCATAGGGTGCTGGGGGCGCTGAGAGTACTGGGGAGCAGAACCAATTCAGCCCTGAGAAGGTGGGTTGGGGGCTACAGAACAAGAGCTCAAGGAAGTCTTCGTGGGACCACAGTACTTCAGCTGATTGTTGAAGAAGTATAAGAGCTGTTTACACATGGAGAGGAACCGCATATTTATTAGTTTCTGTAAAACTTTAAAGTGAGAGAAAACAAGTAAGGTTAAAAAACAGCCAGTTTGTCAATAAAAGTTGGACAGGTGACTATTTCATATATATACATGTTTATGTTGTGAATATGGGGAGAAGGTTAGGAAAGAAGAAAAATAGCTCAAAGTACTAAGAAATTTACTCTTGATTTCAAATGTGATGGGGAGCTACATAAGGGGAGAGGAAGGCCTGATCAGAAATACACTATAAGGAGAATAAGGAGACTATCAGGAGAATAGATTGTAAGAGGCCAAACAGAGGCAGGCACACAACAGGAGGCAGTCTCAGGAATTCTCAGTATAAGCATGGCATATTTGTGGGCAGTGAAGAGACCATGTGGCTGCAGGAACAGTGGTTATGTGCTGACATGAAAGGGAAATAAGAAAGGCCAGGCCAGTGAAGTCAAACATCAAATACTCAAATATAACTAAAAGGAAGTAGAACCTTTTCCGTTTTTCTGATTTGTGTGCAATTACACACAGAGGTCAGTTTTACGTATATACATATGCTAAGCAAAGTAAAATGTCCCTCCAATCCCCTCTCAAATAGAGATAGATTTATACATTTCTATGTGACCCTTAGGATTGAACATGGATGTTAGTAAAACATCACCTTGTGGCCAGGAGGCTTCCTGAGGCAAGAAAATCACTCTCTTACATTTGTTCTGGCTTAGAATCAAAACTTCGGCACTTTTCGGTAGAGTAGATAGTGAGATTACATTTAGAAACAGAGTCAGTACCCCCTGCTTCCTTGGTGGTCACTGCCATTTTGTCACTCATTAACAGAATTATACCCCTCATACCACTTCTATTCTCTCACTACATCATTGAAATCTCAAAATGTGAAAAGTGGAACTATGGTATTTTAATACAGAAATATTTACTGAGTATCTGTTATTTCCTGGGAGGCAGCCAGATCTAGAGGGAAAAAAAAAAGGACAGTTATTAGGAGAATTAAACAAAATTGTATGACGCATGTAAGGTTCCTAGCACAGTGCCTGGCATAAGAGCAGCTCAACTATTAATGCCCCCCTTCTTTAAGCCCCTAGGATATAAGGTCAAATGATAAATAAAGAACAGCTTGCACCTGCTGGGATTTATAGCCTTATTTGAAAGATGAGATGTAATGAATAAAAATAATCTTTCTAATGCTTCACAGTTTACAAATCACTTTCACATTTGCTATTTCATGTCAAGCTTCCAATATCAATTAAATAACCAGGACAAGGCATATTATTAGCCCCACTACACAGATGAAGAAGTTGACATCCAAACAGGTTAGGTGATTGAACAAGACCAGATTGTTATTAAGTGTCAGGGTAGGTCTCCCTGGCTCAAGCATTTACACTGTGGTAGATACAAGGTATCTAAACTAAATTCTAGCCTGCCTGTGGTAGAGTTAATAGTGGATAGTTTCAAAGTAGAAACAGTGCTAAGGGAACCTTGAAGAGAAGAGGTTCATTCTGCCTAGAACTCTGCCCTCTAGTATAGCTTCTTGCTAGTTTTCAGTATTCACTTCTGAGGTGGTCATTATTTCCCTGGCCTTTTGCCCCTGTCTGAGTTGGTGTGGGATTCCAATAATGCCCTAGAAACTGGGCTCATCTGTTGAGCGTTTTTACCCTGTCCCCCTTGAATGATCACTGCTTACTGTAATCATCCAGGGCGTGCAGCCAGCTTTGTGCCACAGCCTCTAGAAGCCACCTGATGTTAAAAGAACCAACTACCACTTCACAGGTCTTGCCGCCTTCAGCCTAATTGTGATTTGAATTCTTGGGTCCCCTTAGGGGAAACCAGTGCTCCCGTCTTCTGATCTTTCTCAACTTTTGTACAACCATCTCCCTGGCAGGTTTAGAAACCCCATTGGCCAAATTCATTGTGGCACTGACTCAGGGTCCTCAGTGGTCTGGGGCTTCTGAGTGGCTTATATGACTTGTAGGAATATAGAGAAAAAGGAGAGAATGCAACTAAGCGTACTGTTATTCTGAGGAAGGGAGGAAGAGTATAATATCTGCTCTCGAGAAGATAAGACACACTTAGATGATGTCACTAGATAGCACTAGACTCAATCTGAAAAATTTATCTTGAGTGCTGCTTTAAATGCATTCAACCTATGCAATAGCCCAATGAGTAGGTATTAGTATTCCCATTTTATGGAGGAGATAATTGAGGCTCATATATATATATATATATATATATATATATATATATATATATACACACACACACACACACATGCCTTGCTCAAGTCCCCACAGCCAGGAAGTGGCAAAGCTGTGGTTGAGGATGAATTCCTCTGACTGAATGTACTATTCTTTTCTCTTAATACCAAAGTTGCAGTAGATGATCAAGTTCCAGATCATGCGGCTCAGATGCCAAGTGTTATTGGATCCTAGTGTGGGATGAAGCATGTGGGGAAGGTTTTCTGAAGAACCTGGGAGCTTAAAGATGCGTTTGGAAAAGCAAGGCAGAGGGAGGAGGACATCCGTGGGAACAGCGTGTACAAGGCTGTGGAGGTGGGAATGACTTGGGCGTAAGTGGAGGTGTGTGGCTCACGGTCTCCCAGGAGTGGAAAGTGCATTGTGAGGAGGAGGACAGCTTGGTTTGTCTATTAGCCTAAATATGCCTCCTACTTCCCTTCCCTCAATAGCTGTGGGGACCAGCCCTCCGTGAGTTTGAGGAGACCCACTGAGAGCAGGAATTTGGCTCCCCTGCAGACCATGCTGATGAGAGGTTTATTTCAAGCCATATTTTAAACTTTCTGTTGAAAAACATCCCTAAATCCTCTAACAGAAGACAGATGTCTGCCTGAACAAATACCAGCTCTCACATAATTTGTTTTTATTTCCCCAGCATTTGCCTATTGAATCTGACAACCTCCTATAATTATACATTTTCCAGAATGAATTATGGAGTGCATGTCCCATGTATGTGGCTCACGCTGCTATTGGTTCATGGAGTGTGTGAATGTACGGTGCCTCTCTTCAGGGTACCATATTCTGTCTGCCTCAGTACCTTCACCTGGAAATTGTGATCCTTATCTTTTGGGTTAGTACCTCTAGCACTAGATATATCAATGCCCTGGTTGGTTAGGGGCTAAAGAGTACCCTGTTCAAATAATTCAGTACAGTTAGCAGTGTAGCATGAGCCTTGAAGTTTAGACAGACTTGGCTTTGAATTTTTTACCTCCTACCTGCAAGTTATTTAATCTCTCTGAGTCTCAGTCTCCTCATCTTTAAAATGGTGTTGAAAATAGCCTACTACATAGCAGGTATTAAATAAATGGCAGTTGCTATTATTATTGTTATTTTCCTTCTAGTCTGGACCTTTTATATTAGTTGCTAGCTAATCTTTATTGGGGAGTAGGGCATTTTGCTATTGGGGAGTAGTGCATTATGCCATTTAATCTTACTAGTTACCATGTGAGATTGTTGCTATTATTACCCCCACTATAACAGATAAGGAAACTGAGATTAGAAGATGTTAAATAACTGCCCAAAGGAGGTCACACAGCTAGAAGAGGCAGACTCAGGGTTAGAACCTGCATTCTGACCCAGAACCTGAACTTATAACTGCTTCATTAGCTTCATCATAACTCATAACTAATTCCTTAGTCTTCTTTCTAAGACAGAGATACTACCTTATACACCAAGTCTGGCTGTTTCTCTGTGTCTTAGCTCTTCCCTTGATAAGGCTATCTAGTGCCGCCTTTTACTGCCAGTCCTTCCCACGAATTCCAGCCCAGTACCTACAGATCCGATGGCCTCCCGCTTCTGGTATTGATCTCTGAATATTGCTCCTTCTGTTCTCTGCTTGCTGGGCAATGATTTTTTCCTTCTTCCAGCAAACTTTCACCAACTATGTACTATATTCCAGGTCCAATTAAGACACTGGCAATAACAAAACAAATTAAACAGGGCTAGTGTTTTTCTAGCTGGTATAGCTCAGTTGTTGAGCATCAACCCATGAACCAAGAGGTCACCAGTTCAATTCCTGGTCAGGGCACATGCCCTGGTTGTGGGCTCAATCCCAGTAAGAGACTATAGGAGGCAGCAGGCAGCCAATCAATATATCTCTCTCACTCCCTCTCCCTTCCTCTCTCTCTCTAAAATAAATAAAAACATATTTAAAATAATAGAGACATGCCACTGTCATTCCTAACCCATTTCTTTCTTTAACTTCCATATATAATTTATCATCATGACCTGTTGCTTTTATCTCTTAAACACTTATATCTCTTGAATATGTATGTTTTTCACTATCTCCATTGTCATCCTACAGCTCGAATTACTATTATTTTTCATTGAACTACTGCACTAGCCTCCTTAGTGATATTCCCAATACTGCAGCAACACTGATCTTTGAAAAAGGTAAACCTGCTTAAAATATTTTAATGACTTCCCATTGCTATTAGCACTATGGAAACAAAAATATAGAAGCCCACATATTTGAGTGAAAAACAGAAGGGAGTTAGTTGTACCAGCATACGATGACTGGATAGTCTTTAAAGATCCTTCTAGCTCTAACAACCAAGATTTGACTTGGTCTAGATGGAACTATGCAGCCCCATCTCTAGCTGACACTTACCCTCTAATGACTGACTATTCTCCAGTTACCCCCAAGCAGATGGCTCTACCTACTTTAGTGACAGGACCAATTCAAGAAGAAAGGTTTTCATTCATTTATCCATTCATTCCACAAACATTCACTGAGCATCCATTTTGTTTCAGGTCCTAGCTGGGTGCTAAATATACAGACTCCACTCATTGAACTATGGTAACTGCCCCAGTTACTGATGTTGCATCGCTGATCAATAGGCCGAACATAGGCCTGCTCCCTGTTCTCATAAGGATTAAATACTAGAATGACTCCTACTTACTGCGTGGGGAAATTCACTGTCTATTAGGAAAGACATTGTTCATTTATTTACTCAACATTTACTGAGTACCTACTAAGTGCCACACCCTGGGGATATAATGCTGAATGAGCAGATGAAACAGACACAAAATTGTCATAATTAGCATATGGAGTGGTAAATGCAAGATTAGAATTCTGTGTAAGGAGCTGCAGGAACCCAGAGGAGGGAGACTTGAATTCTACATGCAGGATCAGGGAGGCCTTTTCATTGGAAATGACTGGTAGAATTAGCCCTTAAAAATATGTAGGGTACTGTGTTACTGCTAGGTACTTGAATGAGCACCAAATTTAAGCAAAATATTACATTTGACATTTCTGCCAGGCTTTGCTCTTTACAGAGAAAATTACTTCCAGTACTTATAACACTGTATTATATTGATGAGAAAACTAAGGTTCAGGGGTATGAAGCGACTTTCGCAAAGGCACAAAGCTGGTGAGTGACAGGATCAGGATTCCAGCTCAAATATGTCCAACCTCAAGCTTTTCTCTCTTCACTTTACCCTACCAAATGCACCGATTTTTTCGAGGCTCTGTCATTTGGCCTTAAACATATCATAATTTTATTTATAATTCCTTGTATTACAGCCTTCTAACTGTCATGTTCAGTTCAAGGCTCTCCATGTGAAACCAGTGCAAGCCTGCTCTGGAGTCAGAGTTGTGCAGAAGAGATTTATTGTCTCAGGAATATTGGTTTTCACTTGACATTAATTCTTACTTTGTTTCCTGAGCTCCTACCATCTCAGTCATACCTGCATTTTCCCGGCAAATCTCAGGTTCTCTTTTCAAGCAGCAGGTGCTATTCCCTCTCCACCCCTCAATAAGTAGTTGGCCCCTGCCATTTGATTTCCCTTTCAGGTGGATAATGAAATCAATGCATTGGCCTTAATGGAACTCAGTAAAAGAGCAGAGCAAGGCAGAAGTCATGGCACTCAATTCCTCCAAGTGCAAAGCACCATGCTAGGCACTATAGGGAAGCAGAAGAAACTGACCACATGGGAGTCAGAGTCACTGTTTCAATCTGACTGATTGGTTGCTCTGTTATTATGAGGCTCATTTTTCTCAGCTGAGTATGGTCCTATCAGTCCTGTCAACCCCGCCGATCTGTGGAGGGTCATCTGCCATATGGCTGTAAAAGTACTTTAATAACTGAAACAGTCTTATTCACATCACATGTGGTTCCCTAATGATCATGGTTATGATCTGTTTTTTTTAAAGAATGGGTAGACGGTAATGAAACCTTGGTTTGGCTGACCAAGACCAGAGATCAGATAAAGCCAGTCAAGCCCTCATCTATATTTGCACATGAGGTGTACTCCATCATACAGCACTTTAATTTTTATTGTTTTTTTTCTTTTTTAGAGAGAGAAAGGAAGAAGGAGAGAGAGAAACATCAATATGAGAGCATAACATCAATTGGCTGCCTCCTGCATGCCCCCTACCAGGATTGAGCCCACAACCCTGTGCATGTACCCTGACAGAATCAAACTGGCCACCTTTTGGTGCACGAGACAATGCCTAACCAACTGAATCACTCCAGCCAGGGCCATCAAACAACACTTTAAATATATTATTTGTATACATGTGTTTCTATGCAAGTTTCCTTGTAACCCCTTGCTTTTGTTGTTTGTTTTGTGGTAAAAACATTTAATATGAGATCTACACTCTTAGTGTTAAGAACATTTAATATGAGAGCTACCCTCGTAACAAATGTTGAAGTGCACGATACTTGTATTGTTAACTATAGGCACTTATGTTGTACAACAGATCTCTATAACTTTCATTTAGAATAACTGAAACTTTATACCCATTGAAAAACTCCTGATTTTCCCCACCCTCCGGTCCCACAATTGCATTCTCTGCTATTATGAGTTTGAATATTTAAATACTTTATAAGTGGAATGATGCAGTGTTTATCCTCCTGTGACTAATTATTTAATTTAATAAAATGTCATCCAGATTCATTCATGTTGTTGCAAATGGCAAGATGTTCTTCCTTTTCAAGTTGAATAATATTCCATTTTATGTATATACCACATTTTCTTTATTCATTCATCTGTTGATAGACATTTGGGTTGTTTCCATATCTTAGCTATTTTGAATAATGCGGCAATGAGCATGGGAGTGCAAGTATCTCTTCAAGATCCTGATTTTAGTTCTTTTGTATCTATACCCTGAAGTAGAATGACCCTATTGTATGATAGTTTTTATTTTTAATTTTTTGAGGAACTCCATACTATTTTCCATGTACCATTTTACATTTATCTGAAGAAGACTTACAAATAGCCAACAGATATATGAAAAGATGTTCAACAACATTACTTATCATAAAAATGCTTATCAGATCAAAATTACAATGAGATATCACCTCATACCTGTTAGGATGGCTATTATCAAAGAAACAAAAAAGGTAACTGGTGTTGGCAAGGACATGCAGAGATTGAAATCCTTGTATACTCCATCCTTCGTAAGCTCTTTGCTTGACTTAAAGCTCTGTACTCTTCTGATTTTTCTTACCTCTTGACCATTCCTTTTCTGTGTATCCTCCTCTCCTTCTTAACATGTAAGTGTTGGCATTTCCTCTGTCTATACTCACTCTCTTAAGTTATTTCATCCAGTCTTGTGGCTTGAAATAACATCAATATTTTGGTGACTCAGATGTATATTGTCTCTAGCTCCAACTTTGTCCCAAGTTATCTATTCCATAATATCCCATATATATATTCATGGAACTAATTTTTAACTGGGTGTTTAGATCAAAGAACTAAGATTAATTTTTGACTTTTGTTTACCTCTCACATCCTATATCCAATCATTCAGCAAATCTTGTTTTTCTCTAACTTCACAATTAATCCCAAGTCTGATCACATCTAAGGTATTCTACTTCAGAGGTCTGGTCTAAGATCATCTAAATTACCCAGTTGTCTTCTAGCTTCCACACTTGCTCATATTCTAATCTTTACATAAAAAAATAAGGTCTTACTACTCTTCTTAAATGTCCTAATGGCTTTACATCTCAGAGTAAAATTTCTAGTCCTACTTTAGCCTACAAGGCCTTACATGTTCTACCACCCTGTGATCTCACCAACCTCCTCTCCTACCACTTTTCACCTCACTTGTTTTGCTTTACTGCCTTTATTGCTGTATGTTAGGGGGTGGGCACAGAGGAAAAGGTAACTCTCTCCCTGAAAGATACATAAAGGTGCCAGAGAAAGAGATTGCTTATATTCACAGAGCTAGTCACATCACAGCCGTTGATCATACTTACTGAATTAGTATGTAAAGAAGAACAAGTCAACCAAGAGAAAATGATGGTCAGTGGAATGACTATTATGTTGTAGAGCCTGCATTTCTAATAGTTAGAAAATATGTAAGTTCTGCTCCCACATCACTTATTTCCAGAGTTTATTTCTAGACATACTCTTATAGAAAAAAAAGTGTTTTTTAAATGTTCATCTGTTTCCACTCTAAACTCATTTAGAACTAGAGTGTTTGGGTTGGATCCCAAATCATTTGAAATATGGGCTGTGATCAAGCTTCCTACTGGATTGTGCTGATGACTATAGGTGGTGTGTAACCCACACAAATGGAAACCACATTCAGATCCAACTACGTGATCCACCCACTGTAGATCTCAGAACACTGCTTCCACATTATGACTTGGTCCCTGCTCTCCAAAGAACACTTGAATAGTCCTTGTGCCTAGGACTTAACAAAAACAGAAAAGCAATGGCATATGTATATGTATGGTAAATTGTTACAATAATGGTCTCCAAAGAAACACAGGTCCCTGAGTTAATGCCCATTTGCAATGCAATATGGACACTCTCCCCATCGAGAGGTGGAATCTGTTTCTCTACCATCTAGGTCTAGGCTGGCCTTATGACTTTCTTTGACAGACACAGAATGTGGAAGAAGAGACACTAATTTCTGAAGCTAGGCATTAAGAGCCCTTGCTCTTTTGCTTTCATGCTATTAGAATGCTTCTGTCATTATGTGGAAAAAGTCGTCTAACCTGCTAGAGCATGAAAAACCATGTAAAGGAAAACTAGGCACCCCAGGTGACTGTCACACCAACTGCTAGACATGTGAATGAGACTATCTTAGATCATCCAGCCTAGCTGACCATTAGCTGACTGCAACAACATAAGGGATACCTTGTGAGATTAGCAGAACTGCCCAGCTGAGTCCAGCCCAGATTGCTTATAGATACAGTTGTGAGCAAATATATGATTGTTACTATAACCCACTAAGTTTTGGCATGATTTGTTATATAGCAATCGATCATTGCCATATTGTAGAATTAACTGCTTAAAGTTTAATATTGTTATACTAGGGGATCAGTGCACGAGATTCATGCACTGGGGTATGGGGGGCGGGGGGAGGTGGTGAGTCCTTAGCCTGGCCTGCGCCCTCTCGCAGTCCGGGACCCCTCAGGGGATGTCTGACTGCTGGCTTAGGGGATCGGGCCTAAGCCGGCAGTCTGACATCCCTCTCACAGTCTGGGGCTCTTACAGTCTGAGACCCCTCGCTCCTTACCGACCGCCTGCAGTGGAGGCGGAGAAGCTCCTGCTACTGCTGCTGAGCTTGCCAGCCGTGAGCCCTGTGTTGAGCATCTGCCCCCTGGTGGTCAGTGCACGTCATAGTGACCAGTTGTTCTGCTGTTCAGTCAATTTGCATATTAGGGTTTTATTATATAGGATATCCAAAGATAATTATTACATGTTCCCCAAATATTGCCAATTTTGAGGCAGGATGGTTAAGTTGCAAGGGCTTTGTCTTTGCAAATTTGGATTCTGGTCATCTGAATATCTCACCTAAAATCTTTCTTATCTGAAAAACAGGGAAAGTAGTTTTAACTTTATAGGCTTAGTGTGAGGATTGAATGCCCAAAAAGCAGTGAGGTGCATGGTGACTTGTACATGGACTTACTCAATAAATGTTAATTTGAACCCCCTATTGTCCTGCAGCCTTACCTAAAGTGGGTGCTTTATATAGGAATGTGGAATTTCATTGAATTTTATTCTCTGTTTGATTTTACTTTTGAAGTTTTCTATCTTGTCTGATAACCTTTATATCACTAGAAGAGAATATGAAATTAAACTTGCTAGTAACGATATACACACACACAATATACGCACATACACTCATCAAATAATGATTTGAGAGGAGATAGGTATGTGTTTTCCTGAGTTTATTAGATAAATATTGGGGATAAAGAAGAAGAAAAGGTGTTAATAAAAGAAGTATGTGAACAAGGGAGTGCTTTGGGAGTGTTAAAATGTTTTGGAATTAGAGAAAGGGAATGGTTGTAAAACATTGTGAATGTACTGAATTGTTCATTTTTTTTAAATATATTTTATTGATTTTTTACAGAGAGGAAGAGAGAGGGATATAGAGTTAGAAACATTGATGAGAGAGAAACATGGATCAGCTGCCTCTTGCACACCCCCTACTGGGGATGTGCCCGCAACCAAGGTACATGCCCTTGACCGGAATCGAACCTGGGACCGTTGAGTCCGCAGGCCGATGCTCTATCCACTGAGCCAAACCGGTTTCGGCCTGAATTGTTCATTTTAAATGAACAATTTTGTTAGGTGAATATCACCTCGATGAAAAAAAAAACCCTACTAATTATGGTCTGCATTGGAATTGATGAAGCTGTGAAAAGTGAAATAGAAAAAATGTGAGGCCCTATAGTGAATAGAAAGGGACTGGTGTAATCAGTTCAGCAAGGAATAATGCAGTTATTATTTGGATCAGGGGGTCATGGAGAAGGTTATAACCAGCTAGTTGGCTGGCCAAGCAATTTGAGAAATAGAGGAGAGGGTATATATATCTTTCATTAGTCTAGAATGCTATCTGACTTTCCTGAGGCAAAAACTCATATGCTAATATTACTTGTTAGTTTGGAAGGGAGGCACTCTCAGTACCAAGAGTGAGAGCAGAGGGGAATTAATATAGGGAAGGAGGTAGAGTAAGTATACATAGGCATGCATTTGGCTGGTCACATATTTGCAACAAACATACTTGGTTTCTCAGTCTCTCTCCTCTCCCATTAGTGAAAATGTGCTCTGTTGAGCATCAGTTCCCATATAGTTCACGGTGTGGAACCTAGCCCCCAGAGCTGCTGGGGAAGGTAGTTCCCAGACAGCAGATGCGTCAGCAGAGTGAGTCACAGGGTATAGAGTGAGTCACCCAGGAGGTGGGTGGTGTGCAAGCCAGCAGCACTCCATGCTGGCCCACCTGTAGCTTGCAGCCTCTTGGGCCTGGGTAGGTGAGCCAGTGGGAGTGCGTGGGCATCAAGCAGGTCCCAGAACACCTTGTACCTCAACAACAGCAGGGAATCACTGGGTGCAGGAGGCAAGAATTGCATAATACAAGATACAAGCCCAGGTTCCATTGGATTATTCCTGCCACATAAAAATCTAGAGCTACAACCACAATGGGCTTAGCTGGAAGAACAGTCAAAGTGCTGAGGCAACATGGCCCCCACCATGAAGATGGTGAAGGACCTCACTCCTATGAAGAGAAAACCCCTTCTTGTGCAACTTCCAAAGTATGGGTGGTTGCTAGGTGATTTCATCAGTACCATCAAGGAAAATCCATGACTGAGCAAATCTGGGGAGGTAAATAACTTAATTGGGTATGCTCATCTAGACTATTTTCTAATTGCTATTCTCCAGGCCACAGCAATTTGACATTATTTTGTAAACACTGAACATTTTATACCCTAATCCCCAGCAATGCTATTTCTAGGTAAAAATCTAAAAGACACTCTTAAAATGAATACCTAGAAGATATGATGCTAAGTGAAATAAGTCACACAGGCAGAGACAAATGCCATATGATTTCACTTACATGTGGAATCTAAAAAATAAAATAAATAATGAAACGAAAGAGAAACAAACTCGCAGAAACAGAGAACAAATTGATGGTCACTAGATGGGAAGGGGGTTGTGATGATGGGTGTAAAAGGGGAAAGGGATTAAGAAGTTCAAATTGCCAGTAATTAAAATAGTCATGGGGATCTAAAGTACAGCATAGGGAATATTAAAATAATATTGCAATAAATATGTGTGGTGCCTGATGGGTACAGGACTTACCAGGGGGATCACCTCATAAGGTATATAAATGTCTAATCACTATGTTGTAAACCTGAAACTAATATAATATTATATGTCAATTGTAATTGAAAAAGAAATTTATTAAATAATAAAAATAATTAAGTAAAATTAATAAACAAAGTAAAGGTTATGAACAGATAACAGTGTCTCATGAAACATGGATTATCATTAATTTCATTCTACATATCCACCATTTATTATTATTTTTTAATCCTCACCTGAGGATATTTTTCCATTGACTTTTTTTTTTTAGAGAGAGTGGAAGACAGAGGGAAAGACAGAGAGAAACACATTGCTTGGTTGCCTCATGCACGCACCCTGACCAAGGTCCGGACCGGGGAAGAGCCTGCAACTGAGGTATGTGCCCTTGACCAGAATCAAACCTGGAACCCTTTGGTCCACAGGCCGATGCTCTATCCACTGAGCCAAACTGGTTAGGGCTACATACGCACCATTAAGAAAAAACAAACGTATTTCTTCCCATTTTGAATCTCAGTTGCATCATAACATGGAGCACTTGAAATTTTTAGACTATAGTGACTTATGTACCACCTTTGTGCATAATGTTTCCTTCGCCTGCTGTGCTCTTTTTGTAGCTACTCTTTCTCATCCTCCAAGCCACAGCCTAAGTAAATATTCCTCCTTTGGGAAGGAGCAGGGGAGCATTTCTAGAGACCAAGGTAGTTGCCTGGTCTATCCATGAGGCCAGCCCTCTGTGAGTAGTGATAAGGTAATGTGATCATCAACCCAGCACAGGTTAATAGATACCCTCTATTATGTGGTAGGTAGAATAGAATCATGGAAATTATGATGAGCTTCCTAGTAGAGGGTACATGTTTTACTAGATAGGAAACTGGAAGAAAAGATGACCAGGCATGATGAAGCAAGTGTGAGCAAAGGCATGAAAGAGAGATAGCATAAAATACTTTCCAGGAAGAATGAGAGGTCTATTTTTTTTTGTCATGTTAGTATAATAGTAGGAAACTAGAAGCTGGTCAGTCCAATATGTTGATCTGGAGCTAAAGACAGAAAGGTTTTGAGTATCTTGTTAATTTAGTGCTACTTTATATTAGTAACAATGTGAAATCATTGAATGACTTTGGGCAGAAAGGACATAATCAAAGTTTTCTTTAGGAAAACTACTTGACCATGGTTTATAGAAAAAAATGGATAGTAGATACTCAAAACCTCTTAAAGGAGCCAGAATATGCACATGGCGTGTGGGTGTCAAGGATATTTTGGACACTAAGCCATACTGGAAGGACTGTTAATATGTTTCTGAAACAGGAAATGAAGCATGGTCCACAATGGGGGGAAAAGTCATGAAGTTAAAAGCGATGAGGATTATCAGTAAGTCGGGATGGAGAGTTGTAAGCACCTCAGTGCAAGAGGTGAAGGCTAGGATGCTGAGTGTAGCAAAGGTTTGGGAATCCTGCTTGTGTTTAACTGTGAAGTAGGGGACCATGTCTAAAGGCTGAACAGAACTACTATGAAGGGCCAGGATGGAAAATGCATGAGATGGGCCTATTTGAAAGTGAGAATAATGGTTTAACAGGTGATATAAAGAATTTAAAGAGGTCTGGTGGCCATGGACTGATCTTTTGCCTTAGATTTAGGGAGCTCAAATTATTCTAGGTGTACCACTTTACCCTTTTCAAGTCTCTGAACTATGCCATGCAAAGGCTTCTGCAAAAAGAAGTCAGACAAATGCTTAAAAGCATACCGGAGTTCTAATGGAACCAGTGACAAATTAGTATAAGTTAGCCACACAACCAAGTTAGGCCACTACATTTTCTCAAAAGATAGGCAGGTGTACTTTTGAGTGCTTGACTTACTTGAGTACCACCATGGAGCTTTTTTTCTCCCTGTAAAACATGAAAAATTAGAGTTGTGGCCATGCCAGATATAACAATATTCATTTGTTTAATTATAAAATCAAGGCTGCTCTTAGTGTGGGTCATTTTTTAAATGTTAAAAATAAAAGTAAAACACATAATTAAGCTGACAAAAGATAAAGACCCTGATGCTCCAAGTTGAAGGCAGTTCATTTATATGCATCTGGGTCCCTGAAGGCAACACAGTTTATTAAAGTTACGAAGGCAGGAATGTGATAAAATATTTTATGCACTTCTTTAACGGCTAAATTGCTTTGACACTTTAAAAATCCACAAGATGCAGTCAATTAGGATGCCTTGTTAACTAGTTGTTTCTCTTTTTGAAATAGTCCAGACCCTAAAGCTAAGCCCTCATCCTTTTTTTATTTGACTAAAGCATCTATATACTATCCATGGTTGGTCACATAATCAGAATATCACAGGTGCAGACCCCAGGAGTTTATCATTATTAACAATAATGAATTGAGAGGATCCATGTTCACATGACTCAACCATGTATCCCTTTCTTTCTTTCATTCTTCTCTTCCTTCTTATCTCCCTCCCTCCCTTGGTCCTTCCTTCCTACCTTCCTTCTTCCCTTTCTTTCTTCCTTCTTTTCTTCCTTCCCTTTTTCTTTTCCTCCCTCCTTTCCTGTTTGTCCCCCACTACCAGTACCATTTCCCCCCTCTCTTCTTATCACAGTCTCAAGACTATGCTATTTATGAAATCCTCTTTGAATTTTAGAGTTAATGATTTAATGCCAGTTTTCTAATTGAAGTAGGAATATTTTTTTTAAAATATATTTTATTGATTTTTTACAGAGAGGAAGAGAGAGGGATAGAGAGTTAGAAACATCGATGGGAGAGAAACATCTATCAGCTGCCTCTTGCACACCCCCTACTGGGGATGTGCCCGCAACCAAGGTACATGCCCTTGACCGGAATCGAACCTGGGACCTTTCAGTCCGCAGGCCAACGCTCTATCCACTGAGCCAAACCGGTTTCGGCTGAAGTAGGAATATTTTTTATAACTCTTCAAAGTTGATATTCAGTGTCCTCTGATACTCTTCTTGCCACAGTCACTTATCACCTTCCAAAGATGTTCAGTATCTCTCTTAACCTTTTGCACTCGGATGTCAAGTGTGACTCGACATGGTTAGCATTAGAATAAAGGAATCGAGAAAAAAGCAAGCGAGTGCAAAGGGTTAATAAATCTATCTCTTGGAAATGTCTTCCCTAAAGTCACTCAGTTGTATCTCTCTGTATTTTCTCTTGAGTGGATGATTCTCTCCTCAAACTCTCTTTGCTACTTCCAACACACCCCTTTTTCTTAACCTAGAAAATCTCTTTACTGTCATATCTATGCACCATGTCCATTTCTTTCCTCATGTCTGTTCTTAGTGCTCCTCCAGAAATTCTTTTGTTTGTCTAAATTCTTTAAGTATCTTCCTCACTGATACAATCCTTACTGAACTCTGTTAATACTTCTGGTTAGTACCAACCTGATATACGTCATTGACTGGAATGTTACAGGGGGATATATATATATATATATACACACACACACACACACACATACACATACACATACATACACACACACACTAGAGGCTGTTGCATGAAGATTCATGCAAGAATAGGCATTCCTTCCCCTGGCTTCACTCCTAGCCACCTGGGAGCCTGCAAGGCTTCGCTCTGCGCCGCTCCTGTAGCTCCCTCCACCCCCGCCCTCCCACTCATAGCAGACGTCCCACCCCACCCGGCTGCTCCAGGCCTGTGTATGCAAATTAACCCGCCATCTTTGTTGGGTTAATTTGCATACTCACTCCTGATTGGCTGATGGTGTCAAGGAAGTATGGTCAATTTGCATATTTCTCTTTTATTAGTGTAGATGTTGTTCCATTTAGAGGCTATTTTGAAGTATCTTTCCACTGATTGTTTATGGGAAAGCAGGAGTATTAAAGAGTCCAGAGCTGGCACTAGACCTCACACAGTAAGGAGCTGAGAAAGCTTCATGAGCTGAGAAAGTCTCTAGTTGCTCAAAATTTATAGAATTCTCGATCACATTCAGTTGAATATTCTACTGTGCAAGAGGGCAGTGAAACATGTGGAGTGACCCACAGGGAGTTGAGAACAGTGACTAGATATAAAAGGCAGATGATATTCCAACATTGAAGCAAGCAGACATAATTTTGGTTGGCCTATCAGTTAGGCAGCAGGTGACAAAGTGAGTTCCATGGAGGTTAAGTGACATTTCTGAGCTTATATCTTCACTAAGTAGTAGACTTAGGCATGAATACAGAGTAAAGCAGTCTTAGGAAGATAAGATTACAAAGTATCTTATCAGAACCAGAGCAATGGACTCTTGGCTTCCCTCAGCATTTCTAGTACACCTCTCACTTACCAGGATGTCTAAGATTATAGTTGCTTGTGTGTCTCTTTCTTGGGTTAAAATGCTCTCTAAAAGCAGAGCCTAGACCTCATTCATTTTATATCACAGCAGCACTGAAATCCTGTTTGGGGACCCTGGGTGATAAAGACTTTAATGAATTTCCTTTGAACACACTTGGCAGTTATGCTTCCAGGTAATGCTTGGTTCCCCCAAGCTGAGGCAACTGACCTGATGGTTTTGTCTGGGACTCTCATCCCACTACTCTAACCTAAATTCCCTTCCTCTTGCCTCCTACTTAGTCTTTCCCACTGGCATACCTGCATCCTCACTCCCACACAACTCTCATGTCTAGGTACAGTCAATGTGTTGCTAGAACTATTTTACTGAGTAACTTCATCCTCCTAAAATATATTCCTCTTGGCTCCCCTACACTCACATAACCTATAAAATTAGGTATCAATTTTTTAATCCTCACCTGAGGATATGTTTTCATTGATTTTCAATAGAGTAAATGAGAGAGGGAAGAGAGAGAGAGGAAGGGAGAGAGAGAGAGTAATATCAACATGATAGAGAAACATCAATCAGTTGTCTCCCGTATGCACCCTGACCTGGAATCGAACCCGCAACTTTTTGGTGCACGGAATGATGCTCCAATCAACTGAGCAACCTGGCCAAGGCAGTATAAATTTTTACTCTAGCTTTCAAGGGCCTATCAAAAAATGATTTTAGCCTACCTTCATAGCCTTATTTCCTTCAGCTCCACAAATTGGTTTGTATGCTAGTCTCCAAATATGCATAAATCATATCCCTCCAGTTAAAGCTTATCTATAGACCCAGAATGAACTGATATTCCCTTTTTATTGAAATCCTTTTATCTTTTAAGGCCCTTATTAAATGCAACCCCCCCCCCACTGAAGCTTTCCAAACCTGGTAGGCTCTTCCCCTTTAGCTTATTTAAGGGTTTATTCTTCTTTCCAAAACTATCCTACATTTTGAATTGAATAATAGTTATAATTTGTGATTTTCACTTATTCATTCATTCATTCATTCATTCATTCACTCACTCACTCGACATTTATGGAACATTACTGCCTGCTTTTTTTCTAGGCCCTTTACAAGTTGAATAAGATTGGGAAGTCCTTGTCATTAAATGGTTTATGATACAGCAGAGGATCTAAGATACTTATAAACATACACTGAAAATATAATATGTTAGCCCTAAAAATAGACATAAATAGAATTCTATAGAAGCAAATGGGAAGGAACCAAGAACTTTGATTACTAGAAAGGTCAGAGAATCTATCATAGATTAGGCAATATTTTAACTGTGACTAAGGACTGAGTTAGAGTTTGCCAAAATCAGAGGAAAACGGTGGCTCAGTAAAGTGGATTTTTATCTTATTATAATCTCAGCAAGAGAGGAAAATGTCTTATTCCTTTATTTATTTTCTTTCACTGCTTTGCACATAATCAATGCTTAAGTAAGTATTTTTTTGAACAAGTAAATGATGAATATGTGAGAGAATGCTTTATCTGGAAGCTAGTCTGATGATGAAACACACACTGAAATAGTTCAGAGAGTTACCCTGAGTGAATGCCTACTGTGAGAGGTCCAATCATTAAAAATGCTGACATGATAAAATGTAGCTATGCATAAATGTGTCTTCATTTGGGTCATCTCCTGAGGAAAACTCCTAGATGTGGAATTCCTGGATAGAAGAAGTTTGATAATTGATACATATTACTGAATGCTTTCCAAAAGGGTATATCAAATGAAGAACAAAGGAATTCATAGTTATTGGTTGTCTATTATGTGTCAGTTGGTATACTATCAATTTTTATGTCTTATCTTATTGAAATCTCATAAAAATATTGTGAGCTAATTAGTTGTATTTTATAGAAGAGAAAATAAAAATTCAGACAGGTTAAGGGGCTGGCATTAGATATCACAGATAGTAAATGAAGGATCTTAATTCAAATTCATGTCAAACATTTCAAAGCCAAAACTGTCTACTATTCTACATAGTGCAAAGGATAAGCTTATTACATTGGCTTGGCTGGAATGGTAGATCTGTTTGAGCATTCATGAAAGATCAACTTGAATAAAGCTGTGCTGAATGAAAATATGAATGCTAAGTCAAGGGTTTTATTTTTGTTCTCACGAGCAAGAACAACTAAATATCACCCTTGATTCTTTGAATATATAAAGCATTCAGTCATTTGTTCATTTATTCAGGTATCAAACATTTACTGAGAATGACTATAATGTCATGTGACTCACATATACTCTAGAATTACATATGCATATATGTGATGTTCCTTTTAAAGTAACTCCAGAAATTGAGGCAAATGTTTGGGAACACGGTGTCAAATGCTGTACAGAGTAATTTTCAGAGACATCATGAAAAACTATGATAAATTATAACAATCATCATCATCATAGTATGTTCTATAGTAAACCAAGATTTATTAATTACGTACAGTGTATTGACTGTAATGCTAACTGCTTAACATATATTATCTCAATCTTTATAATCCTCTCAGAAAGACATCATTATCTCTCTTGCTCAGATGAGGAAAAATGAGGCTCAAATCCCTCTATATAAAAGGCTAATATGCAAAGTGTCCCTACGGGAGTTCTACTGGGAGACCTGGAGTTCTATCGCTTGCTATGACATGTGCTGACCACCAGGGGGCGGCATGGAGCAAAGGAAGGCCCTGATCATCCCTGATTGCCAGCCAGGCCTAGGGACTCTACCCATGCACAAATTTTGTTCACTAATTTCGTGTACTGGGCCTCTAGTAGGTTAAATAGCTACCCAAGATCAATCAACTACTAAGACTGTACTTGTTGACTAGCTGAGTAATTTTATCTTCATTCTTCATAAGTGCAAATGAGGCTCAAAAGGGCAAAAAAATTTTTGAAATTTTCTCAAAGCCACACAATTAGTAAGTAGTTTTCTGATAGCTCCTTCCCAGGAAGCAGGGTCCTGGAAGTGACTGCAAGGATCTGGTCAGCGAGAAATGCCTGAAAAGCCATAGATGAAGCATTGCAATATGTCACTTCCCTGTAAACAGGGAACTAAAACAGAAAATCGAATGATAGAGTTTTGGGTGAGATAGGGAATAAAAAAGCCAAGTAGACCAGCCAAAGGAATCATCAAATCACCAAGCAAGGTGACGTACAGAGAGAGTGTTTAGGTATGAAACTCAAAAGACAGAGTTCAGAAAATCTCAGGAGATGGTGGTGCAGTGGTAATGGTGCTAGCTAAATAAGCACTATTCAACCTTTAATGCACGTACAGATCACCTGGGGATCTTACTGAAATGCAGGTTCTCATTTAGTAGTGTGGTGTTGGGACCCAAGATGCTGCATTCCCAATAGGCTCCAAGGTTCATGAATCACACTCTGAGTATCAAGGAACTAAAACATATTGAGTTTACTACATATTACATATCAAGAACTCTTCCAAGAACTAAATATGTATTAATTCATTCAAATACTATGACTCCCCTATAAAGTAATTGTTGTTTTTACTTTATTTTAAAAACAATGAAACTGAAGAGAGACTAAGTATCTTGCCAAATTAATCAGTGGTAGGGTCAGAATTCCAGTTCAGACAGTCTGACTCTAGTACC
Organism: Cnephaeus nilssonii; assembly: GCF_951640355.1. Lineage (NCBI taxonomy): Eukaryota > Metazoa > Chordata > Mammalia > Chiroptera > Vespertilionidae > Cnephaeus > Cnephaeus nilssonii. The sequence continues at coordinate 68,127,557 of NC_137078.1, read as the reverse complement.
CATCCAAACTCATAACTATTGTGTTATTATCATATGAGAACAGGTGTTAGAGAAAAATCCTATAAAAAGTTCAATGCCAATAAGAGGTTTTACAGGTGTTGGGAATGAGGGGAGAACTATTAATAGTATTAATTCAGCACAGAGCATGAAAGAAACAGGATTTGAATCCAGATAAGTCTGGTTGTAAAATCCATTTTCTCTTGATGATGCTAGGAGCAGACTTTACTCTATGCTCAACAAGGATCCTCTGAGAACCTACAGTGTATTAGTCACTAAGGATATAATGGTGAACAGGACCAGAAATGGTCCCTACTCTCTTGGAATATGTATTACGGTAGGAAGAAAAATATGTAATATATGACAGTTATTGAATGTTCACTATATGCTTGACACTGTTCTAACTACTTTATATTTAATCATCACAACAGCCCTGTAAAATAGGTATAAGTACTGACGAGGAAATTCAGGCACGGAGAGGCAAGTAACTCCCCCAGGGGCCATGTTTAAATTGTAGAACTAGAAATTGAATGCATGCACTCTGACTACAGAGTCTGTATTTATTACCAGCATGTTCTATGAGCATGTAAACAAATGAATAAGGAGTCTGATAAGAGCTATGAAGGAAACAAATAAGATGGTAGAGAAAAACAGGAGACCCACTTTAAATAAAATGGACAGAGAATTTCTCTCTGAGGAATAGGACATTTCATCTGAGACCTGAAAGATGAGAAGGAACCCATCATATAGAGAATCAGAAGAGCACTTGGGGAAGAATGTGCAAAAGCCCTACAATGGAAAATAGAATAGAATAGTTGAGTAATGGAAATAAAGCAGTATAACTATAGACTAGAGAACAACATGCAAGAAAAAGAAAAGAAAAAGGCATGAGATTAGCCTGAAGAGAGGTAGTCAGAATCCAGATTGTACAGAGCCTTGAGGACCGGGATGTGTGTGTATGAAGGCATAAAGGTATGCTTACATGTGTGCAGCTCTACCAAAATAATATTTATTTTCAATTTAAAAATGAAAATAAAATTCAGCCCAGTTATCATGTTGAGAATTGATCTACCCCTCAAATGAAGAGCAGCTTGCCATGTGACTATTTAGCTGACTCTGGGCACATTTTCTTTCCTCCTGAAACTGTTGTCACAGATGAAAGAAGGCAATACCCTATGTGGGTACAATTTGAGAAAAGTTGGGATACAACCATTGTGTAATAGAGAGGCCCTTGGCCAACTCCTCCTTTGCTAGGAGGGCCAAGTTTGACAGATCAGCCAGGGAGATCATGCTTGCAGCAGAGACCCTAGACCATATCCAGACACAGGCATTGTTAAACTGCCAACGCATTGCCTGTGAGTTTCCTGACATAGTGACCTATCTTTATTTGATATCTGTTTAATGTTCCATGTGGAGCTGAGAAGATTACCCCCCTGGTTGTTATTTCTCATCTACATAACTGATGGAAGCCCACTTTCCTATATTTTGGTATCTAGGAGTATGTGTTATAATGGTTTTAAGACTGGACACTGACATTAGACTTTATGACCTCAAATCTTGGCTCTACCACTCAATAGCAGGGAAACTTGGGAAAGCCATGTCAATTCTCTAAGATTTATTTTCTTGAACTGTATAATGGGATGGTAATGACCCCTATCTCAAAGGATTTGGGGGACAATTAAATGAATTAATGCATGTACCAGTAAACATCTTAAAACAGTGCCTGGCACATTGTAAATGTTCAATATTTCTTAATGATTATTATCATTATTAGTACTATGAGGTAGCATAGTGTAGAGGAAAGAACTTGAGCTTTACGGTGGAAAGCACTTTTGCTGTATCCTTAAATAAGTTACCCAAACTTATTTGAACCTCAATTTTTGATTTGTGAAAGAAGATAAGACCCATACTGGAGAATTACTTTAAGGATCAAATAAGACCATACACGCACAACATCAGAGACATAGTAAGTAAAGATAAATGATAAGTTTTTTTTTCCTTCTTTAGCCAGGTTACAAGTGCTCAGAAGTTGGATATTTATTTAAAAATTGCATTCATCTTCCTTTAAAAATGTATGTGGAGAAAAGTACACTAGTGTAAGGAAAGGGGAGTGGTTCTATGTTTAGCATCAGATGCGCAAAAGCATTTAAGTTCATGGTTGGCTGCCTGTGAGTTTTCATAAAAACAAAATCTAGCAGATATAATTAAGTATGCAGCATTTGGAATGGAAGCAGGCACTCCTCTTCATTGTGTGGGCAATAAAACCTGGAAGAAAAAATCAATATGTTGGTTCAATTAAGTTTTCAGCTACAAATAACTAATTTCAATCCTTATGGTTTTTCTAGGCTCCAAAATATATTGCTTATTGTTCTTAAAATATTAATATAGCCCTGAATTATTTATTGAGCTGAGAAACACTGCACTCTTTTAACATGGAAGAGAATGGAAGGCTATTTTATGTCAGCGCCATGGAAGACAATAATAAATCTGAAATGTAAATAATACCTCTGAGAATAGAGCCTGGTTGAAGGCCAAAGCACATGGTTTCAGACTTTCTCTATTGTGATACAGAAGTTGAAAATCCAATAGAAAAATGCTGTCCTGGTCCTCTCATTCTTTTAGGGTTGGCAGCATCTTGTGAGATACTTAAATTATTCTAGAATGTTTTGATCATTTGTAATAATATTTTAATTTTATGTCATTAAAAGAATCAACTATATAATAGTATCTATCATTTATTGAGCTTTTATTATGTCTTAGGCACTATGCTAAGTGCTTATATACCCTATTTATTTTATTAGCTTTGTAAAGGGGTTTCTGTCACTATCAGTATTTTACAAGACAAGAAACTGAGACCCAGTGAGGTTAAGTTTTTGAATCCATGGCCTCTGACTCTAGAGTTCTTTTCATGATGGAACTGTTAACTGTGAACAGCACCAAATGTTTCTGGTGAAGTTAGACCTCAGTCCTTGAGTTTGGCCAAGAAAGAATTCAGACTCAAGAACGCAAATAGAAGCAAAAGTTTATTTAGAAAGTCAGAGAGGTAGAAGAAGTGAGCCAGCTGGACTGTGTGGACTCAGGAAACAAATTCAGAGGCAAAATAAGGGCCCTTGGAGCTTAGGAGCAAGAAAGCACAGGTGCATGCCTTGAGGGAAGAAAGGGGGAAGGAAAGGCACAGTCATGCTGGAGAGAGAGAGCATACACAGGGAAGAAGGGGGTGGGGAAAGGTGTGGGTGTCTGAGAGACAGAGAGAGACAGAGAACACGCTGGGTTCGTTGTCTTAGGGGTTTTATCTGTTTTGCAAAGGCAGGTATTTTAGGGGAGATCTCAGGGGAGGATCTTAATAGAATATTCATCAGCTTTCCAGATGTATCCTTTCAGGGTTTAGGTCTCCACTGATAGATCAGCACCAGGTCAGGGGGTCATTAGTCATTGCAGCTGGTCCTGATGTCAGCCATGGTGTTAGCTCTGTTTGGTTTTGCTCTTCTTGTAGGCCTGGAATCTAGGTCTGGAGCTAAAACACAACTGAGGCCTAAATGTTATCTCTAGTTTGCCCCAAATTCTGTCTCTGACAAAAATTCAACAGACCCAAGGAGGCTTTATTCCTAAGATGACTTGATGTGAGCCAGAACATCATTGTTCTGGGGACTTAATGTTGTGGTTGTGCAAGGGCTTGAATGGAAGGCCTATGAGGCTATTCTCTGGCCTCCTTGTTCTTCTTCTAAGGGGGTCTACCACATGACTAGTGACATGCCAGGGGAGGAAAGGTCGCCCTGGGGGTGAGGTCCAACCCTACAATGCTTGTCTTCCCAGTTTTGCCCATTGCTAGGCACCCAGGCCTTTCTATCCTGGTGACCTTTCATACCTGCCTATCATTCCTACTCTGCTCCATCTGTCTAACTGCCTACTCTATCAGAATAACTTCCTGCTTTTACCCATAGGCAGTATTAATCCCTCCTGCCTCTGTCATTCAACAGCAGAATGCCCATTTGTTTATGGTCGGGTTCTCCAATATTGTAGTGGGAAGAGCATACATAGTTTTTGAAATTAAACAGCCCTGGCCTTGCTTTCTATATCTCCCCTCCCTAGTAGTAATATTATCTTAGATTACTTAGTGCTTGAAGTAAATCTATGAGGTAGGAAATGTTATTGTCTCATTTATCACTTAGGAATCTGTGGCTTAAAGAGGTTAAATACTTTGACCAAGGTCTTACTATAAATATGTGGAGGAACTGCATTTAAACCCCTATCTGTCAGAAGCCTCTAAATTCCATGCTTTTAGTAATTTGCCTTATCTACATGATTAAAAACATTCAGAGTTGCATTTTGGTGGCTGGGAGACCATCTAAAAGCCCCCTCATTTTGTAAATGGGGAAATCAAGTCTCAGAAGTAGTGAGTTGCTAAGACACAGGACAGAACCCAGCTCCTGAGCCAGTTTGTGTAAAATATCATTGCATAAGCCTGAGGCTTTGATTGCTGTTAGAGGTGGGTTTAGGTTAATGATCCACAGGGAGACTGTGCTCAAGACATATTCTAAGTGTTCGTATTAAGAGGTCCATTTTACTTCGCCTGCATATATACTTCTCTTGAGCCTTTGAAAATTCACCAGCTCTCTGTATAACGTCATTCTCAATCAAATAGATTAAAGGAAGAACTAAGATGTATAGGGAATTACTGTGTACTTAATTATATATATATATTACATAAACCATCTAATCCTTATAACTCCATCATTTAGGGATTATAATCTCAATTTTAAAGATGAGGAGATTGAGAAAAAGAGAGTTGGTATTTCTGTCTTCTGCTCTTTTCTAGAACTGCTCAGTAGTTTGAAATAGTCGTCTTGAGAAGGGCTTAGCTCTGCTCCTTTTAGTGCTAGAAAGGCTACTTGCTGGGATAGATGGTGGTATGAAGGAAGCTATTGTGGAGTGATCCACATGGAGAAATTGTCTCTCCCCCTTTTGGTCTCACTGGAATGACTTTTATTTGCTGTGACCTTGGGTTTCTTTTTATCATTAAGAGGGATATATTGTGTGTTTAAATACTGCATTATTAATAATATTTGCTCAGGTGCAGTGTCATGATCAATTTTTCATGTGCATCATTCTTTATGCAGCACTAGTTGAATTCCAAGTAGAGTCTTACCTTCACCTCTCTTCCCTCAGTGACAGTCTCCAGCAAGGAGAATGGCAGGCCTGAGGCTCCTTATTCACAGGAGAGATCAGAGTGCTTCCCTAGGTCAGCTCAAGATACCTGGGTGGCTGGGGCACCATGATGCAATTGGGAGGAAGCTGAAGTTCCTAAAGCTGAACTTCATATGAGGGGATCCAGGGCTCAAAGTCCTGAATTTCCCATAATATTCTGCAACTCTATTGTCTCATCCAAAGGTTCTCTTCCTCTGTCCCTTTTCCCCCATCTCCTCCCTTTCATCTGTCCTACTTCAAGTATTTATTGAGCATCTCTAATATAACAGACCCTGTGCCAGAGGCTGGGGATGGGGACAGAAAAGAAGAAAAATTCATAGTACTCAGTGGACCTCCCTACCCTGATGCAGAGGCAGACACAGAGCAGCATGGTTGGCACTATGATCCAGGGAGGTACAGGGAACTCGGTGTGTATGTTTTTTAATTTTAAAGTAAGGGTCAAGTTTCCGCCCTGAATTATATTTATTTTGTAACCCCTTTGTGAGTAAAATTTTACACTAATTTCCCCAGATAGCTTCCTGGCATGTGGCCAGACTGGCTTATTGCTCATCTTCCAGAACTCCAGGGAACATCTGAAATAGGGTACAGGTGTACTTACCTCAGCTCTCACTAATAAATCTAGTTAATGAAAACGGAATTAACTTAGTGATTTGTACATGAGACTTTCTGTCCACCCCTCATGTTGCCAAATGCTTCGTCTAAGGATCCAGTCTTAGAAATGTGTGCGGTACAGCCCTAGATGGAGCTTCTGTCCCGACCTTAGTGCCTTTCTGATGTTCTTGATGCAATCCATGGGTTGTCTTTCTTCCCAGCCTCCTGTTACTCTGTCCCAGGGCTTTGGAGCTGATCAACTTAGTTGGCTTGACTGGAGTTTCTTTGAGAAGAGGGGTAAATTCTAATTTACCTCTGAAACCCTAGAGAGGGTCCACCTAGCACAGTGACTAATGTATAATGGACACTCAGAGTAAGTTTGATCAAGGAAGGGAAGGGAGAGAGAGGGAGGGAAGGAAGGAAAAGGATAGATGGGGAGAGCAGGCAAGAGGAACAAAGGAAGGCAATGGTCCCATTTCATCACCTATTCCACCAGGGAAAGAAGGGCTCATGTCATTCAGTGGTGGTAGCATAGTGGTTAAGAGGGAGAGTCTAAAGTAACCCAGACAGACAGACATGGTGCTGTCCACAGAATACTTAGACTCTTTGAACTTAAATCCATTTTATTAAGTGGGGATAATGTACCTGTTTTTTAAAATGTATTATAAAAGTTAAACAGCCTAATGTATGTCCGTACTTGGTATGCTATCTCCAACATATTGAGTGCTCAATAAATGTTACATATTCAGTATTTTTAAAATTTTTATTGTTTCTTCTCCTTCTGTATTTTTTCTACTTTTTACCTTCAACATGAACCAGAAAATTCCTTCCTCTAGAAGCCTTATCTCTTAAACCCAGCATTTCCCAAAGTATTTTGAGAAATAGATGTTAATACTAGTAGGTATTACATAAAGAAAGGGTTCATATTTAAATAAATTTAAGAAGCACTGGATTAAAAATAAATTAGCCAGGTTCTTTACAGCAAAACTTTTCACAAGATTGGAATATGCTAATACACATTCTAAATCTGAAGAGGGGCCCAGGCACATAGCATTTCTGCAGTTACTTGGCTATAGACTATCTCTCCCCCGGTGTTCCCAGAGAATTGTATGGAATTTGTGTTCTTAGGAACTTATGTGCCCAATACTACCCCAAAGAATTATCAGACTATTTTTTCTAGATTCCCTGTTTATATTCTGAAGCACTTCATTAATAATTCTTTTAAGTATCAGTTTGTAGCAAATTTAGAAAGTAATGAAAAGTACACATGAACTAGAAATTCTCTGATTTCTCCTCTTAAAGTCAACTCTTCAAATTTCATCCTATTTCCCTTTAGTCTTTATTCTATACATCTTTACTTTATATAGTAGAGCTGAGAAAAAAACAAAAAATATATGTATATTTTTAATATTCAATTTGTGAAAGGTTGCTTTGAAGCTTTACTTTTAAAAACTGATTATAATATGTCTGTAGATGACCTTTGGTGACCCTTTAGCTATAATGGGGGATGGCAGTATTCTAAGCAGTGTTTTCCCTGATTACCTCTTTGGTGATAAGACTCAATGGTTAAGTCTCTAGCTAGACATGTTTTATATCAACCAGCCCAAGCCTATACCTAAAGTACACAGGGTTCCACGTAAATATATTGGTGGGTCCTCCATCTATATAAACAATTATATTCAAACTAGAGGCCCATTGCATGATATTCGTGCAAGAATAGGCCTTCCTTCCCCTGGCTTCACTCCCAGCGGCCCGGGAGCCAGCAAGTCCCCGCTCCCCACCCCAGCTGCCCGGGGGCTGGCACATCCCCACTCCCAGGCCGCCCAGAGCCGGCAAGTCCTCGCTTCTGTCTGGAGCACCACTCCAGTAGCTCCCTCCACCCCGCCCCCTTCCCCTCATAGCAGGCTTCACACCTCTCCATGCCTGCATATGCAAATTAACCTCCATCTTTATTGGGTTAATTTGCATACTCACTCTGATTGGCTGTGGGTGTAGCGGAGTGATGGTTAATTTGCATGTTTCTCTTTTATTAGGTAAGATATTTTATAAATTCATGGACCCTTGTGAAGTCAATGGTAAAATTTAGATACATATTTAGAATATTTAGGGGAGATAAGATATGTTTCGTTATGTTCAATCAATGCATGTGAAGTGTCCAGGCACATTCTTTATGTTCTTTATTGTCAAATGCACAGCCCTGATTAATTTCATATTTCATATCTGGAAGAAAAGGTGGCAACTGACATTACTCATGGTGCATGGGTTTTTGGAACATATTTGAAGTTTCCTAATACCATTTACTTAATGCTGCTTATATCATTACTCATGGTACTTCATCATTCATAGTGTTATTAAAGAAAATATTTATTCATGACACTTCTTAAAGAGTGGTAAGGCATACTTTATCCAGGGGGCTTACTGCAATGGATGGGATTCTGTAGTAGAGAAGGGAGATCAGGCTCAACTCCAATAAGTAAAAGTGAGAATTTATAACCAAGGAGTGAGGCAGGATGGTGGTCTGTGGACAGAAAATTACAAATTACTAATAAGAAATATAAGGGAAAGGGGGGATTCTGACTAAACCAACTGAACAGGGTTCTTACTAAAGGTAGGCCATGGTGATCAGACGTCACCAGGAAAATAAGGAACCTGATCAGTTGAAGACTGGGAAGGAGGGCTATGCTTAAACTGACTGCTAAAATTGGATAATGCATAGATGAACATGGAAGCTCAAAAGTCAGGGCCCAGTTGAGAAGAGAGTTCAGGGAAACCCAAGTAGAGTTTGGTCAAGGAGAAAATCTGTGTCAGTGTCCCCCACAAATACTGGTTTCTAATGATTTTCTAAAAGTTTGATGATGCTTTGTTGATAGTGAACACAAATACAGGATTTATCCAAAGTCTGCAGGAAAATGTGAATAATAATTTATGTCTTGGTCATGTTAAATGTACCATCCAGGATTGTATAGCATAAACATAGATCAATATGTCTTTCAACCATGCCTTCTCCCCACCCCCTCCAAAACTCTTTAGACTTGGGCCATGATCACTGCATTTCTAGAACATGTTCTTTCTTGAGGTTGATTGCACAATGTTAACTGCCTTCTTCATACCATCAACACCAAGAAGAATGGGCAAGGGATCCATAATGCTAAGAGCAAACAGTCCCATTTGCGCAAGGAAAGCTGGTTCTCATACAGCACAGCTTAAAAGACCTAGGAGAGTATAGCATTCTATACATCAATTGACAACAGTCAGAGGGATTTGTTGGAAATCCAGAACAACCACTTTGGAAGACTTCAAAGAAGATAGGCATGAGCTAAGCATCACCACTTCTAGAGAACAGCCTAGCATTGCTGTCCAGGAGGGAACACAGGGTAAAGAATGCCTGCTGCCACCCAGGCTGTTTTCAGTTATAACCCAGAGACAGCACCATGACTAGAACATAGACAGGCAAGAACCAATTAAGCACATGGCTAAAGCTAAATGTCAGTAGCAGATCATCAGTAGCCCAGAGCCCTGGACTTGTTCTATTTCTGACATGAGTGGAAGCACCATTCTGGTGGCTCAATTTTGCATGACCTTGTGAAAGAGATACTACATCAGCTAAAGAAGTGATCTGGTCTCTGAGCCATCCTCCTGGAACTGGGGCCTAACCATATATATTTTTAATCTTCAATTTGTAAAAGATTGTTTTGAAGCTTTTTGGACTATAGAACAACCCCATATTCATAACTTCCGGAGTTCCTTAGAACATCTGGTTACCTCTACGGGGAGTAGAGGATTTGAGAACACCCTGGAGATGAGAAAGGGGGCTTGGCACTCTGCCCCGTTGTCACAGCTATCCCTGGTTGATCTCAGGCACTGGAGAGGGACTTACCCCACTTCCCAGTGTCAGAGGCATTACTGTAACTGGTCCAAAAGTTTCAGTTCTGGCTCAGTGACAAGTTCCAAATAAATGACTCTTACATTACCCTCAGAAGTATATTCACAAGAGGCAGATTGGGTGTTGAGTATGCAATTCACTTCAGAGAAACATGTCATTTAAAAAATATTGTATTGAATTTATTGGGGTTACATTTGGTTAATAAAATTATATAGGTTTCAACAATACAATTCTATAATACATCATCTGTATATTGTATTTGTGTGTTCACTAAAAATCAAGTAATTTCTACTCTCCTAAAAGAAAAGCATATTCCTTTAACAGAAAGTAGGCAAATCATGGAAATCATGGAAATCAACATGTAAACACCCCAGTGACACATTCCTCAATTCACAGGGAGTCGACAATAATAGAAATAATGTGAGTAGTAACAATAGTAAGAAGTGTAAGTTCTGTCACTCCCCACTTTTCTCTGTCTGAATCGTGCTCCTCCTTCAAGCCTGTAGGCTCTCCACTCTTCCCAAGCATGCCATTGGATTTTTTCATAATTGCATGTGTACATCAGAATTTTATTAAACAAGCATGTGAAGTCTCCTAGCAGATGACCTTTAAGCCATTGGCTGGTCTTGAAAATACTGTTTTCACTAGAAACCTGGGGTAGGTCTGGGTCTGAATCCTGCCTTTCTTGTGAAAAGTTATTTAATGTCCACAGAGGTCTGTTGACTGAAAAGCTAGTTCACCCTCTTGCGTCCCTCCCTGACCACTCCCTTGCCTTTACTGCTCCTGGGTCAGGTGCCAGGCATCAGCTTTGTGCTGCCTTCAGTGCTCCACGCTTACTGGTGCTGAGGCATTGTGAATCCCTCCATCCCTAGCCCTCTTCCTCCTAGCTCTAAAGTGCTGGGCACTCTGGCTGCTCACCGCCATAAGGCTGTGCCTTTGGAGTCAGAATTTTAGGTTGCCTGTAATGATGATGGATGAGGCAGAGGAATGGCAAAGGCTATCTTCTGGAGCTCAATCATAGGCACACGGGGAGCTGAGTTTGCCCACCAAGGCCCCACCATGCTCCCTGGATGGGCTGGTTCTAGACAATGGTGCCCACATACCTGGTATATCTGATGAATAGGACACTTACCACCACCATCCCACCTTACAGCTACCAACTCCTCACCCTCCTGGCCACCCATTGGAGGAGGGGTTCTCCTCTCAGCTATTTGCTTCCCCTTGCAACCAATATTTGTTCACTTGTCTTCTCAGTTGCTCATTAACCTTACACTCACCCATTGATTTAAAGTGACAGAGCCCCTGGAATGAGAAGAAATACATAGTTTTTGTGATCTCACAGTGCTAGGCACTTTCTGTAGATGATCTCACTCACTGTGGTTGGGAGCACAGGCTCTGCAGTGAAAATGCCTGCATTCAAATCCTGAATCTTCCATTTATAGTTGTGTGGCCTGAGGCCAAATCCTTAACCTTTCTGGGCTTCGCATTCCTCATCTATAAAGTAGGAACACAATACTACCTACCAAGTGACAGTTGTTTAGAGAATACATGAGCCAATACACAAAAAAATGCTTAGGACAGGACCTGACACATAGTAAATGCTCAATATAAATTAGCTAGTGTTACTAAAGCACACAACAGTCTCATGAATACTATTATTACCCCCATTTGGGATATAGAAACTGAGGCTAAGAAAAGTTGAGAAATTTCCCAAGTTTAAAGTACTGGTTAAGTGGTAGAGTTGTGGTTCAAACCAGGCAGTCCTATTTATGATCTGTAGTTTATGCAGCAGAGGCCTGGGGTGGGTGGCAAGGCTGGTGAAGAGAGGGTGATCTAAGATAAGACAATTAAAACAACAACAAAAAATGCCAGATGATGTCTGAAATATTTAAAGTTTTTTGTTTTCTGTCCTACCTTCCAGGTATACTTATGACTTTCTGAAACAACTAGTTTCAACCTACAACTTTGTGAAGGAATTTTTCCTCCAGCAAACCCCAGACTCCTCTCACTGCATTGTTTTCTTTCCCTGGAGCACCATTTCTGCTGGCTCCTGGGGGAGCCTGGGCTGACCCATCCTGTCTTTCCTGCCTTAGTTCCTGCCACCCTCTCTTCCACGTCTTTTGTTCAGCCATACAAGCTCTCTCTGTGATTTGTTCTGTCACCACCATAACCACCAGCCCCTACCTTTGCTCTCAGTGTGACCTCAGCCTAGAGTCCTCTTTCTGCCTTTCTGCACTCTGCCTATGAAAACATCAGGGCGTAACCTAATTGCCTCCCCCTCTGTGAGATCTTCCAGGGCTCTGCAGGCAGAAGTGGCCAGTCCATGTCCCATGTGTTCCTTCCCCCGAACTCTCATAGCATTTATCATAGAGTTGTCATTGTCTGCTTCTGGGTCTGTCTCAGCATAGTTCTTGAGGTCAAGGACAGTGTCTCACTCATATTAGGGTTCCTAGCACCCAGCATGGGTCTGAGGAATCAGCAGGTGTATGTAAATTAGGTAAGCCAAATGGAATTGCAGTGAAGTGAGCTGGGCCTTTGAGCATGAGTATGAGTTATAAGTGAGAATTGGTAACAGCTTAATGCTCATTAAACCCAATGTTAGACTCAGGCTGCTTTTAAAGAAAGGCAAGTGCTTGGACCTAACCTACCTTCCTTCCTTCTTTCCTTCCTTCCTTCCTTCCTTCCTTCCTTCCTTCCTTCCTTCCTTCCTTCCTTCCTTCCTTCTTCTTTCTTCTAGAAATGATTTGTCCTTTTTTGTGTTTGTTGCTGGAATACAGTAGAGTAAGCCCTGCTCCTTACCCAATATTACCTCTTCATGAGGCTTTCTCAATGATGGGCCCCCTGGGGTACCAAAGGCCCCCTGCCTCTAAAGCCCTCTGACATAGCCCCTCAGCCCATCTCCCTTTATCTTTTGCAGAGTTCTAACATAGCCCTGGTATCCACTCAGGATGATAATCATTCAGCTGAAACCTTTTTCCCATGGATTCCAGAACAGGGAAGATTGGCAGTATTAGAATATTTCTATAACATTGTTGTGTGTTTTTCAAAATATATTTTTTATTATTTTCATAGAGGAAGGGAGAGGGAGAGAGAGATAGAAACATCAATGATGAGAGAATCACTGATTGGCTGCCTCCTACATGCCCCACACTGTGGATCGAGCTGGCAACCTAGGCATATGCCCAGACCAGGAATCGAACCATGACCTCCTGGTTCATAGGTTGACACTGAGCCACGCTGGCAGGGCTCCATACCACTGTTTTATTTATGTCAGGATTAGCCTTTTTCTGGTGGAGAGATGAGAAGATATAATCTGTACCTTACAGATAGAAAAGCCACAGCTCAGAGAACTTGAGAGGTCATCTATTTTCACATCTGTGCATGGGCCTGCCAAAATGAATTTCACTGTGGATGACCTAGCTTTTTCAGTGGCCGGACCATTTTCAATAGGACTAAGGCTATTTTACACAAGAGAACTAGCTCAGTCTGGGTTGGCAAATGGCATAGGGAGATAAAATGTTGAGATTTGCTGCTGAGAAAATAACATGTTCAGGGTTGTGTCCCAAAGAGCAGTAATTCCAGTAATTGCTGACTTTTATATTTTTGTTTTTGTTTTTCCACTTTGCTCCCCATGCCTTAATGTATGTGGATGGTTAGGACTGGCTCCTCCCTGAGAAGATCTGTGAGTTACTGTTTTTCCTTTAATATGGAAGGCTTCTGGGTCAGCCCCAAGGATACCCTAGGAAACTTAATTCATCCATCTCAGCTAGGAAAGAGGAGGTAGGTTTGGGATCATTGAAAATTGTTTGCCCCACACATCTTGAAAACCATGCCACAATTTTGTTTTGCTCTCGACTTATAGGCAACTAGGTATTATTGAATAAGGGAGATCTAAGTAAGACTATTTTAAGGGGAAGATAAGGCCAAATGAAGAAAGCTTCAAAGAAAAATAATGACCTAAACAATGTTAGTATTGATTACATTTGATAAAAATTGTAGTTAAAATAATATGTTTTATTATTCATTTTATATATTTTAATACATAGAAGTCTTAGAGTATATTGCCAGTGGAAAATTTAGTCCTTATTGGGTCCTATAGACCTCAAATCATTAGAAATTGCACAATTTTCATGGTCATTATATTAGGTTCCTAGAGGAATTTTAGCCTGAATTTCTAGCCTAGTTTATTTCTTATAACTACACTGGACTACTAGGCCTCATGTCTGAGATGTTCTTCCCTTCCTTTATGTCAACCAAAATTATGTCCAACAATCAAGGTGCAACTCTTTCTTGAAGTTCCTACCTTGACTTCATGCAGATGTAACTACTACTTTTTCCTCTATTTCCAGTCACTTCTCATTACTACTACATTTAAAATAACATTGAAACTCTTATCATAGTCTATAAGGCCCTGTATAATTTAATTTCTGCCTATCACAACATCTTCATCTTCTCTTTCCTCCCCATTTCTCATTAAGCTCTAGCCACACTAACCTCTTCAGTTTTCTCAAATAGTCCAAGCTTATTTCCTATATCAGGATCCTAGCAGGAATTTGAAGATAATTTAATAAAGGGATAATTGATAAGGGTATTGGCAGGATATAGGAAAAATACAAGGTAGAGTGCAGTGCCTGGAGCTAGTAATATTAGGGCATTGTTATCTCCCAAAACCTGAGGAGGCAAAGGGAGCAAGTGGTTATCAGACTCCAGAATAAGAGAGCTCTGTTGAGAGGGCCATTTGACAGGAGCTGAGAAAGATAGATTGAGGGACACGACTAGTTTAAGATGACCCCATAAGGAATGATCCAGAAATAAAGATTCAAACAATTCTATCCTCTCTCCTTCCCATATCTTCCTGGGACTCTCCATTGTCTAAACTCAACCTGGAAGTTAGTTGGCAACAGAACCCTTTCCATATAGTCGGTTGAACCAATTGCCCAAATCAGCAATTTCATAAAATTCGACTCAACACATATAGATCAGTGCTCTGAAGCAAAGAGAGGAGCACTCATCCTGATCTTCAAATGGCTTTCTTCTCGTTTTTCCCTCAGCTCAAATGTTAGCTCTTCACAGAAGGCTCCCCTAACTATGCAATCAAAGTAGCATAACCCCAAGCATCAGCATTGCTATTAAATCCTTAGGTCTCATTCATAGTATTTATCACCATCTGAGCTTATCTGTTTTATTTTTTCCTATTAAAATTAATTTTCTGTCTTATTGCACTGTAATGTAAGCTTTGTATCTTGTCTGTTTGATTCACTACTGTGTTGCCAGCACTTATCACAGTGCTGATGCATGGATGGCACTTGCTAATTCTTTATTAAATAAGTGAATTCACTACTCTTTCTTTCCATAGCAGCTTGTACTTCTTTCATGGCAATATCACAGTCTGACCTGTGCTATAGTTGTTTATGTATCTTTCTTGAGACTAATAACATTAATTAATTCTCTTTAACTCCTAGCATCTAGTAAGGGGCCTAGTACATAGTAACAAATTAATAACATTTTAAGTGAAATAACTGTCCACCTTAAAATAGGGGAAATTTGACACTGGGTGGGAGCTCCATGGCATTTTTAAGAATTTATTTTAATTTTTTCATCACCATTTATCATGTCTATGCCCTCTTCCGCCTCCATCTATCCCTTATCCCCCATAATTTCCACACTGTTGTCCATGTCGATGAGTTCTCTCTCTCTCTCTCTCTCTCTCTCTCTCTCTCTCTCTCTCTCTCTCTCTCTCATGCTCAGTACCTCCAACCCCCACATGGCATTCTATTTGGAGCTCAAGAAACTATCTTGTATCATTATCTAATTGTTGCCTACGTATGTCTTCTTACCTTAGTTTCTGCAAGGATAAGCACCATGGTGTCTCCTCCTAGGTCCTCCAGAGCATCCTCAGATTCTTAGTTAGTGTTTGTTGTTCTTGCTTTAGACATATTTCTAAATAGCTTTCTTGGCTGCCTTCACAGTCCACAGTGAAATATAAGAAGGAAAGCAGGAAAGATAAAGGACTGCTATAGTAAGTAGATTAATATCCACGCGAGCAGCAGCTGGTAGTCTGAAAGCAAAACAGGAAACAGAAATTCAGGCTCCATGAGAGTGTGAACACTTACTCTCTTATTACTTGTCTCCCAAGTATCTAGAAAAGTCTCTTATATGTGGGAGGTAATAATAATGATAAAAATAATAGCTTAGGGCTATTAAGTGACAGATGCATCTAGACTTTTGTTCCAGAATCCATGCTCAATAAATATTTCTTGAATTAATAAATAAATAAAAGTATCAATGAATTAAATGTGTTACTTCTCAGTCTCCAATTCACTTGAATTCAACTTAGGATGGTATTTATACTTAAGAAGAAATTCAATTTACACTGTACTTGCAATGTTTGTTAAACCGAATATAACTGAATCTAAGTAGAGGGAAATTAATAATACTCTCCCTTTTTAAATACCAGTAAATGTTACTATGCATTTCTGTTGTGTTTAAATATAAACTTCATTAAAACCATGTTTCTCCCTTGACTTTCTATCTCAGTAATTAAAGCTGTTTCTTAACTCTCAGAAATGGTATTCACCTTTTAAAAGCCCCAAGAAGGAATATAAATATTTAGTCCTAGTTTTACATGATGACAATTTTCCCTTAGGCACAATCCCATTGCATTTATAGTACTTGCCGGAGTAGTGCCAGTCACATGGCTCCAAATCCTGCCAAAGAAAGAGGACTAAACTTTAAGTAGAAAAATAAAATAAAAGGAAGAAAAAGCCCTGGATGTGTATCCTATCACCCTGGCAGTGCCTGCAGAACCTATATCTATGGCAGTGCATGCAGGTCAACGAGCACATTCAAGAAGCCGTTGTCTTTGTAACTTGAGAATCACCAGCAGTGGGGTTTTATTATATGTTTCACTGGCTGGCTGGGTTCCTCACCAATCATGTCCCTGGAGCCTCAGCAGCTTTTTTTTTTAGATGACTAAATATCTCCCTTTGGAAATCTGTGCAAGTTGGAGAGCCTGTCCTGGTGTGATGAGTATAGTTGTAGGTGCCCCATCCTAAGAGGATCATGTAGCTTTCCTGGAGCAGGTCAGTCTGAGAGGAGAAGGGTGTGGAGATGAGGATGAAGGAGCTAGAGATGTTGAGCCTGGAGAAGAGCCTACTTCTGAATTTGCTTGCTCTGTGGCCTTGGGCAATTCTACACATCTGGGACACTCCAGACCTAGGTTTCCTCTTCTATAAATTGTTCTTGTAGTGTTGTTGTACTAGTAAAACAGATAATACATGGGAAAGTACCAAATCCTATCTAATAAAAAAGTAATATGTAAATTGACCATACCTCCACTACACCCACAAGCCATGCCCACAAGCCACACCCACCAGCCAATGAGGAGTGAATATGCAAATAAACCCAACCAAGATGGCTGCGGCCACGGAGAGCAGGAGGGAGGCTTGGGTTTTCCCAGCAATGGAGGAAGCCAAGCTTTCCACTTGCCCTTGCCGGCCTAGGCCTCCACTCAATGCTACAAAGTTTCAAGGGCAGGCAGAAAGCTTGTCTTCCTCTGTTGCTGGGGAAACCCAAGCCTCCCTCCTGCTCTCTGTGGCTGCAGCCATCTTGGTTGGGTTCATTTGCATACTTGCTCCTGATTGGCTGGTGGGCGTGTCTTATGGGTGTAGCAAAGGTACAGTCAATTTGCATATTACTCTTTTATTAGGTAGGATTTCCAAACAGGATTTAAAGGAACAAACAATAAAAAGGAATGTTATAACAGTCTCTTGTCAAGACTGCTTACACCACAGTATCATTTGACCCTCAGAATACACTGTAGTCCTAGGAGATAGGAAGTGCAGTAACATTGTTACCCTCACCCAACCATCAATTCTTTTAACATATTTATTAAGAGCCGATTATTGTACATAAAGTACTATAATTGTTTTTAAAGTGTAAATATTTGTGTCATTTAATCATGTGATTTTCACTCACACACACACACACACAAAAAAAAAAAAAATAGGAAAAGTTCCTTATTGGATGTCCCCTGTGCAGCTGTATGGAGAGGAAAAGATCCTTGAACTTAAAGGCAAGCAGCCTGGAATTTGAATTTCTGCTCTACCAGGACTGGCTAGGGAGCTCTGGCTAGTTGTAGAGCCTGCCACTTAGCAGGCTCTCCATAAATAGTGAGAGAACAGGTGTATAAATGGATGAATAAATGAATGAATGATGCCATTTCCTGTGCCTGTTTGCTCAAATGTAAAACAAAATAACTCCTGGATCCCAAAATGGTTGTGGGATTTACATGAATTATTGTACGTAAAAAGTGCTTCTATAAATGGCCAACCAACAACTATGGCTGTTCCTGAGCTCCATCCTCCTCTTACCCAGTGTAGACAGCCATAGTTCCTCCCAGAATTCCCCTGCTCTGGTCTAAGTTGCCTGGCTGAGTATGTTTCAGAAGCCTTTTCTTTTGGATGGATTTATCTGGTTGTAGTGTTGATAATAGACTATAGGGCTACATGTAAGGAAACCAGCTTTGAAGCTATTTCTGTTATCTAGGCAAGAAATGGTGGTGACCTGAACCAGAGTAGTGGCAGTGGATTGTTCATTGGATTTATTTTTAAAGCAAGTGCAATAGCACTTCTTAAAGGATTTGGGTGTGTAGTAAAAGAGAGAGAGGAGTCAAGGATGATGCAAGATTTTTGGTCTGCGTTAAAAGGATGGAATTGGCATCAACTGAAGTGGGAAATACTGTACATGGAGTAGGTTTGTGGAGATAAGGTCAGAAGTTAATTTGGGAGCATGTTACACTTGCAGTGTTTGTTAGAATCCAAGTGGAAATGTTGAGGAGGCAGTTGGATATTTGAGTCTGGAAATAGAGAAATAAATTTGAGCTAGAGATATAAATTAGGTCAATAGTGCCACAGCAGGGTCAAGGGGGATGAGGACAGCCATTCTTTTTGACAACCAGGAGACCACATTGATGTTTTTAGAGCCATTTCAGGAACATGATATGGAAAGAAGTCAGACTGTGTTATGTTAAGGAATAAGTGAGCATCAAAGATATAGCAATAGTTCATGTGGATTACTGTTTTCAAGTATTTGATAGTGGAAGGAAAGGGCAAAGGAGGTGGGAGTTGAAAGAAGAGAACTGGTGTTTTAATTAGGCCATAGTTTTGGTGAATTGATCACTCCACACCTCTTAACACACTTTTCTCCACTCGTTTATTCAAAGTCTGTCTCTAACTGTTCCTTCTCTAGTTCTCCCTCTGCCTGCTCCGTAAAGGTTCTGTCTACAGTGTTTTTCTCTTTGGATGTTGTTCATCATAGAAAGATATAGAAGCCGAGCCTGGCATACAAGACTCTTGAAGATCTGGCTCTTAGTCTATGTTAGGGTAAATTTTTTCTTCCCACACTCTCGCTCCCATTTAACCTAAGCTCTCTCCACTCTGAATTGTTTTCCAGCCCTGGAACTTCTTACCTTCATGCTTCCATGCCTTTAAGCATGTCCTTCACTTTGCACAGAAGCCCCACCTGCTCCCTTTCATTATGTATATAAATCTTCCTTCTTGTTCAGGACTCTGCTCAAGTGCCATTTCTTCTAGGCAGCCTCAACGTCCCTCTCTCACTTGTAGGAATTGGAGCCCATTCTCTGTTTTTCTTTTCTCTCTGAGTGTTTTTCTTATAGTAATAATTATTTTCAACTTGTCCAAAAATGCCCTAAATTAGTGATTTTATAGGTGTTGGTATAAATGTCCAAATGTTGAGCAAGCTCTTTCTGAAGCTTTGAGATTCTGAGTGATTCTCTCATGACTAAGTGCCCTGAACATGCCCAATTTTGACATAATCTGCCCACCCACTTACTACGTTGTTTAGCTCATCACCTTTCATTGGCCTGAGGATAAGGAATCTGGATTTTAGTTCTCAATTCATTGGCAAATCATGAGTATAAGTATCAACATTAGTATCGTGATTATTAACTTGTTACTGTATACAAAATGAGGATCGAAGTCTCTACTGTAGAAGAGGATAATACAGTCACATCCTGAAACCAATGATTATGCAGCCATTTAAATGTTACCCCCTTTAGAGAGTCTTCCTGGTGTTCTTAGTATTACTTAGTCTCTACCATATGGTTAATATCAGAAATAGTTTAGTGTCATATTAATAGGATGATATTTAGATCCAGGTAGATCTGGGTTCAAATTCTTGCTCTGTTATTGCTTAATGGTGTGACCTTGAATAAATTATGTAATGCCTCTGATCATCAGTATCAAGAGCTATAAAATGGGTACTTTATTAGAAAAAAATGAGATGGTAAATATAAAACATCTGGCAGACTGCTGTATACATATAAATTTACAAGTAAATATTTGTCAATTTAATTTTACTGAATTGATCCAGTTCATGAAGCATTCTCTCTGCTTTTAATGCCACAAACTATTTTGGGGACAAAATTAGATGATCGATTTCGCTTTTATTAAGTGAAAAGCGTTGCTGTTTTAACCTGCTGTGAACCTCAGTAGTGGACTAATTGTCTGAAGTACTAGCATATTTTTGTATTTAAATAGAACAAATTGAATTATAGAATAAACAGCAGTAGAAATTCCTGCAGGGTGGTATTTTTCAACATAAACCATTATCCCTTCCAGTCATATGTATAGACACAGCAAAGCTTCTGTATTTATATGTTTTCATTAAAAACAAAATTATTTATTTCACAAGTTAATTTATTGTATTCATCACAACAACTAAATTCAAATTAAATATTCTAGTGCTTAAAGATATTAAAGACTGACTTATTGAAAAGAATCTATACTTTTGGTGCAGTTTTCTTAATACGAGCCTGTAGTTATTTTCTAGCAAGAAATCTAAAAGGGTTTCACAGCACCATATTTTTTTTCTGATGCATTATTTTTGGAGATTTTTTTTAATTGATTTTTTACAGAGAGGAAGGGAGAGAGATAGAGAGTTAGAAACATTGATCAGCTGCCTCCTGCACACCCCCTACTGGGGATGTGCCTGCAACCAAGGTTCATGCCCTTGACCGGAACTGAACCTGGGACCTTTCAGTCCACAGACCGACGCTCTATCCACTGAGCCAAACGGGTTTTGGCTATTTTTGGAGATTTTAAATTGTTCCCTGGTTAGTTTCAGAAATCAAATTCTCTAATTTGATACCCGTTAACTCTGGGAACAGCAATGCATAGTGAACAATGTACAGCTTGAGGGTTGGCAAGATCTGCATTCAAATTCTGGGCTTATGCAAAGTCCTCAATGTCTTTCAACACTTTCCCCCTCTTTGAGATGTAATTTAGTTTTAAGAGTAATTGTGCTAAATGAGTTGATGCAAGTGAAATGCCTGGTATCTAGTAACTGTTCCTTTTTAAGTTGTCTTCACTTATGTTTATCAATGAAACAGGATTTTCTTACTTTCCAAAGCAGAGTATTTGGTTGTTGCATTTTCTTGTGTGCTTGCCCTTGTAAGAGAGCATATGAAAGTTTAAACTTTGGGTCTTTTTTAAATTGCTTTGGATCAAAAATATTTTGTTATAGTTTTGACTATGACTTCTTCACAATTACTGTTAATTTATCTGGTACTTTATGAATGAGGGGCTGTTTTCTAATAAAAATCTAGAAAAAAAGTTATCTCTCTACCAAGTAACGTTGTCCAGACCATGAGAGTAGAAACCTAGTTGACCTGGTGTGCTGAAAGGGACAGGAACTTGGAAGAAAGACAGATTTGGGCCTAAACTTTCACTCAGTATCTGGGTGACCTTGAGAAAGTCACCTACCCTCTCTGAGCCTGTTTGCTCATTGAAAAATGGAGATAATACTACTCACTTCACAAAGTAATTGTGATGAACAATTGAGTTGATAGATAGGAAATTAATTTTTAATCTATAAAATCCAGCCACCTATTTTCCATTACTTTTATTTCTATCAGTTTTTTATACTGTCCTCCTTTACTCTTCTTTTCTTTCCAACATGGAAGCCACCATATGTCCTCTGCTTAGACTGTCTGCAGATTCAGTCTGATCATGCTCCATGTGCACTTGATCTGGTTGATGAACACAGCTCTGGTTCTCCTGGGAGGCAGCCTGGTTTATGAGGAAGAATTCAAAGTGTGGACTTTGAAGCCAATGATCTGTGCTTTATATCTCATTTCAGTACTTGCTGGCTATATGACTGTGGGCAAATTATTCAAATTTTCTTAGTATCATTTCCCCATGTATAAAATGGAGACATTAAACCCTACTTCTCTGTCTGATTATGAAGACTAAATGATATGCCTAGTAAATGTCTACACATGGAAGTGCCAAATAAGTATTTTATTACTTTAGAAATCTAAATTCTCCAAAATAGGCCTTTTTTATGTATTTTCCAGAAAATGCACCAAAATATGCTATGTTTTGGACATGTGTTTGAACATTGAGAGATTAAATGCCCATATTATTATTATTATTAATTATTGGTACACTTTGACTTTTATGGATAAGTTAAAAATTACTTTTCACATTCACACTGTGAAATGCTTCCCTTTCAAATTTATCAGCATGCCAAGTCATGCACTGACCACAAGCAAACCTTGGGCTCCTGTGGGCTGACTCATAGTTGTCAAGAAAACTCTTAGCAAGGTACCCATTCTCTAATGGTTTCTCACATCCATCTGTGTTTAGTGGTTGTTGTTTTTTCCCTTTGTGCAGCTGTTCTGTTGGAAGATGATCCTCTCTTGGGACTTTCGAATCCAACTGCCTCATTTCATAAAAACTAAAGCTCAGACAGAGGAAGAACGGTCAGCTTTCCTGGTTTCTTCCCCAGTGTTATTTCTATAAAATTATGCTACTACTATTTATTTTATGTACAGTGAATCTTAACCCTATGTGATAAGAGTAACATTGCATTATCCCATGTGACCCGTGAGGAAACAAGTTTCACAGGGGGACTTACCTAAGGTCCACAACCTTATGGCAGAGTTGATTTCAAATCTAGATCCTGTTATTCTCTAGGGAGCTTCATAAGCCTCCTGCCTTTCTAAAGCCTCCAAATTGCTTCTAAAGCAGTGCCGTGGTCAGAGTTGACACATAGCACACTTATGAGGGTAGAGTTAAATCTTCAATGGCAGCTATGGGCAATTGGGCAGGACTCCAGCCAGCCAAATGCTGACAAAATTTTTCATTTCAAAGTGCATTTGAACCATTCTTCTTAGAATTTTTCTCTACCTGGTATTATTTTCTCTACCTTCTAGTCTGCATTCTGCTGATTGTAGAGGGACTCTTCATTGCAATCCAGGGTAGGTTTGGAGGTAGGGTAAGGTAGTTTAATTCATTTTTTTCCCATAGGAAACTATAGAATTAAGATACAAGTTTAGTATTTACTTATATATTTTTATTTGTTTGTTTACTTGTTTTATTGTATTTAATTTGCCATAAATTCTTTGGAGTAAATTATAAAAAATACAGAGTTTATCATTGTCTCCAAGGTCCCCAACTGGCATTTCTGCACTTCCAGCTTCATCTCTAGCAACTCTAGAAATGATCCAACCACATGATTTTCTGTTAGAGCCCAGAAGGCACTAGACTCTTTCCCATTTAGAGACGTCTCACAAACTCTCCTTTCAAGCAGAATGAGAGAGGGAAAAGAGGAAGCCAGGAGTAAGATTATACCCACATTTGTTGGGGTTGAGTAATAAACTTGATTTTTTGTTTTCTAGTAACCGAGGCAGGGAGAGATACAAGATGGGATACATGGCTCACACTGTCCATTACCAAACTAAGTTCAGTTTCTTAGGACAAACACAGCTTTTATTGACACTGAGACCCAGGGGAGGGGAAAAGGATAGGCAGTTTTTAAAGAATATAATTTATAATGTGAAAAACAACATTCTCAGACACATCCTTGACAGTAAGGAAAAAGTTTCATAGGGCTATTTCTTATAACATCCCTCAATGTATCCTTAGTTATCTGACTGACACATTGATGAAAGCTATCCTATAAGAGACAAAAATAGTGATCTCTTGTACCCTGGTTTGATCCTAAGGTACATTTTAGTTTCTCAAGAAGCAGATGAACTACATACTCTTTAGGCCCTTGTCCATTACTTTTTTCTTTCAACTGAGCTTTTTATAAATATTGAATTTCAAGGAACTTAAACTTGAGCATCTGACAATTAACTGACTGTATAATTTACTAACCACACATTTTCTAAATAATCAGTGGTCTGTGTAACCCTTTTTCAATGGGAGGTTTCTGGAACTCAACCTCCTCATCTATAAATTAGAGATAATCTCAGATGAATATTGTAAAAATCAAGTAATATGATCTATATATCCATGACGACCAAGACAACCAAACAACCAGTCACCATGAGGTGCATTGAGCACCTCTTGGTCCCTCTCCCGTGGCCCACAGGCTCCGATTGCAGCAAGGCAGGTGGCGGGTGGGCAGGGCAGTGAGCTTGGCAGTGAGCAGAGGTGGGCGGGGCTGCGAGCAGTGGCGGGCTACTGCACATGATTTCACATGCTGGGCCTCTAGTATTACTATAATAATAATAATATGGTGGGCGAAAATGTTGCAACAGTTAACAGCCATAGGAGCCATATACTGCTAATTGTTTTATTTGAATGATCACATTGGATCTTTACAACAAACTTTAAAAGATAAGTATTATTATTTCATTGATTTTGAAAAATAAAATAAAATTTAAGTAAGTGTTCCAAGGTCAAAGTGTTGGTAAGAGTTGAGATTGAATTGGAGCTTAGGTAGACTCCAGAGTTCTTACTTTTAACTACCATACTATAAATAGCCATATGTAGTGTTCAATAAATAGGTTAATAGTATTTTAATAGTCACACTCTAAATTGTTGTTGATCAGTTTAAGATTAATGTTATTGGAATTTTTTTTATTAGATAGTGTTACATAGCCTGCAGCATTTTATTTAGTGTGACTTACCACATTTCATCAAATTTAATCAGCCATCAACTGTAGGATGCATTATTATGGTATGTACTACTAAGAAAGAAAAATGTTGCCAATTAAACTCTGACACAATGCCGTCTTGTTACATCAAATTTTTATTTTATATTTACTGAAAGACCTCTTTTAAACATATTTATACAGGGACTCTTATCATAGATCTCTCTTGTGAATAATTAAAGAAATACATGCAAATAAAGTGTTAAGGTATTTTTAAAGCATTCAGGACACAACTATCCTGAGTTACTTTTGACTCAGAGTTGTCAATGGGTAAGTTTTTCCACATAGTAGCAGCCTCTGTGTCTTCAAGAACACAGTTATGCAGCCTTTCTTCAGAATGTCCCTTGTCATCTTGGGATTTTCTCCCAAGCCACTGACACATTTAGTAAGTTTTGATATGAGTACTCAGGAAATTACAATTAGTCATGATTGTGATTGAGACTGTAATCTGCATCTAGATGTCAGAGATGTTAAATGGGGGGAAATATATTTCTTAGAATAAAAAATGACCTTTGTGTTGAATAACATGCGCTTTGCCTGGCTTAAAAATATAACAGTTTTAATGAGGATTTGCATCTGAAGTCTCATCTCGCAGCCCAAGTATAGTAAGTATCCAATACATATTTGTTACCAACTAGAATAGATAATAGCTCTAGGATATGGGCTATTGCCTTTAAAAATTTGCTTATCCACAAATATTCAAGGTTATCTTCTAGAGCAGTTCCACTGTGATAACACAATAGTACTTTTCCCCTAAAACTATACCATAGAATATTATAATATCCTTTTTTCAATAGAATAAGAAAATTAATACAGAGGAAAGAAACACATGCAATTTCAGCTTTCACAATTATATTGTGTGTGACCCTAAGCAAATCCCAGGTATAAAAACAGGAGAGTCATTTTCACAATCTCCAAGAGCACTTCCAGCCTAATGGGATCTCTTTCTACATGTGAAGAGGGGAGCTAATATTAATTTTAAGCCAACTATGTGCTTGTTATTTCATCTGTATTATCTTAATTAATCTTCAAAATAACCCAATTTATGTAGCTACTAGATGCCCAGTGCATGAAATTCGTGCACTGGGTGGGGTCCCTCAGCCCGGCCTGCACACTCTTGCAGTCCGGGACCCCTCACTCCTTATCGCCTACCTGTGGGAGTGCACTGATCACCAGGGGGCAGCTCCTGCATTGAGCGTCTGCCCCCTGGTGGTCAATGCACATCATAGTGATCAGTCATTCTGGTCATTCTGCCATAACAGTTGCTTAGGCTTTTATTATATAGATATTATATTCTAGAACACAGATTTTTGGACTTTAATTACTTCAGGTATTGGCTACTAAGAGGAAAAGCTGGGATCCCAAGCATGTCTTAATTTAAATCCCAGGCCCTCTCTATATCACGTGTTGCCTCTCTTGGAGTCCTTAAACTTTAACTTGGGAGAATACAGGTGAGCAAGGCATTTGCTAGGATTGTGCAATTGGTACATTATATTGTTGTAACTGTCAGACTCAAAGTTAGAATGCATTTCAGTTTAGTTCTAGAACCTCCCTGAGAAGCTACTCTTTGCTTGTGCTGAATGTTGGCAAGGTATAGAGAGAACCCATGTCACTCTGCCCTTAGGAAGCTCACAGTTCAGTTAAGTAGCTTTCAAAATATATCTTTTGTTATCTTAGAGTTTATTCAACATTATTCAACAACTATTTCTTAAGGACCCAACTTTATGGTGGTGACTAAGTATAGTTTAGTAAATAAAAGTACACATTTCTTCCCTCATAGGCCTTTTGGTCTAATGGTAAAGAGAGGCAGCACACAAGTAAACAATGAATACATATGTAATTTAAAACTATGACAATCTGTGATAGCACATCAGGTTTAGTGTCAGAAAATAGCATGTGAGTCATATTTACCAGGTATGAGCAACGAGGCCTCTCTAAAGAGGTGACATTTAAACTGAAGCTTGAAGGATTAGAAAGAGGCAGGAGAAGAGCACTGAAGATCATACCAAGCAGAGGGAAGAGAATGGTGGGAGACCTCTAGTGAAAAATATACTACAGAATTCAAGGTGCAGAAGGGGAAAATGTAAGAGATGAACTTGGAGAGAGAAGCAGGGCTAATATCACATAGGGCTTGAAATCCACATTAGAACATTTGTATTTTGTTTGTGACACAAAGGGAAGGCATTGAAGGCTTTTTAGTGGGGCAGACAGTTGGGGAGGGGGATTAACATTTAGGCAAACTTTTCTTTTTTCTATTTTAATACTTTGGCTTCTATGGAGAATAGAATATCTTTGTGAACTAGTGTGAAATAGGGGGAATTAGTAAGAAGTAAGATATAGTGGCTTGACTTAGGATGGGTGGCAGTAGAAATGAAAGATTGAAAGATTAATTATATCTGGGAGTGAAAGGAGAATGAGGAATCAAGATTGAGTTCAGGTTTCTGGTTGGAAAACTGGTTGAATACAGTTTCCATTAATTGCATTGAGGAATTTTGCAAGGTGAGTAATGTGGGTGAAATAGGGGAATCGGCATATATATTTTTAAAATGTCAAGTTTTGATACCTCTGAGATATCTAAGGAAAGATGTCTAGTAAGCTTTTGGATATACAAGGTTGGAGTCTATAGGAGAAGTTTGGGCTAGAGACATAGTATATCTAACACCTATATTTGTAGGAGAAAAGCTAAAAAGAAAAGTACAGAAAAAGTAAGATGGTATGGGATCAAACCCTGAGGAATTTAATATTTAGAGGTTTGACAGAAGAAAAGGGCCCGCAAAGAAATCAGAAAATAACTGGCCAGAAATAGGAGGAAAACCAAGAGTAGAATGAACTGAATTACCATGGAAGAATATGAGGTGCTGGAAGAAGGTATGTGCAGAAGTTTGAGCGGAGAAATGGGCAGTAGCTGATGGTAGATGGAGTGTGGAGTCATGGGGTCACAGTTATTTGCCAATGGCAATGATCCAGGAAGAAGCACGATTGATTATTAGGAGACACAGGAGATGGCTAAATGAGTGCAGTCCTTGAGTAAGTGAGAGGTATGGGACCCAGAGGACATGCTGAGAGCTTTTGTTCGGAAGAAGGACACCTTCATCCCTGGTAACAGAATTATGGAGGGAGACATAGGCATGTTTCTAATTTTGTTTGTGGTAACATGAGGATGCTCCTGTCTGATGGCTTCTAAAATAGAAAGCATTAGATGAGATTATCCTCTAAGAATGGTGGGGCAGGGAAAAGAATGATGGTTTCCACAAGATAGAAAGTCTGAACTAGTGTTTTCAGAGAAAAAAAGAGAGAGAGAAAGAAACCTACTTACTGGATTAGCCTGTGGAATTGTGGAGCAATAGTAATATCTGCTTGAGGACTGAGATCCTGATTCAAAGTGCAGTCATTCTACTCAGATATGTGATTTTCTCCAGGTATCCAGGCCCTATATTAGGTGGGCAGAGAATTCATTCTGGGTTTGGGTTTGCCACATGAGAAAAATAAATAGTTGGAGACATGGGGAATGAAGGTGTTTGTGAGGACATAATTATAATGTTAGGCATGGATGAGAGGAAAGGATCTGTTGGCTGTCAAATAGAAGGATTAGTGGATTGGGCTTCAAAGAATTATTGTAAAATAAAGGTTTCCTCAAGTTAGCCTGAAAGTTGCAGGTAGAGAATATGGTGTGAACATTTGAAATTGTAGGTAACCTGTGTGTGTGTGTGTGTGTGTGTGTGTGTGTGTATTTGAGAAAGAGAGAGATGGTGATATCAAAGGGAGATGAAGTAAGTGGAGAAAAAGATGATTGGGGATCCTTTTTACTAGTATTCATTCAAAAAGTATATATTAAAGACTTACCATGAGTCAGGCATTGTTCTGTTTGCTGATGATACAGCATTGAGGTATAAAGGCATGATGTTGAATAGATCAAGTGCATGAATATGAAAATCACTTAGAAAGAAGAAAGAAGTGGGTGGGGAGAGAAGGAACAAGTGAGGCAAAAATTAATTAAGGCTTTTGATGGGTAAAGGAAAATTATTGAATTTGGGGATTTACCAAAGCATAAACCATGGTATTACTGGCACCTGTGTAATATCATTAACAACAGTGAAATAAATAATATCAATAATAATAATAAATACTTAGATAATATTTATGGGCCAAGCACTGAACTAAGTATTAACATATATTAATTTATTTCATTCACAAAACTACTGTATGAGATGAATATTATTACCCTATTGTTCAGAGTAAACATGGATTGGGAGGAAAGAAAGGAGGAGAAGGTGAGAGCACGGTTGGATTAGGGAGGTGGGAATGGAGAGGAGTGGTCAGGTGAGGACAGATGCCAGAGGTGATCTGGACTTGCAGCAGTGACGGAGGGAAAGTGGCAGGTAAGGTATGGTGGGATGCTCCCTTATGGCCTTCCAGGTGAAGTGGGTAGTTGAAGCTAGTGCTGGATTTACTAGGTGGGTGATGGCTTCAATGGCAGCTGCTTCCTCATAGAGCAGGAGGAGTTAGTAGCCACGATGACTGGAGACTCTCCCACCCAATTCCCATCAAGGGATGCAAAAGGTGATTCTGCCAAGGGGAGGAGGGACTGTGGACTCATCTGCCCGTTACCCCCTTCTACTCTTAGAAAACTTCTGCTTTAATTGCTCAAGATGATAGGGCTTTATAAAAGGTTTTTCTTTTAAAAAAGGCTCTGTTTAAAAATTATAATGGCATGCTTGGAAAACCCTGGTCTAGAGGATAATTTAATTTTAAGAATATTCAATCAAATCTCATTTTTCAGATAGGGAGCTGGGAGCCCAGAGAGTGGGTAGGACTTGTTCAAGGTTGCCCAGTGAGTTTGTGTAGAATCAGGTTATTTCTCTTGACTCCTGGTCTAGTGCTCTTTACTACACCCACCTGACCCAGGTTTAGAGCCTTAACAAATTCTCTAGACTAGTAAAGAGGGCAGCAAGCTTCTGCCCACCTACCACCCTTTCTCTGTTTCTGGCCTATCTTCTGTTGGCAGCCCACAACTGGAATTTTTTTAAAAAATCATGTTATTTTAATTATGCCAGCTCATGTCTCTGCTGCATTCTATTAAGAAATCATTTGTTGTTTTGTCAATACTCCTGGATGCAGAGATGATGCCTCCAGTAAGGTTTGCTCACCCTGGCAGCAGTACTGGGCCCTCTACTTACAGAACTACTGGCATGAAGTGGCTTCCCTGATAGCTTGGAGACTCGAGATAGGGCAATCTGTTCTTTTGTTTGCAGTCAGCAGAAAAGCCTCTGTTCTCTCATTAAACAGAGCTCCTCCCCCTCCCCCTTACCTGCTTTTCTGTTTTCTTTCATTCTTGTTTAAACTGTACAGAAACTTCTTGTTATTAAAAGTCTGGTGTTCCAAAATGGAAGGGCAGGGATTTTGCTATGTTTTTGTTCACTGATGTACCCCAGGTATCTAGAAAAGTGGTTAGCACATTACAAATGGTCAATAACTATTTGTTGAATGAGTGGATGCATGAACAAACAAATGAATGGATAAGATCTGGATAAATTGATACTGAAAATTTGATGTGAGAGAAGTAGCTGTGGAATGGACCATTTGCTCAAACCTTCTTACAGTACAGAGGGCTGAGAGTCAAGAGCCCTGGCTACTAGTCTTGACTGGAGTAAAGAAATGCAGCAGAGAATTAACTTGCCAAGGTCACCTGTTCAGACAGGCTATGTAAATTAGATGTCAGCTGTGGTCCCTATTGTTTGAGACTCAAATGAAATTAGTTTGGCTCCCACCCCATGTGCAGTGGGAACTATAAATCCCTTTCAACCAGAGCTTGTTGGGGGTTGGGGTGAATTCTGCTATTCTGAGTTATTACTGAGTCAAAGCCCTCCAAATTAGTATAGTTTATAAATTGTATTTCTGTCCTGTGTATGATATTCTTATTGACCCAGACAAGGAATGCAGTTCTTCTCCTGGATATATCTAAATTCACACACACACACACACACACACACACTCTCAAGCATGTCCATAGGCCAGTGATGGCGAACCTATGACACGCATGTCAGCACTGACACGCGTAGCCATTTCTGATGACACGCGGCCGCTGAGGCGGCCGCATGCCGAGGATGAAACATTTGCTGCTCCTGAGGATGAAACATTTGCAAAATAATGTTTTTTCCTCAAAGTGACACACTACCCGAATTATGCTCAGTTTTTTGACGAAGTTTGACACACCAAGCTCAAAAGGTTGCCCATCACTGCCATGGGCACACACACATATACAAACAATGAATTAACTTAATGTAAAAGCTTTCATATGTGGATAAGATTTTTCTGAAGATTTTTGGACATGAAAGGAATCTATATATATAAAAGGCTAATATGCAAAGTGTCCCCTCGGGAGTTCAACCCGGAGATCAGGAGTTTGATTGCTCTCTATGACGTGTGCTAACCACCAGGGGGTGGTGCGGAATGAAGGAAGGCCCTGCTGGCAGCCGGCAGCTGGGGAAGGAAGGCCCTTGCCAGCAGCCGGAAGGCCCTGAACCTGAATGGCCCTGATTGCCAGCCAGGCCTAGGGACCCTACCCATGCACAAATTTCATGCACCGGGCCTCTAGTTTGTATTATAACAATGAAAAAACAAACAAACAAACAAAAACACCTCTCATATTAGTCACACCTGTTCTTGAAAGATCTTTAGCTATTTCTATTAACTGGGG
Organism: Cnephaeus nilssonii; assembly: GCF_951640355.1. Classification (NCBI taxonomy): domain Eukaryota; kingdom Metazoa; phylum Chordata; class Mammalia; order Chiroptera; family Vespertilionidae; genus Cnephaeus; species Cnephaeus nilssonii. The sequence goes on along the minus strand of NC_137078.1, from coordinate 68,096,219 downwards.
CTTCATCTTCCTCATATTTTAATTCATACATATATAGATATAGAGGTAATCTATCTGTATTTCTTTATATATTTACTAGAGGCCCGGTGCACGAAATTCGTGCATGGAGGGGGGTTGTCCCTCAGCCCAGCCTGTACCCTCTCCAATATGGGACCCCTCAAGGGATGTCCGACTGCCTGTTTAGGCCCGATCCCACCGGGCAGTCGGACATCCCTCTCACAATCCAGGATGGCTGGCTCCCAACTGCTTGCCTGCCTGCCTTCCTAATTGCCCCTAACCGCTTTTGCGTGCCAGCCTGATCACCCCCTAACCACTCTGCTGCCAGCCTGTTTGCCCCCAACTTTCCTCCTCTGCTGGCCTGGTCACCCCTAACTGCCCTCTCCTGCAGGGTTGATCACCTCCAACTGCCCTCCCTTGCAGGCTTGGTCCCTCTCAACTGCCCTCCCTTGCAGGCCGGGTGCCTCCCAACTGCCCTCTCCTGCTGGCCATCTTGTGGTGGCCATCTTGTGTCCACATGGGGGCAGGATCTTTGACCACATGGGGGCAGCGATATTGTGTGTTGCAGTGATGATCAATCTGCAGATTACTCTTTTATTAGATAGCATAGAGGCCTGGTACAGGGGTGGGGGCCAGCTGGTTTGCCCTGAAGGGTGTCCCGGATCAGGTGGGGGTTCCCTTGGGGTGTGGGGCAGCCTGAGCGAGGGGCCTGTGATGGTTTGCAGGCCAGCCACGCCCCCTGGCAACCCAAGCAGAGGCCCTGGTATCTGGAGTTTATTTTCCTTCTACAATTGAAACTTCGTAGCCTGGAGCGGAGCCAAGCCTGCTGTTCCCTCCAGGGCGGCAGCCATTTCTGTGGCAGTTAATTCACCTTCTACAATTGAAACTTTGTTGCCTTAAGCGGGTGGGCCCGGCCAGGGTGTGCGGAAAGCTTTGCTTCCCCTGTTGCCGGCGGCAACCCTGGCCTGCTCTCTGAAACTCCATTCTGCCGCCATTTGTTTGAATTTGTTTACCTTCTATAATTGAAACTTTGTAGCTTGAGTGGAGGCTTAGGCCTGGCCAGGGCAGGCAGAAAGCTTGGTTTCCTCTGTTACCTAGGAAACCTTGCTCTCTGTGGCTGTAGCCATCTTGGTTTGGGTTAATTTGCATACTCGCTCTGATTGGATGGTGGTCATGGCTTGTGGGCATGGCTTGTGGGTGTGTCGGAGTTATGGTCAATTTGCATATTTGTCTATTATTAGATAGGGTATACAGGGTGTCCCACAAAAATGTATACACACTTTAACAACTGATAGCTCGATTTTGAAAATGAAATGTATTTTAATAAATACTGCCTTTACAATTATTCAAGGTGTGTGTATACATTTTTGGGGGACATCCTATATGTTAATCCATTTCTCCCACTTCCCTTTCCTTCTCTATCTTACTCATCTTTAGATTCCTATTTCTTCCTTAGAAATTACAAAAATTCCATCTTTTGTTTTCTTGTTACCAGTTGAAACTCATGACTGATCTCCAAGTAGCTAATCATAGTATTTTTCCAAATTGAGGCAGTTCCCTTCTTAAGATGTTCCCTTTCAATGATATTATTGGAAGGATACTGAGGTATTTCATAGCATTTATAGAAAAGTTGAACAACAAAGGCTTAGGGGAATTCCCAGGCATCACTTGGGGGATATCAGCCATAAAATTCATGAGATGCCTAACCAGGGATTAACATGAATATGATTCTGTGTCAACAAAACCAGTCTTGTTTCTTCATTTCCAGTTTCTAATTTTTAGAGAGGAACTCTGCTTGTCTTGATGTACGGTTATTGACCTGTGGTTCAATGAGCTACATCCAGGGGCAGGAACATGTTGAACAGACAAGCTCATGTGCCCACCCTTCATATTGGAGCCATTTCCAGGGCATGCAGAATTATCGGTGTTCAGTAGCCACCCAAAAAGTGTCTTCCACACAGCTTCTCTCAGGGCTAAATTTTAGTTAGTGTTCCTTTATCTATTCAAAAAGTATTCACTAGGAACATGCTCAGAAATGGGCCCTGCATGCTAAAAAATAGAGACAAATAAAAATGTGTGGGAATCTCTAATAAAACCCTTTTAATAAGGACTTGAATATCCAAGAGGAACCCAGCTAGACAACATTACCCATTGTTATGGATATCTCAGGAAAGTAGTATAGTCCTCTAGTCTTTCAGAATTGCTTTGAGAGCAGCCAGACAGCACTGGGGGCCTTCACCAAAGAAAAAAGTATTTTGAATCCATTGTAGTTAGGCAAAATGAACCCCTGCATGAGGTGGTAAGAGATATGTTCTCAAATTATAATCACCTCTTCTCACTTAAAGGGGGTTTTGTACTCATTTGTTCTTTCTACACAAAGGAGAGATAGCCCTTCTAATTTTGCCCTTAGTTATTTAAGATAACAGAAAAAAAAAGTGACAGCAACAGAGTTATTATCACAAAAATGAACATTTATTGAGAATGTATGGTATCAAACCTTGTGCTAAGAGTTTTCCATACATTTATACATTTTATCATCAAAGCGATTCTATAAATCAGGTACTTTTATGAGGCAGGTATCCTTATTACTTTAATTTACAGACTGAGGAAACTGAGTCTCAGAGAGACTGAGGAAATTTCCCAGGTCATACAGCTACTAAGTGTCAGAGCCAGGATGCAGGCTTAGATCCACTGACCATGGTGCTCATCACCATTTTCCCCTAAAGTATAGTGAAAATAGGATGGTACTGGGATGAGAATATCAGGATACCTGGATTCCAGTCCTAACTCTCCATTAGGTAATTGTGTGGCCTCAGATAAACTGTTTCTTCTCTGTGCAGCTCATTTTCCTCCCCTGTAGATGGTGGGGCATCGGTAGATTTCTACAAACATCTCAGTGCTAAGGTTCTCTAATCCTACCAGCATGCAGGGGCCTCTGATAAAACCTGTACCCTATCAGTTCTTGCTGCTCACAAACACTGCTTGGAGAGAGAGGTCTTTGGAATTGATGATTGACATCATAATTCTGTGGTTTCTTCTCATTGTATTCTCTCCATCCAAAGAAAGTTTGTAAGGGCTGTTCTGTCTTGCCATCTGATAGTGTTTGTTTATATCAAGCCACTCAGTACATGGTAGGTAGCTATACTTTTAATGTCAGTGCCTAAAATAAGTAAATAGATGCATAACATTTGCTCTGGTTCGGGAAAAATGCAGTCCACTTAAGACAACAAATCTACATCAGCAAAATATTTAATACTGGTTCAGGGCAGAAGGTCTGGACTAGAGATCAAAATTCAGCTTGTTGGCAAACAGCCCATTTTCCATATAAAAAAATGCAACATGACTCTCCCGCTGCAGGGGAGTTATTTTGTAAGGGAGGAAAGAAGAACTGGTGCATAGAACAGTCTGTGGTGCCTTCATTATGCAGTCAATAGGAAACAAATCTCAGTCATACCTAGAGATGAATATTTGGTCATTCTGAAACTATAAAACATTGCTCATCCCTGCAGGGACTTCTGGAACCCACTCAGGCCCAGAGTGGCCTACTGTAGGAGGGAGGTTTGGAGTCCCCCGATCTTCCTTCTATAGCTTGGAGGTTTGATGTGAGTGTATGGGACACAACAGAAGTGCCACAGAAAGAGCCCTTGGACCTGAATTCAGAAGACCTTGGTGGGATCTCAGCTCTGCCACATTTGAGCTCTGTTAACTTGGTCAAGTTAACTTAACTTTTATGATCCCCACTCTTTTTTCATTATAAAGTGAAGAAAAATATCCAAGGGGTTGGTATCATTATGAAATGAAGGTGGAAAATATTTTTATTAAGTACCTTCTACATCCTGGTGCTTTTCTTCACCTTCTTGACTATAAAATGACATCATAATACCTGCTTCTCCATTTCATGTATGATGATGTTCATTCTTTTTATAAACATGAACCATACACTGACCACCAGCGGGGCAGCTCCTGCGTTGAGAGTCTTTCCCTGGTGGTCAGTGCACATTATAGTGATTGGTAAAATGGTTGAATGGTTGACCAGTAGCTTAAGGTTTTATATAAATAGCTGCATTACTCTTTAGGTAAAATTGCCTGGTCTCTCAGATTTCTGCTTTCCTCCCCTATTCTCCTCCTTCTTTCAAAAATAATAACTGGTGGTACTGTCCTCGTGGAAAGAAGGGGCCATTGGAGTTTTGGGTCCATAAAATGTTCTCCGGATCCTCCTTCATCTTGGCTATGAAGTGGCTGGTTGGTTTGCTCCTTAGAAGATCACCAAGGTGTTCTGGCCCTTCTGAGGGTATCCGTCTTAGTCAACTTGGGTTGCTATAACAAATACCATAGACTGGGTGGATTTACCAACAAACATTATTTTTTCTCATAGTCTGGAGGCTAGAAGTCCAAGATCAAGGTGCTAGCTGACTTAGTTCCTGGTGAGAACCCACTTCCTGGTTCTTAGATGGCCACCATCTCACTGTGGGCTCACTTGGTAGAGAGAGATTATCTCTTTCATATCTCTTCTTTTAAGGGCACTGATCTCATTCATGAGGGCTCAATCTTTATGACTTAATTTCTTCCCAGACATCCCACCTCTAAGTAAAATCACATTGGGGATTAGGGCTTTGACATGTTAATTTTGAGGGAACACAAAAATTCGGTCCATAGTAGCATTTGCTGTTATCCACCTCCCTCCCTTAGTTGATCAGGGCCTCAAATCCTCTCTGGAGGACTAGTCTCATGTTGCCTCCCAGGTGCTCTATCTCAGGTGATCTGCCCTGCAATGAGGACCTCTCACTAGCAAACTTCCAGCCAAATTTTCAGTTTACTGCTGAGTCCTCTCATGGGAAAATATGGGAATTCTTAATTTTTGTTCACATCCCACAGGGACCTAGTTGTTGTTATGGAGGCAGCCCAAAGGAAGTCTGTTAGATAAGCCCTGAATTGAAAATAGAATACCCTCTGAATTCTGTGTCTCTTATACTTTTCTAGATGTTTCTAAAATACCTCACCTCAAACACACACGCGTGTGTGCATGTGCACACACACACACACACACACACACACACACACACACACACCTAACAAATTTTACATTGTTAAGATTTGGATTTGAACCCAGGTCTCTCTGACTCCGAAATCTATGCCATTATTTGGTATACTAGTAGCCTAGTCTTATTTGGAAACATGTGCTAGTGTCATTAGGTTCACATATTGCTAGATGTTTAGAACTGGAAAGCACTGTAGAGTTCATTGATTTCATTTGAAAAATTAGAAGACTGAGACACATAAATGAATGATTCGCCCAAGGTCACACTTTGAGATTTTCTTCTGTTGGGCCTTGAGCTACTCCCACACATAGGAAGCTCTCACTGCCCCCGGCCCGGCCCTCACTGCCCAGCCTCCCTGTGGAGGCCCACTGTCAGTCCTGTCCTTGTCTAACAGACCCTGGACTGTTCCTGCCCACATTCTAGAATAACTGTGTGTGTGTGTGTGTGTGTGTGTGTGTGTGTGTGTGTGTGTCTGAAAGAGACAGACAGAGCCTTGCTGCTCTGGTACCAAAGAAGCCAAAGTCCTAGATAGGTCTTCTCATAACTTTATGAACTTGGGTTATGTTTGAGTGAAGTCAATAGTTAGTTGGATTTTAATCTAGAACCACCTCTGTCCTTTTTATCTGCACCTTACTCTGATGGACCCTGGACACTAAGGACACAAGGTTAAACTAGCCCAATTTTGCCATGAAGCAATCACAATCTAGGGTAAGAGGCAGGCATTACATAAAAGGTTATAATAAGGAGTGGTAAGTGCAGTTGAGACACTTTCTGCCCCAAGGATCTAATATTTTCCTGGCAGAGTCATTCTGATGATTATATGAAGCCACATAATACAATGTCTGGCACAGGGAGACAGTTATTGAATCAAATCATCTTATTTCTCAGGTTAAGAGATTGAGGGCCTGGGACATTAAGCAATTTGCTTAAGGTCCTATAGGTAGGTAGTGGTCAAGCTGAGGAAATCAAGTATGCAGATTCATACCCTATGACTTTTTTCACTGTGCACTTTGCCTCAGGATGATAAAATGGATATGTGTGTCCCATCAGCTGGTCTTTTTTTCACACCTGAACTTTTGGGAAACTGGATGCCTCCCTCACAATTTAGGTTTACCACATACCTAATTTCAGGCTGTACTTTGCAAGTCCTTCTGTTCTTTGCAGAAATGAGCCCAGCAACTGGGTGGTATTTCTATTTGCACATTTTGTTCCCCTTTCACGCTTAGTGGGATAGCAGAGAAGCATCAGGCCACAGCAGTGACATTTGTATGGAAATGACCCATTGCATCCTTTGTAAGGAATAGCATGCAGCTCTAAGCCATGCTTTCCCCTTTGTCTTCCTTTGGGAGACTGGCAGGAACTTGGCCTGCTGGAGGGAGCTGCCTGAGTCCTCATACCTAGAATTATATTCCATAATTAAAATTAATAGCAAAACAGACACATAGCAGAAAGGTAATAGAACACAACAGAAGACCATTGGTAGCATATTGCCAGGTATCAAAATAGTTTTGAACTTTTCTTTAATCTGAAAATGCCTAAAGCCATCTGTGGTAGAGAGGCAGAGTGCCAACCTCCAGCCTCACTTGGGAAGGGTTTAGCTAAAGACAAGTCTTCTGCTTAAACCCTTTGAGGCCCAGCTTCTCATCCCTTTGAAGTCTCCAGTCAGCTTCATGTTATTAAGCCAGTACTCGGATGGAGTGACGTCCCGGCCCTGGGGAACTATTCGTGGCCTGAGTCGTGAAACCCTCGCCTTGGCCTATCCAGTGCTCTCTTTCTTACATGCCTCTTGGACTCCCTGCTTCCTGAGCTGTTGACCACACTTCTCCCCTTTTGATATGATAATTGAATGTTCTATGGCATTTTTCTGTCCTCAGATTATATCTGTTCTTACATCTTAGGCTATATAGTCCTGGCCTAAACCAGCTCAGCTTCTGGAACTTTCCCAGTTTTATCTTGTATCTTCCTTGTTCCGTTTGACCAGACAACAAGGACTTAGACATAACTTCATCTCCTCCCCTTCCTTTCCCTCTGTATGCATTTCTGGGTGAAAGTTTCCTCTCTGTTTAGGTGTGGGCCAGGCCTAGAGCAGAGCTGGAGGTATTCACATATTAAATTTAATTCCTGCAGATTATATTTAGACCTATAGTTACAGATCTTAGAATGAAGTGACTTGTTATACTGTAGCAAGTCAGTGACAAAGCCAGAATTCAAGCCCACATCTCCTGCCTCCCAGACCCATGCTTGCTGCACTACAGCAAAGGTATGTCTTTCTTGCAGAGGCAACCACATAACTCCAATATGGCTCTTAACATGCTGTGTTTTTCAATCAGAATATGCCCACAGAGTCAGGAGGTCCATATAGAATTGTGCCTGAGTAATAAACATAGAAGACTTTACTGTAAAGCCTAAAAGGAAGCAGACTTTGTTAAATAATTGCTTAAAGCTAAAGGGTTTTTAGTTTTCAAATAACTATTATTATTGTGAACTTCATGAGGAACCTGAAGGGGGTCCAGGTGCATCAGTGAATCAGAATTTTGGTTTGCCTTTAAGCTTTTTATTGAAGTATAATATAGAAACATAACAGTACACAAGCCATAAATATATAGTTGATGATTTTCACAGTCTGAACACATCTGTGTAACCAGCACCCAAACCAAGCAGTAGAACATCACCAGCATCTCAGGAGCACTCTTTGGGCTCCCCATTCCCCATAACGACTATCTTGACTTAGTTCCGCCATTTATTTATCCATTACACTGTTTATAGCATTGGGGTACTTTCTAGTTTTGTATATTACAAGTAGTATTGTAAGAATATTATTTTAAATTTCTTTTGGTTTACATTTGTATGCATCTCTGTTGGGGTATGTACTGGTAAGTCAGTCATTGAGCATGCATATAGTATTAGTTTTATGTTGCTGCTAAAACAAATTACCATAAACTTAGTGGCTTAAAACAACACGAATTTGTTCTCATACAGTGTTGGTGGTAATGAGTTCATAATGAGTTTTATGGGCTGAAAACAAGGTATTGGCAGCGCTGGTTCCTTCTGGAATTTTCAGAAGAAAAATCTGTTTCCTCACTTTTTCTAGCTTGTAGAACTACATTCCTTGCATCCATTGGCTTATGGCTCCTTCCTCCATCAAAGCCAGCAGCAAAGCATCTTCAAATCTCTCTTTGCTTTTGTTTTTACATTTCCTTCTCTCTTATAAGAACCCTTGTGGTTATATCAGGCTCACACAGATAATCCAGGATAATCTTCTCATCTGTAGATTCCCAACTTAATCACATTTTTCAAAATCTCCTTTGCCATATAATGTAACATTTACAGATTCTAGGGATCAGGATGTGGTTATTCTTGGGAAGCCTACCATATATATGTTCCACATATAAATAGAGCCAATACTACTAGCATTGCATACTAGAAGAATTCTGGTTGTTCCACATCCTCATCAACTCTTGCTCTATTGTATCCTTTTCACTTTAGCCAGACCTCCTGTTTCCTGTCTAGTTCATATCTGGAAAGTCAAACTTTCAATAACCACAGTTATGCCCAAACCCATTCCCTCTCTAAGCATAATATTTCTTCCCTATTGCTATTTCTGTTAAGGAAGAACATTTTTTAAAATGAGCTCTAGCCCTAGCTGGTTTGGCTCACTGAAGTGACTTGTTCCAGGGTAGATGCTGGGTGGGAAGTGACATCTGTCCCACCTGAATTTCTCTTAGGAACTTGGGGTTTGATTCCAGTCAAGGGCATATACCTTGGTTGAAGGCTCGATCCCCAGCCTTGGTCCAGGGCCAGGCATGCCGGAGGCAACCAGTCCATGTATCTCTCTCACTTTGATTTTTCTCTATCTCTGTCTCTCCTCCTCCCTTCCACTCTCTCTAAAAATCAATGGAAAAATAACCTCGGGTGAGGAGTAACAAAAATAAAATAAATAAATAAATAAATAAATAAATTAATAAATTAATTAATTAATTAAAATGAGCTCTATCCTGCAATGAATGAGATATCTTATGAAGGGATAAACATTTTGCCACCAAAAGTATTAAAAGAGAAGTTAGATAAACATTTATAGGAAAGTTGAATAGGCAAATTGAATACAGGCATTCTTTTAGAACAAGCCAGATATTTGAAGTTGAAGGACCTAGGTTTTGGCTTCTTCACTCCGTGTGTAACCATGAGCAAGTAACCATGAGCAAGTTATGTAACTTCTGTGAGCTTCAGTTTCCTTACTTTTACAATGGAGAGATATTACTGACTGCATGTATTTGCTGTGGTGGTCATATGCTACCTCCTCTGAGTTACTTAGTCACATAACCATCTGTAACATGGGGATATATATATAGTTACATAGGTGTGTTCAGACTATATAACTACACACACACACACACACACACACACACACACACACACACATTTACCTATACTTTTATTATAGCACTGATCACACGGGACTGCAATGACATACCTACTTATAGTTCCTGCATGGGTCTTTATATTCTGTAAAGGTTAGGTGTTTTATGGTATGTCATAAGTCGCATATTATGGCTATGAAAGAATGAATGAATCTTATTTATGTCACTAGAGGCCCAGTGCACGAAATTCATGCACGGAGGGGTGTGTTCCTCAGCCCAGCCTGCACCCTCTCCAATCTGGGACCCCTCAAGGGATGTCCGACTGCCCGTTTAGGTCAGACATCCCTCTCACAATCCAGGACTGCTGGCTCCCGACTGCTCACCTCCCTGCCTTCCTGATTGCCCCCTAACCACTCCCCTGCCAGCCTGATTGATGCCTTACTGCTCCCCTGCCAGCCTGTTTGCCCCTAACTGCCCTCCCCTGTAGAACTGGTCCTCCCCAACTGCTCTCCCCTGCAGGTCTGGGTCCCCCCCAACTGCCCTTCCCTGTAGGCCCGGTCACCCCCAACTTCCCTCCTCTGCAGGCCTGGTCACCCCTAAATGCCCTCCCCTGCATACTTGATCACCCCCAACTACCCTCCCTTGCAGGCCTGGTCCCTCCCAACTGCCCTCCCCTGCTGGCCTGATCGCCCACAACTGCCCTCCCTTGCAGACCTGGTCCCTCCCAACTGCCCTCCCCTGCTGGCCATCTTGTGGCAGCCATCTTGTGTCCACATGGGGGCAGTCATCTTTGACCTCATGGAGGCAGCCATCTTGTGTGTTGGAGTGATGGTCAATTTGCATATTATTCTTTTATTAGATAGGATAGGACTGATCTAAGAATCTAGTAAGATATTGGTGATGAAATAACTTTTTAAAATTTTAGAACACTTTCAAGAGGCATTAGAAGTTTGTTGATCTAGGAAGTAAGTCTCTGGGTTAGTCACTGAAGCAGACTGGAGCCCCTTCATCAGGTAGATGCTGGGTGGGGAGTGACATCTGCCCCACCTGAATTTCTCTCTTAGGAACATGGGGTTATCTCTAAGGGAAACTATTTCTGCCTCTCTAAAGAGCAGCCCTAATTACTGGTGATAATTAGTTGCAATTTAAGTTCCTCAGGGCAATTTGTGGAGGTGCAAATTGCATTGAGGCTCTCCAGGATTTGATGTCCTTTCCCTTGATGTCTCATCCCATCTCTCTTCTTGTGAAATAAAAGCAGAAGATGGAAAAGGTGCCTAAATGAGGCCAAATTCTAGAGGTCATCTTTACAAAGGGCCCCCTTTGCCATTCTCCTCTGCAGAATAAACTTCTAGTACCACTCAGGTGGCTGCAAGTATTTGGGCAGCCAGAGCAGTGTTCAGAGGAAGAGAGCCATTTACTCTTTCATTCGATAAATGTTTGATACTTTCTCTGTGCTGAGTCTTAATAATGCAGAGTTGAGCAGATATGGGCTACGAGCCCATAAGTTGCTCACAGTGTAGTAGGAAAGACAGATATGAAAATAGACAATTTCAAGGTAGTCTGATGATGATCCTAGAAAGAAAAACAATAAAATTGATAATGACAACCACCATTTCTTGGCCAGGTAATAGTCTAGATGCTTTACACCTGTTTTCTCTCATTTTTTTTTATTTTTTTTTTACCAAAATCCAAAACAAGTTACATTTATTGATGGAGCCCATCCCTTGCTATCCAGGGGGAAAAGATGTCCCCAAGGAGTCCCCCAGGACAAAATAGAAATGGGGGTAAGGTTTTAGGGTTGGGCCCATATAGAAAAGAGCATCTCTGGAGTCCTTGTGTATTTTTTATTGTTGTTGTTTGTTTGTTTTTTAAATAAAATGAGAGTCCTCTGTGCAGGGGCTTTGCAGCCTACAAGCCTTGACCAGGAGCCCAGTCTAATCTTTTTAATAATCCTAAACTGTCATAATTATTTTTTCGGATGAGGAAAATAGGGCACTAGGAGTTAATTGGAAGGTAGAGGCATGTTTGGTGAGGTTACTAAAATGAAGGAAGACAGTAAGACCCTCCCTGCCCAGACAAACCATGTTTAGACAAAGAGATTGGTTTGACATTGACCAAAACTTAAAGGTGAACTGAAGAAAATTAGGCCAACAAACCCGTTCTTAGGACTTAACTCCTACATCTTTTTCTCTCCATTTCCTGAGTTTCTACCCTCAGAGTTTGAATTGTCTTTAAATACAAAGTAGGTAAATGAAAAGAGCTTAGGATTCGGAGTTGAAAGGAACAAAATGATACCCTCAAACCCGATCACTTAGTAGCTGGAAACTAAGATGTGTGGCTGTCTCAAGCCAGCCAATGATTTGGAAACCCTCTAATCTCATACTCTGTAAGCACTTGTTCAATAGTTTAATCTAGAAAAGAGTCTGGGTGCTTCCTGGGCAGAAGAGGACAGAAGGGAGGACCTCTGGTTGCAGGATGTAGCCTTTGCTCTCTTACCTTGAAAATTTCAGCATTGGCCCAAACTTGCCAAACCTCTCAACAAAACGAAGCCTGAAGCTAAGGACCTACCTCCCACCTCAAGCCAATTAGTAAAACTGCCGTAGCTCAGGTATGGGAGTCTTCTCTTCTTCACACACTTCTACCCCAACATCTTATCAAGTTATTACTTCTAACCACAGAATGGATAGTTCTGTTATGTGGAATGTTTGCTATCATCTCATTATACTCTCAGTTACCCTGAATGCACCTTAGAGGTTTGCATCATTGGCAGTTGTCCCTGTGGCCCTCCTCCTAATCAAAATCTGGATTGATTTTGATCTTGTCTTTTACCTTCTAAAACTGGAATAATGATAATACCTACTAAATCCAGCCTCATTTGCTGCTAATTTCCCTAGGCAAAGACTGTGCCAAACAAATGGGCCCCTTGGAAAAGTTCATTATCCTTCCCAGAATGAAGGTTTTGGGTTTCCTATCTCCAGTTCCTCTACCCCTGCCTTAGGTTTCAGAGTGGATCAGAATTGGGGAGTGGTTTCTTTCTTTTCAACTGGAGGCATAAAAAACCTTTGGCCTTCTTTTCCTTTTCTGTACTAAGACAGAGAAATACATTCGCAGGCACTTACTAGCCAGTGCCTTCCTCTTAGGGAGTGAATAACGATGGGGCAAGGCCCAGATCAGAGGGGAGAAACAAAGGACTCCTTGCTTAGGGCTAGTTTCAGGTTGTGGGTGTGAGAAATGAAGGCAAAAAGGTCCTCTGTAAGTGGGAAGGGAGGCAAGGCTATCTGAAAGAAGGCCCTAGTCAAGAATAAAAATTAACAGGTAATACTTCTTATTTCCAGAGTATCTTCAAGGTGCCAAGCACTGTCATAGAATCCTTGCATTTTATGACCACGATCCTCAAGTAACACTGTGAGATACATGATACATATTATTTCACCCATTTTATAGACAAAGAAACATAGACACAGAGACTTTAAGACTATTGAAAAATCACACAGCTAGTGAACTAAAGAGCTGGGACTTTACTCCAGGCCCCTCTGGCTCAAAAGCTATCTTCTCTTCATATGGCTTCTCTTTCTATTCCATGGGGTCAGTCATTCCAACTTGAAGTGATTTAGGGTTGACCACACCTTGAAAGTTTCTAAAGCACAATATTTTTGGTGTTTTAAATGAGTTGTTTATTTTACATTCCCTTGAGTTTTAGAATAATATGTAGTTAATTAATGAATTAAATAATTGATTAAATCCATTTTTCTATTAACATTATAACAGCACTTCCATTAATATGAAAATATGAATGTGTCTCAGAGAAGTTTCCTTTGACATTATAATGACTATATTAAAATTTCAAATATAATAATGAAATTCTAATTGTTTTAGAGAAACAATTAAAAAAGGCTATATATAAATGCTCTGAAAGAACTATGGGATGTTCATAAAGTACCAAAGAGGAATTTTCAGAGAAGTTAATATGAAAAAAAGCACATAATTTTCATTAAATTGGGCTGTAATTGCAAAATGATAGTCATTTAAAGAGAATCTTTCGTTTCGAGCATTATAGTGAACAAAACAAGAGTTGGCAGGTTAAAACATACAATGTGTCAATTTAAACAAATAAGTGTAATTCAAATTCATGTTTACTTACAGCCTTCCATGACCTTCTTTAGGTGAGTATGCAGGATATATTCCATTTGTCCCGCCTGATCTTCTCTCTGCCTTTTTGCTCTACCTTCAACCTTGCCCAGAGACTGACCTATGTTGATTACATCAACAGACTCCTTTGATGTAAGTTTTCAATTGCAATTTAGCCAATCAGGGATACCACCAAAAGATCATCAGTAATGTTGAGGTACTTATTTCTCCAGTTTCCTCCCTGAGGGGTCACACTGGTTGGCTATGTCCCTTGATTGAAGTCCTAGTTGCTATAAAGTGCCCCTCTCGACAGCCCCTCAGATTCTTGGGTTTGGTAAAAACTCCATTCCTTTCCCTTCCTGTCTCCAGGTGATTTCCAGCCTCTGGGTACCACACTACCCATCCTGGTTTTCCTACATTCTGCTTCCACCTTTGAAAACAGTCCTGTTTTGTTTTGAGAACAGTGGCTTTGCCACTGTTCTCAAAACAGCCTGGTACTGGCACAAGAACAGACATATAGATCAATGGAACAGAATAGAGAATCCAGATATTGACCCAAACCACTATGCTCAATTAATATTTGACAAAGGAGGCATGAACATACAATGGAATAAAGACAGTCTCTTCAATAAATGGTGTTGGGAAAATTGGACAGATACATGCAAAAAAATGAAGCTTGATCACCAACTTACGCCATACACAAAAATAAACTCAAAATGGATACAGGACTTAAACATAAGACGGGAAACCATAAAAATACTAGAGCAATCCACAGGCAGCAAAATGTCAGACATATGCCAAAAGAAATTCTTCACTGACACTGCCCCTAGGGCAATGGAAGCTAAAGAGAAAATTAACAAATGGGACTACATCAAAATAAAAAGCTTTTTCACAGCAAAAGAAACCATCAACAAAACAACAAGAAGGCCCACTGCATGGGAGAACATATTTGCAAATGGCATCACTGATAAAGGTTTAATCTCCAACATCTACAGGCAGCTTATACAACTTAATAAAAGGAAGATAAATGATCCAATAAAAAAATGGGCAACAGACCTAAATAGAATCTTTTCAAAAGAAGACAGAAGGAAGGCCAAGAGACACATGAAAACATGCTCAACGTCACTAATTATCCGAGAGATGCAAATCAAAACAACAATGCGGTACCATCTCACACCTGTCAGAATGGCTATCATCAACAAATCAACAAACGACAAGTGTTGGCGAGGATGCGGAGAAAAAGGAACCCTCGTGCACTGCTGGTGGGATTGCAGACTGGTGCAGCCACTGTGGAGAACAGTATGGAGTTTCCTCAAAAAACTGAAAATGGAACTCCCATTTGACCCAGTAATCCCACTCCTGGGAATATATCCGAAGAAACTAGAAACACCAATTAGAAAGGATATATGCACCCCTATGTTCATAGCAGCACAATTCACCATAGCTAAGATTTGGAAACAGCCTAGGTGCCCGTCAGCAGATGACTGGATCAGAAAACTGTGGTACATCTACACAATGGAATACTATGCTGCCATAAAAAAGAAGGAATTCTCATCATTTGCAGCAACCTGGGAGGAATTGGAGAACATTATGTTAAGTGAAATAAGTCAGTCAATGAAAGAAAAATACCACATGATCTCACTCATTTATGGGTAATAAAGAACATTATAATCTTGAACAAAAAGATAGATACAGAGACAGTAAAGCATCAAACAGACTGTCAAATTACAAGGGGAAGGTTAGGGAGAGGTGGGGGAGATAAGAGATCAATCAAAGGACTTGTATGCATGCATATAAGCATAACCAATGGATGCAAAACTCTGGGGGGTGGGGGCATATATGGGAGGGGGGTGTGGGGAGGGCAATGGTAAGATATGTACACATATAATACCTTAATAAAAAAATTGAAAAAAAAAAAATAAAATAAAATAAAATAAAATTCAATTATGTTCTATTAAAAAAAAAAAGAAAAAAAAAGAAAACAGTCCTGTTTTACACTCCCTTCCTGTATTAGCTGGTTTGAGTGTGCCACCTAGTTTCATGCTGGGACCCTAAGTATTAACTTTTTCATCTCATCATATATATATATATATATATTTTATTTATTTATTTTTTACAAAATCATGAAATTGTTTCAGTTCAAGTACTAAATTTTAGCCAAGTCCCATCATCTCTGTAGACTTTAATTGCATTACCTCTAAATTGGGCATAACAATTTCTGCATCCAAGGTTGTTATGAGGATTAAATAATTGGTGTAAAGCATTTAGCACTGTTACTAGCAAGTAGTAAGTAGGTGCTCTGAAAGTACTGGTTTTCCTTTCCCTTTCTTTTATGAATTGCTTAGCACTGCATTTGTCAAAGGAGGAATATTTGATTTTGGGGAATTGATGAAGCAGGCAACACTACATCTGTCACATTCAGTGAATGTGTCAGTGAGTTTTTAGGCATTGGAGATGTTAAGCCCAGGTTGGGCACTACTTGGCAGGAATGCTAATTTGGGGAACTAAAATGAAAGGCTAGTCTAGATGAATGGAGATTTCATCCTCTCCTCCATAATATAAGACCCAATTCACCATTTTTACAGAAGGAATCAATTCACTAGATAGGATTCTCCAGTAGTGTCCACACTACAAGTGATAGGATTTTAAAGTGAGTCTGTTTCTTGGCCTACTCACCCACCTCACCTGGACTCTCCACTGTCTCTTGAATATGACTTTAAAAGTGGCCTTGTTAAGTAAAATATGGCAGATAGAGAAAGGCAAATGCCGCATTATGATATCACTTATACTATGAAATCTAAAAAAAAAAAAGTTGAACAAAATGTTTGCCAGGGGCTGGGGGTACGGGAAATAAAAAGAATAAGGTCTGGGCCCTGGCCAGGTAGCTCAGTTGTTAGTGTTGTCCCAATATGCCAAGGCTGTGGATTCAATCTCTGGTCAGGGGGTCAGGTCACATACAAGAATCAACCAATGAATGCATAAATAAGTGGAACATCAAATAGATGTTTTGCTCTCTCTCTCAAATCAATTAAAAATTTATTTAAAATGATATATAAGGTCTGAGGATCTAATGTGTTGACTATAGTTGACAATACTATCTATATACATAAAAAGCCAGCGACCGTAACACCTTAACGACCAGAACAACCAGTCTCTATGATGTCCACTTTAGTCAGGAACCGGCCCAATTGGGGGGGTGGGGCCAGCGGGCCAAGCTCCCGCAGCCCCTCCCCCCAGCAGGCCTCACCCCCAATTGCCCCCACCACCCCAATCAAGGGCAAGGCCCGCCGGCGAATCACTGGACCCCACCCATGTATGAATTCATCACTGGGCCTCTAGTATTATATAATTGCAATTTGCTAAGAATAAAACTTAAGTATTCTCACACATAAGAAAGTAAATATGTGAGGTGATGGATCTGTTAATTAACTCAGTTGTGGGAATTCCTTCACAATGTATACATATATCAAATCATCATGTTGTGCATTTTAAATATATTACAGTTTTGTCATTTTTACCTCAATAAAGCTGGGGGGAAAGTGGCCATGCAATCTTGAGTCTGGCTGGATCCAGATAGGTCTCACTCACCTACCACACCCTTTAGTATCAATGTTCATTTTTATTTAATAAATATTTTTGCACTGATTATGTTCCAGGCTTTTTTGCTGGACCCTGGAGAAAAGCATTCAGCCAATAGATTTTTATTGATCGCTCACTGTGTGTTCAGCTCTATCCTATATGGAGGGGATACAGTGTGAATAAAACCATCTTTTTCCTCATGGAGCTTGTATTCTCATGGGTCAGGCACACAATAAAACAAATATATACTACTAAAGGCCTAGTGCATGAAAATCGTGCATGGGTAGGGTCCTTAGGCCTGGCCAGCGATCAGGGCCAGTCAGGGCCTTGCAGTTGCTAACCAGGGCCCCCCTTCCACAGCTGCTGGCTACTGGCGGGGGCCCCCATACCCTGGCTGCTGGCTGCTGGCCAGGGCCCCCCTTCCACAGCTGCCAGCTACCAGCCAGGGCCTTTCTTCATTCCATGCCACCCCCTGGTGGTCAGCACTCGTCAGAGTGAGCAATTGAACTCCCGGTCTCCAGGTCAAACTCCTGAGGGGGCAATTTGCATATTATGCTTTTATATATATAGACTAGAGGCCCAGTGCATAAATTCATGCATGGGTGGGGTTCAGCCAGCCCAGTCTCAATCGGGGTGGATCAAGGCTGGGCCTGTCAGGAGAAGGAGATGGTGGGAGGTTGGCCGACTGGCCTGCCCCTGATTGGGCCCCGATCAGGGGTGGGCCAGCTGGGGGGAGGGGCTGTGGGTGATTGGCCAGCAGGCCCCCCCAGATTGGGATCAGGGGGCGATTGTGGGTGGGGCCAGCCATTGGCCGGGGCTGTGCGTGGTGGGCTGGCTGGACCCGCCCCTGAAGGGGGCAGGGGGTGCCAATCAGGGGCCAGCAGCCTGGGGGAGGGGCCATGGGTTATTGGCCAACCGGTCCTGCCCCCTATTGGGGTGGGGGGGGGGTGATCAGGGGTGGGGTCGGCCATGGGGAGGGGCTGTAGGAGGTTGGCCGGCCCTAACAAGCCCGATCAGGGGGTGGAGCCAGCAGGCCAACCTCCCAAAGCTTCTCCCCCTGGCCATCCCGCCCCTGATTGGACTCTCCCACTCCAACTAAGGGTGGGGTTGTCCAGCCAAACGCCCCCCTGCCCCCACCCTTAACCCCAGCTGCCCCTCCCCTGATCAGCATGCCCCACCATGATAGGCCCGCAGCCCCTCCTCCTGGCCAGCCCTGCCCCTGATCACACCCCCCACACCAATAGGGGGTGTGGCTTTCCAGCCAACCTCCTGAAGCCCCTCCCCCTGGCAGGATCCGCCCCCTATTGGGGTGGGGGGTGCAATTAGGGGCGGGGCCGGCCGGGGAGAAGGGCCACGGGAGGTTGGCCTGCCAGCCCCACCCCCTGATCTGGCCGGTTCTCTGTCCACAGTGGGCATCATAGCGAGCAGTTGTTCCGGGCATTATGGCATTAGGGTTGCTGGCTTTTTATATGATAGCTACCTGATAAGTGACATGAAGAAAAGTAAGGCAGGGAGAAGAAATAGGGTTATTTTTGATAGTGTGAGACCTTTGAGCAAATATCTGAATGAAGTGAGGGAGAGAGCCATCTGATGATCTTGAGAGCTTTCCAGGCAAAGGGAGCAGCATGGAGTAAGACCCTGAGAGGAGAACAAGCAAGGAGGCCAGTGTAATTGAGCAGAGTGAGCAAGGAGTGAGAATGAGATCTGAGAAATAGCCAGGAAGTGGGCCAGATGTAGAACTTTGTAGGCCATAGTGAGGACTTTGGATTAAATTCCCCAAAACTTTTGAATGGGAAGCCATTAGAAGGTTTTCAACAAGGAAAGTGATGGGAATCTAATTTATATATTTAAAACATCACTTGGCTGCTGACTAGAGAATAGACTAAAGGGGTGAGTGAAGGAGAAAGAACAACAGTGAAGGCGGGAAGCCATTGAAGATGTTGCTGCACTGACCAGGAGAAAGATGAGGGGTCCTCAGGCAGGGAGACTGCTGCCGTGGCCCAGCAGGAGGAAAATGGTGCTTTAAGGGAGACTAGCAAGGAGGTGATTACAGTGGTTGAGGGAAGAGCTGGCTGGGCTTAGGTAGAGCTAAGTATTGAATATATTTCTCAGAGAGTGTCCAAACGAGTGCCTGTGGATTTAATGTGAGGTGTTAGAGAAAGAGAGGAGCCAAGGATGACTGCTATGTTTTTAGCCTCGGTTAATTAACTCAGGGGCGGGAATTCCTTCACACAGCGATTAGTGAGGTGATAGTGATGGTGGTAAGTACTCAAATATTAAATATTGTTATTAAGGGGAAATCTTTTTGTGTTTATTTATTTGCTGTCAATTTGTGAGCATCCCTTATGTGAGAGGTGCCGGGTATACCAAGACAAATAAGGAAAGATCTCTGTTCTCAGTGGCTGGTTAGTGCAATTGAAGATAGAAAATCAAAAATTCTCAGACATGCTATGTTTGAGATGCCACTAGACATACAAGTAAAGATGTCCTGTGGGCAATTAAATATATGTTTGAAGCACAGGGGAAAGGCAGGACATAAGTTATTTATGTGAGAGTTAGCAGTATCTAACTGGGTTTGAAAGCCCCAAGATTGGATCAGAATGTGGAACAGGGACAGAATGCATTCTGGCCTTTAGCGAGCTCACTGGCCCTTTGTTTCTCTCCCCTGTATTCTGTGAGGACCTGGTGAGACAGGACCACTACCATGTGTATTTAGCCGTTTCCTTAGCACATGACGCAGAGTACTGGTCAGGAGGTAGTGTAGCATAGGTTACTTCTCAGGCTTGGGGTTACACATGTAGGGATTCTAATTCTAAAAGTCACCAGTAGGCTGTGTGGTCTTCAAGAAATTACTTAAACTCTTCAAACCTGTTTTTTATTCTTGAAATGGGGCATGTTAATAATGAATGGGATGTAACAGTGCCTGTTACATAGTAAGCCCTTAATAAATGTTCATTGCTAATATTAAAGTGATCATACTTATTAATGTTAGGAACTCATTGCTTCCCCCCGCCCTTACTTATCTCCCCTTTCCTCCTCTCCTCTTCTTTCCTCCACTTGGGCATCTTTGAAAATGAATGAATTTGGAAGCAAAATGATTTCTTTTCAGCTCTTTACAATATCTCATTTGATACAGAGAGCAGACTCTGTTTTTACAACTGATACTATCCTTAGTTGCTGTTTATTTACATAGAATATGTCTTCATTATATTTAATGTTTTCTTCTTAAAGAAAGTCTTAAAAAGAAATAAATTGACTTTTGAGAAGCAATGCTTGGTCAAAAAAGTGATTTGGAAACTAATGAGTTGATAAAAAGCCATGTGCCTGGCTAATTTCCACCCTTGTTTTGCAAATATACTTGGAGGACTCAACACAAGTTTTAGTCTGAAGATGCATCTGGGTTTATATAGTATCTAAGCTGTGAAGTGCAGCTTTGTAAATAGCATTGGATTTCAAATGAGAAAGTAAATGTAAAAATCTCACACAGAATATATTGTGTGGTGTACTCTTGATGTGTCCTTGATGATTTATATCAGACATGTTCAGTAAGATAGAACACAGAAATTAGTGAGGAGATGATGATAAGTACTCAAATATTAAATATTTTTATTAAGGGGAAATCTTTTTGTATTTATTTATTCTTTGTCAATTTATAAGAATCCCCTGTGTTAAAGGTGCTGGATGTACCAAGACAATAAGGAAAATTCTCTGTTCTCAAGTATTTTATATCTAACACACACACACACAGACAGACACACACACACACACAAGTTCATTGAATTGATATAGATGTTATGGTTAAAAAAATATCTCTTCAGGGAATGGGGCAGTGGAATCCTACACCTAACTAATTTAAAAATAAGGCACACTTATAGATGTAATTGGGTGTGTTCCCTCTAGCTTGAAGTCTCCCTCTAATTGCTTCTGGCCAAGGGGAGCACCAGCAGCCAGCATAGAATGATGGTGCTTGTTGATCAGGGAGGAGGGTGCTTGTCAGTGAATCTTAGGAGGGAAATGCTTCTTTACTGGCATTGTCTGGAATGGCAACAATGAGAACCTGGAGCACTGTGGGAAGCTTTTAAATATTTAGTCTGTGCCAACCCACCATTGAGGTATTTGTGTACTTAACTTGATAGAGAGATGAATTATATATGGGAGTCTTTTCCTATCATTTGCTCTATGTGTGTTGACAAACGCCCCGTCATTCTCTAGGAAGGACACGCCATGGGAATCACTGCAACACTCTGCAGACAATTTACTTGCAGGGTTTTATCCCATAATGCTGCATTCTCTTCATCACAGCTACCTTTTTATTTATTTAAACACAATCACTGAACAGGGAACTTTCCCAGACTCCCTTTTCTTAAAGTGGCATTTTAGAGCTCAGGTCAAATGCACTCCCAATGATTTTGCTCCCAAGATTTTGTCTCTTTGAAGTATAAGGCAGCTCTTGTGCAGCTCAACACAATAGCCAACAATTCCAATGAAAATTTGATTCTAAGAAAAAGAAAAAATATTTAAATATGTTGTCTTGTTTAAAATTGAAAGCTAAAAAGTCTAAAATTTATGCCACTTATCAGTGCATTAGGTTAGATCTTGTCTATTTTTCCATGGTTAATGGTGTCCCTATTCACATTTTCTTTCCCTGCCATCTACTCTAGCACATCATTTTGTCTTAATTTTCAAAATAGCATATCAGATTATCCTACGCTTAGTTAACTGTAGCAATAAAATATTATGCATTTAATTATCAGAGTGGAATCTCTGTATTCCAGGAATTTGACACAAAGTGGAGCCTCAAATTTTTACTGTCTTATTCTAAATGTCTACTAGTAGTTGCAAGAAACAACATGAATGGAAGCCTGCTTGGTGATACACAGTTTCCCTCTCCTTGGATCATGCTAGATAATCTGAGAGCTGCATAACTGGACCCCATTATCATAGTTGCTTTTGTAGAAATGTCCTTTGATATATTGCCCTTGGTCTGCATTAAAGGACTTGATAAAAATAGTCTTATGAACTTTCTTAATGAATTTACTCTAAAGGTGTTTAAAAAATACTTATGAAAGCATGAGAAATATTTATAAAGTTTCATGACCAGGAAGCATTGTGAGCAACTGGCTTATTTTCGCCTCAACCAACTGAATTATTTTTTAATTTTATGAACTATGTGACTGGTCCTAGTTCCTTCTTTGCTTTGGCTACTAGGAAGCTCAAATTTAAAGTCTGCTTCTAATGAGTGCACAGGTCTTTATGGTATGGGTTTGTTTGTACAACCTTACTTCAAACTTTCATTTTCATGCCCAGGATTTCTTGTCTTCATTTCCTCTTATTTATTATTTCTATTTATATATATATTTCTATAAGTCACTTCAAATTTATTTTGGACCTAAAACTACAAACACATACATACACACACTATGTCATTTTGGCTATCATGAGATCAAAGGTCCAGGAAATTAACTGGATCAATCATTTTCTATTAAAGTGTTTTATGTAAAGCAAATAGATTTTCCCCAATATTTCTAGATTTTTAATGTAAAAGTACATATATTGGCTCAGTGTTTTATCCAAGGTGAGTGTATATAGAGTTTAAGTATAGGGAGAATCTATGTCTATCTGAGGGGAAGATTTGTGATTTACTGTTAGGGATGTAATTAAAATTAAAATTGCATATAAGATCTTCATTTAATCTCTCCCCATTCCCCCCAACCCCCTTCTCTCTGAGAATCATCAGCCTGTTCCATTTTCATGTCTCTGATTCTATTTTATTTACCAGTTTATTCTGTTCATTAGACTTCTTATTCATTATTTTGATTTTTATATTCAATTATTGACAGGTATGTATTTGTTGCCATTTTGTTGTTCATATCGTTTTTCTTTTTCTTCTTCTTCCTCTTCTTAAAGAATACCCTTCAACATCTATAATAATAAAAGCATAATATGCTAATTAGACTGGACAGCCAAATGACCTTCGAGATGTCATTTCAGACGTCCTTCCAGACGAAGCCACAGTGGCAGGGGCTGAGGCAGAGGCAGTTAGGGGTGATCAGGCAGGCAGGTGAGCAATTAAGGGTGATCAGGCAGGCAGGTGAGCGGTTAGGGGCAATCAGGCAGGCGGGTGAGTAGTTAGGGGCAATCAGGCAGGCAAGCAAGTGGTTAGGGATGATCAGGCAGGCAGGCAAGCAGTTCGGGGCATCAAGCAGGCAGTGTGGTTAGGAGTGATCAGTCAGGCAGGTGAGCAGTTTGGGGCATCAGGCAGGTAGGCAGAGTGGTTAGGGGTGATCAGGCAGGAAGGTAGAGTGGTTAGGGGCGGTCAGGAAGGCAGGTGAGTGGTTGGGAATGAGGCAGGCAGTTAGAGTGGTTAGGGGTGATCAGGCAGGCAGGCGAGCGGTTAGGAGCCAGTGGTCCCATATTGCAAGAGAGATATTTAAACTGGCAGTTGGACATCCACCAAGGGTTCCTGTATTGCGAGAGGGTGCAGGCCGGGATGAGGGACCTCCCCACCTCTTTGCACGGATTTCATGCACTGGGCCTTTAGTCCTGTATAATAAAAGCCTAATATGCAAATTTACCAAACAGTGGAATGACCAGTTGCTATGATGCACACTGATCACCAGGGGGCAGACATTCCGTGCAGGAGCTTCCTCCAGCCCGCAGACCCCAGGCCAGCCAAGGTGGGTGCCAGTGGGGGCCCCCCACGATTGCCCTGCTGGTCGCCCCACAGAGGGAGATGACCATTGGTGGCAGGCCAGCCAAGGTGGGTGCCAGCGGGGGCCCTCTGATCATCCCACTCATCACCACGCAGATTGGCCCTGGTCTAGGACCCTACCCATGCATGGATTTCATGCACCAGGCCTCTAATTTCATGTAATACTGGTTTGGTGGTGATTAACTCCTTTAGCATTTTCTTGTCTGTGAAGCTCTTTATCTGACCTCCAATTCTAAATGATAGCTTTTCTGGGTAGAGTAATCTTGGTTGTAGGTCCTTACTATTCATCACTTTGAATATTTCTCGTCACTCCCTTCTAGAATGCATAGTTTCTGTTGAGAAATCAGCTGACAGTCATATGGGCATTCCCTTGTAGGTAACTAACTGCTTTTCTCTTGCTGCTTTTAAGATTCTCTCTTTGTCTTTAGACTTTGGCATTTTAATTATGATGTGTCCTGGTGTGGTTCTCTTTGGGTTCCTCTTGTCTGGGACTCTCTGTGCTTCCTAGACTTGTAAGTCTATTTCTTTCACCAGGTAGGGGAAGTTTTCTGTCATTATTTCTTCAAATAGGTTTTCAATATCTTGCTCCCTCTTCTTCTGGCACCCCCATAATGAGAATGTTGGTACACTTGAAGTTATCCCAGAGGCTCCTTACACTATCTTCATATTTTTGGATTTTTTTTCCTTTTCTGGTCAGGCAGGTAGGTGAGCAGTTAGGGGCATCAGGCAGGCAATGTGGTTAGGGGTGATCAGGCAGGAATGTAGAGTGGTTAGGGGTGATCAGGAAGGCAGGCTTCCTCATATTTCAAATTGTTGATTTGATTCTCAGAATCCTCTACTCTACTATTGAATCCCTGTATATTATTCTTTATTTCAGTTGGTGTATGCCTAATTTCTGACTACTCCTTTTCCATGTGTTTGGCATTCTCACTAAGATCCTTGAAAGTCTCACTAAGTCCCTTGGAGGTTTCTAGAAGATTCTTGAGTAACCTTATAACTGTGGTTTTGAACTCTATATCTAGTAGTTTGCTTTTTCCATTTCTTTTATTTGTGACATGTTCCTCTGTCTCCACATTTTGGCTGCTTCCCTGTGTTTGTTTCTATGTTTTGAGTAGAGCTGCTAAGTCTCCTTGAGTTGATAGAGTGGCCCTGTATAGTAGGTGTTCTATAGGGTCCAGTGGCTCAGCCTCCTCAGTCACCTGAGCTGGGCACGCTAGGTGCACCCTTTTGTGGGCTGTGAGCACAGTCTTGTTGTAGTTGAGACTTGATTGCTGTTGGTATCACTGGGAGGAATTGATCTCCAGGACAATTGGCTGTGAGGACCAGCTGTGACTACAGTGGGAGAGCTGCTATGCAGGAGACACCCCTATGGAGCAGCACTTGCTTCAGTGGGGCTTTGGTGCTCACTGAGTCTGCCCTTGAGTGTGTTGCTTATGGATGTGTAGCATTGTAATCTGGTATGGTCTGACACTGACCACTGGGTACACTGGCTCTTGGGTCTCCAGGAAGGTGCAAAGTCAGCCACTGCCTGGGGCCATCCAGCAGGAGCTACAGAGAGATCTGCAGATTCCTCCTCTTTGTATTGTGTTTGGAAGTTCCCAGATGAGGCCCAGCTATGAAGCAAGGCAGGTTGTTGCTAGTGCTGGGTCTTGGGTCTTTTATTGATAGGTTTGGGGCTCCTTTACCCAGCTGCAGCTTCTTTGAGATTTTCAAGGAGAGGCCATTCATATGCAAAAGCCACTGTAGGCAGCTTGAGTGGGGTTGTGAATTGGATGAGGCAGGGTCTTGGGGATCACCAAGGCAGAGCAAAAATAAATGGCTGACGGTCAGCCCTGTAACCAGGGAGGTCCCAGCACAGGAACAATGACCCCTGTGAGTACCTCTGCCTGGGAAAAAGCACCCTCAAGTTCCTGTCTCTATGCAAGACAAATGTGTCCCCCAAAGCCTTTCCCTGGTGCTGGAGCTCAGAGGAAAAAGGACCTTGTAAGTTCAGTTCTTGGTACCGACCTTTTAAGAGGAACAGCTGGGTTTCCAGCCTCCTCTGTGTCTCTGAGCTCCAATCTGCACTGGTTTTTATAACTCTGGGACGCTGAGCTGGTGGTCTGGTGTGGGGCTGGGATCCCTTGCTCCTCCGTGCAGCCTCCACAGAGATGGTCTCCCTCCTGATTAAAAAAGCAGCACATGCGTGTGCTGGACCAGCCTGTTCTGCGTCTCCACACTTTATACCAGTCTCACTGTGCTTTCTTTTTTATTTCTCTAGTTGTAGGACTTTCATTCAGCCAGCTTTCTGGCGGTCCTGGATGATGGTTGTTATGTATTTTAGTTATAATTTTGATGTGGTTGTGGGAGTACAGGCGTTTACCTATGTCACCATCTTGGTTCCCTCCCAGAACACTTCGTATTGTGGTCAGGTCATCTGTATTTCTTGCAAGACTGAATTTCTTGGGGTAGGAGGACAGGGTTATATTGTATTCATCTATAAATTTCTTGTATGTGCAAAAATGCTCACACAAAGAGGTGCTGAATGTGTGCTTGAGTTTGCATTATTCAGACACAGCTGTTTTTACTGAGTCTTCTTCTAAGAAAATTGGGAATTGACCAAATTTCTTAAATTGGCAGTAACTTCATAGATGGGGCTGAAGTTCTCTTTTCGGCAGGCTATGCCTGTGGGCTGCTGGCCATTCAAAAGCTCCTTTGATCAGCTGAGTCTTTGCTGCTCCCAGTGACATGGACACTGGTACAGCTCCATTCTGACTAGTTTTCAAGTAAATAGAGATGCAATTTCTAAAAAAAACACACAAAACAAAAACAAAAAAACTGATCCAGAAAAAGCAAAGTTGCCACTCCTTCCATTATTACTCCCCCAAATACACATTCATAATGTTGGAAATCCATCTTCAGCAAGCTGGAAGCCTTGGGGTGGACTGGGACTCATTTTTGAGAAATATCACATTCTGTAAGGTCTCAGCCCAAAAGAACAGGAACCATTGCTGAATTTATTTTCCAAGTCATTCCTGCCCCTGGGACTGATGCAAGCCATGCTCTTTAATAAATCTTCCATTGAAGTCTCTCTCTTTCCTTTTGCCTCTTGATCCCATCACCTTTATCTTCACCTTAAGGGATTTCTTTTTTCTTTTTCTCTTCTTCTTTTTTTCTTTTCTTTTCTTTCTTTCTTTTTTTTTTTTTTTATCACAAGTTGCCAACAGCACTTTATTTTTTCTTTTCAACATCCTGTTCTGCAGCTTCTTTGGCTCTTTTTGCCCGGATGCCAAAGAGCCGGGCATTGGCACGGGCCATTTGAAGACTGGCAAAAGCCTTGAAGTTCTTCTCCTCCTCTGTGATGACCCTGGCTTTCTCCTTCTTGTAGACATTCCGTATGGGCATGACTGGTCTGGTCAGCTGTGTGGCCAATTTGAGTTCTTCAGCAGAACTGCCTCCCTTCTTGGGGGCCGAAGGCTTCCTGGGGAAGAGTATGAGCTTGGAGCGGTACTCCTTCAGCCGCTGCACGTTGGCCTGCAGGGACTCGGTGGACTTGTTCCGCCGCCTCGGATCCACCGAGATCCCAATGGTCCGGGCCACCTTTTTGTGGATGCCAGCCACCCGTAACTCTTCCAAGCTGAAGCCCCTGCTGGCTGGCACTTTGGTGTGGTACCTCACGGGTGGGGCATCTCACTAGGGCGAGGGGCGATGCAGAGCGCTTTGGCTTGCGGGGCCTTGCGTCTGCGGATCTTCCGCGTAGGCTGGTTAAACCACGTGGCAACGCGCCGCTGCCAGTCCTTGTGGAAGTGGGGCTTTAGGATCATGCCATTTCGGCTGGGCGCCATGGCTGCTGCCTACGGGGCTTCTCCGAAAGAGAACGGCCGGCGGAAAGAAGCTCTTCTTTTTTTCCTATTGCAATAACTTGTCAGCTTTCAGAACTGCAGAATATGTTCTCAGTCTTATGCTTCAGTTAGAAAACCAGCTAGGAAGAAATGCCTGCCTCCCTATCCACTCAACTGGCACATCTCTCCTCTCTTCACACTTCACCCTTTCCCACAGCCTCCCCCAGCTCAGACCTGGCTCATATGCCTCCCAGACCTGTCCTAGAAAGGGTTAGGTTGGTTGTGACAACTTTTCATAGGAATCTGGCTGCTGTTCAATAGTCCTGCCTGGAAAAGAAATATATCTGTTTCTTCTACTTTAGTTAACACTTCCCTAAAGTCCAGTATGTGGGCTCCGATAACATTACCTGGACCTTCTCCCTCCCTTTGTGCCATGGTAGTCAAGGCAGAGGATGCAGACGCAATGCAGGAAAAGTTACTTGGAGAAAGTAGAGCATATGTGTGATACATTTGATTGATGATAGTTCTTAGTCCAACATTCAAAGCTCACCTTGTTCCCTATAACTGGGTTCAATCTCCTCTTCAGATTCCTCACCAATGATTCCCACATAAAACCTATGCTTCAGCTCCATGGCCCAGTTTCCTTGAATACATATTGTGTACTCTCATCTTCAGTCTTTGTCAAAAACATGTTCTCTGTCTGAGAAATCTTTCCTCCAAGGAACCACATTTAATCCACTGTCAGAATTCAGTCTAAAGCCACTCTCTTCAGGAATCTTTTCCTGATCACTCCCTCTGTCTCCTGCAGTTCCACATTACTTAGTAGGGTAGTGTTCTGTTTCAGTGTTACTAAGGTACCCTCTGGAGTTGAAACCCTGACTAGCTGTGTGTTCTTAAATGGCATCTTTCAATGAACCCACTTCATCTCCCCTGACACACTCCTATTTCTTATTCAACACAAGAAGCAGTCTGAGCTGCTCCTACAAAGAGGTGCAAATAGCAGGTATATGATTTGAGGCTATCATATGATTTGAAAAATTTTTCTTATTTGGCCTTTGGTGAAAGCTTTAAAGGTATCTTATAAAACTGATAACATTATAATGAAATTCTTAGATTCATAACCTCAAACTTTGGATTTCTAGAATGTCAATTTTGTAAAGATCCTTTGAGGATCAGCTAGTTTAATATTGTTTTGTTTTTAATTTAATCTTATTTTTCAGTTGGAGAAATTGCTTTTTAGAGAGGTAAATGAGTTGGCAAAGACCATATATGCATTTTAAACATTTTTTATCAACATTATTGTTCAACAACATAATTGTAATTATCTAGGAGCCAAATGTGGCTTATGTCGGTGTTGTTTCATTGTCTTCAGGTAAATTGATTATGTATACGTATGTAAGATACTGTTTCTTCAGTTACTAAGAATAGAAATCTATTCTGTTTAGCTTGGTGAAAAGGAAATGCATTTGATGGATACTGGGGTCTTACAGAATTAATGGGAGGTGGGGAGAGGGTGAACTAGAAGTGAAGAGCTTTGGCACCAGGGAGAGGAGGCCACCAAAGTGGCCTTTGAGTAGAACAGTCTGGTCAGAACATGAAGGAACATAAAGTTTTTCATTATTTCCTCTCTATTCAAGGAGGTCATATCTGATTGGTCCAGATAGGGTTATGTGCCTTGGCATGGGACAGCAAGGCTTTTCCCTTTAACACCATTCAACTATCTCCAGTGAGGAAGGAGTCATTTAGATGGAAAACAGTTTGCACTTAGGAAGAGGAACCAGATGCTGAGCAGTCCAAATTTACTGATGCCTCTATAAGAACCCTTCATTCAAATAAAGTGAAGTAGACAATACTGATATTGTAGAGCACCAGTGTGTGTCAGGAGTTTTTACATGTATTTTCTTATTAGATTCTTTGAATAAATCTGCAAGGAAAGTAATATCATTCCCATTTTTTAAAAATCAGAAAATTGAAGATAAAAGAGGATAAGGCAATTGCCTGGCCAAACTAGGAGATTAAGCCAGATCTGTTTGCCTCTAAAATCTGCATTCTCATTAATACTTTAAGCCTTTATGCATGTAAAGCAGGGTGGGGAACTTTTTTTTCTGCTAGGGGCCATTTAGATATTTCTAACGTCATTTGCGGGCCATACAAAATTATCAACTTAAACATTAGCTTGCTATATCTGGCCAAACAATTAACTTTACCCCGAATTCCTTGGCAGTGCCAGATCAAATGATTTCTCGGGCCATTTTCCTTCCCTGATGTAAAGGGACTAATGCAATTCCTGGTACTTAGTAGGTGCTCTGCCCTAAGGAGCACGAGCTGCAGGGAAACATTATTGATGCTTGCTATTCCCTTTGCCTGCAACACTTTCCCCCCAGAAATCCAATGGGTTCATCCCTTCATTTCATTTAGATATTACCTCACCAGAAAGGTCTTCCTTGACAACCTTTTATAACAGACTTATCACCCCCTCCTTTTCTTTCTATTCCCATAGGCTGCCTTTTTTTCTTTGTTGCATTTATTACTGCCTGACATGTATATGTGTTTGCCTATATGTTCTTTTCCATAAAAACATAAATGTTGTTGTATTACTAATTTTCCTTAGCATTAAGAACCATGCTTGATACATAATTGTTTGATGAATGAACAAAACAAATATAATTGGAAGAGCAGTTCTCAGCTCTCTCTCTAACCATCATCATAGTTTTGGTCCAGTCATTTCCTTCTCCTGGCCTCAGCTGTAAAATGAAAAGGTTGAACCAGATCAAACCCACCCCTTCTTTACCTGTTTCTTGGCATCTGAATTCTGTTTATCTGTTTAGTTAGTTTATATTGTGTTTCTCTGCTTGCTTGCTTTTGAAAAAACTAACAAAATAATTGATAGACACTGGACTAGATGATCCCTGAAGTCCCATCTCTCTATAAAAGTGTATGGCAGTGTCAGTGTGGAGTTTATAGACCTCCCAGATAGACTACAAAGAAAATCTCTTGGGAGATTTTCCTCTTTTACCTTCAATTCTCTGATTTTTAAAAAAAGTTTTCCGCCTCCTATACTTTTGATTCCAAATTTCAGGAAGTTTGTGGATGACTTACAAAGTTCCTTTATTCTTTTCAATGACCAAAAGCTCTTTACTGAGTCCATCTTATTTTAATTAACATAATAACCCTGAAAAGTGGGAGGTTGTGAAATACATTAATTCACAGTTTCTAAGATTAATAATTGCACTAAAGTATGAAAGCTCTTTCATATAATTTTTTTTAAACTGTGAAGATGAGTGGCTCCCAGCCTTGTAGGGAACTCAGGTCTTACAGCTGTCATACTCCTGCAGTAATTATTCTGTGCCTTCACAGGCAGATGATAAGACTGAGAAATCCACTTAGACACTGTCTTTCATGTGATGAAGACCAAAATGTCAGAGCTGACTCCTGTGAATCAGCATTTTCACTGGATACTGTGTAAGGAGATAACCTGATGTGCATAACCAATGTCCTTTAGGAGCCAATGGCCTTTGAGTATAGAGGGTCACTTGAAATGTACTTGAATCCATTAATAGCTCTTCACTTCTAGTAGGGCCCATCTTTACTCCACAATATGGCTTACAAGGTACCCCCCTATCTTCCTTTCGACCTCATTTTTTTGCTGTTCCCTGACTTATTCACTCTCTCATTCACTCATTCATTCAATTAAAATTATTTATTTAGTTATTACTGTGTACCAGATCTTGGTAGCAACTAGAGCTTTATGATGTGCAAATAGAAACATGGCCTTAATCTAATGGAAAGAGGAGGAGTGGTATCCTATATAATAAAAGCTTAATATGCTAAGTGTCTGACCATTTGTTAGACCGTTTAACCAGTTGCTATGATGCACACTGACCATCAGGGGGCAGATGCTCCGACCTGCGGGGATTAGGTTAGCTTGCTGCTGGGGTCCGGCGATCAGGACTGGGCGAGTCAGGCCGGACACGCCCTGGAGCCCTCCCACAGTTCTTCCCTGGCCCCGATTGAGCTCCTGCACCGGTGGGGTCCCTAGGCCTGGCCTGCACCCTCTCTCAATCCGGGACTGCTCAGGGGATGTTGGAGAGCCGGTTTTGGCCTGATCCCCTCAGGCCAGGCCAAGAGACCCCACCGGTGAACAAATCCATGCACTGGGCCTCTATAGTTAAGCTATAATAAAGTATCATGTTAACATAGTATAGTACCAGGGTCACAGAGAGGAGAGAGAGGGCCTAACTAGGGTAGGTGGAGGGAAGATTTCCAAGAGGAAGTGAGACCAAAGGTAAGTAACTCTAGACATAACAGGCTGGACATAGGAGACACTTGTTAGTAGGCTCCTGTGATTTGACAACTCAGCTCACCTGTAGACTTAGTCCCAGCCATGTAGGGAGCTCAGTCCTATCCTGCAGGTAGTGGATAAGAGCCACTGGTAAGATGACATTTCCTCCAAATCTCAGCATTTTTTTTCTCAGAATCACAACTAAGTCCTGACCTGACTCGGTCTTCTATCCAGGATGATGGATCTTTGCTTTACCTTTATCTCTGACTCTAGTCCCCACCACCTGCTTGTTCTGATCCTGATAACCTAGTGCTTTTTGCTAAATTCATCTGGCTGGGGTCTTACAGCTGTTGTACTACTGTAGTAATTCTGGCACCAAAGGGAAGACTGCCCTTCTCTGTATCACACCTGTCCAGAACTGAGGCATATCTCAGTCTCTGTTTCTCAGTCAGTGCTTTGCCTCCTCAGCTCAGATATCACACTTCACATCCTGACACTCCCTGTGTAACCTCAGGTCATCGAGTCATGATCAGTTTTCATGTGGAGCTAGGCTTCCTGGCCTGGCTTCCTCATCCACTGATGGACCTCCTAGGAGATAACCCCTCAAGATTCCCATTTTGCTCTCTATGTACTCATGGCAGTTTTTCATTCCCAAGTCCCTTTATCATAATAGGAAAGGGTAATTTCCATGTGACCTGGCTTGGAACCTGGTATGTACATCTTCTCTGCCAAGCAATCCTACTCTCCTCCACCTCACTGACTCTGATCATATCTTCATTCCCTTGAGACTTTCTGTCTTGTGGAGCTGAAAGTGACTTGCTACCCTTGCCCTCTGGCCCGCCTTATTTTTCTCCTTGGTGGCCTTCTTCCTTCGCTGCTGACTCAGTCTTAGCTCCAGCATCATTGTCTCTCATCCCCTGTTGTTCTGAGCTTGGAAACCTAGTTTTTGGACCAGATCATTTTTCACTTTTCTTTTTGGCTAAGCTCCCTATATCTGGCAACCTGGAATTTAGGCCATTTCCTGGCTTCCTTGGACTACAGGTCAGTTGAACCTGCTCTCACCATCTATCCCTCTCAGTTTATCCCACTGGGGTCTCCGTTTATTTCACTTAATGAACAGGTACTCCCTGTGCTAGGATTTGGTGGTGAGGGCATGTGAGGAGGAGATGATAAACCAGAAGATTCTCCAGATGGTCATATTTCCCTACATTTTTTTGTCTATTGCTGAGTGCTCCACCTCAACCATGGCCATGCTAGCTTATAGTGCCCCACTCCATGAGTGCAGGGGGCCAGTCTGCACTGGAGGCCATTCTGATGAGAGCCATGCTGCTTAGTGAACCAGGCCCAGCTCTACATTCACAATCTGGAAGACCTCTCAGAGTAGGTCTTGACATCTGAATTGTGTTTACCTGTTTGTTTAGTTTGGTTATATTCAGATGCCACGCATCACATGGTAGGGCTTGTCAATGGCTCTTTTGCCTTAAAAAAATCTGATCTGATGGTGGTGTAAGGAAAAGCAGGAAGAATCCAGAAACAAGCCAGGACACTACATTATGTGGGAGAGGAGAGGAAAAGAAGCCTTTGGATGATTAATGCCTTTATCTTCTCTCTAAGATAAGCTCTGTGTGAAACTCCTACAGAATCTATCTCATAGATCAGCTTAGAAACTCCTCCAACATAGTAAGCTTGCCTACCTCAGCTCTGCAGGGAAACCACTAGCCAACTGTGGCTTTAGAACTTCTTGTTCCAAGCAGGCCACTGACAATCAGCCTTTTTACCTCTCTATCGTTATCTCCTTACTCGTATACATTCCCTCAATGCATGTCACAAACATCTACTATGAGTCTACCATGTGTCAGGTACTAGGTTATTCATTGGTGAACAGAAAGAAGATATTGTTCCTACCTGCATAGAAATGTAAACTATAAGTAAGCAAGCACAAATACACATATAATTGTAAATTGAGGTAGTGCTTTGAGGGAAAAGACCTAGTTGCTCCAAGGGAGACAAACAGGAGAGTCTAATTTAGGTGATGATAGGAAAGATAACATGAACTAAAACAAAAATGAAGACTAGAAGTTAGCTAGGCAAGAGAGGTAGTGTGGAGAACAGAAAGAATAGAAGAAAAATTATTCAAAAGTCTTGAGATAGACTATGAACTTGGTTCATCTGAGAAAATAAAAAAAAGTCATGTTAAGGACTTGGGATTTTATTTTAGCATAATTGGAAATTGTGGAAGTGTTATAATTCAGGAAATGACGTGATCTAATTTTGTTTTGAAAAGGCCATGTGGAGAAGGGATTGGCGAGAAGAAGAATGAGAAAAAAGGAAGCTGGGTAGAATTGGGGACTTTTTCAGCAAACAAGCAAGAATATGGAAATAGAGACAAGTAGACAGATTGGAGATAACTTTTAAAGATAGAATTCCAATATAATTTAAAGACCTTAGTAAGATCGGGACTTCCATAGCTTCTGTCCTAATCCAACCCATTATTTTTTCTTGCCTGGACTACTGAAATAGATACCCAAGTATTCTCCTTGCTTTCACTTTTCTCCTCCCCACCACAGGCTGTTTCTCTACTCAGGGGCTCCTTTCAAAATGCAAATCAAATCATTTCATCATTCTCAGTATCTCTATCCTATAGTGGCTTCTCATACAAAACTCCTACCAAGGCCAGGAAGGCCCTATAATCTTGTT
Organism: Cnephaeus nilssonii; assembly: GCF_951640355.1. Lineage (NCBI taxonomy): Eukaryota > Metazoa > Chordata > Mammalia > Chiroptera > Vespertilionidae > Cnephaeus > Cnephaeus nilssonii. The sequence continues at coordinate 68,061,606 of NC_137078.1, read as the reverse complement.
GCCTCTCTCCCTTTCTAATTCATTTTCTATCAGTCACCACCTTACTCCTGTTCAATCACACTGACCTTGTTGTTCCTATAGACACAGGAAGCTTATTCCTGCCCTGGGACTTCTGTGCTTGCTATTCCAGCTGGACCACTGTTTTCTCAGATACATATATATATACATGGATTATTTATTCATGTCATTTAATTACACACACCCCCATTATTCTCTATCTCCTTACCTTGCTTTATGTGTATTCATTACACTCGTCATTACCTTACACTACATTATATATCGATTTGTTTATCTCTCTTTCTCTCTAGAATTTAGTTTCCATGGAATTACTTTTTTACTTCTGCTTCCCCCACATCTAGAAGCGTGTCAGCATAGGAAGAAGCTCCCAGGCAATATTTATTGAATGAAAAAATGAAGGAAAGGTGAAAGAGAGAAAGACATCTAGGTTGACTCTGAGGTTCCTGGCTTGTCCAGTTGGATGAGTGGGGATTATGGGCTATTTACTGAGTTGGGAGCATTTTCAGAAGGCCAGGTTTGGGGGAGGTCAGGAGATCCATTTAAATCAGGCTGAACTGGAGACATTCAAGAGGAGCAATCAGGTTGGCGTATAGACAGGACCACAATAATTCATCCTCCCTACTGAAAGTGAACAGGGAAACTAAAAATAAAATCATGTGTATTTTTTGAAATACTCATGTGTTAATCACCAGTTGTTCTATTATATTGGATTTAAAAAACAAATATTTTAAAATAAAAATTTATTATAAAAATAAAATTAATATATATATATATATATATATATATATATATATATATATATATATATATTCATGTACATGAAAGCAAAACTTTTGGAAAAAATACCTATATTTATTTTCTAAAACCAATGCAATTATTTTTGGCATACTTTCACTTGTTTCAGTTTCTTAGCTACATGTATATTTAATACAATGTCATTGGTATTTTTGTGAAGAATGTATTTTTCTAATATGGTTTTATTATTTTTAGTTTTTATTACCTAACCTTAAATCTTCTTCAGAATTGCATTTTATGGTTGTTTGAAATTGTTGACACATTCAACTGATTCTTCTTTATAGATCACTAGTGGCCCAGTGCATGAAATTTGTGCATGGGGGATGACCCTCAGCCCAGCCTGCACCCTCTCCAATCTGGGACCTCTTGGGAAATGTCCGGCAGTTGGGACATCCTTCTCACAATCTGGGACCGCTGGCTCCCAACTGCTTACCTGCCTGTCTGCCTGATTACCCCTAACCACTCTGACTGCAGGCCTGCTCGCCCCCAACTGCCACCTTTGCTGGCCTTCTTGCCTTCAACTGTCCCCCACTGCCGGCCTTATCACCCCCAACTGCCCCCTCCTCGCTGGCCTGCTCACACCCAACTGCCCTCCCTCTGCTGGCATGGTCACCCCTAACTGCCCTTCCTTGCTAGCCTGGTTGCCCCCAACTGTCCTCCTCTGCCAGCCTAGTCCCCCCAACTGCCCTCCCTTGCAGGCCTGGTCCCTCCCAACTGCCCTCCCCTGCTGGCCTGATCGCCCACAACTGCCCTCTCCTGCCCGCCATCTTGTGGTGGCCATCTTGTGTCCACATGGGGGCAGCCATCTTTGACCACATGGGGGCAGCCATCTTGTGTGTTGGAGTGCCAGTCAATTTGCATATTACCTCTTTATTATATAGGATAATGCTGTTCAGTAAAATCTACTCTCTAGATACTGAGGTACCTAGTAAACTTAGAGCACATTCTCCTAAGTATAGGACATTATCAGTTCTAAGCTTCTTAGTATTCAAATATGTAAACATTTTAGTCCAAATGATTTTATAGCTACTATCTTGTTTACTCCCTTCAGAGACCTTTTCCTGGATACATTTTTTTTTTTTTTTTATAAAACAACTTTTGTCAAAGAAGGCATTTCATCAAATGCAGATGCTACAAAATTATAGGCCTTCTAAATTTAATTTCACTCAGGTCCAGAATATAAATATCCAATTAAAAAAAGAGCTTCATCAAAAAATTCTCCTCCTAAACTGTGGTATCCAAAGGTATAGTCATTGAATTTCACAATTAAATCTGTACTCCAGTTGTGCTTTCATCACTTAATTTGTGTAGTTCCTCCCTCGCTTTTATAGGGATAAATGTCATGTTTTCTTATTTGTAAGCTTTGTTTTCAATAATTGCAATTTGATATAAGCTTTAAAGGCTGAAATACATGGGTGCTTCACTTATTGAATATTTGATTAAAGATTTCCAATTGATTTTGAACAAAATGCAACCAAAATTGCATTCTTATTTAGAGGTCTCATTAACAAAATGTAGGGATCTCAGTAACAACAACACACACAAAAGCAAAATCAACGTTGATTAACAAAGCAGCATAATAAGGCTCAAAATCTCTAAAATCCCATTGATGGCAGACAGTAAAGAAAATAAGCATGGTTTGCTTTCCTGAAACCTAAAAAAAATATTTTGCATGTTGTTTAGTGTTAACTGCATAAAAAAATTATATAGTTCTCTTACTTGGTATACATTTTGATAACTATAATTCCTATTTTGAAGGTAGAAAATAAAAGTTGCTTTGGATGCACTTATAATTTATATGGACATCTCAAACAAATTTAAAATAAATTTCTATTATATAGGTTTGTTAGTTTAACAAGTATATTGCTTTTACCAAAATTTGTATTCATATTGCCCTAACAAAACATAAGTAATTTTAATGTTAATATTGAAAATTTTAAAACTGAATTATCAGCATTATTACCAATAAGGAAGTATTTTACCTTCAACAGAATGAAATTCCAAGAGCTTGACTATGAGTCCATGAATTGGAGGACAGTAATTAAATTACATTGGAATTAAGTTAAATTATTTTCTATTTGAAACATCTGATGACACTGGTATAAAACTGCTGGTTTTAGTTCTGCTAATAGAAAAAAGACCTTAACTTTATATACAAGAAAACTTGGAATTAAAAATGATTTAAATTATATTAGCAGGATAGTCAATGTTCTAAATAACAAGTGATACATATACAACTCTGAAGTGTGGCTTTAACTTAGGTTATCACTGTTCTTCTAAAATATTTCAATCATTTTTCTTCTATGCTCTTGCTTTTTAAATATATATATTTTAATTGATTTCAGAGAGGAAGGAAAAGGGAGAGATAGAAACATCATTGATCGGCTGCCTCCTGTAAGTCCCCTAAAGGGGATCTAACCCGCAATCCAGGCATATGCCCTGCCCCGAATGGAACTATGACCTCCTGGTTCATAGGTCAAAGCTCAACCACTGAGCCATGCTGGCCGGGCAATGTTCCTTCTTTTAGATGTGTAAACTGTAGCCTTTGGACATATGTTTTCTTTAAATAACTGTTAAATCAAGTAGATGCTAATATTTAGCAGAGTTGTGTCTCCTGGTTTTTATGTGGTCATGTTATCAGTACTCCCTTCAGTACTGAGAAGGGAGTACTGAGAAACTTTTTATGCAATGTTCATCACTTAATTTCATGAGAAATAGAAAATTAGTATTTAAGTTTCCTAAAACATGCACTTTAAAAATTTGAGCTAATTGCTGGTTTATTGCAATATTTTTTTGTAAAGTGTAACAAAAAACATTTTTAGATTTACATCATCCTATCTAATAAAGAGTAATATGCAAATTGACCATCACTCCAAGACACAAGATGGCCGCCCCATGTGGTCACAGATGGCTGCCCCCATGTGGATACAAGATGGCCACCACGGAAGGGCAGTTGTGGGCAGTTAGGGGTGACCAGGCCAACAGAGGAGGGCAGTTGGGGGTGACCAGGCTGGCAGAGGAGGGCAGTTGGGGAGGACCAAGGCCTGCAGGGAAGGGCAGTTCGGGGGGACCAGGCCTGCAGGGGAGGACAGTTGTGGGCAATCAGGCAAGCAGGGAGGGCAGTTAGGGGTGACCAGGCCAGCAGAGGAGGGCAGTTTGGGGAGACCAGCTCAGCAGGGGAAGGCAATTGGGGGGTGCTAGGACTGCAGGGGAGGGCAGTTGGGGGGGACCAGGCCTGCAGTGGGGGGTAGTTGTGGGGGGACCAGGCCTGCAGTGGAGGACAGTTGGGGGGGACCCAGGCCTCCAGGGGAGGGCAGTTGTGGGCGATCAGGCCAGCAGAGAGGACAGTTAGGGGTGACAGGGCCGGCAGGGAAGGACAGTTGGGGGGGACCCAGGTCTGCAGGGGAGGGCAGTTGGGGGGGATCAGGCCTGCAGGGGAGGGCAGTTGGGGGGGACCAGGCCAGCAGGGGAGGGCAGTTAGGGGTGACCAGACTGGCAAGGGAGGGCATTTAGGGGGGACCAGGCCTGCAGGGGAGGGCAGTCAGGGGTGACAGGTCCAGCAGGGGAGGACATTTGTGGGAGACCAGGCCTGCAGTGGAGGGCAATTAGGGGTAACCAGGCCAGCAGGGGAGGGTAGTTAGGAACAATCGGGCTGGCCGGGGAGCAGTTAGGCATCGATCAGGCTGGCAGGGGAGTGGTTAGGGGGTGATCAGGCTGGCAGGCAGAAGCAGTTAGGGGCAATCAGGCAGATGCAGGCAAGCAGTTGGGAGCCAGCAGTCCTATATTGTGAGAGGGATGTCCCAGATTGGAGAGGGTGCAGGCTGGGCTGAGGGACACCCCCCTCCCCCGCACAAATTTCATGCACTGGGCCTCTAGTATGATACATATGCCAAGAGCAACCAGATTATTCTCTGTAAGCAGGACTACCCAGTCTACTTCTCAAACATATTTCCTATTCACCTACCCTATAATTTTCCACATTTCCTATTGATCCCACCAACTAGTGACCTGGAAGCCCCATGCATCTGGCAAGTTGCTGTCTTGGCTACTGCAGGATTGGCTGGTACCACAGGCTACCAGCAGGGGAAACATCTTTAAATACTTCCCCACCACCACTTGGGACCTGAAGGAGTTAAGTGCCTTTTTGTATCAGGATGGACATGCTTAGTTTTGTCAGAGAGCACACCTCCTTGTAAAGCAGGTGTCTGTTACGTTGGGTGTGGGAATGGTCAGGAAGAGAAAATGAGGTTATCGTTGGTTTTCTTCCATGACTGTTTTGGTAGTTTTGAAAACATAGTTTTTTTCACCTAAGAGTTATGACAACTGTAAGAGAGGCACATTGTAGTAACCACATTTTACACCGAGGTGCCAAAAGGGAAAGAGTCCTGCCCAAGGACAACAGCTTGGGCCATAAGCCAACACCTAGTTCTTGTCCAGTGTTTTCTCCGTAGGCATCTGGATTGGAGAACACAGGTGACTTAGAGGCTCTCCTGCTTGCTGGGAGCCTGCCCAGGGAGTTTCTGGTTGCATTAGCACTCTGCCAGCAGCCACATGTAGGTAGGAATAGTGTTGCTGTTCATGACCAGGGGGAATAATCAGTCTCAGCTATTCCTGGGCTCTAAACCAGCCAAAGTAATTGGGTTTAATTTTAATTTTTTAATGGCTTGAAATTAATAGAAGCAGCTGCTGCCACAGTGTGTAGGTGTCCTTCTCCAGAAGGTAAAGTAAAAAAAAAATCTACACATAAAATAAACTCTGAAAAATAAACAATAGAGTGTGTAGGACAAAAAGGTTAATTCAGAAATCAAGCAGTGTGTTTTTGTTATTCAATACTCTCTGGCAATATGTGGCACTGTCGCTGCCCTCCCACCACCAGTGCCCATCAGCCCCTGATAAGATGGTAATCTGATTAGACACCAGTGTAAAAATGTGTTGCCTGTATCTGAGCACTCCCTCACTCTCTCTCCCCCTCCCTGTGACTCACCCAGAGATTAGCTGTGACAAAGTGAGGAGAAAGATAAGAATAGATATGCTGGTGACAGGAGCCCTATTATAATTATTCAGGGGAAGATAAGATTGGAATTAGGAGCAGGGCCTGTTTGCCTACGGAGGGTGGATTTATAATGTGGGCATCCATGCCAGGTGTCTGGCTGTGCCAGATGCCAGAGAAGAAAAGGAGGAGGCCAATTGGCTGAAACAGGTGATAGTCTGAGTTGTTCCATCCAATCATAGACTAAAGGCCTGCATTGGCATGGATGACAAACCAGAGACTCAGCTGCCCTCATGAAGGGAAGAGGAATTGAAATCTTACCTCTATTTCAAACCTGTGAAACCAGATTCCCGTTTACTTCCCAGGTCTAGGGAGATGAAATTGTGGAACCAAGAGACTGTTTCTGCAGCTGCAATTGTTGAATGAATTTCAGATAGCATAACCTTGGTATGGGGGGAAGAATATATGTTTATCAGTCAAACCATACTGCACATCAAACAAGTAGCACATTATTCGCATACAGGAGGTGCTTAATATGTTACTCCCTGTGGAGGTATCTGAGTGACTTTGTTTTGCATACTTCCTTTAGGACTGCGAGCTGAAAAGATTGGTTCTTTATTATTTCCCTTTCTGCTAATTTGAAGAAAAAAGTTTGTCTACGGTCAAAGAAGACCCAGGGGTTGGAATTCATCTACCCATATCCCCATTTCCTGCTTGATTGGAGAGGAAATCAGGGCTCCTGTCTTTCGGGCTCCTGAGGAGGGTACGGAATGTTGTTGTTTTAGAGAACCTTACATACTCCTGTAGGTTCTGGGCTTCTCCTCTGTGCTCAGGTAACCTCCAAAACAAAGATGCATTGGACTGACATTTTGGAGAGAAGGCACAGAGGATGGTAAATGGGAAGAAATCATTCATTCATTAAGTTATAAATTCACTCATTCATTCAAACAAACATGTTTTGAACTCCTGTCAGGGCCAGTCTCTGTGCTAAGTGCTATTGATTTTGAGATGAATCAGAAATAGCAGCCATATCTGCAATTAGTATTTAGAGCAATTCATTCATCCTGGAGATGCTGACAAAGACTTCAAAGAGGAAATGTCATGTGAATTGGGCCTCACTTTTCTACATAAGAATTCACTATATAGAAAAAAGTATGGGAAAGGCGATTAAAGGTAGATCAACACTTTAAAAAAGCAGGGAAGCATTTGAGAAGATAATGTATTCAGGGAAAGACTCACAGCTTCACGTGGGGAGTTCACAATCTATATTGGCTGGTGTGTCTGAAATAATTTACTCTAGTTGTTAATCTCTTAAAGTTAACTCATGAATATATTAATTTATTCAATTCATAATCATTCTTGAGCACTTCCTTCATGCAAGGCTCTGGATAGATCCTGCAGAACCAAATATGAGTAATATACAGACCCTGCTCTCATGTAGTGCTCAGTCTAATGCAGTCGAATTGATATAATGAAAATTGGGCTATAATAGAAAAGTATCTACACTAATAAAAGAGAAAAATGCTAATTGACCGTACCTTCGCTATGGCCACAGCCAATCAGGAGCGATGTGCATATTAAGCCAACAAAGATGGCAGTTAATTTGCATATGCATAGGCCTGGAGGACAGCGCCTGATGCCGCCTGCGGGGTCCAGGTCGCCATCAGGGACAGGACAGGCATGGCAGACAGTGCCTGATGCCGCCCGTGGGGTCCAGGCAGCCATCGGAGTACAGGCAGGCTGGGCAGACAGTGCCTGATGCCACCCGCGGGGTCAAGGCAGCCATGGGGGTCAGGTAGGCATGGCGGCAAGCACCTGACGCCACCTGCGTGGTCCAGGTCACCATCGGGGTGCGGGGAGGCCGGGCAGACAGTGCCTGATGCCGCCCGCAGGGTCCAGGCCAACCATCCGGACGGGGCAGGCATGGCGGGCAGTGCCTGATGCTGCCAGCGGGATCCAGGCAGCCATCGGGGTGTGGGCAGGCCTGGCAGGCAGTGCCTGACGCCGCTCGCGGGGGTCGAGGCAGCCATCGGGGTCGGGCAGGCATGGCGGCAAGCACCTGACGCCACCTACGGGGTCCAGGCCACCATCGGGACCAGGCAGCATGGTGGGCAGCGCCTGACCCCGCCCACGAGGTCCAGGTCACCATCGGGGTGCAGGCAGGCCGGGCAGACAGTACCTGACGCCGCCCGCAGGGTCCAGGCTGCCATAGGGACGGGCAGGAACGGCAGGCTGCGCTTGACATCACCTGCGGGGTCCAGGTCACCATTGGGGACCTGACAGGCATGGCAGACAGTGCCTGAAGCTGCCTGCGGGGTCCAGGCAGCCATCGGGGTGCAGGCAGGCATGGCAGGCTGAGCCTGACGCTTCCCGCTGGGTCCAGCCCGCCATCGGGGACCCAGGTAGGCGGGGGTGGCCAGGGTCTCTGGGATCATTGTCTGCCCCGGGCCTCCTGTGGACACAGTTGGAGCAGGCTGGGGTTGAACATTTTAATGAAAATGGGATGCCTGTGCACCAGCCCACTGCGTCCAGTCCCTGGCAAGGAGAGGGCAGTGGGCAGTTAGCAGGCACCAGGGCTTGGAATAGACTGGGAGCAACCTGCAGGCATGCTACCAGGAAGAGGTGCTGAACGATGATGATGCAGAGGGCTGGCTGACAGAGGCGGGAAAAGGTGCAAACGAGGCGGCTTTTGCTGGCGCTGAGCTTGAAAAGCGCATCAACAGCCTGATGGACTAAATCGCCTTTCTGAAGAAGGTGCATGAAGAGGAGATCACTGAGCTGCAGGTGCAGATCCAGTATGCTCAGATCTCCGTGGAGATGGACATGTTTTCCAAGTCTGACCTCTCTGCAGCGCTCTAGGACATCGGTGCCCAGTAGGAGAATCTGGCTGCCAAGGACATGAAGAATGCAGAAGAATGGTACAAGAGCTGCTCACCATGCTGACCAAGAGCACTGCCAAGAACACCTATGTGGTGTGCACCGCCAAGGATGAGGTGTCTGAAAGCCGCCGCCTGCTCAAGGCCAAGACCCTGGAGATCAAAGCATGCCGGGGCATGAACAAAGCTCTGGGAAAGCAGCTGCAAGAGCTGGAGGATAAACAGAACTCCGATGTTAGTGCTATGCAGGACACAATCAACAAATTAGAAAATGAGTTGAGAATTACAGAGAGTGAAATAGCAGGATATTTAAAAGAATACCAGGACCTCTTCAATGTGAAGATAGTTTTGGACATTGACATTGCAGCTTACAGGAAACTCTTGGAAGGTGAGGAGGCCCGGCTCAGTTTCACTGGCGTGGGAAGCATAGCCAGTGGCTACACCCAGAGTTCCCAGATCTTTGGTCGATCTGCCTAAGATGGTTTACAGAATAGCTCCTACTTGAAGTCCGCTCGCTCCTTCCCTTCTTAATACACGAGCAACGTCTAGGAGGAGCAGATTGAGGTGGAGGAGACCATTAGGAAGCTAAGGATGAACCCCCCTTTAAAGGAGAAGCTGAAGAGGAGGATAAGGAGAAGGAAGTGGCTAACGAAGAGGAAGGAGAGGAAGAGGAAGAAGGTGCCAAGGAAGAATTTGAGGATGCAAAGGAGGAAGAAGAAGGAGGTGAAATGTGAAAGAGAAGATGCCCCAGAAGCTGAGGGTGAGAAGAAAGATGAAGGTGCTGGGGAGGAGCAAGCAACCAAGAAAAGATTGAGCCCTCCTTTCCTTAATTATTTCAGGAATACTCCTCCTGAAACCAGGTCAACCCTGTCACCAACCAAGTGGTTGAGTTCCTGCTACTATATGAATTAAGAAGTCAATATATATAACATTCTGAGGTGACTCAGGTTGGACATTAAATGTTGTGCTATGACTTTTCTCCTTATGAAGAGTATCTGTTTGCTTGCAGAGTGGCTTCCTGGCTTGCTGCCAGCCTGTGCATGGTACATGCTTATGAGTTCAGGATCTATGACAATGTGAATAATTCAGATGTTTACAATAAAAACACATGAATACATGAATTCACTTATGTTAATGTTAAACTTCATGGAAAAAATAGTCTTTTGAATCTTTGGTGGTTAGAAATTAAAGAACTCAAATCATATGCAATAAACAGTAAATAAAGTTACACTGAATGACAAACAAACAAACAAAAAAACATTAGGGGCCAGGAAACATTCAAAGAACTGGGGAACCATTCCCAAATCAGGAAGGGAAGTCACAGGGTATATATTATTGCTATGGATACGGTATTTTCTACTACTTACAACATATACAGTGTAATGTATTAGATGCCTTCCTATCGCATGAAGTATGTATTCTCATAGAGTAATACTGGTACATATGTTATAGTTTGGCAGTATGTCATATCCTATCTATATTAATAAAAGGGTAATATGCTAATGAGACCTTCCAGCAGTCCTTCTGGACAAAGCCATGGTGGCGGGGACGAGGCAGAGGCAGTTAGGGGTGATCAGGCCAGGAGGGGAAGGCAGTTGAGGATGATCAGGCCAGGAGGGGAGGGCAGTTGGGGGTGAGCAGGCCGGCAGGGGGGTGCAGTTGGGGACAATCAGGCCAGCAGGCAGAGTGGTTAGTGGTGATCAAGCAGGCAGGCAGGTGAGTGGTTAGGAGCCATCAGTCCCAGATTGTGAGGGGGTTGTCCAACTTTGAGTTTAGTCCCGATCCCACAGGGGTCTCAGATTGGAGAGGATGCAGGCCAGGATGAGAGACCCCCCCACCGTGCACGAATTTCGTGCACCGGGCCACTAGTGTATACTATGATTGAAAATGTATTGAGTATGTACCCACCTGTGTGTATGCATGTGTGTGTGGGCTCACTCACCCATATGTGCACACTCATCTGAATCTGAGGATGTGAGTTACAGGTCCTCTTCAGTCACCAGGAAGGATCCAGGATGATGGCATTTTCCAAGAGCTGGGCCAGCCTGTAGTCACTTGAGTTCTGAGAGCATACAGCTCTTGGACTCTTCCTGCATCCCTGGCGGGATCAGGTATTACGGACTCTTTCCTTCCCAGAGTCTTCAGTGGAGTCACACATTCTTGACCCTATCCTGCTTTATTTTTATGATATCATAGGGATAATAGGAATAACTTCAGAGGATTGTTGTGAGAATAAAGGAGTTAATACATTATAAAATACTTAGAATGGCCTAGCACATGGTCAGTGAATAATATAATTCCTAATATATGTATTATGAATTAGTATTATTATTATCATTATTGCTTTCATTGGTATCTCAGACTATCTGTGTTAAATGGGATCAGAAGGCTGCCTTGTCTAACCTAGCACCAAGTACAGAAAGGTGTCAAATAATACTTGCTTATTTGGGGGTATAAGGAACTTTCTTTATGGGATACCTTGAAGCTTCCCACACTTGTCCTCCCCTGTGATGTGGACCTTTCTGCTTTCCCTTCAGCCCAGTGTTAAAGAGTCTTTACTTCATGCTGAGTTAAGATTTGGCCCCTGCGATTCCTACCATTTATCTTAGGAGATGAGTCTTCTTTTTCTTTTACCATTGCTTTTTAAAACAAGCAAGTATTATTTGACACCTCTCTGTATCACTGCTAGTGAGAGAAGAAAAAGATGACATTGTTCCTGTATTTAAGAATCCTACCTTTTCTTTGAAGAAATTTCCACTTACTTTTGTTGCTCATTGTTAGGAAACAAACCAGGTGATAAGACATGTTTAAATATATGTCAAAGTAGAGAAAATTAATGAAGAATGAATAGTCAGAAAAGGTTTCTGAGGAGGTATGTTAAAGGATAGGCATTTATTTATACATTCTTTTGTTTATTAATCAATTAGTTAATTTAAAAATATTTAAACCTTTATTTAAATCTTTAATATGCCACATCTGTGAGTCAGAGTTTACCAAGTATTTAAGATGGCAGGACAGGCAGTCCAAGGTGAGGAAATACCAAATGCAAAGGTATTGGAGGTATGATACAGAGGTATTAGAGGTATGACACGAAGCTGTGTTATGGACTTAATTTGCTCATATAAATAAAACATAGGCAGAAGGAGGGAGAAATGGCTGATGATGCTGGTATTACAGGGTGATCTTGAGGAGTGTTGTAAGCCAAACTTCAATTTGAGGAAGCGGAGTTGTTTGGAGAGTTTTAGGGTGAGTACTGTGCGATCAGATTTTTCTGGAAGCAGGAGGTAAAACTCTGAGTTGGGTGGCAAGGGGAGAAAGGTAAGTGACAAGATGCTACAGGGACCTTGAGCACAGACTTCAGAGTTGCACTAGCCTATGTCTGCTACAGACTCTGCTGCTTACTAACATTGCAACCCTGGGGAATTTTACCTCTCTGAGCTTCTATTTTCTCATCTGTGTAAAATGAATGTTAATAGCCCCTACCTCAGAGAGTTATTGCAATGATTAAATGATAATGCATATAAAACATTTAACACCATGCCTGAGACATAGTGAAAATATAAAAACCAAAATAAGAGAAAACCAGCAGTGCATTCCAAATGAGGGACACATTTCTCCCACACACTCCCAGCCCTCTTTCCCTTTATTCTTTGCATTACTTGAAAGTCCTCATGAATTTGTCCTGCTGAGCCCTTCTCAAATAGATTTTTGTTTGTATCTGTAGCAGGGTCTGGAAAATCTAAGCCCTGAGCAACATCCCAGCTTCCTTGAATGATTACCCCAGGGCCCATTACCTTCATTCTGTCTGCAAATCAGGTTAGGCATCTGACCCACTCAGGAGGGAAGCTGGGACAGCTGTAGGCATTAGATGAATTCTCCTGATAGCACATAATCAGATTTGGTGGATATGGCAGGCTCTCAGAGTCAAGTTACTAAACTTGGCTAGATAGGAGAAAAGTGAGGTGATTAGATTTAAAGCATGGGCCCTGATCGGATATACTAGTAAATGAAGACTTGAAAAGATCAGCATCATAACCTGAGGGACCTATGACTATAGAAATCACTTGGGGATGAAGGCATGCTCACCTTATGCTCTAGAAGGCTCAGACTCACACCTCTGAGTCAGGGCTTGAAGTGAATATCACAGACCTTTGGCTGGAGACCTCAAAGCCACTTTCACTAGCATTCTCCCTGCATACAACTCTGGAGACTAGCTTATTCCAGCAACCTCATATTCCTGCATGTTCAGTCACATTACAAATGTAGGCTATCATCTATTCTCCCTGTCTGTTCTCTCTCTCTCCAGCTTACTTCTCTATCCAAAACCTTCCACTTTCTCCTTTGAGGCAGCTCCATGGTTAAACATCTCACGTGTATCTTGTGTTTTAGTCCACTGCTTACTTTACCTCTTGTCTTAACCAAGTCATGCTTGGTACGTGATACTTAAAAATTTGCTGAATAAAACAATGAACTAAGGCCTGACTATCCTGGAGGCCATTCGTTCCTTTGCTGCCCTCACAGGAGCTGCCTATTTTGTTACACTCTATGTACAGAAGACTCAAGGGGAAACAACTTCCTTCATTCCCCATACACCTTCCAGGCCATTGTTTCTCTATCTTCTCACTGGTATCTCAAAATGTTCAACATAGGAATGTTGAGGGAGGCAATCTGGTTAGAAAGGAGTGCCCAGGGAGCTTGTCTGAAAGCTGTCTTTGTATTACAAGAAGACTGTTGTTACTTGCATGCTTATTCCTCCTGGCTTTGGGAGTAGGAAACAAAGGGACTGGCCCTAACACCTAGACAGCTTCTGATGCTACCACTGGCCTTCATGTGCAAAGCCCTGTGCCTTTGTTGCTTATGCTGTTCTCTGAATATCCTGCCTACCTGGGCACTTTCAGGTTCTTACCCATCTTAGACTCCATGGCCCATCACTTAATCCACTTTTCTCTAATAGTCAAAAATCTGTCTTGTTTCCACTATCCTGTCCTCCTTCTGACCACTCTCATCTATCCCTTAGACTAGTACAATCATGGTACTTTACTTCCTTCATTCACTTGAAAGGTACCCTTGACTACAGGATTATGTTTAAATTTTCTAATATGCCTTATATAGTCCCTTTCTAATGTGGCTTCTGCCTTGCTCTTCAGGCACGTTTCTCATGATTTCCCTTCTTACTCTTTGTGCTTTAGCCATGATGAATTTCTTGCTGTCCTAATATTACTGGTATACTTGTCCCCTATTGCCTCCTGGCCTTTGACACACCCATATCTGGAATTCTAGGAGCCCATAATTCATCAAAAGGGACCATGGGGCAGTGTTACAGAGCTTGAAACCAGATAGAGACATATTTGAATCCAAGCTCTGTCATTCACTTGCTTGAGGCCATATGGAATCTCTTTAACTTTTATGAACCTCCATGACCACATCTGCAAAGTGGGGTAACAATACTCCCCTTGACAGATTAGCTACAAGGACTGAATCAGGAATAGAATGAGCCCTAGAAACAACCCATACATGGCATGTCCTGTCTCTTTTCTCTCAGTCCTTCCTTTCCTTTATTTTTTTCTTCCTTTCCTTTTGTCTTTTTCTCATCTATGCATTCCAGTTAATGTTTGGGTGGGATTCATAACATTCAAGGACACAGAAAAGCAATACAGCCACTCTGTGTATAACGTCGGTGTCAGGTAACCTCTGCTCTTCCACAGGAAGCCCCCAGCCTCAGTCCCACCCTGGCCATTTAGACAGTTTCAAAAAGACACCAAGAATAAACATTGAATACAACTTGTTCAAGATTCTGCAATAAACAGGGTGTGTGATGATGCTCTTGGACCTCTTAATGTTCTTCAGGCCATCCTAGCTGGGGCCAGCACCGTTCTAGTTGTTCTCAACCTCATGTCTGGTGCCCTCCTTCTCACACTTTCCTCCATATGTTTCTGTGCCTCTTGGCTTCTCAGTTGAATGCTACACTGTTCCAGGTGAACCTCATAACTTCCATGCGCTGTGCCAGAACCCCTCCCCAACCCCCCCCCCCCTGACCCCCAAAAAACCATATTTGTCTTCAAGGAGCTTCCAAACTGATCCTAATGGATAAGACTTAGGAAGCAGTCAATAAAAAAGCAAGTTACTACAAAATGTGGGAGCTGAACTGGCCTCAAATTGTCAATGGATGACCCTGGAAAAGGCACAGTTTGTGATGGATTTTGTATGATTAACAGGATTTGAAGGGACAGAAACGTGAGGCCTTCTTTGTACGTGTGAATGGTTTCGATGTCATACAGCATGGTGGGATGCAGTGAACCTGTGAGGTGGGAGAATATAAAGAAGTTATAGGAATTATGACTGGAACATATTGCCTTTTCTCATGTATGGTTTTAGTATTCCTTTTTGGAGAATGAGCATGATGGCTTAGCAAAATTGCCTGCACAGCATATTTTAAAACAAAGTTTCCCAAAGTGCTTCTGTGGAAAACTAGTCTCATGAAATGTTCTGTAGAAAAATAATAGTAATAATATAAAGAAGTGTTGAATAATTTCTCCTACCTTGAATATTCACAATGCACATTCTTTTGAGAGGTCTGAAATAGTCCTGTAATACAAAAACCCAACTTCCCTAGAAAAAGCAGGCATCCCATATCTATGTCATTAAAATATCACACTCTTTATTTCCCCTCAAAGCATTTTTAGAGACTATGACTATTTTGTATACTTAGTTTTAATATTTTATTGACAGCTTCCCACTACAGGATATACTCCATGAGGACAACATCTTGCCTATCTTATTTACCCTCACACATCAAGAGTTTAGTGTGATGCCTGTGCATATAAAAGGTGCTCTCAATAAGAATAAACAATGAATACAACTTGTTCAGCTTTGTGTAATGTTGCATTGTCCAAGCAGCTGACAAAGGGTGGGGCTGGAATTTGAAGAGTGCTGCCCGATTCCAGTTTCTTGGTGAAGGCAGGTGGTGTGAGCTGTTGCCCCTGGCCACCTCCTGGGGTCTTGATGTTACAGTTTTTCTTGGGCATTTATTTCTGCTTATTCCCTTTTGAAGCTAGAACGATTGTCTGAAATGCTCAAATTTCTTTCTTTGTATCTTTCAGGCAAAGGCTGCCACCTAAAAATGTTTACTATTACCGTTGCCCGGACCATAGGAAGAATTATGTGATGTCCTTTGCATTTTGTTTTGACCGAGAAGAAGATATTTACCAATTTGCCTACTGCTACCCGTATACATACACCCGTTTTCAGCATTACCTTGAAAGCCTGCAGAAGAGAAACATGGATTATTTCTTTCGGGAGCAGCTGGGCCAGAGCGTGGTAAGGCCCATTCAGAGACAGGCAGCTGTGGGGAGAGCATGCAGTGGGTTTTCATAGAATGCAAATAATGGGTACTGGTGCTCTGTAGACTGTGCTTTGGAACTTTTAAAAATTGTTGTTTATAATGCGTAATCCATTGCTACAATATGGCCACCAGGAAGCTACAGAATAAGGTATAAGACAGATGCTCATCCTTTTGAATGAAGCCGATAAAGGTCTCTAACAAAATACAGAAGTTTTGCTAATTTCCAGAAACTCTGAGAAAAAGAAAATGCTTCTACTGGGTGACACAAAGGGCATGAAAGCATTTTATGAGTGTGAGCCTCTGAGATGAAGAGCAGATTTGTTTTTCAGTGAATTTAGTTGCCCACAGTGCAGGTTCTCAAGTGGTACACAGTTTGGACGTGCTGCCCGCAGTGTGTTCTGACTCTGCCTTCCATCAGTTCCCAGCCCCTCTTCCTTCCCCTGGCGTAGTTTCTGGGTCTGGATATTTCAGTCATACACTCTGTATCAGTTTTCTGTTGCTGCTGTAACAAGTTGCCATAAACTTGGTGGCTTAAAACAACACAAATTTATTATCTTACAGTTTAGGAGAAGTCCGAACTTGGTCTCACTGGCCTAAAATCAGGATATCTGCAGGTCTGCATTCCTTCTACAGGCTCTTGGGGAGAATTCATTGTCCTGCCTTTTCTAGCTCCAAGAAAAGGGGTGGGGAATGTACGGCCCGGGCTGTATAAGGCCCACAAAATCATTTGGTCTGGCCCTGCCAAGGCAACCACAGGAGGGACTCAAAATTAAAAATATAGGAGCTTTTTTCATAGCAACATAAATTTATATTAAGTTAATTATATTGAGCAAAGGATGTGATGAATATCCAAATGGCCTGTGGCAGAGCAAAGGTTCCCCACCCCTATTCTAGAGGCTGCTTGCATTCCTTGGCTTGTGGTTCCCTTCCATCTTCTAGGCCAGCAATGGTGACTTGAGTCTTTCTCATGCTGCATCTGACACCAAATTTCCTGCTTCCCTCCTTCACTTCTAAGGGCCCTTGTGATTTATGTTAGGCTCACCCACATAATCCAGAATAGTATGTCCATCTCAGGATCTTTAACTTAATCATGTCTATGAAGTCCCTTTTTTCATGTAAGATAACATATTCAGAGGTTCTAGGGATTAAGATTTGGACATTTTTGGAGGGGGGGGTGCATTGTTCTGTCTACCACACCTTTCTCCTCTCCTTTCCTCTTTCCCTCCCAGTACAACCCAGAGTCTGAAATTGTTCTTCACATTGGATCCATAGGTTTTGGTCTCTGCAATCAGCAATACTTTGATTACTAATAAAGAATAAGAAATGATAATTTGGTTTTACATTTCACTCTTCAACAAATGTGAAATATGTATATTGAGCACTTTAAAGATCCTAAATGAAGATATTGGTGGAATTGGCAGAAAATACTATACTTGAGTTTCTGATATGTGTTGGTGGAAAAATGTACTCTGCCCAGTGACTGTGGTTCCACCTAGAAATGGGTTCCACTTCTAAATAAAAGATTTCAAGACTAGACTGCTTGAAAAACATAGTGTCTGGTCCAGAATACCCCCTAAAAAATAGATACATAAAGAGGACTGTGCATGGCTCAGGTACATGAGAGCCAAATCTTGTATCAAAAGTTAGTGGTCATGATGCTATTCTTATAGTCTGAGATTCTCTATGCATTAAATTTTGCTAAATATCTTCCCTTTACTCTAATACCCTTCTTAATGATGATTCTGATGGGTGCTATGTGTCTAGTGCCTACATATTTTGAACTGAAAATTGGGACACATGTTGTATCAGCCAGCCTGCTAGCAGGAAACAGATGGCAGCCTCACATTAGGATCATTTGTGTAGGGCTTAATAAATGGGCTATTTACAAGGTGTGGGCAGTGTGTAGGGAAACCACAGGGTATAGTGCCGTTCCCTGGGGCTAGTAATAGCTTCAAGGGTGTGAGGGGAATTAATGGTTACCAGAATCCAATAGTAAAGAGTCATGTCGTGGGCCACCTTGAATGGAAGAGTGACCTTCAGTTGAGGAACAAAGTTGGCCTGAAATGACCCCACAGGGAGGGAGCTGAGAAAAATAAATACATAGAGCTCATTCTCTTCCCTCTGATCTTTCCAGAGGTTCTTATTGACCAACCCAACCAGAAATCAGAGGGCAAGAGAGCCCATAGATTTAACCCATACAGATAAGCCTCCCTGGGCAAAGAAAAGAGTGGATAAGGGCAGAGAATGGATGTAGAGAGGCAACTGGAATATATTAAGCACAAATGGTCTGATCAACAGTATGTTACTGGAAACAGTGAGATTATTTGAGATGGGACTGCCAGAGAAATTCTGAGATGAATGTTTGCCAGGCATATGAACCATGATATGAATTAAGAGAGTGAGAAGTTCATCCAGTGCCCATGACTTTTAAACACAGTGTCTGTACAGTTAATTCTCGTGTCCACCATAGTCCCCTCTTAGGTTTATGCTAGGCAGAATGTCCATGAACTTTGAATGGCTATTGAGTGAATTCTTGAATGAATAAAAGAATGGCTTAAGATATATGTCTAGAGGCAATGTGAAGAGCTAAAAGCATCAAAGCATTGATAGGAGGGATAATAGAATTAGTTAAGCTGCCAATAATATTCAAATATATATCTAAGATAACAGCAACATAAATAAGATAGAAGTTTATTTTTCTCCCATATAAATGTCTACATGTAGGCAGTCCAGAGGTGGTATTATGGCTCTGGTTTTGCTCCTTGAAAGCCTTAAGGTGTCGGGTTCTTTCAACTTTCTGCTCTGCCATCTCTGGATCATGGCCCTCAATCTCATGATTCGCTGTGGAATTGTACCATCACGTCCATGTTCCAGGCAGCAAAGATGAAGGGGTTATGGTGAGAAAAGAGAAGATGCAATTAGGTGATACTTTTATTTTTATCCACATTTAGCTAAAGGGAGGATGAGAAATGAAGTTTTCATTCTGGGTGACCGTGTTTCCAGCTAAAAGTTGTAGTCCTAAAGATGTCAAGAACTGATGTTGAAGGAAAGCCTTGGTCTCTGCCTCAGGAGACCTGAATTCTGCTTCCAGCTCTAATACCAAAGTACTCATATGACCTTGAATATTACTTCTCCTATCTGAGGACAAGATTTTTATCTATAAAATGAAAAAGATTGACTTGAATAGGGGTTTTCAAATTATCTTTTGAGGAATACCTCAGTTGATAAAACAAATACTTTGAGATCCCTGTCCTACTTCAGACCCTGTGAAAGTCACTGTGGGGATATATAATGAGGTATACAAGTCTTGGTGTACTTCTAGAAATGCATTCTATACCAAAGGAAATAAGACATGTTAAAACAGATATAATATTTTTAAAGTATATATTTAAGGATCCCATGAGTTGTTTAAAGATTTAATGGTCAGCCCAGTAGTGTGGCTCAGTGGTTGAGCATCGACCTATGAACTAGGAGGTCACAGTTCAATTTCCAGTCAGGGCATGTGCCTGGGTTGCGGGCTCGATCCCCAGTATGGGGCATGCTGGAGGCAGCCAATCAATGATTCTCTCTCATAATTGATATTTCTATCTCTCCCTCCCTTTCCCTTTCCTCTCTGAAATCAATCCTATATAATAAAAGCATAATATGCTAAGTGCCCAACCAGTCGCTATGATGCACACTGACCACCAGGGGGCAGACGCTCCGACTGGTAGGTTGGCTTGCTGCTGGGGTCCAGCTGATCAATCAGGACTGGGCGAGAGGGCCGGACACGCCCTGGAGTCCTCCCATGGTCCCTCCCCAGTGGCCGCCCAGATTGGCCTGGACTGGGCGAGACGGGCCTGATTGGCCCCAATTGCTGGCCAGGCTGAGGGACCCCACGAGTGCACAAATTGTGCATCGGGCCTCTAGTAAAAATATAATTTAAACAAAGAGTCAGTGGCCAGACTAAACATCACGGAAAAGATGGGCTTTAAGCTGAGTCTTGAAAGATGTTAGGGTTACTGAATACAGTAGGGGAGGAGGTAGCCAGAAAGCAGGAGGCAGCCTGAATCACTGCATGGTGTTAGTTGGTTAGAAGTCGGAGTTGATTGGAATAGGGAATCTTCTAACTGGAAGATTAGGATAGACAGGAAGTTTGGGACCAAACTCTGGAAAGCCTTGTCATATCAAGGAATTGTGGCTATATCCTTTATTCAGATTCAACACATATATAAAGTACCTGCTGGGTCAGGCACTTTATACATACTGTTTTTCTTATTTCTCACAAGAGTTTTATGGAGTAGGCAGGATTGTCCCATTTGGGGGATTAAATAATCTAAGGCTAAAAAGTTAAGTTACCTGGCTAAATCCACAGGCTAGTTCATGTCAGGGCCAAGATTTAAACCCATGGCCTCTAACACCGGGTCCTGGTGCTTTGATAGACCTACTGCTGCTTTCTATGTTGGACCTACTGAGACCCACAATATATATTTGAGAAAAGGATTATCTTATTAAAAGCAGCATCTTAAGAAAATAAGGTTAATGGAAGTGTGGGAGTATATACTTATACTGACTAAAAAAGGTTATGAAAGTTTTGTGGGTTGGCTTAGTCCCCTTGTTCTGGGCCTCAAAACAGATACCAGAGATTTTAAAGCTCTCTGGCATACTTTTGCAGTTAGGACAATTCTTGGTTACCAGGGTGTTTAATGTGGTTTATGTCTGAAGGCACCACTATAATTAGTTAATCTTATTTCAATTTGCAGGGAGGATAATTGCAAGTGGGAAGACTAAACATGTTAACATCCAGATCTTAGGAAGACCAGGCAATAAGCAAGATTTTGAATTTCTAGCACTGTAACTATTAATCACCAAGGGCATGGCTGCTACTGCTACTATTTATATACTAGTGACACTTTATTTTATAACTCACCAGTGGCCCCTTCTAACCCCACCAAACAAAATCCCTTTATACATGCATCAAAGCCACAATCTGATATTTAAGATAAATACATATTTTTTTCTGGTTGTTTTAACAACTTTGTTGAAGTATAATTTACATACCATAAAATTCACTCATTGTAAGGTATAATTTGATGATTTTTAGTAAATGAATAGTTTTACAACTATCACCATGATTCCGTTGTAGAGCATTTTTATCATCTCAAAAAGTTCCCTTGTAATCTTCTCTCCCCCTCCCTAGGCAAGTACTGATCTTCTCTCTGATACTGTACATTTGCCATTTCTGAACATTTCATATAAATGGAATTATATATTGTATAGTCACATTTTGCATCTTTCACTTAGCATATTTTTATATTCATCCATGTTGTAGTATGTGTCAGTAGTTCATTCATTTTTAGAACTGAATACTATTCTACTAAAAGGATGTACCACGTTTTCTTTACCTGTTCTCCAGTTGATGAACATTGGGATTGTTTCCACTTTTAGGCTATTATGAATAATGCTATTATGAACATTCATGTACATATATTTGAGTGTACATGTGATTACATTTCTCTTGGGTTGTTTTCTAGGAGTGGAATCATTGGAGCATATAGTAAGTTCATGTTCAACTTAACAAAACAACAACTGCTAAATTGTGTCCCAAGTTAGTAGAGCCATTTTATATCCCTATGAGCAGTGTAGGAGAGAGTCATAGTTTCTCCATGTGCTTACTTGGAATTATCTATATACTAGTGATTTGGTGCACGAAATTCATGTACATTAAAAGGGAATTCACTAGAAGAAATATTTTAATATTGCTATTTGTCCTTTCTCTATAATAAAAGTGTCAGAGACGAAAGAAAATCATTAAAATGCATATGAAAATCTTCCTCCTGTCAGAGTCTGGGGCGTGCCATGGGAACCAAAGTCAAGTCCCCGCCCACCCATGTGCACCTTGAAATCTCAAGAGACCCAGACCGGGCCGGCCCCACTCCCATTGGCCTAGATCCAGAACTGGCTGGCCCCACCCCTGTCAAGCCCCGCTGGGTGGGGACGTGGCCTCGGGTCACCCGGCCTGGGGCAGGGGGCACACTTTGAGGTCCCCATCAAGCCCCACCAGGCGGGGGGTGAGGCCTGAGGTTTCCCATCAGCCTCAGGTCCCTGCTGATTGCTTGTTAAGGCTCATTACTGGAACTCAGCCTCCACTGTGGGCGCAGCATTCTTGTATTATGGGATCCCTGCCTCTGCTGTGGGCGCAGCCATCTTGTTACCATGTGATGATCAATTTGTTTATTCCCTCTTTATTAGATACGATTTTTATTATAGCCATTTCAGCAGGTGTGTAGTCATATCTCATGTGGTTTTAATTTGTATTGCCTAGTGACTAATTATGTTGAGTAGCTTATCATGTGCTTATTTTCCGTTCATATATACTGGTAGTCTTTGATGAAGTGTCAGGTTAAATCTTTTGCCCATTAAAAAATGGGTTATTTGTGTTCTTATAATGAGAGTTCCTTATATATTCTGCATGCAAGTCCTTTTCAGATACATGCTTTGCAAATATTTCCCCCTAATCTATGCCTTTTCTTTTCACTCATTCTCTTACCCATGCTTTTCGCAGATAAAAGTTTTAAATTTTGAAGTCCAATTTATTAGATTTTTCTCTTATGGATCATGCGTTTGGAGTCTTATCTAAGAACTCTATGACTAGCTGAAGGCCACAGAGATTTTTTTCCTCTATTTTCTTCTACATTTTATATGTCATTGGACTGATAAATGAACACAAAAGTGTGTGTGCGTATGTGTGTGTGTTTTGAAAAAATTAAGTGTAGGAAGACATTCTCATACTTAGGGATACTTAAAAAGGAAGTGTCTAACAAAGAAAATAATCTGATAGTGTGTTTTAAGGAAGCACTAGAAAATACTAGTAATTTGTATAAAAATAATACCGTCTAGGTTCTGCCACAGGCTAGCTCTATGCCCTTAGGTAAAACACTTCTCTATGGGCCCCAAAAAGCCAGACCATATTATTTCAAGCATTCCTTCAACATAAATTATTGTTCAGATGCTCATGCCATCCTGATTGTATGTTCTGAGTACACATAGACCTATTGTAATGTTTCCTCTTAATCTGCTCTTTATTTTATAATAGTGGTAGTTATTGAATACTTAGCATGTGCCAGGCCCAGTGCTTTAGCCTTTATATATATTATGTCACCCAGTCCTTGCAACACCCCTATTATATGGTTATTACAGTTATTGAATGCCTAACATGTAACCAGCACTCTCTGGGCTCCAGGGATATTGCAGTGAAATCAGGCAGAAATCCATGTTTTCATGGGGTTTACATTCTAGTAGGAAGAGACAGGCAATATTGGAGAAATTAAATCAGGAAAGGGGATGAGTTTTGTGGCAAAGGCATCACTTAGAGGAAAGCATATAAGCTTTGAGATATGTAAGTATTATGTTCTCCCATTATAATTTTTAAAATCTGAGATACAAGGAGGTTAAGTAATTTGTCTATATCATGAAGTTGGGATTTGAAGCCAAGCCTTTGTGGAGTACAAAGAATGGACTCTAAACCAGTCCTGGATAGGCAAATGTTCTATTCATATATATAGCCATTTACTAAATTCTTACAAAATCATTCTTCAATATTGTGGATATCCTGTGGGCACCTTCTGCCTGTCAGGCTCTGTGTTGGGTGCTGGAGACAGTAAGATGAATAAAAAGCACACCTTACCCCTGAGAAGCACTAAATGTAGTGGGCAACACAGATGTAAAAACTAATAATGGCAATGTTGGTTAGACGCTTGATATAATAGATAGTAGGCAGAGACCCTGGGCATAGGAACCCCCGTGGGTTCCTCAAAACGCTTCTATTGAGATGGGCACAGCTCAGCAGCTTCTTGGCTCCCAGATCAGCAGTCAGAGAATGGCCAGGTGGCAGAGGGAGGATTCTAAAAGCCTTATCTTGAAAGATTTTCAGAATCCAAATCAAATTATAAATCTGGGAGTCAGACAAAAAAAGGAAGCTGAATTATGAAGCCAAAGTAAAGAGGAGAGAGGACATGGTCTAATCAGAGAAAGCCAGAAAGCTGGGGACAGGAGCAAGAGGAGCAGATGGGACGGGTATAAGGAGATCTGGAAGAACTTAAGATCTGGAGCTTAGTAGCTCCTACTGCAGTCCTTGCATGGACTTATGTGGAAAAGCTAGGACCTCAGAAAGGAGCTGGAGGGAACTCATGACCTGTGGGCAGGAACCTCAAGGAAGAGAAGACAATGATACTAAAGAAAAGAGGCTAGAGAGTGTGAGCACTCTTCTGACCAGCATAATAACTTCAAAATAAGGTCCCCTTCCCTTTTTTTTTTTCCATATTCCTTCCCCTTTGAAGTAAAACATCATGGAGTTTGCAGCTGGCAACATTACCAAACAAATATATGAAAACTAATTACATCTTTTGGCTGAGTTTTAAATTGAGTAATTGTTGGAAGTTAGTAATCTCAATTTTCAGCCCCTAAGCTACCTCTCAGGAGAGTTCTATGCCCCCCCCCTCCCATCTGCACCAAACCTTGTCCTGATCAGACACTAAATTAAACAAGCCCAGTGTTTTGGCTCCCTTCCAGCAGGCCACTGTATAAGTCACCACTCTCTTGGCATAGTTTTTGCTATTCCTTTTAAAAAGAGTCCAAATTAATTGGAGGCAGATACATCCTCTCAGTGTCTGGCGGAGGGGCTTCCAACTTACCCTCCTGATGCAGGTGGCCCATCCATTACAAACCCCAGCCCTGGGTAAACAGGGCCTGTACAGGAGATGCTAGGAATCATAACCCTGGGTTCTCCTTCTGCTAGGACAGGAGGCACAAGTCTGATTTACCTCAAGCTGCGGAGGCTCCCCAGACTGCCGCCTAGTTCAGTGAATGTATCAACATCATTCAAGTTGGCTATGCCAGAAACCTGTCCTATTTAACTCCTCCTTATTCACTTCTCACATATCATATGTGGCCAAGTATTATCAAGGGTACAACTCAATATCCTTCATATTTATCCCTTTCTTATCTCCGCTGTCAGCACCTTAGTTCAAATGATCAGCATCTCTCAGGAAATTACAACAGCTTCTTTAGCCAAGGGGTATAGGATTGTGAGGTAAACAGGCCTCCAGGCTTTCTCTCTATTCTGTTCACATAACTGCTTCAGCATTCCAGTGGCTGCCAGAAAGCCCCAGCCCTCCTACTAACCGTGTGCTCCCCTCACCTCCTCCCCCTCCTGACTATGAGATAGAATGACCTCTTCCCTGACCACCACCCAGCAGGGCTGGCAGACTGCATCCTTCCTGCTAACATTAGACCATTCTTTCTCCCCCCTTTTATAAAAGGACATCGAATAGAAATACATGTTTTGAGCTCTAAGCCATCAGTCTATATAACCCCCAGTCACTCCTTCTTGCTGCCATCTGCTGACCACTTGAGCACTTCCCTTAATCATGGATGACATTGGTCCATAATTATCTGTTCCACTACACTGCTGCCACCATATTGAGTAATTTTAGTATCCATGAAAATGACCCATCGAATACCCTGGCCTTTTAGTAGTTTACAACAAAATAACAAATTCTTAGCATGGTGTATAAGATCCTGCATGACGCGGCCTTTGCCTGCTTCTTCCGCCTCTCATACCCTCTCATGTTGCTGTCTGTGTTCTATGGTTCTCTCTGTGAGCCATGGGTTTTCCCCCTAACTTGTCTACACTCTGGCCCATCCACCTGGAATGTTCTTTCCTTGGCCCTACTTCTTGTTCTACATGCAGGATCCAAGGTGAACATCACTTTCTCATGGAATATTTTTCTGACATACTGTTCCACAGAATTGTTTGAGAGCCTTCATTACATGTGTTTATAGTGTACTCTGTTTCTCCTTTAAAACATGTGTGACTCTTCTGATTACTCATTTGATAGCGATCTTCCCCATAAGTCATATGTTTAGGGAATGTGTTTGTATTTCGGTATGTAGAGGGCTGGGGTAGATGGAGAAGTCATGCTGTTACAGCCAGACTTCTTTCTTGTTACCTCTCAGGATGGCCATCCTTTGTCAGTTCCTCTGCAGGCACATTTTCATTTTGTTGAATCACTGGTATATAACATCAGGGCACAAGGTCATTTCTTTTATGCAAGTCATAGAATGTCAAAGCCAAGATGAATCTTAAGTTCCTCTAGTTCTGGGGTTTTAAAACCATGCTATGCTCCCTGCTTCCCTCAGGAGGGATCTGGGCTCTGAGCAGCACCTTGGGTGCTACTGAGGAGGGAGGGGAATGAGGGGCTCCTGAGGAGTCAGGGCTCTGGCCTTTCTTGTCCTCTCTGGTACATAAGCCCCTACTTACCTGCCTTCCCTATAGACTTGGTTTGAAGAAAGGACTCAGATACTAACAATATTTGCAAACTTTCCTCTCTTTCTGCAGCTGGAGTCACAGTGGCCCGGAGAGGGGAGGTGCTTTCTTGAGTCACCAGTGAGTGAGTGGGACAGCTGTAGCTGAAAGCCCAGCTGCTGACTTCTAGATTGTCCACTGCAGCTCACTGCCTCTCACTTCCAGTCCATTTGCAAGGATAGCTTACTTGTCTACTCTTTCTGCAAACATTGAGAACCTACAAGGCAGTAAGAAGAAAATCAGATGCTTAAGTCAGTAGTGTGAGAACATGGTTTAGAGCCTTGACCTTGTCACTCATTGACTGTACAATCTTGGACCAATTATTT
Source organism: Cnephaeus nilssonii (assembly GCF_951640355.1). Taxonomy (NCBI): domain Eukaryota; kingdom Metazoa; phylum Chordata; class Mammalia; order Chiroptera; family Vespertilionidae; genus Cnephaeus; species Cnephaeus nilssonii. The sequence continues at coordinate 68,034,914 of NC_137078.1, read as the reverse complement.
AACCTCTCTATACCTCTGTTTCCTCATTCATTAGTCCCCCTACCCCTCAACAGATATCTAGATAAACCCCTTATTCAGCCATAATTTAAGCAGAAAGATCATCAGGGCTAGTGCCATATTGGGATTTGAATTTTGACTCTGCCACTTACATCTTTCATATGTCAAATAACCTCTCTGCCCCTCACCTGCAAACTTGACATTGTGATTTAGCTTCAGGGTTATTGTCTTGACAAGAGGCTTCTGTAAATGTTATATGGAAGTGGTGAAAGTGCTACTAAATTGTTGGTAAATATTTTGGTATCATGCATTTGTAATACTGTGTTTCCCCTGTCAGACTCTAAGCTTCCTGCAAATATAGTAGTCCCCCTTTTTTTGTAGGAAATACATTCTAATACCCACAGTGGGTGCCTGAAATGGCAAGTAGTACAAAACCCTATATGCACCATTTTTTCTATACATGCATACCTATGATAAAGCTTAATTCATAAACTAGGCATGATAAAAGATTAACAACTAGACATAATGAAGTTGAACAATTATTACCACAAAATAAGTCTTACTTGAACATGAGTGCTGCGATATGACAGTTGATCTAATAACGGAAACAGCTACTAAATGACTAACAATGATGGTGGTGGTGATGGTGGTGAGTGAGTGTGGTAGCATATACAGAATGGGACAGAGAAGGATAGAGTGAGATTTAATCCTGTTACTCAGAATGGTGCACAATATAAAACGTATGAATTGTTTATTTCCGGAATTTTCCATTTAATATTTTTGGAGTGCAGTTGACCACTGATACCTGAAACTTCAGAGAGTGAAACTGCAGATAAGTGGAAACTTAGTCATATAAAAATGAAACCAACTAACATTTAGAGTGTTCACTACATTCTGAGCACTATTCTAGCTGCTTTATTATCTCATTTAATCAGCATCAACAACTCTATGAAGCAGGTATTACACTACTTAATAAGTGGTAATACCCTTACAGAAGAAACCAAGGTGTAGGTGACTGGTGGGGAGTGGGAAGAGAACTGTAGGTACATGGAAGAGTTTGTAACCCAAGCTGGGGGGTCAGAAGGAACTGTATAGGTGATGTAATATTTGAGCTCTATCTTGGAGGCTACTTAATGGGTGAGGACACCATATGGGTGATGTAGTTGAGGATACTAATTGGAAAGACATCTAGAAAGTCATGCTCAAAATTGGCTGAAGGCTGTGGAGGAGTTTTGGGGTGCATAGAGGAAAGGTCTCCAGGGATATAGTTTGGGGAGGCTGTGGCTGATAGTGGGTCCCAGAGTAAGTCCCCAGTGCTAATGCTGCTGCTTAGAGCTTCCTTGGAGATCATCCCTGCCTAGAGCAAATCATCATTTATCAACACAAAAGGGAACAGGGAAGTAGGGTGGGGGGAGAAAGGAATCAAAATTACCCATCATCTAGTTCTGACATTATCTCTTGGCCATTCTTAAAAGACAAAAAGATTACAGTGACAGTGATTGGAAACTCAGAAAGGTGATCATGGTGGGGGTGACTTCCTAGAGCCAAACTCAGAAAGATGATTATGGTGGGGGGCGGGGGTGACTTCCTAAAGCCTCTTAGGGAAAAGAAAATAGAACCAGATGCAAAACTTTATAATCCATTTTCTAACAAAAATGTCCTGCTGCAGGGAGACTTGCTAAGTTAACTGGACATTTTCTTAGAATCCTATTAACATTCAGGGAGCTTGTTTCAGTGTTAAAAAACAGGTCACTGACTATAACTTTTGGCCTTTTTGTATTTATTTTGGCTTAAAGAAGGTTTCAAAATGGTAGGATTTTAAAGGAACTACATGATTTTTGTCCTAAGAAAAAGTTTGCTTTGTGTTACTTTGGTGACTTTGCCAGCCAGTGATGGCTTGAGAACAATATGTTAGGACATGTTCACAGTCCATGAAAGGGACAAAGCACAGGGCAGTTAGAATTGGAAAATCCAGGTGAGATTTGACTGGTGGCTCCTGGCTAAAATCCTGTTCCTTCCCAGAGCATGCTGTTGAAGTCCCCAGGGAATCCTTCAACAAGACTGAGGTTGTATTAATCTTCTCCTGGGACTCTGCTCACTTCTTTAGGATTGTTAGAAGTGGGGTTTGAGGAGGGGCAGGAGGAAAGCAGGTTAGATGCTACCTTCCAGAGCCTCCCTCAGGTTTGACATTCTCCCAGTGAGGGTGCTGTTGTTATTTCTTTTCCTCTAACATTGTCAACCTCTGTTTCCTCTTTTGTCTGCTTCCCTATTCTCTTTTCCTTTCTATTTTGTAATCAATGAAAACAGAATAATTTCAAGAGAAACATCAAAAGTACTTTATTTAAAGTCATGTCCATCGCTAGCTACACATTTCCCCCATCTTTCAGGTAATTTGTGGGTACCGTCTCAATAGAACTTTTCTTGTTTTGAGGCAAACCATTCAGAGACCCAATTTTCCACTTCTTTGTACGTTTTGAAGTGCTGCTCAGAAAGTGTGTGTGCCATAGATCAGAACAAGTGATAATCTCAAGGAGCAAGGTCTGGTGAATACGGCGGGTGCATTAATACTTCCCAGGCAAGATCTTTAACTGGTTTTGAAGTGTGTGATGGTGCCTTATCATGAAGCAAAATTACTTTGCTGTGTCTTCTAGCACATTCTGGTCATTTTATGATCACAGCGTGGTTCAAATTGATTATTTGTTGTTGGTAGTGATCAGTATTAACGGTTTCACCTGGTTTTAGAAGCTTATAATACACCACACCTTCCTGATCCCACCAAACGCAGAGCATTGTCTTCTTTCCAAAGCCATTTGGCCTTGCAGTTGATGTTGATGGTTGACCTGGATCAACCCATGATTTTGTGCATTTGGGATTCTCAAAATAAATCCACTTTTCATCGCCAGTCACAATTCGCTGCAAAAAAAGACTCTTTTGTGCTATTGAAGCAACATTTTACTGATGACTTTTCGGTTTTCTATTTGTCTTTCGTTCAGTTGATGTGGCACCAATTTTCCTTCTTTAAAATCTTTCCCAGTGCTTGTAAATGATCAGAAATTGTTTGCTGAACAACGTTTATTTTTTCTGCAAGTTGTTTTTGAGTTTGACACGCATCTTCATCCAATAATGCTTCTAATTGTTGGTCTTCAAACTTTTTTGGTTGACCTGGACGTTCTTTGTCTTTCACATCAAAATCATCACTTTTAAAGCGTTTAAACCAGCGTTCACAAGTATCTTGAGATGGAGCATGTTCACCATAAGCTTTCTGAAGTATATGATAACTTTTTCTTCAAAATAAAGTAATGAATTAAAACTTCCCACAATTGCTCTTTTTTGGCACCAAATTCTACATTTTTAAGTGTAAAAATATCTATGATGTTAACACCTTCAGAAAATTGGACATATGAAGTTTTGAAGCTTGCTGTCAATACAACAAAATAGCATACATATCAAATCGCATATATATCAACATATGTGTAACTCCATCTATTGAAAAAAATCCGCATTATTAACTGGTACACCTGATATATACACTGAGTGGCCAGCTTATTATGATCTCTGAACGCATAATAATCTGGCCACTCAGTAAATATATATATATATATATATATATATATATATATATATATATATATATATATATTTAGAGGTCCAGTGCATGAATTCGTGCATGGGTGGGGTCCGACCAGCCTGGCCAGGGGGAGGGGACATGGGCGGTTGGCCAGCCTGCCTGCTGGTCGAACTCCTGGTTGAGGGGACAATTTGCATATTAGCCTTTTATTATATAGGATATACACTGAGTGGCCAGATTATTATGCGTTCAGAGATCATAATAATCTGGCCACTCAATGTATATAATTTAAATGTATATTTATTTATTTGTAAGAGCTAAAGCTATAAAGTTCTCAGGAGAAAACATAGGAGTGTATCTTTTTGATCTTGGGTTAGGCAATGATTTATTAAATGTGATACCAAAAGCAAAGGAGCAAAAATACAACTTGGAATTTATCAAAATTTAAAATTTGTATTTCAAATGATACCATCAAGAAAGTGAAAAGAGAAGCTACAGAATAGGAGAAAATATTTTTAAATTATATATCTGAAAAGAGACTTCATCAAGAATATATAAAGAATTCCTACAACTCAATAAAAACACCAAAAAACCCACCAATTGAAGAATGAGCAATGTATCTAAACAGACATTTTTTTTAAAGAAGACACACAAATGGTCAGTAAGCACATAAACAAATACTCAACATCATTAGCCATCAGGAAAATGCAAATCAAACCACAGTGAAATATTTCATCCCAACCTCTAGATGGCTGTACTAAAAGAAGACAGACAATAACAAGTGTTAGCGAGGAGATGGAGAAATTGAAACCCTCATATATTACTGGTGGGAAGGTAAAATGGTGCAGCTGCTTTTGGGAACAGTTAGTAGGTTCCTCAAAATGTTAAACACAGAGTTACCCTATGGTCCAGTAATTCAGCTCCTAGGTATATATTCAAGAGAATTGAAAATGTATGTTCACACAAAGACTTGTACATGAATGTTCCCAGCAGCATTATTTATAATAGCCCAAAGTGGAAACAACCAAATTTCCATCAATTGATGAATAGATAAATAGTATTTTTATATCTATACTAGGGGCCCAATGCACAAATGTGCACCTTGAAAGGAACTGTGGTCTGTGAGGCTGCAATGGGCACAGGGGCCCCTAGTCCACTGTCTGCTGGCAGCCCCACTCCCACTGCCGCTCCCACGTGCTGACAGTGCCCACCCCGCTCGCACCTGCTGACGGTGTGGAGCAATTGGGGCTGGCGCCAGCAGCGGGTGTGAGCAGTGGCTGCTGCCCTGGTCACCCCTCAGGAGCAGGGGGAGGTGGAGAAGCCCTGAGGGGCAATCAGAGCTAGTAGCTGATGCTCACACCTGCTGATGGTGCTGAGTGATTGGGACTGGTGCCTGGCGCCGGCAGCAGGTGCAGGCGGGGCCAGTGCCGGCAGCAGGTACGAGTGCCCAGCGGGACTTCAGCACATGGGAGCAAAATAACCACCAGAGGCTCACCCCAATGACAGCGACCGGCGCCCCTGCTCACCTGCTCCACCATCCCGCCATGGCCAATGCCCGCCATGTTCCATGCTCTGCGGCCTGCTGCCAATGCCCACCATGTTCTGTGCACGTCCCATGGTGGTCAGCAAACGTCATAGTGACCGGTTGTTCGGTTGTTCAATTGTTCCACCGTTCGGTCTATTTGCATATTAGGGTTTTATATATATAGATAATGGAATTTTATTCAGCAATAAAAAGAAATAAAGTGCTGATACATTGCATAACATGGATTTTATTCCTGTTTATTCCTGTATAGTTGATGGGTTCACTGTAGGTTCTCAGGAATTTTTTGTCGAATAGATATATTAGTTTATATCTCTCTTAAAAGGAGAAACTGCTGAAAATGTTCAAATTCCTTGTGTGCCTTCCCACGAAGATATCATTTCAGAAAATGAAAGGTAAACATCTACCCTGTTTTCTCTAAGATGCCTTGGACTGGATTAATTTATTAAATTCTGGATTCCTTTTTTCTAAATTATTTAACTTCATCCCCCAATTGATTTTTCTGGCTTATTTGCCGCAGTTTGGCATTAAAAGACAATTATTTGCTGAGAAGAGAGTAAAGGTACTCTCTTCTCCAAATTGTATTTTATAGGAAAGGCAGTTTCCAGTATATCTCCTACATTAAAGTAGATAATAATAAGATATTAATATGCACTGTAGCTGCTTGAGTCAGCCTCCTATTTTTCATTAAATAATATTCATACATATTTAAAAGTTTCCTAACTCTGTCTAATAGGTCAGCAGAATATTACCCAATCTTGATATTGCTTGTCCAAGCTGCCATTTTACAGGAGTTGGGGGAGACAGACAGCTGGGAGTTTTCATCTATTTTTCCCCATTCATGAAGCTTGCACTGTACGTAAATGCAATCATGGAAGTTAAGACCTAGAATGACGCTGAAAGATTAGTCTTCTAACTCCTTCCTCTTCCAGCTGAGGAAGCTAATGCCTAAGAAAGGAAGAGGTCTGTAGTCTCTAGGAATATGACCTAGGTTTCCTGATTAGGAATCTCATGTTCTTTGTATTTAAAATCTTTCTAATAAAGAGGGAATATGCTAATTGACCCTCATGCCATCACAAAGATGGTGGCGCCCACAGCCAATAAGGAGGGAATATGCTAATTGGCTGCCCCACCCTCAAAGATGGTGATGCCCACAGCCACAAGATGGCGGCGCCCAGTCTCCTCAGCCCTGCTGTGGTGGCAGGTGTGTGGCAAGGCTGGGTCCGCCACCAGGCAGGCCTGGCCGCTCTGCGCGCCTGCATCCGGAGTCCCCCAGTCCCCTCAGCCCCCCAGCTACCCAGGGCTGGCCTGAGGTGCAGGCAAGCATCAGATGGCAGCTTCCCAGCCACTCAAGGCCGCCTGAGGCTCAGGTAACCAGGGCCGGCCGAGGCTTGTGCTGCCAGCAGTGGCAGCAGCAGAGGTGTGATGGGGCGTCGCCTTCCCCTGATTGCAGGGTCGCCTCCTGCCCCTGAGGGCTCCCAGACTGTGAGAGGAGGCAGGCCAGGCTATGGGACCCCCCTCCAGTGCATGAATTTTCATGCACCGGGCCTCTAGTATATATATATATATATATATATATATATATATATATATATATATATATATATATTTCAGAGAGGAAGGGTGAGGGAGAGAGAGATAGAAACATCAATGATGAGAGAGAATTATTTATTGGCTGCCCCCTGCATGCTCCCAATGGGGATTGAGCCTGCAATCCAGGCATGTGCCCTGACTGGAAATCGAACCATGAACTCCCAGTTCATGGATTGATGCTCAACCATTGAGCAACACCAGCCGGACATTATGTTTTTTGTATTTTGACAAAGAGGAACCCTTTTGCTCATGATATCGACTATCTTCTCCCCATATACTGTGTCAGGCTCTGTTTTTACCTTATATCACCCAATATTTTCATTTTCAGGCTTAATAATATGTTGCTATTGTTATTCCCTTACACAGATGGAGAAATCAGGACTCAGGTTAACTTACCTGCCTGAGCTCACACAGCTAGCTCAGGTTTGTACCCATGTCTGTCTAACTTTAAAATGTATGCTCTCTATTCTGCATGGACCCTTTCATGACCACCCTGTGTTACTGTGGGGACCTAATGGGATCATGGAAGCACCGGCTAGGAGGTCAGAAGAGTTTTATCCTCTTCAGTCTCCAGGCCTGTTTCTCAGGGCAACATTGCCTCTGGGGCTCTATTTTGCCTTTTTTTTGAATCGCCTCAGGACCCAGCCTACCTCTGTTTTTCTTACGATTGTGCTTCTACCCTGCTCTCCTACACTTCCTGCCTTTCACTTACTTGGGGGCAGGGCGTGCTGATTCAGTCCTTCTAGCTTCTCCACATCTTTGCCCCACAAACAAAGTCATAATCCCTCTTCTATTTCAGGGCTTTCTGTTTAACCCTGGAGGTGCATTGCTAGGGAACAAGGTACCAGTGGAAATACAAGCAAAAATGAGACAACTCTCCAGATTCTTTTGGTGTTAGTTCCTCCTGCTCCTCCTCAGTCACTGAGTGGATGGCGCTCATCTGACTTCCCTTCCCTTGGCTCACCCTTCCTTTGGTCTGTGAAGGCCTTCTCCTCCTCCTCCTCCTTCTCCTCCTCCTCCTCCTCCTCTAGCAATCTTCCTCTGTGCCATCTGAGGGCCTGGATGTGGTCAGGAGGAATAAGTGTTTCCATCTCTGAGATCTTCCTTAATACTAAAGCCTACCACATACTGGGTTTCTGCACCGCCCAGCTCTGCTCTTCCCAGGAATGATCCTTTCCTGATATTTCCTCTCAGAACTGATGAGGTCCCACTTGGTCAGATGGACCACCTGTGAAGAGTGTCACAGAGATCGCTACTTTCCTGGGACGGTGAGTGTGGCTGAGGCTCTATGCTGTCTCTTGTAGGCCTAAAGTTTGGTAGTTTTGTGATAATGTATCTACTTTTTTTTTTGAAGACTCAAAAGTTCTGTGCTCACGTGAAAGGGCATTGTTATTAATGTTACCAGGTATAACGGTATGACAATAGCCACAGTCGTAACAATAACCTTGGCACTCTCTCAAATGGAACGAGAATGTAGAGGTTTTGGAATCAGATCAGTGTTTGAATCCCAGCTTCATCACTAATTCATTACCCAAATAAGCAAATAATTTTACCTTACTCAGCCAGTTTCTTCATCTGCACATTTGGGGAAAATAACCCTTAAGGTATTTGCTAGGAATAATATAAAAGCTAACATTTATTGAACACTTATATGTGCCACGACAGTGCAGGCTAAGCTCTTGGTATGTAAATATCTTGTATAATTCTAATAACTTTTGAGACCTGTTACTCATTTTACATATTAGGAAACCGAGATACATGCCTAGTAAGTGGTAGAGTTGGGATTTGGGAGCTAAACTTAAACAATTTGTCTCAAAAGCCTGTAATTAAAAAAGATAAGGTCTATAAAGCAGTTGCATATTGTCTGGCACACATTCGTTTCTCAATTGATAACTATAATTTAAGAGTGTATTGCATTTCCAAAGAACTACACACATGCAAAGTATCTGTTTTGTCTTTAAGACTTCGTCCCTTTCTCATCACTTATAAGGAATATGCCTAAAAAGCTGTGCTTAGCGGAGAAGGGAGTGAGACCTGGGATTTACCTGATACTTTGACCAAAGTAGGCAACCACATTCAACAACATTGGCTCCAGTTGGTTTATTTCAGGAGGCCTGGATTATTCACTTGGAATGTCTACACTGAGGGGAAAAAAATGCCAGCATAGCTTCCCACCTGGGCTGGTTATAGATCAGCTGGTCTCAGGGGGGAGGCAGCTTTTCTCAAGGTGGGGTCTCCTCACACAAATGTCAGTGTTATTGCCAATACCCCTGTTATTTTCCAAAGATGTGTGCTATTCTGAAACCTTGAAAGTCTCTTCAGAACAGAATTTGCCCTCACATGGCACATAACGAGTCTCTCTTCTGAGAGCAGAGCTTTGTGACAACATTTCATGAGCAGCTTTCCAGGCTCTGCAGACACCCAAGGCATGGGAGCTCACTACCTCCCACAGCAGCCTGCTCCAACCTGGCACAGCTCATATTTCCTATTATCCTTCTGTGGAGCAAGTGAAGGAATAATTGGTAGAGTTTTGGAGGTTTACAATCAAGGGACCTAGGAGAGGCACACAGAGAAATTGGAATGGAAGGAAGAGCCTAGGGTTTTGTTTTGTTTTGTTTCTGGTTGTGGTGCAATTGAATTGTCAATGTAGGGATTTAAGGAAGGGAGTGAGAAGTTCACATTTGTTTTGTATTAAATGTAATTGGGTTGCTATGTGGAAGATGAATTAGAAGGCAGACAGCATTGGTAGGGAGTTCTCAGTAAGTAAGACAATAGTAAGAAAGAGGGAAAAGAGTTGATACATTCAAGAAATATCTAGGAGTGCACTACTGGCATGGCTCAGTGATTGAGCATCAACTTATGAACCAGGTCATGGTTCTATTCCCAGTCAGGGCACATGCCTGGGTTGCCCGCTTGATCCCCAGTGGGGGACGTACAGGAGGCAGCTAATCTACTCAATGATTCTCTCTTATCATTGTTGTTTCTATCTCTCCCTCCCTTCTCCTTCCACTCTGAAATCCATATATATATATTTAAGAAATATCTAGGAGTTATAGTTCACAAAACATGTGATTAATTAAATGTTATGGGTGAGGGAAAGAGCAGCATTGAGCACTCTGCCTAGGTTTCTGGCTTCTTTGAGCTGATGAAAGTAGAGCCACAAAATGGGGAAAAAGGGGATTCTGGGGAATGTGTTAAGTTCAGCCAGGATACTCAGTATCCAGTAATGTTTAGCAAACTCACATGTATTTCTAAAGGGGGTCAGTCATGTCAGGAAAAATTTCCAAGCAGTATTTGGTGTTGGAAGTCAGGTGGGTGAGGCCTATTGCTTCTCCTCCTGTCAGGTCATCACTACTGTCTGGATCCTGGAAACATGCTCCTGTCTCTAGGAAAAGAGATGGCAAGGGTCTGAGGTGGGGCTTCACAGGGTTAGGTTGAGAGTGACCTCCCATCCCAAGAAAGGAATTGGAACTCACCTCAGATGTATGTTCTAGCCTCTAGCAACAAGATTCCACCTAGGAAAGACTAAGGCTGCTCCCGCACTCCCTGCCTCTTTAGGACTGGCCCAGAACCTGAACACGGCTGATCTTCCAGGTGGAGGCAGCAGTGCCTGCAGAACCAATTAGCCTGGATCAGGCAGGGGCTAATCACTTTGCCTCTTCCTACTGTCCTGCCTGGTAACTGTATCCCAGATTTTCTACTTCTTTGGTGTTGCTTTGATGTAACTTCAATTCCTCAGCTTGCCATGTGGGAAGAGACAAGGTTCTGGTGGAGGGCAATGAAAGATTGAGTAGAGCCAAACAGGCAGAGCCTCCTCTGCTATGACCTTAAACCAACGTTTTGCAACCTGAAGTTCAAGGGTATAAAAGATTGCTTGTATTCCCCAACACTAGATGCCAAATATGGTTTACTCATGACCCATTTGTGCATTTTTCTGGGAGATGATTTGTCATTTCCACCAGATTTCCAAAGGTGGCTATGACCTGGTATAGATCAAGAACCACTGCCTATATCCCATTCTAGGCTTCTTCCTCTTCTCCTGTGTCCGCCTGCAGATGGCTATTTGTCATTGAAGGGGCAGCATAATTGTTGGAAAGACCTTGGAACTGTCAGGCAGGAATTCTTGACACCAGCCACGCCACTAACTTGCAGTGTGGCCTCCTGCAAGTCTTTTCTTCACACTGAGGCTTACCTGCCAGGACTCAGAGCCACGTGTGGTTCTGAGGACAGTGTCTCCCAGCTGAGCTGCAGAGCACCTTGCAGGAGTCAGGCACTTGGCAGATTCTAGGCAGAGTGATAGGCACTGAGACTTGTGGTGGCAGCTGAGAAGGCAAATCCCTACTGTAAGGGCTCACTGAGGGGCTGGCTTGCTCAGTCCCTAAAGGGCATGAATAATTCTATCAGATCCTGAGTCCTTAGGCAGACAGCCTTCGAGGTCACCTCCTCTAACCCTCCAGCCAATAGGAACCAGAAGATAGGCCCCTGGATGCTGAGTTGTCCCCTGTGACTTTTATGTGAATGTGGCCCCAGCTGGAATGTACTCTCTCCCTCTTGCAATGTCAAAACGCCTGCGCTCTCAAGTGACTGAATCAGTACTAAATATTTAATGCACGAAGTCAGCCTTCCCAGGGCCTTTGATCTGAAACTTCTTAAAAACATCTTAAAAGCCCTTCAGAAACTAGTTAGTATTTCATTACATTCACTTAAAATAGATTTATTTTATCAAAACATCCTTTCAGAAACCCTGAAGGCAGACTGACTAACCCCCAGTGATTCTGACAGGACTGCCTCCCCGCATTAGGCATCCAGTGACTCTGGACCACCCCGCCCGCATGCTGAGGGGCACAGCTGCCACAGGCATCCTGGGCAGCTTCAGCTCTGTGAGCAGGGGAGGAGGCATCAGTGACACCCCGTGAAGGGGATGAGCACTAATTGGGAGTCAGCCAGGCCCTTACCTGGGGTTCTTCCTTGCTGAGCCATATGGAATCTTCACAACAGTCCTGTAAGAGGAGTAGGCGGGCTCTCTGCTATACCAACGAGGAAACTAAGGCTCAGAGGCTTATGTGGCTTGCTCAAGGTCACAGAGTGGGATCAAGATCACAGCCCAGGTCTAGCTCAATAGCCCATGATTTTCTTTTTCCTTTTTCTTCCTACTGAGATTGTTCCTTTTCACTGAGGACTATCAGTTATTCCTTTCTTTAAAAAGAATAAATAAGTGAAAAGAGCTTTTGATAAAATTATATAACTAGTACATGCTGATATGGAAAAATAAAGAAGACATTTTTAAGAAAAAATCACTCATCCTACCCTCTAGATAACTATTTATAATCATCTCTGGAGTGGTGATTATATTTATTAATTGATATATTACCACATTCCAATAATTTTTTTATTAGCCACTCAATTCAACTTTCTCAGTTCCTGACCATTCCCCAAACTTTAGAGAGAGGAGAGATAAAGGAAAAGAAGTGTGTTGTGATCCTTTCCTCCACTCCCAACCTGAAGGGATGAAATTAATTACCCATAAAAGCCTCACATGGTGAGGGGCTAAAGCATGTCCTAAAGTAGGGGCAGAAAGTGTTCTTGTTCTAGCTACTGGCTAACTGGATGAAAAGGAAAGCCACTTGGTGAGAGAAATAGTTCCTGCCATCCTGGACTCTCAAAGCTGGTGTTAGGGCCAATGAAACAATGGAGTGGAAGTCTTTGGTAAACTGGAAAGAACTGTGCAGGGGAAAGGAAATATTGGAAACAGAAAGACTGAGGGAAGTCAGGTGTCTCCACACCATGGCATGGACTGATTGCATATATTTACTGTCTATGCTTTCAATACAACATAATTATTAATAGTACTAGAGGCCCGGTGCACGAAATTCATGCACAGGGGTGTGTGTCCCTCAGCCCAGCCTGCATCCTCTCCAATCTGGGACCCCTCGAGGGATGTCCGACTACCTGTTTAGGCCCGATCCTGGTAGGGAAGTCGGACATCCCTCTCATAATCCAGGACTGCTGGCTCCCAACTGCTCGCCTGCCTGCCTTCCTGATTGCCCCTAACTGCTTCTGCCTGCCTGCCTGATCACCCCCTAACTGCTCCCTGCCAGCCTGATTGCCCCTAACTGCCCTACCCTGTGGGCCTGGTCACCCCTAACTGCCCTCCCCTGCAGGCCTGGTCCCCCCCAACTGCTCTCCCCTGTGGGCCTGGGTCCCCCTCAACTGCCCTTCCCTGCAGGCTCTGTCGCCCCCAACTTCCCTCCTCTGCCAGCCTGGTCACCCCTAACTGCCCTCCCCTGCAGGTTTGATCACCCCCAACTGCCCTCCCTTGCAGGCCTGGTCCCTCCCAACTGCTCTCCCCTGCTGGCCTGATCACCCACAACTGTCCTCCCCTGCTGGCCATCTTGTGGTGGCCATCTTGTGTCCACATGGGGGCAGCCAGCTTTGACCACATGGTGGCAGCCATCTTGTGTGTTGGAGTGATGGTCAATTTGCATATTACTCTTTTATTAGATAGGATAGAGGCCTGGTGCACGGGTGGGGGCCAGCTGGTTTACCCTGAAGGGTGTCCCAGACCAGGATGGGGGTTCCCTTGGGGCATGGGGCTGCCTGGGCGAGGGGCCTGTGGTGGTTTGCAGGCTGGCCATGCCTCCCGGCGACCCAAGCAGAGACCCTGGTATCTGGTATTTATTTATCTTCTATAATTGAAAGTTTGTAGCCTTGAGCGGAGGCCTGGGCCAGCCAGGGTGTGCAGGAAGCTTGGCTTCCTCCATTGCCAGGGAAACCCAAGCCTCCTGTTTGCTCTGTGGTTGCAGCCATTTTTGTTGGGATTTATTTATCTTCTATAATTAAAACTTTGTAGCCTTGAGCAGAGACCTGGGCTGACCAGGGTGTGCAGGAAGCTTGGCTTCCTCCATTGCCGGGAAAAACCAAGCCTCTTGCTTGCTCTGTGGCTGCAGCCATCTTGGTTGGGCTAATTTGCATACTTGCTCCTGATTGGCTGGTGGGCGTGGTTTGCAGTATAGTGGATGTACGGTCAATTTGCATATTACTCTTTTATTAGATAGGATTCTCTTTTACTCTCAGAAGTGCCCTGACTTGGGTGATAAGTTTGATGGCCACCTAAGTATTGGTCATCTGTAATTAGGTAGCTCCGATAGAGGGTGACAGAGCAATTAAGGAGGCTCCCCATAGGATGGGGCCACATGTGGGTTGGCAGGGCCCCTAGAGCTTTAGGAGGCACCGATGAGCGGGCATTTCATTAGTGACGAGCATTAGGGAAGGAAAAATGTGAAGAGATTGGCCCAACCTGGAGAGGTTGCTGGGAGAAAAGGTGGCCACTCTGTGAGAACCTGGCCTTTTTCCAGCCTCCAGGGGAGGGCGGGTTGGAGATAACATTTGGAGGAGTTTAGCACTAGGAGGAAATGTGAAGCTACCAAACTCCCCTTATAGATTATTTGAACAACCTTTTAACTTTTTCTCTGCTCCCACTCTCACCTCACTCCAATTTCTTTTCCACAAGCCCCATAGGGATTTTCTAGGAAACAAATCTGATTTTCAGTTTTTGGTTTAGTTCTCAATTTTCCATTTATCTTATGGATAAAAAGATAAACTCCTTTAGAGATTATGCAAAGTCCTTCTTGATCTTGCCCCTTTCAGTGCACTCAGCCTCAATTTCCTTAATCCTTGACCTCTGAGTCTATGATCTAGGAATAATAATGGCTTACCTTTACTAAACATTACAGTGTTGCCAGACACTGTTCTAATTATTCTGCATGCACTAACTCTTATAGTCCTAACACCTCTATGAGGTTGGTGCTTGTCATAGACCCAACATTTTACAAAATGGAAAACCGAGGCACGGGAGGATAAGCTATTAAGTGGCAAAGCTAGGATTGGAAGCTAAGAAGTGTTCTCTCCAAAGCCTGTACTCTTAACTATAATATCATACTACCTCTTGGTCTAAAGCATTTATCTTGTACTTTACACTCCTCCTTCTGCCTGCAATACCCGTTCCTAGCAATCTGCTCAGAAAACTGCTTGCTAGTGCTCAGGAAGCCATTTCTGGTCAGAAAGAAAGCATCTTAGTTGGCAGATCTTCTCCCACTCCATTTTTAAAACATTTATTTAGCCCTGGGCTGTGCACATAAGGGCAGGGAGGAAGGATGGGGTGGCATAGGGTAAGGAAAACTGCTTCCTCCATGGCATTAGGGTTGAGACTTTCAGCACCTCTAGTGTTGCCCAAATGTGTGGGCCCAGCAATAAGGCGAATATAAGTATGCCAACCATCCTATATAATAAAGAGGTAATATGCAAATTGACCGTCACGCCCTCTTATAAGATGGCCGACCCCATGTGGTCACAAGATGGCTACCATAAGATGGCCAGCAGGGGAGGGCAGTTGTGGGTGATCAGGCCAGCAGGAGAGGGCAGAGGGCAGTTAGGGGTGACTAGGCCAGCAGGGGAGGGCAGTTAGGGGCAACCAGGCCAGCAGGGAAGGGCAGTTGAGGGTACCAGGCCTGCAGGGGAGGGCAGTTAGGAAGGACCAGGCCTGCAGGGGAGGGCAGTTGGGAGCAACCAGGCCATCAGGGGAGGGCAGTTAGGGGCAAGTGGGCCAGCAGGGGAGGGCAGTTGGGAGTGACTGGGCTGGCAGGGGAGAGCAGTTGGGGGCGATTGGTCCAGTAGGGGAGGGCAGTTGGGGGCAATCGGGCTGGCAGGGAAGCAGTTAGGAGTCGATCAGGTTGGCAGGGGAGTGATTAGGGGGTGATCAGGCTGGCAGGCAGAAGCGGTTAGGGGCAATCAGGCAGGCAGGCAGGTGAGCAGTTGGGAGACAGCAGTCCTGGATTGAGGGGTCCCAGATTGGAGAGGATGCAGGCTGGGCTTAGGGACACCCCCCCCCCCCCCCGCCCCAGTGCACGAATTTTGTGTACCGGGCATCTAGTACTTAAATAAACACTTCCTTAATAAAATAGAAAAAGACAAGGTGGGAGTTGACAAGGTAATCAGAGATGGCTTAGGGGATTTAAGGCCTAAATTAGATCTCAAGGGGTGATATAATAATCAACCTTTTGAGTTATATGGGTCCTAGAGACCACATATTTCCAAACGGGGAAAACAAGGCTCTTAAAAAGAAGGAACTCACTCAGGTCTCAAAGCTGTCAAGAGGCAGGGTCAAGTGCCCCAACTTCCAGCTCAGTGATCTCTGCTGCCTTCCAAGGTAAGCCACTAGGATATGGCTGAGTGCTAGAAGGGGCAAGAACTTTCCAGAGGGTCAGAGTTGGGGAGCAGCAGATGGAATGCAGAAGAGGGAGCCATAGACACAATAATATATGGTATGGACAGTGAAGCAAGGAAACACAGAGAAGCACCTTCTTCTGTGGGAGAGAGAGAGCCTATAATCATTTTAAATTGGATGGTTACCTTGGTATTGTGAAGCTGCCCCCCTGACCTGCCATTATTTTTCTGGCTCATCAAGAAGCCCTTTAGAAAAGCTTCTGCCTCTGCCACAGCCAGCTTCTCCTTAGAATTCCTAGACATTGCTCAGCATTGCTAAGTGCACTGTAATAAATCCCTGATGAGGAAAGAAAGAGACTGAGCTTGCTACAGTCGAATTCTTGGAGGTTTCCTAGACACCCCAAGATAACCAGCCAGCCACATCACCACAAGCATGCCATCTTCAAATCTTCAACTGTTTGTTTTCTATGCTGTAATACTCACTTTTTCCAGCTCAGCCTAAGGGGCTCCTGGATCCTTCACTTCAGGGGTTTACATTGGACCTGGGGACAGATGCTTAAATGGAAAGAGCAAACAGAATAGTGGGATTTGGGCATCAGGTCAGGAATATGGAAAACATGGCACTGTCTCAATGGCACCAGCAAACACAATAGTTTTGAGTACAGGCATCTAGCAGTAGGCCTATTTTTTAGAGCTGTGGGTTTGGATTATCCTGTAAGAGTAAATGGAAACTCCCCATATCTGTCTTGCCATATAACAAGAGCTCCATGCTCTTATGTGAAGTATCTAGTACAATGCCTAGATTATTACAGCAAAATCTTAGTGTCTATTTTCTCCCTCTTAGCTCTTCCCTACCACCTTCTCCTACTTGTGTCTTTTTCTCTTCTTCTACCCCTTTCTCCTCTCTCCTTGTCTCTGTTTCTATTTCAGTCTCTGCATGTCTCTCTCCTTTTTGCCTGTACTCAGTGCCTCTTTAGGAGAATAGGCATTTGGATCTGGAAACTGTACTCACCAATGTTATATTCTGGTGAAACAATCTTATATTCTGGCAAAACAATCTTATGTTCTGGCAAAACAATCAAGAAAGTTGTATTCTGAGTGGCCTCCATAAGCGAGGGGCTCTGGACTTCCCTCTAACCTGTCTGCTTTCTATGCCATTGTATTGAGGGTTTCTTTCTTACTTGAAATTTAGTTTCTTTGGGGAGTTCAGAGTGATGGATTGAATGTCCCTTTCAATTTTGTGTTTTTGATGAATGGCCTGCATTTGTCAACAGATAGGTGATATGATTTTGCACACTACATATATCTGGCTCCTTTTTTCAGATACTACTGAACCTGGAAAATACAGTGTTCAAGGTCTGTGACTTGGGGTTCAATTATTGACTCTGCCAGAGCCCGTTCCTATAACTCCCTATATCCCCATATTATTTAGATTGCAAGATGAAAAGTAGTATTCAAACATCAAACATCTTGCTGCAAACTCCTTCCAGTCCTATTTCCCTCCATCAGCACCGGGCATGTTAGCCTCCATCCTTCCCAAACTGCTCACTATGCTCGAAGGACAGTGTAAACTTCACATGCACATCGTGTGCCTTTGTACAAGAGGTCCATCTGCCCTTTTCTCAGGTCAATCACTCTAAGAATGTCTCCTCATTCTTAAAGGCCCAGATTAAATGTCCCCATCACTTGAAGCCTTTACTGGCTGCTCAGGCAGAGCTAGAACCTCCTTTCTCTTTGTTTCCCTCTGTGTTGTGCTCCACTCTAATCCAGCATTTTATACCCAGTGTCATCCCTGCCCTTTTTTCTCCCCACTAGATTTACCTAATGCTGGTCAAGGGCTGGATCTGATTCATCACTATCTCCCCAGTGTCCAGCCTAGGGCCTGGCATAGGTAAGCTGTTTTCTCTAAGTTTGTGGGATGACACATTAGGTACTTTACTCGTTCATTAAGTGCCTGCTCTCCTCCAGCTTTACGAGGAATCTTTTTTTTTTATGTAATTTCATTTCAGTCTTCTCAGCCTGGTGCTCTATTCAATACAATGTCCTCCTCCTATACCTATAGAGCCACAGGGCACTCTCAGTCAGAACTTTGTCTCTTGGTGATCTGCTTTATGATTCCATCTCTGGGAATGTCATGTGTCCAACACTAGGAATCTTCCTGCCAGTTGAATTTGTTCATCTCATATTGAGAGTGGGGGCAAAAGCCAGACACTGGTCAATGGGAGCTCTACCAAGAAAGCCACCATTTCATTTGGAGGATCCCACATGAGGGTGTGGAAGTCATGCTGATCGAGGAAGGGAGATTGACTGGAGGTCCAGCCCCTGAGACACTGTAGAAATGAGATGTTAGTCTTTGGAGTTGGTGCCAATTAGCAGGCATTTAAAATGATGGCATAAGGGACTCAGATTATTCAGAGACTTTGGAATTTCATCAAACTTAGTGAAAAACCTAGGTCCCTGGAGGACCGGGGATGGAACAGGAGAGATGATGTCTGCCCACATCTGGCTCCAAGAACTTTGCAGGGAACCAAGTAATAGATCTTGTTTGAGCTGTATTACTAATGGAACTGATGAGCAGATTTTGAACAGACAGGGCTGAGGTGACTCTCAGTGATAATTTCAACAGAATTCAGTTATACCAGGCACTAAATATGAACCTGGTTCTCAGAGAAAAGAGAAGTGGTTAAGACATCAGTTGTACCTGCCTTGAAAGAAAGCCACCCAGTCTAGCGTGGGAGGCATAACTCATACATGAGTGACTATGATGAAAGGTGAGGAGAGCTAGACTGCGAAAGAGTCCTTGGTATGGTGTTGGAGTTCAGGGAGGGAGGCAGAGTCACTCCTACTGGAGCCAAAGGTTGTTTGCAGATAAAGCCACTTTAAAAGCTCCCAGAATAATACTTAATGCATAGTAGGTAGTCAATTCATGTGCATTATCTTTTCTTTTCCTTCTCCCATATTAAATTTTCAACCTTATTTTTAATCCTTCATGGATTTATTCATTCTTTGTGGGTTTTTTATCCCCCTCTTCCATGCTGTAGGACAAAGTATGTGCTTTGTGGCAGGGAAATCAGCAGGAAGTGACCTTACATCAGTCCATTCTGGACATCCAGCCTTGGCAGAACAGAGACTACAGGTCCTAGTCCAACCAAGCCTTCACTCACCTGGTCTGCACCTAGGCATTCATGTTACAAAAACCTATTTTTATTTCTAAAATTCTGCCTCCTGACTGGAGTAGGAGTTAAACTTTATATTTTCTTCTTGTTCAATACCAAATGGCTTATGGGAGCCCTGACAGAGTGGTTTCAAATAAGCATTTTAATGCAGAATAAAGGTCAACATGCTAGAATTTGAAACCATTAATCCCTTTGCTCTTACGGAAGACTGTACTTTAACAGAATAAATAACAGATTAAATAATAAGAGTTCTTGAAATTCCAACGAGAAAAATTATACATCACATTGTAGAGAATTGAAACCAATGAGATCCTAATGTTCTCTCTCTCACTCTCCTATTTTAGGTTGCCAAGATTTAGAAGGGAAAGAGATACCGTTCTTTTAATTTTCTATTGTTTTGAAGGTAGAAAGAGAATGTTTGAGTCTCTGAAGATTAAGGGACAATTATCCTGGAAAATAAGTCTTTCATTTTATGAGTAGAACAAGTACATCACTGTAGCCTAGAGAACAGAATCTCCATGGTAATTATTTTAACTTTCAGTGAACGAGGCCCCAGAAAGGGACTGGAAAACCAGCTGTGGAGCAGGCCAACAAACTCTGCCCAAGGTAGCCATTCTCTGCCTAGGTGACCATTCAAAGCCCAGATCAGATGCTACCTCCTTCAGGACGTTTCCTGTCACTTCTCAGTCAGTGTTTGTAACTCCTGCCTCTGAACGTGCATAGAATGTTTATATATCTACTCGTCCTGGTCTTTTCCATGATTGTTACCATGTCTGTATTTCTCTTGCTCAGTCATTCACAAGACTTGAGTTCTTTATTAATTTAAAAAATACAATTATTGCACTCCAACTATGTTCCAGAAATTATACCAAGCACCTTAACTACACTATTTAATTTAATCTTTGTCAAAACTCTATAGGGTAGAGATTATTTTCCCATTTTATAGATGAAGAAACTGAGAACTAAGGAGGCTAGATAACTTGCCCCAGGTGCTAATGGTAGGATGGTGGTAGACAGCCAAACTTCCAGTCCATGTTTGTGGAGAACATATTGTGGAGATTCTCATAACCACACATGATGGTGGTTAAGCAAGGGAAAAATGTGGTCAAACTTAAATTTAAGAAAACCTCTCTGGTGGAACAGACTGTTATGGGAAGACAAATGAGGAGACTGTTAATTTTGGCTAAAGATGAAAAAACTACCACAATAGTGAGAGTTGAGTTGTTTACAAGAGACATTCAGGAGTTGGAATTGACCAGGCATGGTGAACAGTGGATTGTGGAAAGAGAGGATTGGGGTTGGCGTCAAAGAGAACTGGCTTCTGGTTTGGAAGCCGGGTAGATTATAATGCCACCTTATCATGATGGGAAGCACAGCTCATGGCAAAAATGATCACTGAGAGCACCTTCCTCCTGAAGAACCAGGTCAGATAGAAGGTTAGAATCTTCCAGCCCAGTCCCTGAGTGCTCCTAACTTCCTACAGTTGTACTCAAATGGTCCCATTTTATGGGTAAAAACACTAAAGAACAATAGTTAGGGGTTTTCCCCAAGTTCTCCCACAGAATCTGACATACAATAAGGGCTAAATAACTATTTGTCAATTGAGGGTTTCAAGTTGATATTAGCCACATTGAAATGCCATGATTTGATGATTTACATTGTAACTTCTGATATGTTGGTTTCTCCTTTGACTTTCTGGGGGTGGACAGGAAACAGGGGGTCGGGGGGGGGGCGGAGAATATAAGATTCGGAACTCTAAGCCAGTGGTTGGGAAACTCATTAGTCAACAGAGCCAAATATCAACAGTACAACGATTGAAATTTCTTTTGAGAGCCGAAAACCGACTTCTGCGCATGGGCCACGAAGTTTCAATCGCACTGTACGTGCGTGCCCGCATGTGGTATTTTGTGGAAGAGCCACACTCAAGGGGCCAAAGAGCTGCATGTGGCTCACGAGCCGCAGTTTGCCGACCACTGCTCTAAGCCATGGACGCTTCCTTGAAGAAAACATCTCTGCAGGCTCCTGAAATATCAAGCATAGTGTTAGAAAGAGAAAGCAATATCCATATGGAATGCATTTATTCCAATTTAGAATCTAAACTTATCAGTCAGCTGACTTGTTCTAGATAATACAATTGGTAAGTGACAGATTCTAGCATTCACCTCTGAGTTCTTGTCTCTCAGTCTTGTGTCCTTTTCATTTCACCATTCTTGCCTTCTATTACTCCTAAATTCCCTTTGTTTCACACCAGCCTGAAAAACAAATTGTGCTTCCAAGCTTCAAAATTGTTCTCTGTTCTTAGTGGTATATTATATACAGTAAGGATTTCACATAAGGCCACAGATAGGCAATATGAAACTAGGCAAATATAACCAAAATTTTCCATAGCCTCTCAAAATAGGCATTGGTTATAAACACTTGAGATGTTCTAGAGCTGAAAGAACCTTTAAAGCCATTTAATCCAATCTTTTTTTTTTTTTTTTTTACAAAGGGAACAGCTAAGTTTCAAATAGTTTAAATGACTTGCACTATGACACTTTCTTACCAGGTATTAAGGCCAACATCTGCATTCAGGACTCTTCTTATTCAAAGCAATTGAAAAAAGTGTAGAACAAGAGTAAATTCCTTATTTTATACATTTGAAAAGTGAGTCTTATTCACATACTCATTCATTCAATCAAAAGCCATTAACTGAGTTTTCACGCTGGGGCCTGGAGGTGAAACAGTGAATAAGTAAGATGGGATCCCTGTCTTCCCAGAACTCTCAGTCTAGCAGGTAAGATGGCATGACATACTTAATCACAATGGAAAAGACTACATACAGAAGGGAAGGGAGATCACCTGGTCAGGGAGGTCTTCCTGAGGAAATGCTGCTTCAACATAGTGCAGTGGTTAAAAACATAGACTCTGGAGCCAGACCTGGGTTGGAATCTTCACTCTGCCACTTACTAGCTGTGTGACCTTGGAAAAGTTACATACTGGCTCTGGGTCTTAGTGTCCTCTGTAAAACAGGAATAATAGTTGTACCGACCTTGTAGAGCTCTGATAAGGATGAAATTAGTTAACTTTTATGAAGCACAGTTTTTGGCACATGGTAAGTGATTTACAAAGGATATTTTTTTTTTAAAAATGAGAATAATCTGACATCCAGTGGATGAGTAGAAATTAACTAGAGAACAGGAAGGCACAGCAGTGTCCCTGACAGAGAACACTATGCACAGATGAGGGAAAACAGAGTCTATTTCCAGGAACTGTAAGAAGCAAGCATAGCTCAAATAGACCCTGTTGATGCAGAAAAGAGGCATGTGGGGTCCAGCTAAAGGGGATTGAGGGTCTTACAGATCATATTAGAGTTTATACAAAAAGTGTGGGCTCAGGGGAAAATTTTTTGGAGTCTTTCAAGCTGCTTTGTAGGATATGAATTTAGTTGGGTTGGGAAGGATGCAGAGATCTAGTGAGACAGAGAAGGTGAGTCAGGGTCAAGGGCACAATAAGACCCAGGCTTCCTGCCTTTCAAGCCAGGGCTTTTCCCACACTGCACAGCATATTTCTAATGTGCTTTGATGGAGGCACGCCATGCTAAATGCATTCTCTTCCCTTTTAGACGACGTTTGTAGTGCTTATCCTTTGAGCTTCATCCCCTTCATTAAGTGAATGTCTTGTTCCCTTGACTAAGAATGTAATTACCGAAGGAGAGATCAGATTAAAATTGAGTTTCTGTAATGGGCCATTTGTTTGGAAGGGAGCCTGAAGGTATTTCTGAGGACTTTAATCAAAGGGGGAAAAAGCCAATAGAACTTCTGTGATGATGATGATTATTAGGGCAATTGAACTCCAGGCACAGCCAGCTTCTATATCAGTGAGTCATCACTTGCTTTTCTGAGGTCCTTAATTGGAAGAGATTTGTTTTCCTCTGTAGTCTAGACTGTCAGGAATGGAAGGGACCTTAAAGGTCATCTAATTCAACCCCATTCCCTGGCTATAACATTGTCCTCAGTAGTCCAGTCCCTGCTCACATACCTGAATTGACAGGGACCTCATTACCTTTAATGACATGCCTCTTTATGGAAAAACAGCTCAAAGGAAGCTCCTCCATTTATGGAAGTGAACTCTGTCTCTGGGTCTCAGTCATGTGTCCACCCTGGTTCCACTTTTGGGACCACGTGGGGCTTATCTGCCTCTTTTGCCTCAGATGAGCCATGGGAAGATGTTTAGGCAGCTGCCATATTCCCTGGAGCCTCCTCTTCTGCAACTGTCTTCTTAAGTGTATGTCTCTATGCATTTAGTAGTGGTAAAGACAGGCTGCTGTCACAAAGAAAACCACAGCACAGCGACTTAAAGAACAACACAGTTTATTTCTCTTTAACAGATGGGTTCTGAATTGAACAGTCTAGGTTGGCAGCCAGCTGTACTCTCCACAGTCATTCAGGAACCCATGTTCTTTCTGATGCCCTGATTCACCTTCATCTCTGGTATTGTTGAATGTGCACAGTCAAATTTACATCCCCTCTGGTTCTAGCTGGTAGAAAGAAGAAAAAGAGGATAGAGAGAGAATGCCTACTACTGTAAGGCTCAGGCTCATGTATATTCTACTGGTCAGAACTTAGTCACATGGGTAGACCTCACTATCATGGGGTTATCCACAGGAAATGTGATCTAACCATATGCCCAAAAATAGGGGAGACGAGGGTTAGGCATATTTAGGGAGATATATGCCAGCCCCCATTATATCGTGCGAGATCAGGTGGGCAGGAATAGCTTGGATGGGCTCCTGTTTTCTATTGCCAATTTCATTCTCTTTTGCGATTCCTATGACATGTTTCAAAAAATGAATGCAGGGCAGGCACAGAGCATTTGAATGCAGACATCACCACCCATTTTTATTAACTGAGCTCTTGATCCAGTCATTTAACTTCTCTAAGTCTCCATTTCTTTATTTATGAAATTGGGAGAAAAATGTCTGCCCACAAGCTCTTGTGACGGTAAGAAGGTATAACTGAGGCAAATGCACTCTTTAGAATGCAGATAAACATGAAACAGTTTGGCTTCAATCTTCAAGTTACTGGTTTTAAGCATTCTCCGACTACCCCACCTAAAGGGTTTTTTCTCTTTGAACACCCCCCCCAAACATTTGATTAGCTACTACCATTTCAAACATAAACCTGATATGAAGAGCTCCTAAGACAGAGCTCTTATAGCCATTTACAATCTATTTGAGGAAACAAATGGAAGATTTTAATAGTGACCAACATTAGTAGGAGTAATAGCAATAATGACAATATCATTGGTGGCAATATTCATTTATCAAGAGTTACTATTTGGGACCACGTGGGGCTTATCTGAAGTTACCAACTCTGTGCTAAGTGCTTTATATATACAGTAACTGATTGTTTTTTATAATATTCCTGTGAAATAGGCATTTCATTCCCATTTTATGGATGAGAAACCTCAGGATCAAAGAGTTTAAGTACCTTTGCTAGGGTCATATAGCTGGCAAGTGGCAGACCCAGGATTTTAGTTGAAGACAAAGAGCTCTTCCTTTTGAGGTAAGATTCATCAATTCATGGGGCCAGATCATGTGTAATTTTGTTTGGTTATTGGAATATTTAGCAAACATTTATAGAGTGCTTATTGTATGCTGGGCACTGATCTAAATACTAGGAAGATGGAGTCAAATAGGTTATCTTGGCTGATGACCTCACCTCATTCTTAATGGAGAAAGCAGAAGCCATGTGATGAGAACTACCTCAAAATTAATCAACCTATTTGCATGTGTATCTACATACTGCCTTTTCTCCAGTCAGAATGAAATCATACTCTTGCTCCTATCTAAAGCCAACTTCCTGTGGTCTAGATCTTGTTTGATTCCTACAGTTATCCCCTTTTAATCTATATTTCAATTTTATCACTTTCTGGATTTTTCTATATTCAAACAAGCCATACTATTTCATATATCTATAATAATAAAAGTGTAATATGCTAATTAGATCGGACAGTCGAACGACTTTTCAGACATCCTTCCAGACAACCTTCTGGATGAAGCTGGGGCTGCAAGGGCTGAGCCTCTTGCACGAATTTCATGCATCGGGCCTCTAATATACATAGAGAGAGGCAGTGAGGGAGACAGTGAGAGATATTTCCCTCTGGCTATAACCCATTTCTGTACCCCACTGTATAGCAAAACTTCTCCAATGAATTTTCTATATTCATTCTTTCCACTCACTCTCCAGTGTTCCTCTGAAATTGCCTTTGTCAAGATGATCTTAGATCAACATTCTGCCAATTCTGATGGTCATTTCCCTGTTTCCATGTTTGTAGACCTCCCAGCAGCATTTCATACAGTTAATTCATAACTTTCTGCTTAAAATACTTTCTTCTCCAAGCTTTCAAGACACCACACTCACTAGGTCCTTCTCATCCTTTTCTTCTCATTCTCCTCTTCAATGGCCATTCTTTCTCAGAATCCTTTGATGCTCCTCCCTACCGTATTTTAGATATTTGAGTACCTTGGCTACTCCACTTATTTCTTCTCTTCTTTAGCTATATTCATTCTCCAGGTAATCCAATCTGTTCCCATAGCTTTAATGTCAACTGCACACTAATGAGTTCCATATCTATATTTTCAGCCTTAACTTCTCCTAAACTCTAGACCAGTATAATAAAACTGCCTACACAGCATCTCTATCCAGATATCTAATAGGCATGTCAAAATAAATATCTTCAGGAGAGAAATGAGTCTTTTCTATCTTATTAAATAGGCCCAGGTAAAAACTTACGGGTCAATCATTAGGTTCTCTCTTTTTCTCACATCTCACATTCCATCCATTATTGAGTCTTGCCAGCTCTATTTACAATATATATTGTAATCAAATCACTTTCCTCTACTTTCTCTGCCATAACCCTAGTCCATGTCTCTATCACATCTTACTGGGACTACTAAAACAACCCTTGACTAATCTTCCTCCTCTTGTCTCCTAGAGTCCATTCTCCACATATCAGCCAGACCATGCCACACTCACTGCTTAAAACCTTTCAATTGCTTCTCTACTTCTCCTACCCCTTTTCCTTCCACTCGGTCACTGAGGTCTAGCTACTGTGACTTTCTTAAACAAACATGGCAAGTTCATTCCTCTCTCCAAGGCTTGGTACTCTTCCCATAGAAGAATTTATATCATTCAAGGTAATAGGCAAGGTCATCTTCATAGGGATAATTCTAGTGAAAATATATCACCAAAGTCACTATCACATGATGCCATTTAATTTTCTCCATGGCATATATCAGTAGTTGGAGCAATGTCATTTAATTTGTTAACTCATTTAAGACTGTTTTCTCCTGCTGGAATGTAAACTGGGAAAAGGGCCTTTATTTTGTTCATTGCTATATCCCCAGCACTTAAAATAATGCCCAACACTTAGTAAATGTTTAATTTAAACTATCTGTAGACTGAGCAATTATATCCCTGCTCTTAAGCTTTGCAGTGTTATGAGAGTGACTGACATGTGTTGTGATTTGTGCTGTGACAGAGGGAAGCCTGGAAGTTCTGGGAGGTCAAAAGAATCACCTGACCCATCTTGAGGTATCAGTTGAGGTGGAATTGAAACTAAAGTTTGAAGGAGAAGTTGGTTTTAGCCAGGTGATGAGTGGAAGAAGAAGAGCATGTATGGAGGCATAGTAGGCCTGTGTGGCACATGGCTCTCTAGGGCTGGAGTAATAGAGAGGGGAAGTTATACAGACTTTGGCACTTAGGTTTAAATGGAGAGCCAAGGGAATAGCCAAGTGAACGAGACTCATGATTTTCTTTTGTGACTCAAAGTATGTTTGAAATTCATATTTTTAAAACTTTTTATTTCAGGACTCCCCCGATCATGCTATAAAGTATGGACTATATAAATGGTGGAATTACATACCTGTGCCTGGCCAAATTATGCACATGAAATCTATCCTATACTACAGAACCAATCTACTGAGGGTCTGTAGTAAATACATCATTGTTTATTAATACCTTAATGATTATATATATAAATTAGAGGCCCAGTGCATGAAATTCATGCAAGAGTAGGCCTTCCTTCCCCCACCTGCCCGCACCGGCTTCCCTCTGGCACCTGGGACCCTGGCTTCCCTTGCAGCCCCAGCTTCGTCTGGAAGGTCATCCAGAAGGATGTCCAGAAGGATGTCCAGTCTAATTAGCATATTATGCTTTTATTATTATAGATTACATGTATAAATAAAATTTGATTTATGATTTCATAGAAAGTATTTTTAGCATCATTAATAAATTATATATCCTAGTGTTTCTGATATAAATAAATGGTTATGACTTGAATATTGGGAAAGATGTGCAGGCTCTTGAGAGGCAGTAATATTATTCTAAGTACTTAGTATATGACCAAATGTAGGGCTGCATGAACAAGGTATTTGCCTTTCATATACCCTTGGTAATTTTAAACGGCGATAACTCCTTTAAACAATGTAACATAGACATGAATGTATTAATATGTATGGTCATAGCAAATACTTGTGCTGTATCATAATGCTATCACAGATACCTTATAAAAAGTGCTATAAGCATAGTACAGGGAGGAATTAGTTCTGTCTTAAAATATCCAGGAGGTTTTTGAAGAGGAAGCAACATTTAAACTAAGCTTTGAAGGATGAGTAGGAATTTTCCATATAGCAAAAGAAGGAAATGCCGTTTTAGGCAGTGAGGATGACACAAGCAAAGGTACAGAGGTGTGAAAGAACATGAGATGTTCCAGGAGCTGTGAATGAATATAGACGGGTATGGAAGAGGCAGAAATGAGAGTGAAAGTTCTGTTAGTATCAGGACTAAAGAGCCTTGAAGAACATTCCCATACATTTAGGCCTGACCCTTTAGGCATCATTGAAATCCTGAGGATTTACAGGTCTGTGTGGAGAGACAGTGGAGAGTAGTCAGGAGGCCAGGACCCTGCCCTGCCAGAGCCTTGGCCTAAGTCTCTGCTCTCTGGACCTCCGCCCCCTCATCTGTCTAAGAGACAGTTGGGCCAGATGATCTTTAAAAGGCCCCTCCCACAGCTGTGAAATTTTTAGGCTAAATAAATCCCCTCCCCCTTTTTTTTTCTTTTTTGCCAGAGGAGTGAGCAGAGTTAGTCTATCAACATGCTAAAAGGCAGAATCACTGCTCTTAAGATAAATTTCCCCTGGGACACTCGTTTCTGTGTTGACCTCTCCGGCCAGTGGAGCCAGCAGTAATGAGATATCGATGCTGACAGGCCTCCTCTCCACCTGCCTAGTCCATGCCTGGGAGTGCCTCAGTGAAGAGTTATGAAGGCCTTCTAAATTGAATTCTCCTTTCTTATCTCACATTTTATCAAGATGCTAGACATTTCTTAACATGGCTGAGAAAAGACAGTGCAGCATTTTTTCCCACCACAGGTTCTCAATATTGACCAACAGGTTGGTAGCAAAGGTGGGATATTTGCCTCTAAAGAGAGATTGCTGAAGGCAATCTTCTTGCTGTCTAGAGACTTATTTGTGGTTCATGCTTTCATTTGTTATCCACCTTATCCTGTGGTCATTGAAATACTCTCTCCCAGAAGTGGGGGACCTCTTTCTGTTGTATAAATACAATTTTTACCAGGATGTCTCAAGGTCATGGTGGGAAGTGGACAGAATGAGGAAAGGGAAAGTCAGAACATTCTAGGTGAGAATTCAGCATGATAAAAAATAGACATATGAAATAGTCTGCTGTGTTTATGGAACCACATTAGGATCACTGACTATGGCTATATTTTTATATTTTTAAATGGTTGTATCTTATCCTGCAACCTTACTAAACTCACTTTGTAGTTGTTCTTACAGCTTTTTTGTTGATTCCATCAGGTTTGTCATGTATGTTTTATGGCCCAGAATATCATGGTAATGTTGTGCTTGCACTTTAGAAAAATATATATTATGTTGTTGTTGAATGGAATATTTAATAAATGTCAGTTAGGTCAATTTGGTTGACAATGATGTTCAACTCTTCTGCATACTTCCTGATTTTCTATTTATTATTGAGAGAGGAATATTGAAATCTATTATTGTAATTATAGATTTGGTCAATTCTATCAATTTTGACTCATGAATTTGAAGCTCTGATATTAGATGTAGTAACAATTAACATTGTTAAGCCCTCTTAATAAAGTGACCACTTTATCACTATGAAATTAACCTCTTTATCTTTGATGATATTCTTTGCTCTGAAGTCTACTGTGTCTGATGTTAATATAGCCATTCCAGATTCTATTTCTTTATTAGTGTTAAAATGATCTATCATTTTCCATCCTTTTACTTTTAATCTATTTATGTCTTTTTGTTTGAACTGCATTTCTTATAGGTAGCATATAGTTCAGTGGTTCTCAACCTTTCTAATGCCGTGACCCTTTAATACAGTTCCTTATGTTGTGGTGACTCCCAACCATAAAATTATTTTTGTTGCTACTTCATAACTGTAATTTTGCTACTGTTATGGTTGGGGGTCACCACAACATGAGGAACTGTATTAAAGGGTCATGGCATTAGAAAGGTTGAGAACCACTGATACAGTTGGATCTTGCTTTGTTATCCAATCTCACAATCTCTGCTTTTTTTAATTATAGTGTTTAGACTGCTTACATTTAACATGATTATTGATATGGTTAAGTTTAAATCTGTCACTTGACTCTTTGTTTTCTGTTTGTCCATCTGTTCTTTGTTACTTTTTTCTCTTTTACTGCCTATTTTTCAGTATTTTGGAATATTTTAAAAATATTTTTTGCTTTCCCTTTTATCTCTTTGGTTGATTTATTAGCTATAATTATTGTGTTACAGTAGTTTCCCCTTATCTGTGGTTTCACTTTCTGCAGTTTCAGTTACCTGTGGTCAACCATGGTCCAAAAATAATAAAAGGAAAACTCCAGAAATAAACAATTCATAATTTCTAAATTGTGTGACATATGAGTAGTGTGAAGGAATATCACACTGTCTCCATTTCACTCAGGATGTGAATCACCCCTTTGTCTAGGGCAGTGGTCGGCAAACTCATTAGTCAACAGAGCCAAATATCAACAGTACAACGATTGAAATTTCTTTTGAGAGCCAGATTTTTTAAACTTAAACTTCTTCTAATGCAACTTCTTCAAAGTAGACTCGCCCAGGCCATGGTATTTTGGGGAAGAGCCACACTCAAGGGGCCAAAGAGCCGCATGTGGCTCGCGAGCCGCTGTTTGCCGACCACTGGTCTAGTGTATCCACACAGTTTACTCTACCTATCCACTAGTCATTGAGTAGCTGTCTAGATCATCAGATTGACTGTTGCAGTATCGGAGTGCTTGTATTTTAAGTAATTCTTAATAAAGACCACAACACATAAGAGCAGTGATGTTGGCAATTCTGATATGCCAAAAAAAAAAACCATAAGTGCTTCCTTTAAGTGAAAAGGTGAATGTTCTAAATTTAATGAGGAAATAAATATATGTGTGTGTGTGTGTGTGTGTGTGTGTATACATATATATGTGTGTGTGTGTGTGTGTGTGTGTGTGTATATATATATATATATATATATATATATATATATATATATTATATATATTAGTGGCCCGGTGCACGAAATTCATGCACATTAAAAGGGGGTTGATTAGAGGAAATATTTTAATATTGCTATTTGCCCTTTCTCTATAATAGAAGTGTCAGAGATGAAAGAAAATTAGTAAAATGTATATGAAAATCTTCCTCCTGTCAGAGTTTGGGGCACACCACGGGACCCAGAGTCAAGTCCCCACCCACCCACGGTGCCTCAAAATTGTGCAAGACCCAGACCCAGCCGGCCCCACCCCCATTGGGTGAGATCCAGACCTGGCCAGCGCCACCCCCATCAAGCCCTGCCAGACAGGGGGCACAGCCTCAGGTCCCCCGTCAAGCCCCGCTGGGTGGGGGGGGGGGCGTGCAGCCTCAGATCCCCTGGTGCCAGGGTGGGGGGTGCAGACTGAGATCTCCCAGCCCAGCACTGGGGTGGGGGGTGCACCTTGAGGTCCCCCATCAAGCCCAGCTGGGCGGGGGGCGCGGCCTGAGGTCCCCTGGCCTTGTGCCAGGGTCGGGGGCATGGCCTGAGGTCCCTGGCCTGACACCAGGGCAGAGGCATGGCCTGAGGTCCCCTGTCAAGCCCCACCGGGTGGGGGGCACAGGCTCAGGTCCCCTGCCCCGGCCCAGCGCCACGCAGCCTCAGGTCCCTGCTGATTGCTCCTAAAAGCTTGTTACGGGAATTCAGCCTCCACTGTGGGTGAAGCCATCTTGTGTTACAGAAACCCTGCCTCTGCTGTGGGCGCAACCATCTTGTGGCACGGAAACCCCACCTCCACTGTGGGTGCCGCCATCTTTGTGATGGTGTGATGATCAATTTGCATATTCCCTCTTTATTAGATAAGCTATATACTAGAGGCCCAGTGCACAAAATTCATGCACGGAAGGGGAGTAAGTGTCCTTCAGCCCGGCCTGCACCCTCTCCAATCTGGGACCCCTTGGGGGATGTCCAACTGCTGGTTTAGGAGCCGGCAGTCAGACATTCCTCTCACAATCCAGGACCACTGGCTCCTAACTGCTCACCTGCCTGCCAGCCTGATCACCTCCTAACCGCTCCCCTGCCAGCCTGATTGACATCTAACTGCTCCCCTGCTGGGCTGATTGCCCCCAGCTGCCCTCCCCTGCCAATCTGATTGCCCACAACTGCCCTCCCCTGCTGGCCTGATCACTCACCTCCTCTGCTGGGACCTGCCTTCTTCATGCAAGGCAGTAGAGACGCCGGGACCAGCCTCCTCTGCTCCGCGCCGAGCTGTGGGACCCCCCAGGCCTCACCGTGCAGAGCAGCCAACAGGCCCCGCCTCTGCTGTGCACACAGCCATCTTGTGATGGCCATCTTGTGATGACGTGAGGGCGTGACGCCACCTAGGCTATTATTAGTACAAATATATATAGAGAGAGCAGTGATGGCGAACCTATGACACGCGTGTCAGCACTGACACGCGTAGCCATTTCTGATGACACGCAGCCGCTGAGGCGGCCGCATGCTGAGGATGAAACATTTGCTGCTCCTGAGGATGAAACATTTGCGAAATAATGTTTTTTCCTCAAAGTGACACACTACCCGAGTTATGCTCAGTTTTTTGGCGAAGTTTGACACACCAAGCTCAAAAGGTTGCCCATCACTGATATAGAGGCTACTAAGATGTACATTAGAATGAATCTTCTATTCATAAAGTTCCCTAGTGTATAAATTAAACTTCATCATAGTTATGATGTATAGAGAAAACATATTATATATAGGTTTTGGTACTCTCTGAAGTTTCATTCATCCACTGGAGGCACTGCTGTATTTTTGCGGTTTATTTAGGTTTTTACATCTTTAACTATCACTGGCTAACTTCTAGTGACATTACACTGCTTCCTATCTATCTATATATAAAAGCCAAGTGGCTGGAACAACAGAATGACCGGAATGACTGGAATGACTGGAACAACTGGTTGCTATGACACTCACTGTGGCAGCCAACCAGCCCGATCAGGGCCCTGATCGGCCCTCCCAACCTCCTGCGGCCCCTCCACTCCCAGCTGGCCCGGCCCCCAATCGGCTCCTCCCACCCTGATCAGGGGTGAGGCCGCCAAGCTCCCATGGCCCCTCCCCCAAGCCAGTCCTGCCCCCAATCGCCCCCCTCCAGGGAAGGGGACTGCTGGAGGTTGGTTGGCCTCCCCCCCCCCCACCAGCCTGGCCCTGATCAGGCCTTAGTCGGGGGCGGGGCTGGCGGCCAACCTCCCACAGCCCCTCCCACTGGCCCATCCAGCCCTGATCAGCCCCCATTGGGGTAGGCCTGCTGGACCCTACCCATGCACGAATTCATGCACCAGGCCTCTAGTATCATATAAGAACCCAGCTAATAGCATATTTCCATTTCTGCTCTTCAGCCTTTGCACCATTGCTGTCATACATTTTACTTTTACATTTCTCATAAACTTCATGCATTGTTATTTTGTTTTAACAGTGGATTGTCTTTTAAAGTTATTCAAATAATAAGAAATATCCTGAAATATTTATTCACATGACTATCATTTCTAGTTATCTTAATTTCATGATTGTAGATATAGATATCCATTTGTTACTAAT
The DNA here is from genome assembly GCF_951640355.1 of Cnephaeus nilssonii. Taxonomy (NCBI): domain Eukaryota; kingdom Metazoa; phylum Chordata; class Mammalia; order Chiroptera; family Vespertilionidae; genus Cnephaeus; species Cnephaeus nilssonii. Next base: position 68,001,662 of record NC_137078.1, on the reverse strand, counting down.
TTTCTTCTACCTGGAGGACTTCCTTTAACATTTTTTCGAGTATGAGTCTGCTAATAATGAACTCTTTTAGCTTTTTATGCCTGAAAACCCTTAATTTTACCATAGTTTAGAAAAGACATTTTTTTGTAGGAAAGATTCTAGCTAAAGAATTATAGCTAGAAAGTTGTTTTTTATTGTTGTTGTTAATCTTCACCTGTGGGTATTTTTCCATTCACTTTATATAGATGGGGGAAGGAAGCAGCGGGGAGAAGAGGTAAGAAAAAAAAAACAGATGGCTGTGAGAGAGACCCATCGATTTGTTGCCTCCTGCACACACCTCGACTGGGGGAACCCAGGTACATGCCCCAGCCTTCAATTTGAAGACCAATGCTCTAACCACTGAGAAACACTGGACAGGGCAGAATATTTTTCTTTCAGTACTTCAAAAATATGGATTCATCATCTTCTCATTTACATTGTTTTCAAGGAGAAAGCTGTTTTCATCCTTATCTTTGTTGCTCTGTACATAATGTTCCCCCCCCCCCCCAATCTGGCTGCTTTCAAATTTTTCTCTTTATCACTGGCTTTAAATATTTTGATTATGATATGCCTGGATGTAGTTTTATTTATGTTTCTTTTACTTGAAGGTTCATTGAGTTTATTGGATTAACAGGTTTATAGTTTTCATTGAATTTGGAAAATTTTCATCCATTATTTCTTTAGATATTGTTTTCATTAATTTCTTTTGTTTCAGGGATTCCAAGTCCAGTGATACTAGGATTATTAAAGTTTTCCTACAGTTCACTGATGCTTTGTTAATTGTACATGGATGGGTGTCTTTTTTTTCTATGTGTTTCTTTTGGATAGTTTTTACTGCTATATCTTCAAACGCATTAGTCTTTTCATCTCCAATGTCTAATTTGTCATTATTCCAATCCAATGCATGTTTTAATCTCAGATATTGTAGTTTTATGTATAGAAGTTCATTTTGGGTCTTTTTTATATCTTTCATGTCCTCTTCTCAACTTTTGGAACACATAGAATACAGTTATAATTATTGAATGTCTTTTTCTGGTAATGCTAACATCTGTATCAGTTCTAGGTTCATTTTGATGTGACTTTTCTCCTCACTGTGAAATATATTTTCCTGCTTCTTTGCATGTCTGGTATTTTTTTTTATTAGGTGGAAGACATTTATTACATGGCAGAATTTCACCCCGTTGGGTTATAGACATTTCTGTATTCCTATAAATGTTCTTAAATTTTCTCCTGAGATGCAGTTAAATTACTTGGAACTAGTTTGGTCTTTTCAGGTCTTGCTTTAAAATCCATTAGTGGGACCAGATCAGTTTTTGGTCTAAGGCTAATTATTTCCCACAGCTGAGGCAAGTCTCTTATGAGTATTCTATCCAATGAATTTGGTTCTGCTTGCTTCTATCCTCTGTGAATTATGAGGTTTTCCATTTTAGCTGGTGGGAATAGAAACTGTTCCTAGCCCTTGTGAGTTATCAGGCACTGTTCTCTCTCATCCTCTCAAATGATGCTTTCCCTGTTCTTCGTTTTCTCACACACATATGCTGATAACTTCTCCGCTGAATACTCAGGGGGAACCCCTGACAGATCTCCAGAGTATTCTTTCCCTCCAGCTCTGCCCTCTCCACCACTTCTCTGACCTGCAAACTCCAGCCACCTTAGTCTGTGTGGACTCTCGGCTCTGTCATCTTAACTCAGGGAGTTTGCCTGGACTCTACATGGGTTTCCCTTCCTGTGCTGGGTCCTGGAAACTCTGAGGGTGTGAGCGGGAGCAGTCCTAGGCTCGCCACATTAATTTCCTGTCTCGTAGTAATTGCTGTTCTTCATTGCCGGATGCCAAATGTGTTGAAAATCATTGTTTCATATATTTAATCTGGGTATTTGGTTGTTTCAGGTGGGAGGATAAATTCAATTATATTATTCTATTTCAGCCAGAAGTTGACTTTCTCCCAAATTCTTTATTATGGCATTACAAGCCCCTCCAGATGTGAACTCCATTTACTTCTTTATCCTCATTTTCCTCTGTTCCCATGTGCTCAATGCCCACCATGAAATACTGCAGACACCATGTAGTGGCACATTTCTGAGTGTCCGCTGCCCATAAGGCCTTCCCCATTTCCTAGCTCCTTCTGAGTAACTCCTATTCCCTGCTCCAGACACCATTCAGGCATTAGATATTCCTACTTGTTTCATTCTCCAACCTCGTTATGAGCTTTGCAACTATCGGAATTCTTTCTGCAAATTGTAGAAAATGTTAGTTTAAGCAGTGCTAAACATTTTTTTCCACTTCAAATATTTTCAGAACCTAATGTGCATTGTGAGTCTCCAAGAGGGAATATGATAGGCAGACAAGAAAACGGGCTCAAAGTGATTTTATTTTTTTAAGTAAGAAAAAACATTCTAGCCAAGGCCCTGCTATGCAGTGGATAGACTGCAGTATGCCAGTGAGCTTCCCTCTTCAGGTCTCTGTGGGAGCACAGAGCCCAGTGTGGCAGAAAGAGAGCTACATCCCTAGACCTGGGCCTGCCTCTAATTTATTGTGTGACCTTGATTGGGCAAGTTGCTGTTCCACTCTAAACCTTAGTTTCCACATCTTAAAAATAGTTGTTGAGGCCAGAATTGATGAGGTTAGACTTGATTCTCAAACTTCTAATCATCGACTGCCCTTTCTTTGGTGAATTCCTATAGCCTCCCAAATTCATTTTGCCCATTACTATACTGTTGTATGTCTCTCCTAAATGACCAAGTATAAGAGTCTTGCTCTGAGAATATCTACTCTTGTTCCTCTTGGCTTGCGCACAACAGAGTCCTAGTAAATACTTCTTTAAGTCCTTCTTTGCTATGTTCTCTGGTTCTATTACTAGTCCTAGATCAAAACCATGGGACCTTTCTAGATTTCTTCTTTTCTCATTCACCACAGATATAGTTAATGAATTTGGTTCTGCTTGCTTCTATCCTCTATATATCTCTTTAATAAATCCCCTTATTTGCTTTATTACTACTTATTATTATTACTCCTCTTATTATAGTTGAAATAATAAAAACTGGGGGCAAGAGATTAATTACTTTTTCAGGGACTCACAACTAGTAAGTGGCTGAACCATGACCAGAACCTAAGTTCTAATATACTTGCTTTCTTAATTGCTTGTTGATGGAATGAGTAAATGGATTTATGAAATTAACTAGAATTTCCTACATTTCCACTATTTATTTACTTGACAGAAACTGAAAGTAAGTTTTTTCCATAATTTTGCTTTGTTCAGCTGCACAATAATCTTGTTTAACTCTGACAAATGAACAAGGCCCAGATGTCCCCTGTGGGGTGCCTGAGCTGTCAGTGAGCTCTCACCGCTATCTCTGCCTGCTGGGTAGCCCCCCTAGAACCTCCTTGTCCTTGTTTCCCTTTGAATTTCTATAAACCTGAAAGCAGCTGCCAAGTCAGAGCCTAACAGAACAGACCGTTCTCAACCTCTTCTCCTCAGCCCTCTAGGAGGTTGAAATTTGCACCATTTTTTACCCATAATTGGGACAATTTATCTAGATGACAACATAAGTGCTATTGTAGTTTTTTTTAAAGCATTAGAATGTACTGGGCTTCCATGTGAATCTGAAGAAAAAAAAGAGAGTTGAAATTTGTCAGTACATTGGAAGCAATTTCAGTCTCAGGGATGCCATTTTTGATGAGTAACTTGATTACAAATCAATAATGTCTGCACAACTGATCATGCTTATCTATTTTTTAAAAACCAGAAAAGCAAATTCATGTTTTTTTAATTCTGTCACTCCTCTTAAAGCCCTGTTCTAATACCTTAGCCAGGCCCTCAGGCCTGTCATTTGGCCCCTACGCATCTCTTCCATCTTATTCCTTACTGTATCCCCCCTTAGATTTTACTTTCTAGTCATAGTGAACCACTTGTCAGATCCAGAACATACCTTTCTACCTTCTCAATATGTTGTTTTCTCTACCTAGAAGGTCCTTTACCACTTACTTATTTACCTAGTGAACTCTTGGCCATGCTTCAAAATTTCAATCAGATGTCAGCTATTCTTTAGAGTCTGCTTTGACTCCAATGCACACTCCACAATAAAGTTGTCCACTCTTCTGTGTACACACACATTTATTATTGCATCTATCACACTGTTTTCTATTTGTTTGACTTCATTTGTGCCTCTTCATGTATTCTTAGAAAAGACTACACTCAGTGTTTGATAATGTTTAGAGTTCAGGAGATCTTTGTCGCTAAAGTCTGACCCAAACTCGTATTGATAGAGCTCTTTGCATTTCAGACTAGAAAGGGCTTTGGAGGATGTTCAAAGGCTCTGCTTCATTTACTGCTGAGAAATCTAAAGCCCAGAGAAGGCAGTAATTTGCCCAATATCACACTGTACAATTTGATGGCATTTTGCTCATTGTTGGGTAAATCCTTACCTTTGACAAACTGGGAATTCAACATTCCTTTATGTAAGAGTTTTTACTGTTTTCATATCCTGTTCTAACAGGGAAGTTAGGAGCATGAACCTTACAGCTAGATGTCCTCAGTTTGAATGCCAGGTATACCACTCACTATTGATAAACTGGAACATAATACATACTTTTTCTGTTCCTCACTTTTCTACCATAGGCATTGAGGCTAATGATAGTGTTATTGTGAAAAATAAATGAGTTATGCCCATAAGGTCCTTAGAACAAGGAGTAGCTCCTAGAATTCACTCAATAAGTGCTCCCTGAATTGTACAGAAATAAGGAGAGGAAGGAGTCAAGCTTAACTCAGATTTCTCATACCAAAAAAAAAAATGATTAGGAAGCATCAGAATAAAACTAGGACCCATGTCACATAGCATGTTGCACAGATATTCTGATTGGATCCTAGTGTTGCTATGTCCATGGATGAAGGAAATAAAACCAAAGGAGCTGGAGTGGGTTTATTTACATTTTGTCCTTGAACACTCATAGCACTGGTAATAAAATAGGACCAATGTGTGTGCACAACCAGGGGTCAGATTTCATCTCTGACTTCAGATAATCTTTCCAATATTCAGAGCTGCCTAAATATGAAACAGGCTGCCTAGGAATGCAGTGAGACCCTATCGCTCTCTGCATTCAAATAGAATTTCAGCAGGTACTTGGGGGCTTAGATACAATAGCAGATTCAAGCGTTGAGTGGATAGTTGAAACATAGATTTTAAGATCACTTAGAACTGTGTCAATACATTTAACCTTTTGCACTTGGATGTCGAGTGTGACTTGACATGGTTAGCATTGGTAGCAGCTCTTTTTATACTCTTTGAATGTATCAATAATTTATAATATAAAAAAATCCAAATAAATAAGTTTGTATGAAAAGAAACTCCAGCTTTTTATTCTACTGCCACGCTTTGTAAAATCTGGGGTATATAAAAAATTAAATCCCTAGTAGAATAAAGGAATCAAGAAAAAAGCAAGCGAGTGCAAAGGGTTAAAGATCTTTTAAAACCTTGTTTTAAAGCTTTGAGGTTCTGTGTTTCCTTAAATCTATGAGTCTGATTCCACTGGATTACCTGTTAATCCAATAGATTATGTTTGGCAATAATCTGGTTACCCATCTTACCTAATAATAGACAAACATGTAAATTGACCATACCTCTGCTACACCCACAGCCAATCAGGAGTGAGTATGCAAATTAACCTGACAAAGATGGCAGGTTAATTTGCATATGCAGGCATGGAGCAACGGGCTGGGGTGGGACACCTGCTATGAGGGAGAGGGAGGGGGTGGAGGGAGCTACAGGAGCGGTGCTCCGGCTGGGAGCAAGGACTTGGCAGTTCCCAGGCGGTGGGCCAGGAGCGAAGCCAGGGGAAGGAAGGCCTATTCTTGCATGAATATCGTGCAGTGGGCCTCTAGTTTTATAATATCTTTAGAACCTATTGGGAATTTTTCCATACTGAGCATGGAAAATTTTCCAATAGGTTCTAAAGATATTATAAAAATGATTTCTGGGGGAGGCATCAATTCATGACCTTTACTAAATGCTGTCATAGGTTCTCTCCATATTTTTAACTCCAGTAGCCATTAAGTTGAACATAATTAGAGGAAAACAATAGCTAAAGCAAAAAAGCAGCAACTAAGCATTTTGCAAGGAATGGATGTGGCTGAAGAGAAGCAGCTGCACTTCTACTTAGAAGCAACCTAGGGACGGTTCTGACAGGGCTGAGTTTGGCCTTGTGGAAGAAATGGAAAAAATATCTGATAAAATATTTTTATCATCTTTGTAACTAATAATGTAAAATACCACAGTTATATATTTCAGAGATAACTCTGAATTGTATACAACTGTATACAAAAATTATTGATTAGAACATTATTGAATAGAAAGTTGAAAAGTACCATAAACAACCTTTGTAAGTTTCATTTGAATGTTTGTGACCAATCCTAATATATAAAAACCCTGGGTCGTAACATCCGGTAATGACTGAGGCTCGACCAACGGGAAGTCAGTCCTGCAGTCAGCGCTGGGTTGCCATGGCAACTGAGCACTGATTGCTTCTGCTGCAGGCATGGTGCCCCAAAACTGACTGAGGAGGAGGCTGCGAATCAGAGCCAGAGAGAGGACTGAAGAGAGAAGCAGGGACTGATTGGTTGCCTCTGTGGCAGCTTTTGATCAGGACTTGCCTCTCTCTTTCTCTCCCAGTCTGGCCAAGAGCCGCACCTCCATTTCTCTGTAGGCCTCCACTGGGGCTGCTGATCAGCCCCACCTTTCTGATCAGGCCCTGTTGACACGCCCAGAGATGCTTATTGACATAGAAACCGACCAATCAGAACCAAATCTGGGTGAAGTGTGAGGAACCAATGGCTGCCTAGGAGGCAGTGCTTTTGACACTGACTGGCATAAAAGCTGACCAATCAGAACCAAATCTGGGTCAACTGTGAGGAGCCAATGGCTGAAGTGTGAGGAGCTAATGGCTGCCTAGGAGGCAGAGCTTTTGACGCTGACTGGCATAGAAACTGACCAATAAGAACCAAATCTGGGTCATCTGTGAGGCCATCGTTGGACTGAAGGAGAGGAAGCAATGCAGCAGGAAGAAATGCTATAAGAATTCAAGCCACCTGTTCATGCAATTTATTTGTACCTTTAGGACCTACTAGAGCCTTATATACCATTATACCACTTATATACCATTTTTACCTGTTGAATTTAAGCATTTCATTCCATGGGCTCTGATAATGTGTGTACCTATATAACCATCCCAATCAAGATTTAGAATATTTTCATCACCTTAGAAAGTTCCCTTGTGGCTCTTTCCATTCACTCTCCACCCCTCATAGGCATCCACTCTTGATTCTATCACAATAGATTAGATTTGCCTGTTCTTGAACTTCATATAAATGAAGTTATATAGTATGAACTCTTTTGTACCTGATTTCGTTCATTAAAATCTAGCTTCTATGACTGACTTTTCATAAGACATGTAACCTTTCTAAGCTTCAGTTTCCTTGTCTATAAAATGGGAATAATGTTGTCTCCCACTCAGGGTTGGATATAGATCTATTAGCAGTGTGCCTGAAACATAGAAAGTACTCAGAACAGGCAGCTATAATCATAGAATCCCTGTGCTCTTGTTACTCTAGAGATTGCTGCAGGCAGTTCTTTTCTTTTTCAGATGAAGGCCCAAGGCTCCTCTTTCGGCAGCAGCACACAAGGCCTCCTGAGTCCCTGCACTTGCTTCTACTGCTCCGCGTTTACTTCCCAGAAAGGCCTTGTTTGGCTTCTCCAAATACTAGTAGTATGTGGCTGAAAAGTGCTTTCTTTCTAAGGACTGTCAAAATATCCTCCTGATGAGAACCTAAATAAATAGTTTTCTGAAACCTTTCAGATTTTTTAATAAGTCAAAATACACTTTTCTGACAGCATAATTGCTTTTCATAGTGGGGCCTTAAATCTGCACTATAAAAGAATAATGCAACAGTAGATCATTTGTGAAAACTTAATGAAAACGGAGTTAGGGAACCTCAGAGTCGCTAGACCTTGAAATTCACTTTCAGAAACTAATTTGCAGTAAATGCATGAGAAACATATTTAGACATGATAAACTTCCAGGCTGGTGCTGGGCAGGTGTGCAGGTTTATCTTGATTAACTCCTTTGTTTTAATTAATGCCAAAGAGCAGAGTGTGGGGATCCAGCTCCATCAGCAGGAGCCATTTAGAAAGGAACCACCAGGCATTTGTGTGTTCTGGATCAACTCGGCAGGACTGCCTGCTGGGGAGGTTGGCGAAGCTTCCAATGCACCATACTTGCTTCTCTCCTTTCTGGTGCTGACCTCATTGATAATAGCAATTAAGTCTACTTAATTGGAGGTAGGTCACGACATTGGTTAAGTATAGGCTATGGAGTCAGACTACCTGGATCAAATCCCAACTCTTATCACTTTCAAGCTGTCTGATTTTAGGCAAGTATTTTAATCTTTCCATGCCTCAGTTTCCCTATCTGTAATATGGTGATAACAATAATTCTCAAAGAGTTGTGTTGAAAATTAAGTGGATTAATACAAGTAATAGTCTTAGGATCTACCTGGCACATAGTAACTGTTCAATGAGTATTAGCTATTGTTACTTTACCACCATGTTAATGCAGAAATGAGCAAAGAGCCTTCCATATCTTTCTGTTGAACCATGATGACAATCCTATGAGGCAGATATTATTATCCTCATTTTAGAGATGAGAAAACTGAGACTCAGAAGGGATAAGTTTTAATACACTGATGTAATGGAGCAGAAGCAAACTGACCTGTGACTTTGGTCTGACTTGAGAGCTGTCTAAAGTTCCGTACATAAATGTCTGTATAAGCCACTTTAAGGAAGACCTGTAATTTTTGAAATTTTGTTTTCTGTACTGAGACTTAGCAGCCATTTGTTCCTATAGTAGTCAAATCACCACTCTCCTAAACACCTAAACGTCCCAAGGTCATTTCTGTTTTCTTCTGTTCTTATAGCCACCAACCTTTGAAAGCTCATTACAGTAACAGGAGGAGAAAGGAGGTTGCCATTTTCTGGTCTTGAAGCCTCAGGGCCAGTTGTTGAAATGTTGAGAATGTTCAGGGTTTTTCTTTTCTTTTTTCCTCCCTCCCGCCCTCCCTCCCTCCCTCCCTCCCTTCCTTCCTTCCTTCCTTCCTTCCTTTTTTTGACTTAGGAGGAAAGAAATTCCCTCAGTCCAAGGATTCAGTAGCAATCCATGTACACTGACCCTAAACGCCTTTAAGGAATTGGTTGTAGCCAGGAATCCAAAGGTTCTTCCTCATGCTTCCTGGATTTGGGTCATGGTTGGCAGGGCTCCTGGGACATGAAACCAGGAAAAGTAGCCACAACGAGCGAGATGACAAGCACTTGTTCTGGAAAGTAAGTAGCATGTTTCCAGAGAGTCGGTCTACTAGATCATTTGATATCAGGCACCCCTCCCAGTACCTAGGAGGTGGCTCCTCCTAGCTCTGGAGGTTATTTAACCTGGCTTTGGGAGGCTAATTCACAGTGGGCTGTTCTCCTCCTTTTTCTGAGTTTTAGTTTTCACATCTCTAAAATGAGAGCTTTGAATAAAGCAGTTATTTTAAAGATTTTTTTAAAGCAAAGGAACCCTTTACTAGGTTGAAGTGATGGGTCACAGACCCTTCCTTTTTGTTGGGAAGAGATACCAGAGTTGTTTTTAAGATTTTGGGATATTTGGGTCGTTGGCATTTGGTGGAGTGGAGAAGTACACTTAGACATGATATAGGACCTGTCTCACCAGGAACAGGCCCCGAACCAGCCTTTGATACTGAAGGGGGCTACTTTAGTCATCATTCTTTAGACATCAGGTAGTTGATGACAAATGTCTGTTTCATTTATGTGTTTGGGAAATTTTCCCTCCCCAACAAAGGAAGGGTATATTTAACTAAGAACTGAGAGAGAGAGGGAGAGAGGGGAGGGGAGTGAGAGAAGGAAAGAAGGAAGGAAGGAAGGAAGGAAGGAAGGAAGGAAGGAAGGAAGGAAGGAAGGAAGGAAGGAAGGAAGGAAGGAAAAGTAATACTAATAGTTGAGCTGAGCACTTTACTCTTTTCAAAGCTATCTCATTGATTGCCATTTTTAAAAATATTTACTAATTTCTGTGAGGCAAATAGAAATATTTTTATTTTCCCTGAAAGATGAAGAGGCTGAGGATTTCATAGTTGTCTATAAAATCATATTTGAGAGGAATGAAGTAGCCAATTAAAAGACAGGAAGAATTGGGGACTAGCCTTTGAGGAGGGAGGCAACAAGGAGTATTTCAGACAGAGCAAGGGCGTTGGGGAAGCATGCCAGGCAAAGAAGCAGCGTGAGCAAAGGCCCAGAGGGCTGCACTAGGAATAAGGAGTGTCCGCTGTGCGATATGGCATTAGCCAGTGTGAACCATTGCCTCATGCAGTCCAAACATATGGGAAGTTCCTACTTTGGAGAATGAGGGAGTTTGAAAATAATTGGAGAAAACTCTGAAGTAAGGGAGGAAAAGAAAGAGGGAGGGAGCGACCACAAGTTGGAGTTGGTATTTATTTGATTTTATGCTTCAAGATTCTATATTTTCTGGAAAACCAACAAGACACATGTTTGAATTTAGCATTTTAAATTGCAAAGTTAAGTACATGTTATTTTGGATTCTGAGTCCAAACATTTGGTTGGTATTTTCCACACATCTTCTCTGCTCCAATTGGAGCACATCAAAGTCCTGGTTTTTCTTGATGCTGGGCAGACTTTCGGCTGAATGCCGTCTGTTTGCCTTAAAAGGCCACCAGGAGGACGCTATTGCAGGCTTATGAAATTGACGTGGGGAGGAGGTGGTAGAAAATTTGGAGAGGCCAAAGAAAAGAGGCAGGATGCCTGAGTCCAAGGTCCCTCTCTGCCAGAGACCCACTGTGTGGCCGTGGACAAGTTCTTCCCCTCTAGGTCTGTTTCTCTGTTTGTAGAAGGAACAGTTTGGGCATTTGAGGAGTTAGGTAAAATGGGGGAGGGACAGTTAAATAATGATAATCAAAATATGTCTTGATTCCAACATTCAACATCTTTTCTATTAATACTACTCTAGTTCAAGTCCTGATCATTATATCTATGAAGATTCTCCTCTTCTGCCCTAGCCAATGTTTCTCAGTGGTGAGAGCATCGACCCACACACCCTGGAGTCTGTGTTCAGTCCCAGTCTAGGGCATGTACCTGGGTTGCAGGCTCAATCCCCAGTCCTTGACAGGGTACGTGCGGGAGGCAACCAATTGATGTGTCTCTGTCATGTCGATGTTCCTCTCTCTGTCTCTTTCTGTATCTACCCTCCATGCCCTCCCTTCTATCCTCTCTAAAAATCAATGGAGAAATATCTTTGGTTGAGGATTTACAAAACAAACAACCAAAAAAAAGATTCTCCTCTACTGACAGATCCATTCTTCATTTATATCTCCCCTGAAGTATGTGCTCCATTGAGCAGCCAGATTACTCCTTTTAAAATGAGTCAGGTAAGTTCATGTCTATGTTTGCAACCCTTGAGTTTTTTTACCATTCACCTAAAATAAATCCAAGACCTTTACTATGGCTTAGAGGCCTCATATGATCTGGCCCCTAAATTGTTCTCTTAGTGTGTTGCCTACTGTTCTTCTTCCTCTCTCTGCTTCAGCACCTTAACCTTCTTGCTACTCCTTGGGCCTGTAGGAACATTTCCTCCTTAGGGTTGTTATGGTCGAAGTAACAGAGTGATTTCTGACCCAGATTGTCACATTTTTGTCACATTTTACTTTATTTAGTTCTATCAAAGAATAAAAAAAAGACCCAACACACACACACACACACACACACACACACACACACTCACTCAAAAAAAACCAAAAGCACAACAAAGCATAGCCCACTGATTTACCTAGAAAGGAATACGTGCTGGGGAAGAAAGTCTCCCTGGGTGAACTGGTAGCGCTCTGAGGTCAGCGGCTGTGTGTTTCCCTGTCTATGACTCCAGAGCACATGGACTAGCACTTTCCTGATCACAAGTAATTTAATCACTGCCCTTAGGCCTTCTCCTTCAGCTGAGCTCCACTACTTTCTTTTCTGTGCACACGTCATGCTATTTATCAGATTCTTCTATTGGTACATCTTGTTCCTTCTTCTGTCTGCTTTGTCTTTCTACCCGTTTCCTACTAGAAAATGCCCACCTGTGCATGCGCATCACCACTCACCTAGAAAAAGGGCATCTCTTCTGGAAAGCATGCTGTCAGCCTCTCCATGGTAAGTATGCTATTCTCTCTTGTGACCTCTGAATCTCAGTACCTAGCATACCCTCTAACATGGTCCTTGTTATGCAGTTACGCAGTGGTGGGTTGTTTGCTCAGCTGTCTACTCTACTAAATTAGGAACTCTTTGCCTTAAAAATAAGAAATTGTGTCATAATCAGTGTTGTATTTTTAATGCTTAGCACATTGTTATACAATAAATATTTGTTGATTTGAGTTTTTCAATAAATGTAAATGAATGAATGTTGAATGCAGTTGATGATGAAGGCGTTACAGGGGTGGGAGGAATGTGACAGAGATAGTAAGTACTCACAGGTCTTGGTGACTTCCTATCTACAGACATATGAGAGAAACGGGAGAGCAGGGAAGGATGCTTTGCCCTGTGAAATCAATAAAGGGAATTAAAGGCTGTGAAGTATAAGGAAACAGTGAATTTTGAACAGTGCTCAGCAAGTTTTCTACCATTGCATTCCACTTATTAGAAAACTCTTCTAAAGAAGGTGTGTGTGTGTGTGTGTGTTTTCCCCAGTGCTAAATTCATTTAAAAAACAACATTTTTTTAACCAAACATTACAACATGGCTCCCTTCTTAAGACTGGCTCTTTTGTTGGACTTGTAAGACTTGGGGTTCCGACATGAAGTGGTCCCTTCCCTTTACCCACCATGTGGCCTTAATTGGACCCAGTTATGATAAACAGAGCATGTGAGTCCTAGTTTTGCTAAATTTATTCTGCTTGGTGTATGGCAGGGTAATAAAATGCATGCTGTTGTGTAAGATGCCTTTAAACATTCAGCATCCAGGAATGAGTAATGATTACATCCCTCTTCTATTCCTAGCTGACTCCTGGTAGGGGAAAAAAGTCTCTTTCAGCCTTTGCCCAATGTCACTTATTACTGCCATTATAAATTGAAAACATTTTTCTGCCATAAAATTCCCTGTGATGAATTATACCACAGGCATTAGAGTTTTTTCGTCGTTTTCTTCTTGATGAGCTGGCAAAATAAAGAGAATAAAACGGGTATATTCTTTTCTTTTGGAGAAATCCAATCTCCGTAAATGACCCCCTTAAGACTCTCAATGACTGTTTGTATGGATTCTGATCTTAAAAAATCACTCAACTTGGGGGCTTGGGTGTGTGTATTATCATGCAGTTAGTTTATTATTGAGCAATAGTCTGTCTGAAAGTGATTTTGAGGATGACTTCATTAGCAGAACTATAGAAAGCTCCCCTTAAGTGATTTGAACAAGGAAATTGAAAGGGAATTTAAGACTTTTACTTAAAACAATGCTATTTTGGGCCCCTTTTCCAGTGCATCATGCCTTGTTACCTGAGCAGAGATATACCTGATTACCCACATTCTATCTTCTTTTTTTAGTTAGTCCCACATTGGAATAGAAGAAAGCTTGGGCTGATTTCTATTCTAAATACTAAGTGCCAGGAACAGTGTAAAGTGCTTCTTGCATCAAACCCTTATAACAATTCTAAAAGAAAATATCATGGCACTATACAGCTGAGGGCATTGAGAGTCAGACATTTGAGTAACTTGTCTGAGATAACACAGCTAGTTAAAATGAAGCCAGAATTCCAACTCAAGTCTGTTTTTTCCCCTTAAAGCTGTGTTCTCACCTCCCAAATATGATACAATGAAATGAAGTGGGAGATGGCAACTAATAGAGTAATTTTAATATCATTGAGTTGTTATTCATTTGGATACTAAGTCTGACATGACAGACTGAACATTTATAGGCTCTTCAAATGTGTTGAAGTAGGCAGATAGATGTAAGTTGCACTTACCCCCAGGCTCCCCAGTGGGCGAAGCAGAAGGCCCTGCTAACACTGCTTCCTCCCAGACTGCCTCATCTGCACCCAGCACAGTGCAAACAGAGCGGTGCCCACTGCTGTGTGGGATGGTCTGTGTACATCTCTCCCACCAGACTGAGAGCTCCGTGAGCGCAGCATCTTGTCTGATTCATTTCTATAGGTCTTCCTTGGGTGTATATTGGATGGGTAGATGGGTAAGTGGCTGGAGAATTTGAGGTTGTGAGACAAGGACTTGGAGAACATCAGAATTTCAGGTATAGGTAAATTAAGGAAAATTAGGGAAGGAGACTAAAATAGAGCAGTCAGAAGAGGGGGAAGGAACCCAGGAGAAAAGAGTGTCAGTGAAGCCAGAGGTGCAAGGAGTTTAAGGAGGGAATGATGAAAAGTGCCAAACACCAAAACAGTGTTGAATAAGATGGGGATTGAAAAGATGTAGCTTTGATGCTTGGCTTGGTCAGAACAATTTCAGGAAAAGTAGAAGTGGAACCCAGTTTAGGCTAAGGAATTGGGGAAGTGGAGGCAAAAATTACAGACAATTCTGTGAAGGAAAGATATTCTGTTCATTGGGAAGATGTAAAAGGGAAGAATTTTGAGTATTTAAAATTGTGAGACTTGAATAAATTTTCATAGAAAAAGCAAAGAGCAAGAAGAGAGGAGGAAAACATGAATCTGACCTAGGTATGAAGACTCTGACTGGAACCCCAGTGTTTTGTACTTATATAGACTTCAAGCTACTAATGATGAGGAACCTGCCATTACCCATCTGAAGTGTGGTCTTAGCAGTTAGCCAGAGGCTTGTGTTTGTGCAGCCTACAGGAGACATCTAAGACTTCTGAGCATTTTCACAGAACCTCTTAGGAAGTATAATTATGATGCATATCCCTAAACTCCAACAAGGAAAAGAGTTCTCTCAATACCAATAAAATAAGAAACATTGCTTGCTGTTAGCATTTTATACTGTGTATACCTGTCTCTATGATCAGCACAAGATTTGACAAAATTATCTTCAGATACATGAACAAATTTCTTTCTTTTGCACTGTCCACATAAAACAAAGGCAGGTGTGTGTGTGTGTGTGTGTGTGTGTGTGTGTGTGTGTGTGTGTGTGTGTTTGCAATTTAATACTCCAGGAGAAAGCAGTGTCAGTGAAGCCAGGGGTGCAGGGAGTTTAAGGAGGGAATGGTGCAAAAGAAAGAAATTTGTTATATAACCTTAAATTCTCAGGAACTGAGTGATACTTTAATGAACACCTGGAGCACCCTGGCCAGGGAGCTCAGTTGGTTAGAGGGTCATTCTGATATGCCAAGGTTGTGAGTTCAATCCCTGGTCAAGCCACATATAAGAATCAACCAATGAATGCATAAATAAATGGAATAAGTGGAACAACAAATTCTCTCTCTCTCTCTCTCTCTCTCTCTCTCTCTCTCTCTCTCTCTCTCTCAAGTTAATAGGTAAAAAAATTTAAATACACCAGAAGCAGAAGTAGGCATGAATGAACAGACACCCAAATCTCCACAGAAACTGTAGGCACCATTGTGGTAAAACTTGTCCTTGCAGACTCTCTCCCCTGGATTCCTCTGCTCCTTCCTGGGACAAAGCCACAACAAATAAACAGCTGCAGACATACTTTGTAATTACAGGCCTCTGAGTCCTTGATGTTTTCCCTTTCCTTGAAACAGTGCCCATCTTTTTAACATTTCAAACTCCTCCTCATCCCCGCAAGATCTAGTGTGTATAAAGCCTTCTCTGACCCCCACCTAAAGAATGGAGTTGCTTTAAACTCCAACCCAATACCATGCTCAACTTTTCCTATGTGTCCCCTGGACATTACGGTGCTGGGTTCCCGCCTTTCTCAGGATAGAATACCTTTTTGTCTGTCTTTCATCTTCACTGTTTACATCTTGGAACCTGACAACATCAAAGCTGAAAGCTCTTAGAGATCATGACATTTCAGCTGGAGACATTGAGTCCCAACGAAGGAAGGCACCAGGCTGCTAGCAGGAATGCAGAACTAGACTGGGGGTCTCAGGAAGAGTCAGTTGGATATAGTGGAGAGACAGTGACTTCTGAGTTAAACCAGCCTGCATGCATTCAATCCTTGGCTCTACCATCAACACATTGTGTGAGGTGTTTTTTGTTTGTTTGTTTGTTTTTTGTTTTGTTTTGTTTTTATCCTCCTTAAAGCATCACTTGCCTTATCTGTTTTAAGTCTTTTTTTTTAACTCTATGGTTGTTGTGAGGGTCATATCAAACAAAATGCTTACTTTTGTCCTTGACACATGATGGATGCTCTATAATTTTATGTGTGTATGAACAGATGTATATATGTATGTTTCTTACATGCTTATTTATTTTCATTTTGGAGAGGCAGTGTGATGTAGTAGAAAGAGTCACATAGTAATAACAAAGGATTTTTTTCAGTAGACAAATTTAGCTGGCTACTACTATATGAGCTTGGACAAAAAGTTCTGGTGAACTTTTGTGTGTGTGTGTGTGTGTGTGTGTGTGTGTGTGTGTGTGTGTAAAATGGAGGCCTTTATATCTATTTGCAGGGGGGAAAATGTGATGAGCAAAGTTTTGCATAAAGTACCTGATGTCTGTGCATCTCTATGTATTATGCATTCATAAAGAGTTCCTTATATTATTGGCAATATTTCTACATCCATGATCTCATTTAATATTCTGTAGGATTCTAAGACTAGACAATATTATGCCTATTTGTTAAGAGGTGTAAGAGATTATGGACTGAAGCCACATTTTGAAAACTCTGAACCTCCCAGGGGCATTTGGGGTATGACATTTAGAACTAGAGGGACCAAGAGTCAGGCACTGCTCAGAAATCATGCCTGTGGGTGGGCCTCCCTCATCTGGGAGAACCAGGTGGCAGGACTGACCCAGGTATGGCAATAGGATCCATGGGTACTTAAGAGCTGGCCCTACAACAATGGTCCCAGGTGTGAAGTCTTTCTTGTCTACCATTTCCCAGGTAGAACTGTCACACCCTTGTTTGTGTCCTACCTCACACATGCCCTGCTTCTATCCCAGG
This sequence comes from Cnephaeus nilssonii, assembly GCF_951640355.1. Lineage (NCBI taxonomy): Eukaryota > Metazoa > Chordata > Mammalia > Chiroptera > Vespertilionidae > Cnephaeus > Cnephaeus nilssonii. The sequence continues at coordinate 67,984,533 of NC_137078.1, read as the reverse complement.
ACCTGTGCTTTTCCTCTTCTTTCTTCTGCTCCAGTTCTCCCCACGTTGATCAGGAGCTGCTGGGGCCTTTGTGATTCATATGTGGAGTCTTGTTCACTGGTGAACCCTCAGCACTTAAACATAATATTTTGTTGACTCACTATTACTTCACACAAAGCCTGACACACAGTAAATACAGAGTGAGTTTTCAGTAAATGAATGAATTAATCCAATGAAACAATATATATGTAAGGATTGTGTAAACTGTTTGAAGGAGATATCAACAGAGATCACTACGAAGTCAGCCAGTAAACTCCTTTGGACCTTCGTCTGTTTTCCAGGCCTCAGTAGTTAGACATTCAGGGCACAGAATGGCCACGTGGTGTGCCCCAGAGGCACAGTCCAAGTCAGAAGTGATGCCATGAGGTCATTTATTTCCCCTTTTCTGAAAAGCTCTGGTGAAGATCCCATCTTTCACGCCACCTGAAACCCCTGTGGGAATTCCCCAGGAACATCACACAGAACACTGGCTCGCTGGGGAGCCATTACCCGTGTGAGATGACAGGTCTGGAAAAAGCGACATGATTTGTACACATTCCCAGCTGTCATCGAAGCTGCTGCCTTAATGGACTAATTAGCTCTCTATGTTTGGGTGCTCGTGTTGGCGGCTGGGCTGCTCAGCTGATCATGGGCTCCCCTGAGCGTTCAAAGGGATAGATGATGATAATAATAAAAGTAAGAACAACTAATATTAATTGATATCCTACTCTGTGCCACATAGTGTTCCAAATACCTTAAATTGATTACTTTATTCTCACAATAGCTTATAATGTGCATATTATTATTATTATTATTATTATTATTGCTCATCTATAAGAAGAAATAATGGGAAAATCAAACCCAGGATGATTCACTTCACAGAGCCTGTGAGCTGAATCAATAATCTTATCCTAAATATAAAAATGAAGAAATAGGTTCAGATTTTAAGTGGGTTGCTCATAAGTGATTGAACTAATCTAAACATAAGTCTGCCCACCACAGTCTGGCCCCTCCTGTCCTGCCAGTAGCACAGAGACAAGCAGTCTGTGTGTGGGTCGGTAGGACAGCCTGGGGAATCCGGGTCGTGTACAACATCTGAGAGCAAAGCACCAAAAGACTGGGTGCTGGGGGAGGTCTTAGCTACAAGAACAAGGCAGAGTGTTGATTGCTCCTAATTGCTCTGGTCATGTGAAGAGAAACACAATGACCAGCAATGGGCTGACTTGGTATTGCTCCCCCTGAGGCATCCTCTCCCCACACCCAGCCCATTGCCTTTCCAATTCATTAGGAAAAGGAGTAGGGGAATGCACAGTTGTGTGCATGTTCTTATTCTAGTGTGTAATTTCTGGTGATCTAAACAACCCCGTGAAATAAGTAGTATCATGACTCCCATTTTGAAGAAATTGACGAGAAACAATGTGCCCCAGAATCACACAGCTGCTAAGTATCTCAGTTGTGATTTTTAACCCAGGACTACAGTACTTAGTAAAACTCAATAAACAGTTGTTGAATGAATAAATGAAGGATTGAGCTAACTAGCTCAGGGATCTTTCAAGTGTACCAGGTTGCATTTTAGGGTGGATTAAGGCTATGGTTCTTATCACTGGTGCACATTGGAATACTTACAGAGTTGCCTGCTCCGCTCCATTGAATCACAAGTTTTTCCAGGCATTGATATTCTTTCAATGCCCCAGATTATTCTCATGTGTAGCCAGAGTTGAGGATCACTGGTCTTGGAAGGACTGAGATTTCTCCCTGGTGGACCTGTCTCCTGTTCTGGCGAAGTGGGTTGTGGGGCAGGGATGCAGGCATGCCTGGCCCCTGGGCAAGCTTTGTGCTGCTCTGACTGCTATTGCTCTGGCCTCTCTTTTCAACCTGGTGGAATTTCAGCCTCTTTGCCTGCATTGCCTCTGACTCGTGCAGCTGCCTAGGCCTGGACTTGGCAGCATGAGTTCCTTCCCTCTCACTGGTGGCAGCACCCTCCAGCATTTCCAGGAGCTTATTGGGATGCCTTCCTTAGTGCTTCGTCCTTAACCCTCCTGCACCCTCCGTCCTGGAATTCCCAGCCCTGAGCTCACTGCCACCCTATAGTCCACCTCTCCCAACAAAGCTCTCCCCTAGTCTCCTTTGCTCCCTCTCGGAGAGTATAACCATCTTTCTGCTTTTCTGCTTCTTAGTTTTCTGTGTGTGACCAAGAAAGATATTGTGAAAATCAATTGCTTGGGTCAAGGACAAAGTATTGATTCAGCTAACAGTGTTGATGCTCCAAGTGAGTCAGAAGGTGAGAGAGATAAAAATGACTGGCATTTTAGGGGCAGACTCTGGCACTTCTGTGATCTATGCTTGAGAAATGACTCCCAAGAATCTTCCCTCATGTCCAATTTTGTGGCCTTTTGGGGTTGCCATTTTACTACCAATTCCTGTTATCCTGTCCCTCCTCTGTGCTACCACACACATCTATATGCACATGCACGTGAACACACACACACACACACACACACACACACACACACACGTGAGAACACACACAAAAACAGGACTGGGATATCCCTAAGGGCAGACAGTTGTGAAGGATGTTGTTCTATCTCTGTCCCTGTTTATCAGATCGGGTTCTGGCTTAGAGCTGGTGTCAATGAGTGTAAATTATGTCCTGTTGAACAGTAAAGCATCACCAACCATTTTTGTGGCTATTATTTTATGTAGGACCCTTAGCAGCCCCAGAAGAGAGTGTTCAGGAATTCACATCCACGTTGGACAGAGGAAGCAGCTAATGAGTTTGAGCCCAGAACTGCTGACTCTAGAGCAAACTGTACTCCATGGAAAAAGGGTTCCATGTCAACACTCCATCATGAGTAATAAAACTATCAACTTTCAACACAAATGACCACTCATGCCTTCTCTGATTGCCTCTTCCTTTGGCTTTAGGAAACCACTTTTGCTTTATTCTTTTTCTAGATCACCTTTTACTGGTTTCTTTTCATTTCCTTGACCTCTAGACATTGAAGCACCCCAGGGTTTATATCTGTTCTCTCCTCAGTTATTATTATATTCTTCATTCTTTCATCTATTCTCATGGCTTAAATTATTATTAAACTCCTTAGTTTATGTCTCTACCCAGAACCCTTCCCCTGGATTGGTGCAATAGCCTCCTAACTGATGGTTATAAATGAAATGGCTTGGTTGAGATTATGTAAGAAATTAGTGGCAAAGTTGACTCTAAAATCTATGTCTTCTCATTCCTGTGCTCTTCTTATTCTATTCAGATGCCTCCCTCATGAAAAGGTATTGATTTAGAAATTATTTGTTGGGTACTTCTACTCCCTAGGCCTTGAGCATGGTGCTAGAGGCTATAAAATTCACGGGCAGAATCCCCTGCCCTCAAGGAGTCCATGGTCTAATAGGAGAAGCAAGCACATAAACAGATAAGTAAAATACAATATAGTCAGTCAATGATAGAGAAAAGCACAGGATATCATGTGAGGCCAAAGAAGAGTTATCCAATCCAGCCTTGAGGGGAGAGAACAGGACATGATAAAGAGGAAAAGTAAGAAAAACTTGCTGGAGAATGTGTGTAGGGTTGAGCATTTAAGGATGAATCCCAGTGGCACAAAAAATAGAGTAATGGGTAAATGCTAGTGGTTGCTTGAAAACTCTAAAATATCAGTAGCTTAACCTGATAAAAATTAATTTCTCATTTATATAACTATCCAATGTGAATACTCTTGTTCAGTAGCAGCTTTCCTATATTCAGTGATTTGGGTGGTACTTTGAGTTTGTGGAGACCCTGGACAAATATTTTTTACAGGACTTCTGTCTATATACACAAGTTGATTAACAAAAATTTGCATAAAAATTATTATAAAAATCACTATAACCATTGAAATATAGTGGCTTACTGTAGAATATTTAGAATAATGTAGGTAAGAGAGATAATTATATATTTTTATTGTCTAATCACAAAGAAAGAAAATGCTAAACATAAATCTCCAGGCAGTGTTTATCTGTTATACAGTAGAAGGAAGAGGGTTGGGTTAAAACATGAAAGTTTAAACTTATATCTGTAGCATTTTGTTTTTTTAAAAAAATATGAAGCATATAACCAAATGTTAGGAATTTATAGAGTAGTGTGCCATTCTTTATGTTAGTCTCTGTACCTTTTTGATACCTTTGAAATATTTAAAAACTTAGCTAAGGAAATTCACCTTGTTTCTAAAGCATCAGTCTAAAGAAGAACATGGTAAATGGCCTCACATTGACCTCTTGGGTATATTGTCATTGTTGAACTTATCACACTGATCATTGTAGCTTGTTTGCCTATTTGCCTGCTACACTAGTCCAGAGAGTTCTTAGAGGGCCAATGTCATATCTTATTCGTTTCTATTGGCAGCCTAAAACAGAGTTAGTTGAGTATTAGTAAATGTTTGTTGAATGATAGAATCATTCAATCAATCTAATACCTAGGAGTGACTGCAATCTAATTCCTAGGAATGACTGCAAACCTCCCTTCCTCTGACTTCTACTTTGTCCTCTGAGTTCCTGAATACCCCTTCTCCAGATCTTTTCTCTTTCCCTATAAGCAACTATAGTTCTTTTAATTGGAAAATAACTTAAAGAAAGATATGAGGGTGCCTTTAAATATTTCTCTAAGAAAGTGAGCCTCGTGATTGAAAGCCATTAACTGGTTTTAATATAACTTAAAAAAATATATAAAGGTTATCTGAAGCAGATCAATTGGGTCTGTTGCTATTAGCACTGGTGTTTTGAATACCTCCGGATTTGTGCCTTCTGACTTTCCAAGAATGAGAGTTGGATCACCTTGAGGTAGAAGTAAACAGTTGGCACTGCTGTGTACTCGACAAATGCCATTGATGGCCAAGTAATTTAATGTGTCAGGTGCATCCCACCCTAAACCCAAAGTACAGATCTGCCAGCATTATCCATGCTGCATATTTTTTAAGGGATCCTGGTAAGCTAGCTCTCTAGAGGACGACAAGAGCAAGGAGCAGCTTGTGAAGAGAAGAGCCATTTAGGCAGATGCAATAGGCCTACTGCCCAAGGCTGGTCTTTTTTGCTTCCTGTTGCAGCAAATGATGGAAGGTCAGCTCCAACTTAAGAACCAGATTCAGGGCAGACATCTACCTGTGAGGGCTCAATCTGGCAAAGTAATAATAATCATTAATGATTAATAACTCTCAGCCACCTTGTATTTGCTGCACAGTTTCCTGGATGTGTTACACTTGTTATCTCCTAATAATCACAGTATTCTTTTCATTTCACTGATGAAAAATTAGATTCAGGGAGGTTAAAAGTTTTTCTGAAGGTCACATAGCCCAGAGGCAAAGTCAAAATTTAAATACAGAACTGCCTAGCCCCCTGTTTTTTCAATTACACCAAGTTAAACAAACTGGCACACAAAACTACCTAAACAAGATAGCCTATGATAAAGAGCTAATGCAAGGTAGGGAATGGAGGGGAAATTCCACTGGGCTCTAGGCCTGGCCTTCAGATTCACAGCCCATCTGTCTCAGCACAGCTCTGAGAATGAACTCAACAGATGTATGAGGGCAAGTTTTGGGTTCAAAACCCAGTTGAAGCATTACCCATACAGAGTGACCACTTAGCAAAATATTATAACAGTGGCTAAAAATGTATAAGTGGCCTTGATATCCCTCCTACCTCTGTCAAGGGCCACAGCAAGGAGAGCGCCATGGGAGGGGACATTTGCTCTGCTGAGGAGCTCTGGGAAGCTTGGAAGATGAGGAAGGATGGTGCACGAAGCTTGAAGTGTGAGTGGGGCTCTAAGACAGGCTGTGTGGCACAGGGAAACACAGACCTGATCCTCAATCCTCCCTTCCAGTCTTACTAGCCGCAGCTGGGTGCCCTTGTATTTGTCACTTAACTATTCTAAGCCTATTTTTCCTACTTTTAAAATGAGAGCAGATAACACTTATTGAATGTAACCTATACACTATCTGATGTAATCCACAAGATCCCTTCAGGTCACTAATCTCCAAGGCACCAGTGGTTGCCATGTCTGGGAGTAACGTGATTTGGGTGAAGGTGTGTGGGGCCAGGACAGGCAATCAGAGAAAAACAAGGCTGTTTGTGGTATGAGACACTGAAGGACAGCACAAGTTCATATCATACTCTTAGAAATTCATGCCTCTGTCACATCTCCCAGGTTTTTAGAGCAGTGCCTCCGAAACAAGAACCATATGTGATAGCCACACTAATAATAACCTCCTGCTTTCCTATAGCACTTTCTCAACATGGGATCTTGAGAACCTTTAAGGCAAGATAGAAGAAACAAAATGCAGCTCTGTGTTTTTTAGGTAGGCCACTCCCCCTCTCTGAGCTTCTGCACAGTGCCTGACACAATAAAAATGCAATAGTATTTGACAAATGTTTGTTTATGTAATAAAATCCAGAGATGCTATTGGAATCAAATTTGGTAATGTACAGAAAATACCTTGAAAATGATATTTCACTCATGAATTATGTGTCAAATTAACTTCCAGCTAGGATGGGAAGCAGTTATTTTCTGAGAGGATGTTCTGAGGATGAGGGAACCTTGGTAAAGAGAGCAGTTTAGCTGAGCTCCAGGGTTTGGGCCGGGGTTTAAGGGGTGGTAGTTAAAGGTTTGCAAGTGTTACTCATGAGTGGTGTATCCAAGGTTAAACTTTGGTCCTGGGTCTTCTTAGAAAAAGAATAGGACCAGTTCTAGTTGGTTCTGTGGTTATAACAGGTTTCCAAATATGCTGGGGTTCAGGGCTGGTCTTGTGTCCCAGAGGGCAGGAGAAGTGATAGTAGGGAAACGGAATTGAAGTGCAAATCAGAAAACTAGGCATAAGTCCAGATGTGGGATGTATAGGTAGAGAGGTAAACATGCTGCTTAGGCAACCAGACCCACTATTCACTTACTCATCATTTGTCTACTGATGGTCCTTGGTCTGCTTTTCCTGTCTGCCTTCAATCAATGGCTTTTGTGATGGATCAGCAGTTTGTTTGAAACTCAATTTTCAACTCGCCTCATTTTATCAGGCTACTCTACTTCTGGGCAAGGCTGGATTTAGGCAAATGCCAAGCACGTTGTTCCTGCTCTGAGCCAAGTCCCATCAGCACTCTGTCTCTCTGGAAGGTGTTTACAGCATGGGCTAAATTTACGATTCCTCCCTGGGAATCTTAAATAGTACCCTGTGGCCTTTTCATCTACCCATGCAGCACTATTAACATCTTTTCAGAACCTAGGATCAGGTGGATGGAAGTCAGCAAACCCGAAAGAAGAGAGGAAACTTACCTTCACTGAGCGCCTGTGGGGTCCCAGGCACCGAGCTAGGAACCTTCTATCAACCTGCCCAGCTACATTTGAATACTTCACGAGTCCTTCCACCTCACAGTAGAAGTTAGAAAACTCCCTGTCTCTTCCACAAGTGAGGTCAAGATATGATACTAGGTTCCACCAATCAGAAGCACCCCCACAAGAAAGCCATTCTGAGGTGAGCAACTCTGAGGCCTGCGCACCTTGCGTTCCTGGCCCAGGAATGTCCCTAGTGCTGGCAGCATGGCGATTGCAATTGAGTTAAATTGGTGACATAGAAGTGGCCTTTAGAGCTAACTGTGGCACTGGGCACTTAGTGACGAGGGTAGCAGCTGTAGTTCTCTCATCAGACTAGTTCTGCAAGTGTGGCTGTGGTCAGGAAGCAGAGCCTCACACCTCATTCTTTGAGCTCTGGAGATTCCTTTAATAAGTTCCCTTTATGCTGAATCAGCTAGTTCATCCACTCTCTCAGTTGGTCCCCACACATCCTAGTAGGGAGCCATTACTATAATCATTTTGACATGTAGAAAGTCTCCAAGTGTAAAACACTCACTAAAAATTCCACAGCCAGGGATCTGTCCAGTTCCAGAGTCCATCACCTTCCCTCTGCAGCATACTCCTCTGCCCTGGAGCTTCAGTGTTCCTTCTTCCTCTGCTCACAAACTGGAGGATGTGGCAGGGGAGGGGGGAGAAGAAGAGGGACCATGGGCAGAAAAAGAAAGTGCTCTTATCCCCTTTATATCTGCCTGTGTGTTTTCCAAGTACATGAACATATATTCCCTTTATTCATTCTCTTGCTCTTGAACTCTGACCCCAACCTCCTCCCCTGAGAAAATTTTAGTGACTCTATTATTTAAATAACTCCTTCCTGCCTTTGACACTTTCTAGCATATCACTCTGTTTTATTTCCTTCATATATGATATGATTATCTGATATTACCTTGCTCCTTTTCTTGGTCACTTGATTGTCCTCCACTTCCTACCAGAATGTAAACTCCATATAGGCAAAGCCTTTTTTGCCCAAGCATCTATCTTCAGTGCCTAGTACAGTGGTTGGCAATTAGTAGATGCTCAATAAATATTTGTTGGAAGAATGAATGCATGAACAAATGAGCAAAGAAATAGATGAACATAAGTGTTCTCACTCAAAGTAATTTTCTAGAGAGGTTGTGTACTTATTCCAGTGATATTGTTTGCTTGACATTCATTGAACAAATTTATCTTTAGTAATTACTTTTTGAATCATTTTTTAGGCTATACACTAGAAAAAAACTGGGCTTTGGAATTAGGCAAAATCTAGCTTTATATCTAGATTCCCCTATTTACTAGTTATGTGACGTTGGGCAAATTGTGTCACTTCTCTGAGCTTTTGTATTCCCATCTTTATAGATAATTCTTCCCTCATAATGGCATTGTAAGGATGAATGCGATCAAGTGTTTCTCCTCAACATTTCACATTAGCTTGTCCTACTTGTTCAACGTTATAGTAAAAAATACTAATCACTAAGAAAAACAAACAAAAAAAATACTGACCATTATTGAGATAAGTTGGTCTAGCATGTCTTTTCCATAAGTGACTTGAGTAATAAAATGCAGTAGCTTCCCTTCAATTCTCTTTAAATGCGGTTAGTATAGTTGCTTTTGCACGGAGCTCTAAGAATCTCACCAGAGAAGCCCTTCTTCCCAGATACTAAGAAGGAATGCAGCACACAGCAGTCCAACCCTGGTGCTTTTGCCGACCAGGCCAGTCCACACTGGCCATTTATCTGGAAAACTGAGCCAAATCTAGCCTCAGCTCTGAAACTGAGGTCTATGTGGCCCTGGACTAGTTAATTTCTCTCTCTGGACCAAAGATTTTTAAAATCTCTAATATGAGAGATGTGGACCAGATAGCATATAAAATTTCTGCAAATCTTACATAATATGACTTTTATTTAGATATTTATATCTGGATTTTGAAGTTCCAGAAAAAAGTGTGTGAACAATATTATGTTATTAGAGGCCCGGTGCACAAAATTCGTGCATGGGGGAGGTTTCCCTCAGCCCAGCCTGCACCCTCTCCAATCTGGAACCCCTCGAGGGATATCCGACTGCCCGTTTAGGCCCGATCCCGGTAAGATTGGGCCTAAACGGGCAGTCAGACATCCCTCTCACAATCCAGGACTGCTGGCTCCCAACTGCTTGCCTGCCTGCCTTCCTGATTGCCCCTAACTGCTTCTGCCTGCCAGCCTGATCACCCCCTAACCACTCCCCTGCCAGCCTGATTGGTGCCTAACTGCTCCCCTGCCAGCCTGATTGCCCCTAACTGCCCTACCCTGCGGGCCTGGTTTTCCCTAACTGCCCTCCCCTGCAGGCCTGATCACCCCTAACTGCCCTCCCCTGTAGGCCTGGTCCCCCCCAACTGCCCTTCCCTGCAGGCCTGGTTGCCCCCAACTTCCCTTCTCTGCCAGCCTGGTTACCCCTAACTGCCCTCCGCTGCAGGCTTGATCGCCCCCAACTGCCCTCCCCTGCTGGCCATCTTGTGGTGGCCATCTTGTGTCCACATGGGGGCAGCCATCTTGTGTGTTGGAGTGATGGTCAATTTGGATATTACTCTTTTATTAGATAGGATAGAGGCCTGGTGCATGGGTGGGGGCTGGCTGGTTTGCCCTGAAGGGTGCCCTGGGTCAGGGGGGGGGGTTTCCCTTGGGGTTTGGGGCAGCCTAGGCGAGGGGCCTGTGGTGTTTTGCAGGCTGGCCACGCCCCCCAGAGACACAAGCGGAGGCCCTGGTATCTGGGATTTATTTATCTTCTATAATTGAAACTTTGTAGCCTTGAGCAGAGGCCAGGGCCAGCCAGGGCAGGGCGGGAAGCTTGGCTTCCTCCATCACTAGGAACAACCCAAGCCTCCTGCTCTCTCCAGTTCCTTGGCTGCCACCATTTTTGTTGGGATTTATTTATCTTCTAAAATTGAAACTTTGTAGCCTTGAGCGGAGGCCAGGGTCGGTCAGGGCAGGGCAGGAAGCTTGGCTTCCTCCATCACCAGGGACAACCCAAACCTCCTGCTCTCTCTGTGGCTGCAGCAATCTTGGTGGGGTTAATTTGCATACTCGCTCCTGATTGGCTGGTGGGCGTGACTTGTGGGTGTAGCGGAGGTATGGTCAATTTGCATGTTTCTCTTTTATTAGTGTAGATGGCTATAAGTACCAAGATGTAATGAGAGGGACTTACAGTGGGATTATGGAGCTGAGGGGGCAGAGTGGGAAGGACCCCCAGCATGAGTAGTATAAAAGCAGACCAGAAAGGGAGCTGGTCCCTGGCGAATCCTCACTGATCTCATGCAGCTCAGTCTGGCTGCTCTTGAAGGCCTAAAATTTCTCTTGTGCATTTATTTCTAGAACAGAAAATACTGTCTTCAATCTGCAGTTGGTTGAAACTGCTGATGTGAAGCCCATGGATACAGAAAGCTGACTATATTTATTGAAAAAATCTGCATGTAAGTGGACCCACACAGTTCAATTCCATGTTATTCAAGGGTCAACTGCACTTATGTCCAGAGTCTCGTCAGGATTATGGGTGTGCCCAATAGCACACTCACAATAGATGTAATATGCTGGCTTAGAGTGCATTCATAGCAACAGCTTTACCTTCATATTCTGTCAATACATCAAATCTATTCAGAGGGTTAGTTCTTCCCGTGCCTGGAATGAAAATGTGTCTTTTACATAATAGGAAGTCCTTCAGTCACTGACTAACAAACATCCTCAGTTCAGTAGTTAAAACTGTTCAAACCCAGATAATGAACAAACCTCTGAACTTGATTCAATGTCCTCTTCCCTTTTACCACTACCCCCGCCCCTAGCCACAATTGAAGTGAGAGAGGGGAAGGGGTGAAGGGAACAGAAGAATATCCTCACTTGGCACTCTCCTAAGCTGGTGCCAGACTTTCTGTGCTTGGTAGATGTTTGCAGCATATTCCTTCTCAGTAGATGCTTTCATGGGTTCTTTGGAGGCTCCTATACTTGACTGTGACCATCAGTTGGAGAATGCATCCTATTCATCCCCACTGTTGCTACCCCCTTATTTCCTGCTTTTCTGGTGGTTCACTGTATATATGGATTTCACAGGAGTTGAAATGGCATCAAACTGGTTCTATCCACATCTGCTCAGAGTCCTTTGCTGGACCAGCACTAGGATCACAGGCCAATCTCAGTGCAGCTGCTTCACTTTTCCCGAAGTCTCTTGCTCACTAGATTTCTCAGCAAGAAGTAAAAAATCCAACCCACTAAGTCCCCCCTCCCTTTTTCCTATGCAGAAATCAGGGGAAGTTAATCCTGGTCCTTCTTCTGGGGTCCTGGAATAAGGGACTCCAGGCATTAAAAATCTCCCTCACAAAACCCTTACTTTAATATCCAATTCTTTTTTTTCCTTTGTTTTGGAAACTCTGTATAAACTTTGATATTTGGGTCGGGGGGAGGTATTCTCAACAAACATTCTTTATTTCCTGGTATCCCAGATGAAATTACCACTTTAGCATTCTAGAGCATAGAGTGAGGGCTCAATAAATGTTACCTCCATTATTCTAGGCTCCCTTTTTATCAGCCCAAATAAACAGTCCTTTAATTTCCATGTAGCCTTTAATGCATGTGTCTCTTATATTAATGACCAGGCTGCAGCGGTGCTCCCATTTCTTTAGCTCTCCTTCCTTGCTTACACATTCTAAGTGTCAATGAACTCTCATTGAACTAAAGGTCACATGATTGAAGGAGTGAATACTGTCAGTACAGTTCCCCAGAAAAGGTCATAATTGCTTCACCTTTGCTCTTTCCAATATATTAATTCTTTGAAATTGCTGAATCAAAAAATGCAAGAGAGTGAAAAATAGATGATGTAAATTTCAAAAATGGTGGCCTGGAGATGGATGAGACTAAATTAGAACAGCTGTTTATTTGGCCCATTAGCAGCAGGGAGGGTGTGACAGAGTTCAGGGAACAGTAGAAACACTGGGGTTCTCTGAAGAAATCTGAAAGCAGATGGCAAGTGGATGAATCAGTGGAAGGCAGCAAAGCCATCTACAGAGTAGTAGTGCTCAGCAGGATCGCCTATAGCAGGCAGGCTCTCACTCAAAGAGAGAAAGGCAGGCTCCAGAGAAGGCCAGGAAGCAGAGTAAAGGGAGGGTAGTGGGGCTCATGTACAAAGGGCTGACAAAGCACCAGGCAAACATGCAAAGAGCTGGGCACTGGGACCCAGCAGGGAGTTCTAGTCCCATCTTTGACATAGCTTTGCTCTGTGCCGAAGCAAGTCCTTTGGCCTCTCTAGTCTTCTTTTTCTACATTTGTAAGTCAAAAGAGATGATCCAAATGTTCTCTAAGGACCTGTGTTTGAACCTTTGTGAGAAACCATCTTGCTTTTGTGGTTTGATGCTAAGAAAGATATTTCTATTTTCAAGTTAGCATGATTCTAGTACCCTATTCACCTGGATTGAACAGCTCTCCCCCTTTTTTTAATTAAGAAAAGGACAAAAGAATAAAAGGAAGGGTGGCTTAAAGGTTGATCAGTCATTCATACTTCAGTGTTAAATTGCTCAATCAGATTATTTTCCTTTCAACTCTAACCTGAAATTGGTCATATGGAGAGCCTGGGCTGCCTGATTAGAGTGAGTGTCCCAGAAGGCAGTTTTTGAATGTGTTGCACTTTGAGGAGTGGGAAAGGCTTTGGTGAGCTAATGCAGGGAGAAGCTTGCACAGTATTCATTTATTCTTTCCTTATACAAACCCATTTTGAGCACTTAAAACTCCAAGGATTCATTTGATTTTAGAGTGTAAGAATGAGAGAGGATGGAACAACGGAAAAGCATTCACCTCACAAGCATTGCAGATTTTAATTAATGAAAGAGGAACAATAATCTGAAAGTGATATTAAAGACAAAGGTGAATGCTGCCCTCCCCTATTCTCTGCCCCATCCTCATCCCTCCATTCATTCATTCTACAAATATTTATTGAGACCTTTCCATAAGTAGGATCAATATCCTCAATATATTCTTGAGACCCTATGGAGCTAGAGATAGAACATTGAGTGAGAAGGAGTCTCTGCCCCTTGTGGAGACTTCATTCCAGCAGAGCAGGTGAACATAGAGCCACTAAGCACACAGTTAGTTACTTAGCAGTGTGGTGAAGAAGCCAGGGTGGAAGAAAACATGCAGGGGGAGTCCTGAACTAACCTGGAGCACCAGGAAGAGTTTTTCTGGGAAAGTGACTTTTGAAGGAAGCTCTGAAGGAGGAGGAAGAGTTAACAGGCTGGGGCATGGAGGAGAGAATTTGGCTGAGAGGATGGTAACAGAAGAGAGAAGCATGTTTCAGGGACAGGGAAAGGAGCACAGTGTGACAGAGGGATTGGAAAGACAGCCAGAGGGACACTGTGTTCCTGGAGAGAGGTGAGTCTCAGACTAGGAGGTAGAGAGTCATTCCACATTCTCAGTTGTGTACGTGGGACTCGGTATTGGCCTGGACCCTCCTTTGTTCTCACAGGGAGCTTTCTCCACAGAGAACCATTTTACTAACCTCCTCCAGGATGTCCTCACTGAATTCCCCTTCCCTGGGGTTAAGTCCACCCTCATCCGGGCTTCCCGCTTTTCTCTCCTTCCTATGTAACCATCAGTTTGTAAGTGTGTGTGGTCCACTCAACTGAGTCCTTATGGGCAGAGACTGGGTGTGATTTATCTCTGTGTCCCCAATGCCTGGCATAGAACCTGGAACCAAGCACTTATGGAAGGAGCCCAGCACAGTGTGGGCAACTTTTTGACTGCCAATACAGAGCTTCGAGATAAAAGGGCTCTCCCATTTTACCCATATGGATATTGAGGATGAAAGGGGTTAAGTAACTTGCTCAAGGTCACATAGTAGCTAGAAAATGGTGAAGCTAGAATTCAAATCTGAGTTGAAAATAACCTCTCATTTTGTTCTCACCATTCTTTGACCTATTAAACCTTCATTTATTGAGTCTATGTCTTGAACTTTGTTTTAAATACTGGGAATACAATGTTGAACTGGGACACAGCTTGTAGTGCAGCAGGATGATTTAGGAATATAGGGGCTAGGTGGGGCTGACATTTGTGGAATGTCGACTTACATGCCAGACACTGTTCTAAGTTATTTTCTAAAATTATCTCACTCAATCCTCAAAACAGTCCTTGAATAGTTTTATTGCTATCCCATTTAATAGATCAAGAATCAGAGGATTTGAAAGATTAAGTCATGTTCCCAGCATCTCTCAGCTAGGGAGCTATGAATCCAGAGCTCAAATCCAGACCAATCTGGCTCCAAAGCCACATTCTTCCCCTATGCCAGAGCCCCATCACAGCCAGTGCCACCTCTGGTTCTAAGGAGACCACCGAAGGAATGGGAGTCTATCTGCAATGAGCCCTTCAGCAGGCTTACTCCTCTACCAAGGCATCTCCTCAGTGTCTTGCTCGCTGATACAGAGACCTGCTTTTCCCTGGGCACAGGGCAGGAGAGATGCCATACTAGGATTTATTAACAGCACCTGTCAGGCTTCTCTATGTGAACGTCTATGATTGCTAAGTTTGAAAGCATGCTTTTTCGGTGTTATAGGACAGTGATTCATTCTGCTTGTCTCCAGAGGTCCCAAGCAGGGACGTTCAGGGATAAGAAAGGCATTAAGAGGGGGCTGAAGCCAGACCTACAGACATGGGTCCTTCTGGCCATTCCCCACCTCTCCTCCTAAGGGGCACTGAGACTGTAAGATGGTCACAGCTTGCTGTTTAGAAACAAACAGATCCTGCTTCAAATCCCCATTCTGTCATCTCCTAGATGTATGACTTTGCAGAATATAAAACAACCTTGCGTTTTGTTACAAGGGTGAAATGAGATAACATAAACAAATTCAGTGGCATGGGTTTTAGTATCCTGTTAATGCAGCTGAGGTCACATGGACAATTTGTGCTGCATTTCTATAGCCCAGTACCTCTACCTATTCTAGCAGGAAATCCAGTCTTTTGCATGTTTCTCTCCCTCCAGATCATTCCTGGAGTCCCCCGAGGAGTCTTCCAGGTGTTTGCACTGCTCCTATAACATCTTCCTTCAGGCTGTGACAACTAGAAATTTCTCCAGATATTGTCAAATGTTCCCTGGGAGTTAAAATTATCCCTGATTGAAAACCGCTGCTCAAGGTGATTATTATTAACTAGAGGCCCAGTGCATGAAAATTGTGCACTCAGGGGTTGGGGCGGGGGGCGTCCCTCAACCCAGCCTGTGCCCTCTTGCAGTCCGGGAGCCCCCAGGAGATGTCCAACTGACGGCTTAGTCCTGCTCCCCGCCTGGCTTCTGACTGAGCAGTGTTCCCCTGTGGGAGTGCACTGACCACCAAGGGACAGCTCTTGCATTGAGCATCTGCCCCCCAGTGGTTAGTGTGCATCATAGCGACTGGTCCTTGCGCTGTTCAGTCGATTTGCATATTAGCCTTTTATTATATAGGATGTTACTGTTGTTGAATTAAAATCCAAAGCCCAGTGCCCCTTTGGAAAATGAGAGCTGACTCTAAGGGCAGATTGGGGCCCCATCGTGTCCAGGTGAAGAAGGAAGGACAAGCCTTAAGGGTGCAGAAGCTGATTTGCCTGCTCATGGCTCCATCACGGAGGCATTCTGTGGGTCGGGAGTAAGAAGATGATTGAAGGGCAGACAGTTGGTTCAGCTCCCTGTAAACTCCGAAGATCAAATCAACAATCGGCCTAATCTGTGTGGAGCCCCTGCCTTCCCTCCCCTCCTGGAGGCCCCACTCTTGAGCTTTTAATTTGTTTTCACAGCAGTTTGAACAAATTGAATTTGTTAATTAAAGTGGTAAAATGAAATGCTGAGCATTATTGACTAGATGCTAATGCCATTAACGGGACGAAGGAGAGGGACCAGGCTGTCAATCGCTGCACAAATCAGATCAGCAGAGGCCACAGCACAGGCTGCGCCCAAAGGCCGGAAGGACAGACCTATTTGGGTGTTATATGATTTCATCTTTATCAGTCAGGATCTGTAATTGAAAGACATTCTTTTAGCAAATAGTTAACTCCTCTGTGCCAGGACTTATTCTGTGTGCTGAGGCTATTGATGAAGCACACCAGCCCCACCCTCAGGAATCTCTGATCATCAGGGTCTGGTGAGGGAAAGACATACAGAGATGTTATTCTGACATAACTGAGGGGCTAAGAGTCTGGGTCTGGAGGCAAAGTTCTGGAGTTCAAATCCAGATGAGGCCTCTGACAGCTAGGGTGACTGTGCCTTCAATTTCTTTTTCTGTAAAATGGGATGATGATAACAGTACCATTTCATAGGGCTTCCATGAGGTTTAAGTGCAATATGTTCAGGTAAAATACTTAGCACAGCCCATGGCACAGGGTGAGTATTCAATAACAGCCATTATATACAGGGTGAGTATTCAATAATAGCCATTATATACTTACTAACACATATTATTAGAAAGTTAAACACAGATTTGGGGGACACTGGAGGAGATAAGGAAACTTTGTGACCTTGGAGTTTGGTGAAAGGGCCAAGGGTCTTCGGCGGCAGGGTTATGCACATGTATGAACACCCCATTTAGTCTGGAACAGTGGCAGTCTGTGGATAGCCAGAGGCTGGGTTTGAATAGCACCCTCATCTCATTCTCACTTCAGGTTTTCCCACCTGCCTGGGCCCTGTCTGGACTGTTCCCTCACCCCTATTTCTCTCTGACTCCTTTTCATTCTCAGCTTTCATGTCTCCTCCTTGGAGAGCCATCCCCAACCAACCATTCTACATCAGGTCATCCTGTCCTCCAATAGAACCTGTTTCTATTTTCCCTTTGCAGCACTTATTACAATTTATAATTGCTTATTTTATCTGCTTGTTTACATAATTAATTGCTGTCTTTATTGCTAGGCTGTAACTCCATGTCTGCAGAGACCATGTTTGTTTTTTCATCACTGCAAAATCAGTTCCCAGCACAACACAGGGTCAGGCACATACGGACATTAATATTTGCTGAATGGATGATTGAGTGAGTAGCAAAATAGGCTGTAAGGCAAAAGTGCTTTGGTTTGCATAAGACCCAATCATTTTGGTCAATAACGTACAGATATTGATGAGTCATTTATGAATAGGAAGGGGAACCAATACTTGTTGATCTCCTACTATGAGCCATGCACTTTAAGGACATATTCCTCATTCTCCCAATAACCTTAGGAGGTAGATATTATAGTTTCAGTTTCAGAGATGAGGAAATTGAGACTCAGAGAAATTAGATTACTTGCCCAAAGGCATCTTGCTGATAAGTGGCAGGACTGCAGTGGAAACCCTGGTGTGTTTGGCTCCTACACCAGTGCTCTGGAAAGCCTGAGGGTGGAGAAATGTCCCCATGAGATTGATCACCTGAAGCAGTGGGAACTGTGAAAGAAGGTCACAGCAGGAATCTGGAGACTGGGGACCTGGGGACTAGCCTCAGTCATGTGGCTAAGCTTTCTGTAACAATGCCCACTCTTTGAGTCTGAAGAGCCCAATATGACTGTTGAAATGTAAACTTCATAATTAGTAATAAGGTAAAGCTTGATTTTGTTTGTTTATTTAATTTTCATTAAAGTCATTAAAAGTGATGTATTGATTACAAACCGAGAGAGAGAGAGAGAGAGAGAGAGAGAGAGAGAGAGAGAGAGAGAGAGAGAAGAGAAATGCCACTTCAAATGTCAAATGTTTGCAGGCAACGTAACAGATGCTGGGCTCTGGGTAGCTGTTAGTGAATGTCATGGAGAGAGAGCATATACTTGCAAGCCCATCAGAATCTGGGGTCTGTAAAAACCTTATTTTTAAAAGCATACTACACATAATAGCACTAGTAACAAAAGGCGGGGAAGAACTTATGAATCTGTCTGAATAAACTGAATCCTTAAAGGCTTGAATTTATAATAGTTACAAAGTCATGAGGTAGAGCTGGAGTTGATAGAAAGAGTTAACTATACAATAATAGCAGTTAAAATTAATCCTCACTTAGCCAAGTATTATCATCCGACTCCAAGGCTAAGCTCAGTTCTGTTCTTCAGTTGTGGCACCTTGAAAAAGATGCATTCTTCTCTGAGACTGATGTTCTCATCTGCACAATAGGTCTATGCCTTCTGCAGGCAGCTTAACAACACCTAGCCTGGGAGTTGGAGACTTAGATTCAGATCCTTCAGGCTCCAGGAAAATCCCATTCTTCCTATGGGCCTTCCTTTGCTTCATCTGTCAGGGAAGGAGGAAAGACTGTATGTCTGTGAAGGCCCCTTCCAGCTGTGATAGTTTGTGTTTTCAAGAATACGAAGTTCTACCTAGATGTAAAAGATGGTAGGTTTTGTGGTCATCATAAGGGAGATTCTCAAAGACCCTATGAGTCTGATGAATTCTGAACAATTTCCCAAGCTTTTTCACAAACTTGCCTAGGAACCTTGAGAAAGTCACTTAACCTGAGACTGAGTTTTCTCATCTGTAAAAAGGAGTAATTTGGTTCCCTGAGCATGATTTTCTGAGACTATATGTTGAATAAAGGAAGCAGTAAACAAACTGCCTTTTCACTATTATCTATATATATAAAAGCCTAAGCAACTGAACAACCGAACGACCGGTCCACCAGTCACTATGATGCGCACTGACCACCAGGGAGCAAATGCTCAACACAGGAGCTGCCCCCTGGTGGTCAGTGCGCTCCCACAGCAGGAGCACCGCTCAGTGATCTTACCAAATGGCATGGCGGCAGGCTCAGTGGGGCTGGGATGAGTGGAGAGGCATGGGCTCCTCCCTGGCCACTTGCCACTTCATTCACTGCTACATCTCTTGGGGGATGTTGGACTGCCAGTTTCAGCCTGGCCTGTGGGGATTGGTCCAAAACCAGCAGTCCAACATCCCTCAAGGGGTCCCGGAATGCGAGAGGGCGCAGGCCAGGCTGAGGGACCCCACCGGTGCACGAATCCATGCACCAGGCCTCCAGTTTGCAAATAAAAGACTAGGATGATTCATTCTCATCCATGTAGCCAAAAAAGTGTCATAGCCAGATTGGGAGTGGCTACCTCAACACCAGCAAGTGCTCAAGCCCTCCTTGAAGGCTCAAAACTGCTTCAGTGTTAGAACCATGCACTGGAGCACAGCCCTCTCCAACTGTGTGAGGCTGAGGGAGCTGCAAGGGCCCCTTGAGCCTGCCACTCAGACAGCACTCCTACACAATTTGGCCTTTAGCCGGCTTGTCATGGCTCTTTGAGCTCAAATAAGATTTCTGGGAAGCTCAGCAAGGCCCATGGATTGTCATCATAGTGGGTGACTTTCCAAAAGAGCATCCTGAGGAGAGAAAAGATGAGCCACTGCAGAAAGGCAATGCTCTCACTTTACCAAAAGAGGGAGTAGATTTCTTGTACTTTTTATAAGACCAGAGAACTTCACTCTAGTCCTGAGTGTTGGAGTTTGAGGAACTCAATGAATTATTTCTCTGCTCCCTATCCAAAAATCAGACCTCATGGGAGATAGACTCAGAAACCACATATAAAGCTACAGAGGGGAGCATAGCTGAAATGGGTGGTGATGCATACTGAGCCCTAGAAACCTGCTCTCCTCCCCAGTCCTAGCAGCAGTGAGGCAGAGCACAGAGAGGAAGAACTGAGTGCAGGCTAATTCCAGAGAGACAGAGAGAACAAGCTAAACCTCAGCTGCTCCATTCTCCAACCATCCCCCCTTGGATAAATTATTGCCACTCCTCTATGGAGACTCTAGTAAGGGAAGGGGTGGGGTGGGGTGGGGGAGGGAGGATGCTATTCTGGTGGAGGGCAATGACATAGTTAAATTTATGCTTTTGAAACAACACTCTAGAATACTAGTAAAATATAGATTTGGACCCAATGTATAATGGATATTGATACAATTTCATGGCTTTATAACTGGCTGTAATCAAAGTGGATTAATTCAATAATGTTGGCCCACTTGAACTCTCAGGACTTAGTATATTCAACATATTTGTGGAAGGGAGGAAGGAAGGAAGGAAGGAAGGAAGGAAGGAAGGAAGGAAGGAAGGAAGGAAGGAAGGGAGGGAGGACTGAAAATATGAAATGGAAGATTGGCTTCTGGAGGGAAGGTGCAATGATCAGTGATTTTAGATAAGCATACCAAAATCATGATCATAAAGGGGAATTGGAATAGATGACTAATGTAAGAGAAGGGAGAGTTGAGATCTCAAAAAACTTGGAACCAGAACAAAAATTAAAGTTTTAGGTGTCCTAGAGAGTGAATGAGGCTCAGACCTAAGGCAGTGGCCATGGGAATTGAGAGGAGAGGGGACATCTGAAGGATTCTTTGGAAACTGGATGTTGGGATGAGGGCTACGAAGGTGTCTCAGAGGACTCCAGGGTTTCTGGCTGAAGGAGCAAGTAGATGGTGATTCCCTTTACTGGAATAGGAAACACTAGAGGAATGGTATTTCTATTCCATTCACCTCTAAGGTGAGCATATAATTTATCCTTTGAATTGCACATTTGAGAATGAAAAGTGGTACCATAAGAATTGCATTGGGACGGCAGATATACATACTGGGACTGGGACATGCTGTCACCACATGCTCTGGTTCATTACTGTTGCTCATTACTAAGTCCCTGGCATCCCTCCTGATGAGTGACACCCCCCACCACATCATCATGGCCTGGTGTCCCCAACCCACCTCTTGTCTCTACTGAGAGCTAATCTCTCAGCCAGCCCCTAGACATACATTATTAAATCATTCAGCCTAGGGTCTCTGGGGATATGGAACCTATTCTCAATTCTTTACCGTTAGGTAAACATTAGGGGAAACAAAGAGAATTAAACCTTTCTGCAGCTCCCCAGGGGCACTTACCAAAATAGGCTACCTCCTCAAACCAGCATTTAACTAAATGGGTGAGCAACATCAAGGAGGGCACCTGGGGAGAAAGGCAAGGCTCCTGTTGAGAAAGCAGCAGGGGAACCAAGAAGATGCAAATCAGCCTTCAGCCTGGGACTAGAGAGGGCCGAGCTTAGCCAAGGAAAGTCCATTTCCCACCCTCCCCCTGCGCCCCACTAAAGCAAGTCCAACAGCTCCACTAAGCAAAATTAAGTGGAGATGATTGGGAAAAAATGAGAGTAGCAGTTACTACGTGTAGTACTTTATAGTTTCCAAAGCAGCTCCTCATATGGCATTTTATTCTGTTCTTTAACAGAAGCCTGAGAGGGAAACAGTGAAAGAATTACTAGCCCCATTTCATGGTGCTAGAAACTGAAGGACAGAGATGTGTAGTAACTTGCCTATGGTCACACAGTGCTGCCTCTCACTAGAAAATAGGGCTAGCTGTAGGAATGGGATTTTATGGACTTAAGAAGACATGGGTGATGCTTTGGGGAAGAGGGAGTAGAACACACTTACACTGTGTGTTCCCAAAAGCAGTCAGGTCTGATGGATAAAAGCTATAGTAAGAAGATTCCAGCTTAATAAAAGGAAGAGATCATCTGTCTAATAATGGTATGGGCTGTCTTGTAAGGTAGCAAGTTCTTTGTCCCTGGGTGAGGTAAGCAAAGTTGGGTGACAGTTATATTTTAGAAGGAATTCTCTGTGCTAAATAGGTTAAATTAAATGACTGCTAAGATTTTCTGTTTTCTAAGTATGTATTGAACATCTACCATGTGATAAATGTTATATAAGTGGGTATGTGTACTTATATTTTATTTTCAGAACATGGAAGGTATGTTTATGATTAACTGTATTTAGTAAAAAGGACAACATAGACTCAGAGATGGTAATACTTATAATTTCTTGATGCTAATTCAGCCTTTCCTTTAAAGTAAATCACATTTATCTGTTGTTTAAAATAATAAGAAAGAGAAGGTAAGTTTTTCTTTCTGACATGTCAGGTAACTAAATATTGTTTTTTAAAGTTCTCTTTTTCTCTGTGTCTGCATATTTATATATCTATAGACTGCAGTCAAACATTATTTTTGTTTTTTGTTTGTGTGTGTTTTTTTTGGTGCGGGTAGTTGGTGGGAGCTTAAAATTTACCTAAAGGCCTTTACTCCAAGAAAAACACTCATTAAAAAGGCTCACAGCAGAAAGGTAATCTTTCAGTGCCATTTCCTGCCACAGCGAAGAAATCCTCACAGTTCAACAAGGGTCACTCCGTGCCAAGCTTGGCCCAGATTTTTCAAAATACTCTTAAACCAATTTACCAGATGCTTCATTTTTTTTAACTTACACTTAGGCTAACTTCTGTACACAGTTTCCCTGGCAACTGTGTAATTGCAGGAAACAATGCCTTTCTCCTGGGTCTCGCTTCCTGCAAGTATGCAACAAGAACAGTTTTTATCCTCATAATATTGAAAGAAATCTGTGGTCCTTTGACAGCTGAAAAAAATGTTCAGAAATATCATCTCCATTCCTACAAATTCAAGGAGTGACAGGCACCTTTGCAGGACATTTCCTTTCCATTAATTTAATATGACGTTTACAAAGAAAATCAGACTTAGATAGAAGGAAGGCATTGTTTTTAAGTGTAAGAAAAGCTTCAGTAACACCTTTCACTTGTCCACCCTATGGCCTGTGAAATTACCAAGGTTTAATTGAACCTGTCATGCTTTTCTTTTGCGGAAGACATGGAGCATCCTGCACACCTACCTTCCACCGGTGTTCCAGGGAAACCAAGTAGCAATGGGGCAGGAAGGAGGCAGGAGGCTGGTCTTACGCTGGCAGGAGTCCTGCTGCCCACTGCCTTGGGGAGAGGGCGCAGTCCCTGAGCAGGGGCAGCAGAACTCCTGACACCTCTGTGGGGAGGCCCATAGGAAATGCAGGCTTCCTTCCCTCACTCCCATACTCTTTCCTGGGAGGGGTGACCTGTCCCCACATGCAGACAGAGGAGTACCAGGATGGGAGTCAGGAGGAGAGGAAGGTACACACATGCATTCATTTAGCCAGTCAGTCAACAAATGAACAAGTTAAACACATACATGATGTGATGTCAGATGCTGTGAAGGAAAATGCAGCAGGTAAGAGAGTAGGGGAGGATTATTTCAGATTTGTGGAGAGGAACATGTAAACAGAGACCTGCATGAGCTGAAGGAGTGAGAGGATATATGGGGGAAGAATGTTTCTGCATATTTACTACTTGGTTATAGCTATACAATCGCCCTGTGGATGAGGAATAATTATTCCCATTGTTATGGATGAAGGAATCTGTATGGCTCCCAGCCCTGCTATGTTGCCATGTTGCCATGTTGCTGCCTACTGACCTTGTAAATCTTTGAACATGACACTTAAGTACCTGTGTGTTGGAATTTCTGCTTAAGTTTTTGGGCAAACTGGTATCCAAAGTCATTTCTGGGTCCCTACATCTCTACAGGATCGTCTAATCCCCATGCAAAAATCTGGAGAAAGATTCAAGTAACATTCATTGTGATGACAATTTCCTCAGCCATAAAAAAAGTATATGGATAAAGGTATCTATGTCATAGGGTTGCTGTGAGGATTAAATTAGACTATGGATTTAAAATACCTGGCAAGTGTCAGTTTTATAGTGAACTGTCAACATTAATAGCTGTTGTTAGTGTCGATATCCTAGATCTGCATGAAACTGCTGTGCAACCTTGGAAAAGTCACCTAACCTCTGGCATAGAGCCTAGCCCCTAGTGGACATTTAATAAATAATTATTGAATAAGTGATTGATTGAATGAATGTGTTAACCTTAACAGCCTTTGGTTTCTGTTTTGTAGAGTGAAAAAGTTAGATTTAAAAGTGGTAATGACAAAATATTTACAACATGCCATTACAAGCCCTTCTACACGTTGATCCATTTCAGCCAGCATGCCTACCATGTAAGCATTTACCCACTTAACTCCTTACCCAACAGATGAGGAGTTTGAGGTTCAGAAATGGAAGAGAATCTGCCCACGAGTATAGAGCAAGTCTTAGTGCTATTATTCTTCATCCTACCATAACTGTAAACATGGATTATTTAGCTCACCCAAGATTTAATTTGCTAAAACGATGTTGGCTCTCCAGGTGCTATTGTGAAGCTCTGTTGTTGGCAAATCATAGTGGAGTTCACAAAACCTTAAAGATGGGGGACCTTAATAGCTTAATGGAAATAGACCTGACATTTATAATGAAATCTGTTCTGTCGATGCTAGTGCAGTATAGAGAGCAGAGAGAGGCAGGCTTGGACTGTCATTGGGTATGAAAGAGGTGGGAAATCTTCCTCAGATGGCAGAGTTTGCCAAGCAGTAGCCTGGTTTGTGAATTGAGAGGTAGCCTGAACTAAGCCCTTAATCCCTTACAAGTGTCTAGTCTTTTCAAGTTTACAAAGCTCCTTCCTGAATGTGATCGCATTCGGGCCCAAGTGTATCAAGCAAAGTAGAGGGGAACTCAACAGGTCAATCTAGCTGAAGGGCCACTCCAGAGAGACCAGCCAGCATCCAGGCTAGTGGCCTGGGGGCTCGGTAGTTTCCAATCTCCAGTTATAGCTCAATATATGTAAGCTGGGCAGGAGACAGTCCTGCCTCATGAATTGGTACACATTTGGTAGCAGTGCCAGGAGGCCTCTGTGCAGGCCCAGGAGACTAAGGCTACCCTGCTGGGTTCTTTCCTCGAGGTGATCTGTGATAATGAAAATAAAATAAAAGCCCAAGATAACTGAATGGTGCTGAGGATTACGTCTGACTGATATAGAAGGAAATGAGTCATGGGGTTAGATACCGAGAGGATCACTAGGAAATCAGAATTCAGGAGTGGGTCCAGGCAAGTGGCCCCAGGCCAACCTGTAAAGAGTGAGGGTGTTGGTGCCCCTTTTCAACATGGACAAGTCTATACAGCCTGTTGTGTGTTGATAATACAATGATGAGTAAACATATATGATCTCTGCCTTCATGGAGTTTACAATTGAGACAAGAATTAACCACATATCCTATATCATCCTATATCATAAAAGACTAATATGCAAATTGTCCCTTTGACCAGGAGTTCAACCAGGAGTTTGACCAGGGGGCGGGGGCCTGCCGGCCAACCGCCTGAGGCCCCTCCCCCTGGCCAGCCTGGCCCGATTGGCCCTGATCAGGGTGAGCCGGCCAGACCCCACCCGTGCACGAATTCCTACACGGGGCCTCTAGTATAGTTATAAGCCATAAAAAGTGCTACAAGTGAAAACTCTTAGAGAACATAACAGCATCTGATGTGATGTCCAAATTCAAGGTGACTGAGGAAGAGATTTTTGAGACGAGATATGAAGGGTAAGATATGAATGGGACAGGAGGGAGGTGGGTAGAGAACATTGCCCCAGAAGGAGAACAGCGGGAGCAAAGGCGGAAGAGAAGGAGTATGGCATGTTTTTGAACTGAAAGAATGCAAGTGTGGTTGGAGCAAAGAAGTGAAGGAAAGGAAAGATGATGCCTGAGAGGTTGGTGGGCCAGACAATGCAGGGACCAAGGGCCTCCTAGGCCATGGGAAACATTTTAATTTTTTTCCTCAGAGCATTGGGAAGCCACTGAGTGAGAGAGTCAGGATCAGATTTTCATTTTGAAAGGTATCTCTGTTGTGTCAGGAATGGTTTGGAGGTGTGCCAAGCTATGCGTTCAGAGACACGCCAGCCAATAGCAGGTAACAGACAGATCTAGGTCTGGAGAAGGTTTTCGGTGAATGTAAGGCAGGTATCAAAACTCATCGCAAAATCCTGGAGCTCGGAACAGGGCTCTTGCGAATAAAGCAACTGTTGTGACCCAGGTCCTAGTCTGAGAGTAAAGAACTGAAATGTCACTCAATGTAACCTGTCAGAATCTATCAGAAGTGAGAGGATTTCTGTAGGAAAACAATTCCAGGCAAGTTGCTCAGTGGTTTCTCTTTTATCTGTTGTCTCATTTAAATTCTCATAGCAACCATCTGAGGAAGAGCTATCTATTATTCTCCAAATTTTACAGGTAAGGAAACTGAAGATTGGAGAAGTTAGCTGACTTGGCAGTAGCATCCTGCTATTAAATGGAGCCACGATTTGTACTAAGTCCATTGGGTTCCAAGCCCCGTGCCTCCCCACTTCACCATCCTTTTTAAAACATGGCATCTAATTTGAGGAAAATAGTAAGCCTAATGGAAAAGACCTCAGAAACAGCTGATTCTGTAACATAACTAAATTGCCATGGAATTCTAAACAGAACAATTTAGTGCCAAAGGTCTAAATTGAGCCCCAGGTCCATCTGACCCAACCTCCTTCTTCCAGAAATACATATTAAAATTGGGGTGAGAGCCCAGAACAGTCAGATTGTGTCTCAAGTCACTTGTGCCAAGATTCCAGTTGAAATTTTTAATTGAGTTCAAACCCCTATAAACGGGGTTGCACTAATGCGAGTGCTGACTAAGCTTTCATTCTTGCTGCTGAAATGCTGTGGCTCTGATCCCAAGCTCTGGCGACAGAGTCACCTATTCCTTGTCACACCGTGTTGATTTTCCCCTCCAGCAGCGGGGGCTTCTCGCTGGCGGTAATGCTGAGAGAAGAGAGGAGTAGTATTCCTGCTTTACTTCCTAAAGCTCTCAGCCCAGGGGGATCAGACCTGGAATCGTGCATTTTTAAACTTTCTAAATAGACAGAACGTACATGCCTCCATGGCTGCCCGGCTGTGGCAGCTTTCTGGCCTTCGGCTGTGGAGCCTTATCATGAGCTGCATGAGAAATCCACCTTAGGCACTCATAGTGGTCAAAGGGCAGGCTCAGTGGTGTCTAGAGAGAGAGCCTGGGTTTCATGGGAAGACCATGGACTTTGTAGTTGGGTTTGAATCTCAGCATTGACTGAGATTCTGGAGTTCTGAGACTCTGGAGTTCGCTTAACTGGGTTTGATCCCCAGCTTCTATGACAGTTTTGAGGAAAGTGACCAGCACAGTCCTTGACACTTTTGCCAAGAGCTAATTAGTTTATTTCCTTTCTATTTGTTCAGCCAGAATACCCTCCTTCTCACTCATAAGCCCTTAACTCCCCCATTCAATGGGTCTGCCACCTATACTCTTCCTGGGGACCTTATCCTCACTCTGCATACCCACCTTTGTCTGGAAGGGAAACCTGTCCTCAGGCTTCCCTGCTCCTCGTGGCCTCTGCATGTAAGCCACAGACCTGCCTCCATGTGAGGGTGGATTTCCCACTGGTCTTTGTTGGGCAGGTGCATGATGATGCAGGAAAAGGCCAAGAGGTAATAAAGGAACAAGTGAGAGGATGAGGCGAAAGATCTGGAACCCCAAGAGTTCTCTCAGCCATTCCCTTAATTCCTGCCTTCATCTCTGCTATAGTAATACCACAACTACCTCTACTCCTACAACTGACACTACGAGAGCAATTGCTAATAACACTTGTACCACTGCCACTAGTACTACTGTTGCTCCTGCTTCTATGAGCATCACTGCTATTTCTACTGCTGCAATATATGGTTATCAGTGCTCCCCATGTTACTACCACCAATGCAGTGACGGCTAGCCGATGCTCACGAGTGCCCTCATCAGTAATAAGCTTGCTCTGTGCCCTGTGCACAGGCACAGTTCTATAAGGGCTTTCATGTAAAATCTCACCTCCTCCTATACCAACCCTATTATTTAGGTGCTATGATTGTCCCCATTTTATACACAAGGGAACTGGGGCACCAGAGAATTTAAGAAATTTGCTAGAACTAGCAGAGTCTAGATTTGAATTCAGGCAGTTTGAGCCTAAAATCCTTTCTATAACATTAATAATAAGCCTCCTGGCTGGCCTGCCCCCAACTTTAATTCCTGAGAGTGGGTTCCCCCAGCCCCTTCCACCTGCTTCTACAACATGCGGTCAGACCCTTTCTTCTTGCTAGCAGGTGGATTTTAAAATGCTACTTCTGCCAAAACACTTACAGTAATTAATGTCTACATATCCGGTTGCCTTACTGCCCCCTTCTCTGCCCCTTCCAGCCTGCTGCTCAACTCAAAATTGAGCTTTTGTAGATCAGAGATTGTGTCTGACTCACATCTGGGGCTCCAGTGCTTTATACAACCTTGACCTGCTGAATTAGTAGATTAACGAATGGATGAATGAACAAAAGAAGAAATGACTTCTAGGTAATCAGAGTTCACCAACAACTGATAGGGATGTCTGGGGAGCTTGTGAGCTCCTTCCCTCCACAGATGTTCCAACTCAGCACCCGGGTTCCTGGATATATGAAACGAGATGACCTTTCAAGTTTCCTCCAAGTTTAAGGGACAGTAATTTCATGAGAAGTACAATTTGCTGCTAAACCTCTCCCCTCTGCATAGCAGATGTGTTGTTTTTCAAATCAAAGGAAGTTAGGTGAATTGATATTGATGGGACATTGTCGTGTCTGAGGACTCTGAGCTTTCAGAATCCTCTAATCGAAAGCTCCATTTGATAGATAAGAGGACTGAGATGTGGACAAGTTAAAAGCTTGCCTGAAGTGGTGCCGCACGTTCCAGGCGAAGCAGGAATAAAAGCACCCCTGTCCTGAATGCCATTCCAGGGCTCGTTCCATTCAAGCCACTTATCAGCAGACTGTGGTCTTCTGAACCCAAGCTGACTTCTAGGGGACATATGTGCCAGCTTCCTGCCTCTAGGTAGCAGAGCAGCTCAGCTCCCTGAGACAGAGGGTTACCCAGTAAGGATTTGAAATCATCCCTGGTCATGGAAAGTGGTCAGCTACCTTATTTCATAGTCTTATCTCAGTCTCCCAAGGGCCTTGCTCCTCCTAAAGTTGCTGTTTCCTTCTGCTTGCAATATTTCAGTTCTAGATGCAATATTGTGACAGGACTAAAGCTTCCCTCTTTGAAAACCAACATTTTGGCAGCCTCTTGCTGTTCAGTTTCTTAAGGTGCCCAAGTCTGCCTTCCTCATTCATCTAACCACAGGAGATCATTATCCAGTGACAGAGTTCTGTTCCACTATCATTATCCTGTAATGAGAATGCCTCATGGGATGGGGGAGGAGCAGAGGTAGGTTCTGAGGGGTGGGCAGAAGCAGTAAAGATCCCTCAGACTTCAGAAAACACCTGTGCATTATAGGTGCCCAATGGATGTCTTATGGCATAATGGTGTGTGTATGTATCACATGCATGCACACACATAATATATAACATATAATGGCATATATATATATACATACTAATATACTAGTATATGTATATACTCATAAAGATAACAATTTCAAAGTACATTAAACATTTCGTTATGCAGCATCCATTCCTCCTCCTTCTACTAATAGCACACTGATCCTGCTTGGAGGAATCGCTCAAATATGTGGTTTAAGAGGGACACCCACATCTGAAGTCAGAACTGAGACACATGACTGCCTCATGCATTAATCAGTCAGTATATTCCATCCATCCCCTAAGGTTGCAGAGTCATACTGATGTTGGATAAGTATATTAATTGGAATTTGTTGGGTAACTATATATAGATAGATATGGCATATGCTGGTATATAAGGTAATTGTCTAGGAAACACTATTGGCCTTATGTCTCCCAAATTTATCCTTTTTATTGTTCTTGTAAAATCCCCACTTTAAAATATAAAACAAATGAAGACAGCCCTCCAAAGTAGTTTACTCTAATTCATCGGTTGCTGAGTGTGTTCCAAGTGCTGAGAACTGTGAAAAGCACTAGCAGTGAGAGATGAACAGGACACGGTCTCTTGGCTAAGTCTTTTGCCCATAGGAGACCTTGTCAGAAAATCGGGAGCTATGTGCACTATGGGGAAAGTTGCAGGCCCAGCTCAAACATTTGCAGGGCTCATGTGAGAGAACAAATTGAAGCCGACAAAGCACAAGTCTAAATATTTACAAGTTATAAATCTAGCTAACAAATTGTTAAAATATATACCTATTCTCCTTGACAAACACACTTTCCATAATGACAAAATAGAAAGATGCTTTTAAAGCTATAGTTTTTATGTGATGAAAAGTTGGCAAAATATCAGAGAAATATGACTGTAATTCCTATTGTACGTGTCTGGATGTTCTCTTGGCAGAAAAATGGGCAGACAGTGTTTGTGTTAGTAACACTAAGAGTAGAATTGGAAGGTTGAAATCATTGATATTTCAGTGGCCCCATGTTCACTGATAATGAAGAAAATG
The DNA here is from genome assembly GCF_951640355.1 of Cnephaeus nilssonii. Classification (NCBI taxonomy): domain Eukaryota; kingdom Metazoa; phylum Chordata; class Mammalia; order Chiroptera; family Vespertilionidae; genus Cnephaeus; species Cnephaeus nilssonii. Next base: position 67,954,094 of record NC_137078.1, on the reverse strand, counting down.
GGTTATTTTTAACTTGTGCTTAAAAACGAATTTTCTCGGGAGAGTTGGGTTTTAGATGCCCACAGAAGTATGTACACAAACATACAATTGCAAAAAACTAGAGCTAAGCTATGTGACCAAATGCAGAATTCATTGAATGCCAGTTGTAAGGGACTATAATGAAGTTAAAAGGAAACTGGGCCCAGCCAGCATGGCTCAGTGGTTGAGCATCAACTTATGAACCAGGAGTTTACAGTTCGATTTCCAGTCAGGGCACATGCCTGGGTTGTGGGCTCAAGGCAGCCAATCAATGATTCTCTCTCATCATTGGTGTTTTTATCTCTTTCTCCTTCTCCCTTTCTCTCTGAGGTCAATAAAAATATATATTTTTTAAAGTAAATTGGACTTGAAAAAATATATTTAATTGTGGATGCTAAGCACACAACACAGGGATGTTAAAGTATTCAAACATTAAGAGCATCTCAGTGCTGATGCTGTCTGTGCTAAATCTAAATGGAAACATGAACTATGTGCCCAGACCTATATTATTATTCTAATTCAAATATTCTTCTAGATAAATCCTGGAGAGTTGAAATGCAAACAGTCAAGGTTATTTTTATAGTGCGTTGAACTTCCTTCCTCCAGATCCACAGCTAGAGAGCTATCACTGAGTCATCCCCAGACTCTCCCTGGGATGGGTGGGTCCTTCTGGGACAATCAGAGCAGCCGCTCTACCAGACCCAGACCCTTAGCAGGTCAGTGCTCACTTTCCAGGCAGGAGCCCAGCTAGCCAGCTCTGAGCACGTCCCTGTGGTTCAGGGGGAAATTTCCAGGTTTAGAATCAGATGACAGGTTTCAGTTGTGCCTAAACCATGTATGGGCTGGAAAACCTCAGAAAGCTTCCCTAATTTCTCAGAGCCTCAATATATTCATCTGTAAAATGGAAAAGTTGAAAAGTCACTCTTTCTGTGCCATGAGAATCCTATACATACCTCTAACAGAATAATTGTTTTATACTTTTGGGGTAGAAATTTTTTCTGTTTAATTTCGACTATATGTTTATTGTAGAAAATGTTATAAATACAGAAAAATATATCAGAGGAAAATAGCACCCTAATGCCATCCACAAAGATAACTATCATTAGTATGTTGAGGATCTTCCTGACTAATTTTTTGCATATATGTATATATAGTTGATAACATACTATATCTACAGTTTTATATCATTTAACATTTGTGAACAGTTTACCACAGTATTTGAAATTATTTAAACATATTTTAAATGGTTGAGTAATACTCTTTTGAAATGATGTACCCGGCTTTATTTTAAATCTCCCAGTGTTTATAGTTTAGATGGTTCTAAATTGCCATTATGTTTAATAACATGGCAATGAATGACTGATCACATTATTTTGTAGCTATGCAAGCATCACCCTTCTAAATTATGAGTAGCAATATAATCATGTTTATCTTTGTAAGTTCAGGTGGAGTATGATACCTGGAACAAACCAAGACCTCTAAAATTGTGTGTTGAGTAAATGAGTACATGAATGAGTGAGTGGACACCAGTGACTGTCCTTTCTTCCACATTTCTGCTTTCTCGGGGGTGTGGGGGATTCTCCAGCCGATAGCGATAAGGTAGTATGGGGTTCCCTTCCCAGGCAAATGGTTGGCATTTTCCTCTCACTTCCACCTTACAGTTGTGCCAAATAAACTTCTTTCCTGAAGCTCAAGGGTCAATGAGCCTTTTTATTGGAATGCAATCTCTAAAGCTATTATTGGCTTTACTCACATTTTGCCTTTGCCATGATCCACTTCACACATGCATGTCCAATGAGAAATGTCTTAATAAATAAGTTGTTAATGATCTAATTAAAAAGAATCATAGTGGAGCACTAGCAAGAACAGAGGCCAGAGGAGGCACCTTGGTCTCATCAGAGAAGAGTAGACACTCACAAAGGCACTGGAGAAGCCTCCCTTAAAGTAGATCTTTGCCCTCAAAGATCTTCCCTGAGCATAACAATCTTAAGAATAATGATAATACTAGTAATAGGTACCATTTGTTGAGATTTTTAGAATGTACTAATGCTCTAAATATACTATTTTATTTGATGCTTAAACAAATGATGAAGAAAATAAAGAATATTAGATCCACTTGACTTGTAAGAAAATTGACTTACAAGGTTAAATAACCTGAGTACAATTGGGATCATTGAACTTCGTAGCATTGAACGGTCACATGGCTGTGGAGCCAGACAAATCTGAATTTGACCCTTGGCTTCACCACAACTTACAAACTGTGACACTGGGAGAGTTCTTTAACCTCCTCGAGGCTCCCTCAGCTCATATGTAAAATAAAGGAAGTAATAATACCTGATTCAAAGGCTGTTTTGAGAATTAAAAGACATATCACAGTTACATATTCACCTGGTACATAGCAAGGGCTCAATAAATGTTATTCCATTATTACTACTTTTATTGTTATTATCGTTATACCGTTGGGATATTCTTTGGTGATTATGATGGTAAAGCCTAACTTGGGGCTGGGACACTCGGCATCTAAACTGTGTAAGACATAGAGCTCCTGCTCTCCGAGAGCTCCCAGTTTAACTCTGCACACAGCCACACGGCCACACAGCCAGTAAATAACAGAGCTGGGCTTTGAACCAAACCTGTGGAATTTTAGAACACTTTCTTGCTACCTACTGCATCCCTCCACTGCAGCATGTGTCTGATATTGCCATCAAGATTGTGTCTTCCCCATTAAACTGCTTCCTTCCAGGGGAAATTCTGTGTCCCTCCTTTATGTCCCCAGGCCCAACACAGGTCCCGCCACAGAGTCTTCCTGAGGGTTTGCTGTCTCCAACCAGAGGTCCTATGTTAGTTAGGCCATCTAGCTCTATCCCTCGCTTCTGCCTCAGTAAGGGCCACAGTTCCAATGTTTTTGTCTTTCTCTGTGTTTCATTCCCCACCCCCGCCCCATTATGATTCTGCAGTGAGTGATTCCCTCTGTCGTCTCCCCATAAATTGATGACTGGGGCCTGCTGATGCACTGAGCCACATGGCTAATACATCAGCTAAATGGATGCCGAAAACACCACCTGCTCCTTCAGGCAAATGGCACTTTGGAAAATGGAATGTGTAATCAATAGAATTAGCCTTAAGTAGAGCTCCATACCCACGTCCCAGGGCAGGGCCTTGGCAGGCAAACAGTGGGGAGATGGTTTTTATTGTCGTTGTTTTAATTTTTTAAATCCTTTCAAAGCACATGGCGTGGCACTTGCTTGGCCAGCTCTGTTGCCACTGTTGTAGCCAGCATAGTATCCTCAGTATGCTGCCTCTTCCCTGCATGTTCAGCCCGAGTATCCCCGTCACCTGGCTTTTCCGTCCTGTCTCTAGGAGGCTGGGAGCAATCTTTGGTTTCCAATGTGCTTAGTGAAGCACAGGCAGCTGATTGCACCCCAAACAGCAAGGAGTCTGAAGTCAGGCAGGTCTGGTCGTGGCCTTAGGCAAAGGCACTCAACTTTTTGGAGCATTGGTTTTCTCATCCATGAAGTGGCAGCAACTATTCCCACCTCACAGTGTTGTTTAGACAATCATGCCTGTGAGTCTCATATGGAAAGGTACTTTGTAAACTATGAAGCCACATAGGAAAATCACTATTATCATAATCATGCCAACATATGGATAGGAGCATGAACCCCCTCTATATTTCTCTTTGGAATGTACCTGTCTGGAGAAGTGGGCTTGCAGGTGTGGCAGAGAAAGCCTGAGGTCAGGTAGTCACTGGCCTGACTTAATCCTACCCTTCCTAGAATTGTGGCAAAAATTAGAAAATAGAATGCTGGAGCTAGGAGGGGATGAATAAGTCATTGGTGAGACTGCTCCCTGTCCTTGTTACAGGTAAGGAAACCGAGGTCCAAAAGGGAGAGAGATTTGGCCAATTTCACACTGTGAATTAGTAGCAGAGAGAAGAATGGAGGCAGGTGTCCTTGTTTGGATCCAGGAGTCTTTCCATGCAGCTTCCAGGCCAGGAAATCCTTAGGCAAGTACAGGGTGTGAGGACAACGGCTTGTACCTGCAGCGCCAGCCTGCATTCAACCAGGAGTCTGCCTCTTGCCCTCCTCACTGTGCTCCTAGCACCACCTGGCAGTAGCTCTTCCCCACACCCATCCTCCTTCCAGGAAGCAAATGTTTCTCCTGCTGGCCACAGGGTTACACATACCAGGCATCTCGGTATAGGGAGCCCCTTCTTCTCAGAGTTCTTACAATACTTGTCTTTGTCATTTTCCTGGACTTAATTTTATATAATCTGTTAATTTTATGCAATCCGGTGTGGTCACTTAAGTTGCTCGTCTATGTTAGCTAATTTAATGGTTCTCATCTGCAGGTGATTTTGTACCCTCAGGGCATTTGGTGATGTCTGGAGACTCTTTTAGTTGCAGTTATTGGTATCTGGGAGGGGCAATTACTGGCATCAAATGGGTAGAGGCCATGGATGCTGCTAAACATCCTGTAGTGTATAAGACAGCACCTCACGATGAAGAACTGTCTGGTCCAACATTTCAATAGAGCCAATGTTAAGACATCCTAACCTAGCCCATTTGTAAGCTTCTGCCTTTCTTTGGCCAGTGCATCAGTAGTCTGTGGGCACTCTGTCGACTTGAATGTCTTGCTATAATACTCTCAGTGGATTCAACATAGCATCTCAGTAAATATGGCTTCAGTGGGGAGTGGATCGATGAGCACATGACTCAGGCCAGGTGTGCAGGGGAAGGAGCACTGGACTATGAGCCCAGAGACCCACTAACAGGGGCAGTGTAAGAGTTGGATTAGATGAGTGACTTTCACACGGAGCCTCAACATCTCACCCACTGCATCTGTTTTATACTGTGGATTTTAAATGTAATTTCTTCTGTACAGAGGGTTTTCACAGTTTTAAGCCTTTATAAACTACTGAGATAGTTCAACCCTAAGATGCTTTTAGAACAAAATCCCCATGAGGACTGCTCAGAGAAGGACATACATAACGTAATAGGCTCAAAGAGTATAGTATAGAGTCTTCAGTCTTGGATTGAAAACTGACCTACCTGGCATCCTTCTAGTTTGGAAACTGCCCCACTCAATCTCCCTGTGCCGGTGCCACAGCAGTGAGCATCTCTACGGCCTCTGAGTGTTCATGCCAGGGGTCAGGGGGGGATTCCTGCCCCTGCTCCCCACGTCAGGCAGCTTCCTCTGGCCACTAAGGAGGGCCTATGTGAAGTGTCAGCAGGAAATGGCCACTTGGCAGACTTAAACCCAAGAGCCTCTATATGCTGGGAATACACCAGTGTAGGAGCAGGGACTACCTGAGACCTGACTCAGTGAGATGGTCTGACAGCACCTGAAGGAGCAGCAGACAGAGGGAATCCAGCCGAGGACACCGAGCAGAGGCAAGAAAGAAACCAAGGGAGAGACTGTTCAAGAAGAGAGCAAGAGTTTGATGTTAGTGATGAGTGACACTGGTTGTCTCTGAGTGAGTATATGTTCAATAAACATACACTTGTAATTATTATTAGAATTGTCATTACCATCATTATTCACAAGTTGCCTGGGTTTGCAGAGGCAGGAGCAGGACTGAGCCAGTAGTAGCTTAATATAACCGTCAGTGTCAGGTGAGCTATTTCTGCTCATGGAATGCTATTTGGCACAAAAACACATTTTACTTCAGTCACTCCCACGTTTGCATGGTTCACGTGGGAAATTGGCACCCAGAGAAGGGCAAGGGTGTGCCCCAAACCCCACAGCGAGTCACTTTGGGAATCAGAACACACTGAACATTGTCCTAAGACAGTGAGGAGAAACAAACACACATAAACAAACAAATGAAGGAAGGAAGAAAGAAACAAGCCCTTCCTAGCTCTAGCGCTAAGAAAGGAGCTGGACCTCACTAGGGACTGGGGAAATGAGACCCCCACCCCCACAGTCGGCCTGTGAGCATGACCAGCAATCCAATAAGGCAGTACCCCGGCTGCGCCATTAGCTCATTAGGTGGAGGCGAGAGTCTGCATTGATCTGTTTATCTCTCTTGCCCGGCTGCTGGAGAAAGACCAGCTGTTTCCCTGAGAGCTGCCTTTCCTCTTGACTCATCACAGAGCACCAGGGGAGTCTGCTCCTTGTCCCTTTCAAGCTCAAGGTCACTGGAGTGCAGAGCAGGAGCTGGTGCCTTCTGAGAGCTCAGACCTTGCATCTCCTCCCCCATCCTTTTAATTCTCCCCTAGTGACCCCTCGTGGATGTGAAGAATGTGTTAGGAAGCGCTTGAGTTTGCAAGCGGACAAATCTTGGTTTGAACCAGTTGCTGCTATTTGCATACTGGCTCTATGACCTTGAGGAATAATTTCTCCTCTCTGAGCCCCAGTTTTCTGATTGTAAAACAAAAGCTAATATTACATAGGTCATAAAATCATTATAAAGATCCACGGAGGTAAATCTATGAGATGACAGGCACAATGTCTAGTTCAGTGCTGGGCACCTAAGAAACATCAGCAGATACCTGCCCTGCCATCTCTGAGTCACAGTGTTCTTTCAGGCAAAAAGAATAGTATGTCTACCAACCAGGGTTCACTCGTGAGGGTTTTGTGAGATTTGTGGGAAAATATAGCTATTGCTGCCAAATAATGCTATTCATAAATAGCTCAGTCAGGATGGACAACATCAAGGACGTATGATTTTTCACCCTGGATGCATCTGGTTAGACTTTTTAGATATGCATACATATCTATTGTCTCATGGATGGCATTTTACTCTTGAAAACTAAATTGTCTAACAAGGTACAAGTTAATTTAATTCTTTAAAAATAGAGAGTAATTTATCAAAACACCAAGCATGTGACCTCTTGGTCAAGTAATAATGGGGCCTAGGACATACTAGGTAATAGAGGCAAAAGGCTTTTCCAAACTACTGCAATGACATACTTTTTATTTCATTACATGTTTTCAATTTAATATCCCACTTTTGATTTTCTAATATTTTCCTTCTTTTTATGCTACTGCCCAATTCTTAATTTAATACCACATTTAAACTATAAATATCCTCATTGTATAACTATATCAAAGTAGAAGAATTTAAATTGCTGCTAATTCCACAAGTTAATCTATCACTGTATTTCTCATGAACTTTTTCTTTGAGTTTTTGTACATTTTTAATAAAATGGGTGTCATACTGTATTTTTCTTTTTTCCATTCAACACTATATTATAACCATTTACCATGTTATTAAATATTATTTATAAGGATGATTTTAAGAATTACATAATATCACACAGTATGCATGTGAATATTATTTAAACATTTTTTCTTATTGAACATTTAGATAATTTTCAATTTTTTACTATTACAGTGTACATATGTTTCTGTCTCTGGTAATTTTTTTAGAATAGTATTCATTCCATCCTTGTGAAAGGCATTGACAATAGCTGATTGATTATCTTTAAAGACAAATGACCCCCTCCCAGTCTTGGTTTGCTTGTTATTTTCTTAGATAGAGTCTGGGATACCCCCTGGTGGAGATTAAAGAACATCACCCAAACCTGTCTCATAAGCCCTGATAGGGGAATTCAAAGACTCTGGGTGCACAACCTTTGGAATTTGGCATATGCAAAGGACTTGTCTCTCATTCCTCCTCTCTCTCTCTCTCTCTCTTTCTCACACACACACACACACAAAACAACAACAACAAGAACAATAAAACTACAGGGAATTCAAGTGTAATAACCAAATGAAAAAATCAAGAAAGCTCAGACCTAACATTGTTTCCAATTTGAAGCAAGGTCACTGGCCCTGCCTACCTGCCACCCTGATGACTGTGGCATAAGGGTGTTTCCTCTGTGGGTAGATGTGTCCTAGACTAGAACTCTGCCTGTCAGGACACCAGATGGAGCCCAATGGGAAAGTGTGTGCTCTACCTGCAGTGGAACCATTTTCTCTGCACTCTCCTCTTCAGGTCTCACGGAAAACCTCTCTCTCTGGTATTCTGCAGATAAGCTGCCCTCGATCAGTCATTCATCAAACATTCACTGAGCCCTTGCCCTGAGCCGGCTCTCAGACACAGAGCTGAGTCAGACACAGTCCCTGCTGGGAAGGAGCTTATGGGCCAGTGGGAGAGCCGCCAACTTACCAAACTGCCCTCCTTTTACTCACCCTTACTCTTTCCAGACTCCAGGCAACAGGCCCAGCAGCGTTGCCTGGCCAGGCAGTGTACTTCTCTATTGCCTTGCTTTGTTCTTGTTTCCTCTCTCAAGAAGGCCCTTCCTTTCTATCCCTCCTTATATAAATCTTGCCTCTATCAGCCCAATTTAAATGCTTCCTCCGCTGGGAAGCCCTTCCTGATTCTTCCCACACTGAAGTCCCATGTGATTCATTTAATTCTTTCGTGCAGCAGCTCTCCAGCTTTAGTGCGCGTCAGGGCACCTGGAGGACTGGATCCCCTCCAGTGTTTCCAGTTTAGTGGATCTGGGGTGTTGCCTAAGCATGTGCATTTCTAACAAGTCCCCAGGTGACCCCGATTCTGCTGCCCAGGGAGCATAGTGTGAGAACCACTTGCCTTAGTGCTTTTGAGCACTAAAAAGTGCCAAGCATCATGCTGGTAACATGACAGTGACCAAGACAGTCCTTGTCCTTAAGGATAGCGGAGGCGGAGGCGGGGGAAGATAAACAAAAAGGACAACACCTCGCTGTGCCAGAGGAGTGAAAGGAGTGCTCCAGACCCACACATACAGGTGCAACTGTCCCTGTGGAGTTGGGAGGGCTGATATCGTCCCAAAAGGGGTGGCATGTGGCTAAAACTTCACATGCATCAAGGCACATAAGTCCAAAAGGACACAGAGTTCTACAAAAGATTCATGGGTGTGGAGCTAGGGAGGATGGGCAGTCCTTGGAAACGTGAATGTTGATAGGAGATAAAGTTGGAGAAGTCAGCATAGAGGCATTGAATGCCATGCTAAGAAGATTTGATTTTATCCTTCAGATAATGAAGAAATAGTAAAGAAATAAAACAAAAAGAACACAGTATAGGTCTCCTTATAGAAGAAGCAGTCTGACTGCAGGGGAAGTTTAGGCTGCCAGTGGCACAACTGGAGGAGTGAGGCCAGCGTGGAGGCCGTGGCACTGTCTAGGCAGGAAATGATGAGCACTGGACTGAAGCATTGGGGTAGAGAGGACACGGCAGATTTGGGAGACCTAGACATCTCAGGGGAAATGCAAGGTCTTTGGAACCATAGCTCAGCCCTTCCTCCCGCCCACTCCTCCTCCAACCACCTCCCCGGCCTCGTTTGCTTGCCTACCTCCTATGACTAGGTCCTGCTGGACTCTGTTGTAGAGCACACACCTCCCCATGTCTCTGTCTCAAATTCCATTTCCTCTCAGGGACTATAATCCTGCCTCTTCCAAATCTGTGTTTCTTATCAGATCTGTGGTTTGGTCCCTGCTTTGTGACACCATCTTAACTGAGGAGCCTTAGGCCATTCAGTTGGACTACGTGCTCTCTCAGATTTCTCATCTATCAAGTAGGGAAAATAGTCCTTCTTGGCTGCCTTCATTACTGTTTTTGTGAGGATCAAATACCCTAATAAATGTGAACAAGCTTTGATGTGTTACTATTGTCATGAACCTGTAGCTTCCTTTGGAAGCCACTTGCAAGAACTAAGAATCCCCATTTTGATAAAATTGATCTTGCAGTTTGTGCAGAATCCTATAATTTAATCTAAGGAAATTCAAGTTATACAACCAGGAATGAGTTTGCAAAAGTAAGCCAAACAGCACCAGAAATCAAGGCATCATTTAAAGAGTTTGAAAATGATATTGCTATTTAATCACTCCATGAGTATTTATGAAGACCTATTCTGTGCCAGGCATTAATCTTAACACTTGGGATACATCGGTGATCAAAGTGCACACCCTCCTGAAGCTTATAGTTTACCAGTGGAAACAGACAATAAACATAAGTGCATTAAATAGAACATTAGAAGGTAGCAAATACTGTTTTAAAAAAAGGCAAAAGAAGACATAAGGGGATATTTATCTCTTTCCTATGATATACTTAGCTCATTGTTGAAATGGAATACACGAATAAATACTTCCTTTGATTTCGCTTATTTTTTCTTAATACATGATAATTAATGAATCCATATTCACTAAACAAAACTTAGAAAATTCAAGAAGATAGAATGACAATAATGATGGTGATGATGATGAAGAAGAAGAAAACTCCCCTATACCCATCATCCAGAGATAGTCATTATTATTATTTGGGTGTGTATCTTTTTCTGCGATGGATTATACAGAGTGGGGCAAATGTAGGTTTATAGTTATTTGTATGGAAAATAATACGATAATTAATAAATGATATAAGAATAAACTCTGTTTCTCGTATTCACAACTGTAAACTTACTTTTGCCCAAACCTGTATTATTTACAGCTATTATCCCTATATGTTTACTTCTTTCTATTTTTATTTGTTTAAATTTCTTTATTGATTAAGGTATCACATATTTGTCCTCATCCCCCCATTCCCACCCCAAACCCCTCCCCACGCATGTGTTTACTTCTTCATTCATTAAACTTCTTCATTGATCATCTCACATGCAAAAGGCTCCCTGAGAGACATATGGAAAAATAGAAAAATGCAAATTTGGGATACAGTCTTTGCTCTGCCTTTCCCAGCCATTTGGCCTTAAATAAGTTATTCAGCTTCTAGAGTCTTCATTTCTCTATCTGTAAACTGGAGACTGTGATGCCTTACCCAGTGCTGTCCTGAGAATTGAATGATTTCAGTGAGGTAGGGCTGGACCACACCTGACACACAATCAGGACTTAATAAGTATGGATTTCCTTCTCTTTTTTTTCATTCACTTAACACATTATGTATTTGGCCTCATGCTAGTGGGAAGACACAGCCTCACTCTCTTGGAGTTTAGCATCTGGTGAGTCAACTATCCTAGGAAGGAAGGAGTCAGAAAAAAATCCCCCCAAACTGAGAAGTAAATAGGAGATAGTCAGACATAGACTTAGGGACGGATAGTCCAGGCTGATACTGGAGAAAGTCAAAGCAGTTCAGATGGCTGGAACGTGGTTGGGGAGTGATAAGAGAAGTCAACCAGGGGATACCAATTACAGACAGCTCAGCTCCTGAGAACAGTATTTCCCTAAAGGAATCTGGGCAGAATCTGCATGGGGAATTGGGGCTTTAGGACCAAGCAGAATCTATAGAAATAGTTCATTAAAAACTTGGCCTCATGGCTAATTAGGATAGTTGTTTAATGTAGATCAGAGAATACATTTCCTAAACTAATAACCTTGACTCAGTCTAGTGAGTACGTGTTTTTTTTTTCTCATTTGGCAATTTACATGAAAGGTCTTATAAAGATTTAAAAGTTGTACCAACACCTGTTATACATTTAACAAATTCTCTTTAAGGAAGAAGAATAAGAATACCCTCCTTCTCTCATTCTCCACACACGTACTAAGTAGAGGCTTGTAGCCAGGCCCCCGTGCCAAGTTTAGGAACACAGATGAAAGCGTCCCCGCTGGTGAAAGCCTCAGGTGTAGTGGGGAAAACAGTCAAGTAAACAGACAGTGGCAGACAGTGTGAGGAATAGGATAGATGCCAACAAGGGATGCAGAGGAGAGCACAGGTAATGGGGTCCTTAAGGAACAGGAGGCTCACGATGTTAACTCAACCACAAGGTTTCTCTTGGCTCTGAAGAAATCCTATTATTCAATATTTAACAAATGTTTTCTTTCTTTTTTCTCAAAAGGTTATTGGCAAACCTCTGAGTAATACATTTGGATTATTAAGAGAGATCTGACAGCCTTGATGGTTATCAACAATGTCCTTTAGTCTCACAAAGCTGATAACCAGAGAAAATGACTCTTAGAATATTGTTTATCCCTGGCACTGAGACAAAAAAAAAAAAAAAAGAAAAATCACACAGTTTTTTTTTTTTTTTTATGTTTGCGATACTAATGTTCTTATTTTAAAAAATCATTTAAAATATACAGTAGTCCATATATAATGTATATGTATATATGTAGATATCACAGTTTCTTTATCCATTCATCTGTTGATGGACATTTGTTTCCATAAACAATGCTGAAATGAACATGGCAATGCAGATAGCTCTTCAGTATACTGATTTCATCTATTTTGGCTATATACTCCAAAGCAGGATTGCTGAAATGTAAGGTAGTTGTATGTATGTATGTATGTATGTATATATGTATGTATGTATTTATTTTTGAGGAGCCTTTATAATGTTTTCCATTGTGATGGTGCCAATTTACTTTCCCACCAACAGTGCAAAAGAGTTCCCTTTTCTCTACAGCCTCACAACACTTACCCTTTGTCATTTTAATAAAAGCCATTCTAATAGATATGAGATAGTACCTCATTGTGGTCTTAATTTGCATCTCCTTGATGATTAGTGATATTAAGCACTTTTTCATATACCTGATGGCCATTCTTCTTTTGAGCAATGTCTTTCAGGTCCTTTGCACATTTTTTAGTTAAGTTATTTGTTTCTTTGCTATTTAGTTATATGAACCCCTTATCTGATATATGGTTTACATTTTTCCCCCCATTCTATAGGTTGCCTTTTTACTCTGTTAGTTTTCTCTGTTGTATAGAAGCTTTTTAGTTTGATGTAATTCTATATCTCTATTTTGGTTTTGGTTGCCTCTGCTTTTTGTGTCATATCCAAAAAGTCATTGTTCAGACTAATGTCACAAAGCATTTTTCTTATGTTTTCTTCTAGCAGTTTTATATTTTCAGGTCTTACATTTAATTTGCTAGTCCCATTTTGAGTTGAGTTTTGTATATGATGTGAGATAAGGGTTCAAGTTCATTCTTCTACATGAGAATATCCAGTTTTCCTAATATTTTTTTAAGGGAGTATCCTTTTCTTATTAGCACCCTTGTTAAAGATTAATTTACTAGCTGTATTTACTTCTGAGTTTTCTAGTCTGTTTCATTGGTCTATAGGTTTTTTTTTTTTTTTTTTGCCAGTACTATACTGTACTGTTTTGATTACTGTAGCTTTATATTTTGTAATCAGGAAACATGATGCCTCCAAATTTAAATAGTCTAGAAATTTTAACATTAATTCACAAACACAGGATATCTTCCCTTTATCTGTGTCTTCTTTAATTTCCTTCATCAATGTTTTGTAATTTTCAGTGTACTGTCCTTTCACTTTTTGTTGTTGTTTATTCCTAAGTATTTTATTCTTTTTGTTGCTATTGTGAATGGAATTGTTGTTTTCTAAATTTATTAATTTTCTCTTTGAGTAATTAATTGTTTGTATATAGAAACAACTGATTTTTATATACTAATATTGTTTCTTGCAATTGTACTGAATTTGTTTATTAGTTCTAAATAGTTTTAGGGGGTTTTGATAGTGTTTATGTGCCTAAATTTTTTTTCTAGATTTTTGTTATATATACAAGGCCATAAACTAATGCATAACATGGCTACATTTGGGCAAGTACCTCTAACTTGTCTTCATCTTTTCTTACCTCAGTGTATTTTGTTTTAACACTCACTATGGTAATGCCTTCACTTAATACTTATAAAACATTGAAACTTCTAGGACTTTGCTGTGATGGTAAGATAATGTTAAATTGAAACATTCCAGAAACTGAGGGGTGAAAGTTTGCTCAAATTATTGGATCAATTGTCATTTTTAAAATCTTTTTTGTTGAGATTATTACAGATGTTTCTCTTTTTTTCCCCCCATTGCCCTTCTCCACCCTGTCCTTGCCCTGCCCCAGGCCTTCGCCACCCTATTGTCTGTGTCCATAGTTAATGCATATATGCATATGAAATCTTTGTTTAATTTCTTTCCACCCTCCCAGCTTGTTCCCTCTGAGAATCATCAGTCTGTTCAATTTCCATGTCTCTGTTTCTATTTTATTCACCAGTTTATTCTGTTCATTAGATTTCTTATTCGTTTGTTTTGATTTTTAGATTTGATTATTAATAGGTGTGTATCTGTTAACATTTTGTTGTTCATATTTTTTATCTTTTTTTCTTCTTCTTCCTCTTCTTAAAGAATACCCTTCAACATTTCATATAATACTGGTTTGGTAATGATGAACTCCTTTAGCTTTTTCTTATCTGTGAAGCTCTTTATCTGACCTTCAATTCTAAATGATAGCTTTGCTGGGTAAAGTAGTCTTGGTTGTAGGTCCTTGGTATTCATCACTTTTAATATTTCTTGCCACTTCCTTCTGGCTTGCATAGTTTCTGTTGAGAAATCAGCTGGAAGTCCTATGGGCATGCCCTTGTAACTGCTTTTCTATTGCTGCTTTTAAGATTCTCTCTGTCTTTAGCCTTTGGTATTTTAATTATGACATGTCTTGGTGTGGACCTCTTTGGTTCCTCTTTTATGGGACTCTCTGTGCTTCCTGGACCTGTAAGTCTATTTCTTTCACCCAGTAGGGGAAGTATTCTGTCACTATTTCTTCAAATAGGTTTTTAATATCTTGCTCTCTCTCTTCTTTTGGCACCCCCATAATTCTAATGTTGGTATGCTTGAAGTTGTCCCAGAGGCTCCTTACACTATCTTCATATTTTTGGATTCTTTTTTCTTTTCTGATTGGGTGTTTTTTTGCTTCCTCATATTTTAAATCATTGATTTAATTCTCAGAATCCTCTAGACTACTGTTGAATCCCTGTATATTATTCTTTATTTCAGTCAATATATGCTTAATTTCTGACTGGTCCTTTACCATTTTTTTTTTTGGCATTCTCACTAAGATCATTGAAAGTCTCACTAAATCCCTAGGAGGTTTCTAGAAGATTCCTGAGTAACCTTACAACTGTGGTTTTGAACTCTATATCCAATAGTTTGCTTTCTTTCATTTGTGACATCTTTCTTTGTCTCTGCATTTTGGCTGCTTCCCTGTGTTTGTTTCTATGTATTGGGTAAAGCTGCTATGTCTCCTTGAGTTGGTAGAGTGGCCTTGTGTAGTAGGTGTTCTATAGGGTCCAGTGGCTCAGCCTCCCCAGTCACCTGAGCTGGGAACTCTAAGTGCACCCCTTTGTGGGCTGTGAGCACAGTCTTGTTGTAGTTGAGACTTGATTGCTGTTGGTATCACTGGGAGGAATTGATCTCCAGGACAATTGTCTGTGAGGACCAGCTGTGACTACAGTGGGAGAGCTGCTATGCAATAGACACCCCTATTTCATTGGGGCTTTGGTGCTCACTGAGTCTGCCCCTTGAGTGTGTTGCTTATGGATGTGTAGAGTTGTAATCTGGTATGGTCTGACACTGACCACTGGGTACTCTGGCTCTTGGGTCTCCAGGGAGGTGTAAAGTTAGCCACTGCCTGGGGCCATCCAGCAGGAGCTACAGAGAGATCTGCAGATTCCTCCTCTTTCTATCAGGTTTGGAAGTGCCCAGATGAGGCCCAGCTATGAAGCAAGGCAGGCTGGTGCTGGGCCTTTTATTGATAGGTTTGGGGCTCCCTAACCCAGCTGCAGCTTGTTTGAGATATTTCAGCCTGAGCAAGGACAGGCCATTCATATGCAAAAGCTGCTGCACACAGCTGAGGTGGGGTTGTAAATTGGATGAGGTGGGGTCTTAGGGAATCACCAGGGCTGAACAAACAGAAATGGCTGCCAGTCAGCCCTGCGACCAGGGAGGACCCAGCATAGGAACAATGATCCCTGTGAGCACCTCAGTCTGGGAGAAAGCTGCCCCTGAGTTCCTGTCCCGATGTCAGACAATCCAGTTCTTCGTCATATGTGTCTGGTCCCCCAGAGCCTCACCCTGGAGCTGGAGCTCAGAGGAAGTGAGACCGTGTAAGTTTGTTCTTGGCCTCTTTAAAAGGAACACCTGGGTCTCCAGCAGCCTCGATGGTGCTGAGCCCCAATCCCTGATGGTTTTTACAGCCCAGCCCATAGTTACAAGGACTTCTCTTCCCAGCTCTGGGTCCCTGGGATAGGATCTGGTGCGGGGCTGGGACTCCTTGCTCCTCATGGGCGGCCTCCAAAGAGATGATTTCCCTCACGATTAAAAAAGCGGCACACTTAGGTGTGGGACCAGCCAGTTCCAAGCCTCCGCACCTCCTATCAGTCTCAGTGTGTTTACTTCTCTAGTTGTAAGACTTCCCTTCAGCCAGCTTTCCAGCAGTTCTGGATGATGGTTGTTCTGTATTTTAGTTTTAATTTTGATGTGGTTGTGGGAGGCGGCGAGTACAGGCATTTACCTACGCTGCTATCTTGGTTCCTCCTCCAAGTTGTCATTTTTTATACCAACTTTCTGCTGATGTGAGTATGTAAGATACTACACTCTTACCACTTTGATCTCCATAATTTCTACATGTGTATTTATGGTATAATTTCCAAGGTATGGTGATTTCTTTTTCTGAGTCAAGAGATAAGGCACATACAGACATAGATAAATATGCTGAGACAAGTAGTATAACAGAGAGTTTACAATTCATTTACTTGAGTTCAACAGACATTTACTAAGCACCTATTAGAAAAGCATCCAGACTAGTATTTGAATCTTGGCCCTAGCACATGGTTGCTGTGTATCATTGCCCTCTGTAAGCCTGTTTCCTTACTCCTTGATTTGGGATAATGTTAACTACCCCCATGACTATTAATAAGATTAAATTAAATAATGAAAACAGTGGTTCTCAACCCTGGCTGTGTCTTAGTTTTACTGGAAATGTTTGAAAACATACTCCTTCCCCTAGAGACTCTAGGGCCTAGAGTGTGATTTAATTGGTTTGGTGTGGGGTCAGAGCTCTAAGAGTTTTCAAAACTCCCCAGGTGTTTGTAATGTGCAGCCTGTGTTTATAACATCGGAGGTGGATGCAAGTTTCTGGCTCAGTGCCTGACATTTTCCGAGAAACCCTGACCTCTTATGTGCGAGATTGTTTGGCACTGAGGACACAGCTCAGACACACTCCTGTTCCCAAGATGCTCCCAGATTCTGTGGGAAGATAGACAAGGAAAGACATCAGTGCTCTACAGTATAATCAGTACAATGAGAGATTTGGGTAAAGAAGAGAAGCCATGTTGAAAAGGTATTGACTTCCTCAGAGAACCTAGGGCATTTGGTACCATATTACGACCACTGTTGGTTGTGTTTCCATCTGGACACATGACCCAAGTTCCTGTCTGGCTCTGCACTAACCTACTGGGTGGTTATAGGCAAATTTCTTTCTCTCACTACTGCTTGACTTTACTCACCTATTAAACATCATCAACAAAAAGGTGGTTCATAGTTCCTCCTCTACCCTACCTTACAAGGCTGCTAGGACATGAAAGCATGAAGAAAGGAACATTTTCAAAACATATAGTTCATTACATGCATGTTTCTCTGAGGGAGAACTACTGCTTTTGCATCAGCATTTAAACACGGTGAAATCTTTTCCATGTTAAAGTAAAACAAAACAATAACTTCCTCAACCCCATGGCCCCTCCAGGTTCTCTCTTCCTCCCTCTTCCACTCCTTTTTCTTCTCCCCCACCCTTCACAGACAAAAGTTTCTTAAAAGTATTTACTATACTTGCTATTACTTTCTCATTTCCCACTCATTTTTCCACCCTTCACAGTCTGGCTTCTGTTCCCCTCAACTCTCCTGAAGCTGCTCTGGGCAAGGTCATCAGATGCTGTTCTGGTTTTGCGTGTGATACCACTGACCATTCCCTTCTCCCGGGAACTCTGTTTCCCATGGCTTCTGTGGCAGAGCATTCTGCTGGGCACCTGACCATCTCCTTGGCCATACCACACCAGTCTCCTTTTCTAGCCATTCTAACTGTTGTCAGATGAAGGAATTTGTCAGGGTTCTGTTCTAGGCTGTCTTCTCTTTTAATCCTCCACAGCCTCCATCATGATTTCATTCCCTCTCTTGGCTTCAACCCCCATCTCTCTGCAGGAGACACCCCAATCTGTGCTTCAGTCCTTGGCTTTCTTTGGAGCTCCAAACCTTTCTATCCAATTTACCACTTAACATCTCCATGTGATAAAACACAGGCACATCAATTGTATTTTTTTTTATTTTTATTAAGGTATTACATATGTGTCCTTATGCCCCCATTGCCCCAGCCCCCCCCCCCCCCCATTCATTCCCTCACCCCCCTGGTGTCTGTGTCCATTGGTTAGGCTTATATGCATGCATACAAGTCCTTTGGTTTATCTCTGCCCCTTACCCCCACACTCCTCTATCTTCCCTGTGAGGTTTGACAGTCTGATCAATGCTTCTCTGTCTCTGGATCTGTTTTTGTTCATCAGTTTATGTTGTCCATTATATTACACAAATGAGTGAGATCATGTGATATTTATCTTTCTCTGACTGGCTTATTTCGATTAGCATAATGCTCTCCAGTTCCATCCATGCTGTTACAAATTCCTTCTTTTTTACCACAGCGTAGTATTCCATTGTGTAGATGTACCACAGTTTTTTAATCCACTCATCTACTGATGGGCACTTAGGCTGTTTCCAAATCTTAGCTATGGTAAATTGTGCTGCTATGAACATAGGGGTGCATATACTTTCTGATTGGTGTTTCTAGTTTCTTGGGATATATTCCTAGAAGTGGGTTCACTGGGTCAAACGGGAGTTCCATTTTTAGTTTTTTGAGGAAACTCCATACTGTTCTCTACAGTGGCTGCACCAGTCTGCATTCCCACCAGCAGTGCACAAGGGTTCCTTTTTCTCTTCATCCTCGTGTATTTTAAAATTGAATTCATTATCCTTCTCCAAATTAAAAAAACCAACTCTTCCTCTTGTTTGTGCCAGTTCAGAAAATCCATGGTCATTTACTCCAGTTGCCAGAACTAGAAACCCTCGAGTGTTTTGTGACTCCTCCTCTCCTTCCCACCCCCATGACAGCAGCAGGCCTCAGACTGAGTCCTGTTAATTTTGATCTTCCAAAAATTTTGATCTCCTGCCCTCCCCCTGACTGGAGTTCAGATGACCATCATGTCACTCTTGTGCTTAAAACCCTGTGGTGACTTTCCTTATTCTTAAAGACAAGACTTTATAACTTGGAGTACAAGTTTTACATGATCTGGTGTTTGTTTGTCTTTCCACTCATCTTTCTCCTCTCTTCTCTTTATAGTTTCTCCTATAGCTAAACAAAACTTTTTAGTTCCCTGAGTGTACATTGCTTTCTCTCATCTCTGGGTCTTTCCCTTGTCAGGGATGAGTTTCCTTGCCCCTTTACCCCTGTCCTGACTGACTAACACTCGCCCTCAGAGATAAGTCTATGCTACTTCCCTTAGGGCACTTTCTCTGACTCCTTTGGTCTGAGTTTGTTTCTCCTCCTCTTTGTTCTAATAGATCCCTGTGCCTACTCCTCTCAGAGGCTGGTCAGTAATTACCTATCTATTTATCTGTCTCTTCCTCCAAATTGATAGCAATGACTATAGACATTGTTTTTTGTTTCTTTGTTTTTTGCTTCTTTTCTATTATTTCCAGTGGCTAGCATAGTGCCTGGCATGTAACGGATGCTCAGTATATTCTTGTCAAATGAATGAATAAATGATGAATAATGAATGAATGGAAAAAATAAAATACAGTCTCTGCCCTCTAGCAACTAACAATTTAGTGGAGATGACAAATATGGGTACAATCCTATATAATAAAGATGTAATATGCAAATGGTCATTACACCATGAAGCATAAGGACCAGATCATGGATCAGCAGGAGGGTGGGGCAGCAAGCTACAAGCAGGTGGCAAAGAGCTATAGGAGGGGTCAGGGCAGCAAGCTATGAGGGGGCGCGGGGGGGGGGGCAGAGGGAGCTACAGGAGGGCGGGGCAGTGGGTGGAGAGCTACAGGAGGGGACAGGGCAGTAAGCTATGAGTGGGGCAGCTACAGGAGGGCAGTAGGTGGAGAGCTACTGGAGGGCGGCAGCGAGCTACTAGCGAGCTACTGGCGCACGGATTCGTGAGCAGGGCTACTAGTTATCTATAGCACAAGGTGAATGGATTAAGTAGTAACTCAGGCTGCAAAGTACTGAGAAGAGGAAAAGGAGAAATTACTTTCAGTTGGCAAGATGGGTGGAGATATTTCAAAGGAGACAGCATTGGAACCAGCCCTTATTAAAATATTAACTAATAATTTGAATGATCATAATTATTATATGTGAGTGCTTATAATGTGTTAGGCATTATGTTAAATACTTTAATATCTTAGTTTTTCCTTCCATTAACTTATAGGTTGGTCCTTTTTATTTCTAATTTATGGACAAGGAAACAGAAAGGTAAAATTTCTTAAGTTAAGTTCCTCATCTAGATAGTGGAGGAGCTAGAACCTCTCATGGGCAGGAATTGTGTCCCATTCTCTTTTCAGTCCTAGAGCCTAACACAGGGCCTGGCACTGTCATCAAATCAGATTAACATGTTTGGGAATCTACCCTACAGTGTGGCAATTACAGCTAATAATACTGTATCATATACTTGAATGTTGTTAAGAGAAATGATCTAAAGCAGTGGTCGGCAAATTCATTAGTCAACAGAGCCAAATATCAACAGTACAACGATTGAAATTTCTTTTGAGAGCCAAATTTTTTAAACTTAAACTTCTTCTAATGCCACTTCTTCAAAATAGACTCGCCCAGGCCGTGGTATTTTGTGGAAGAGCCACACTCAAGGGGCCAAAGAGCCACATGTGGCTCGCGAGCCGCAGTTTGCCAACCACGGGTCTAAAGTGTTCTCACCACAAAAAGAAAAGGTAACTATTTGACGGGCAGTAGCTAGTACTATGGTGGTCATCATTTTGCAATATATAAATGTATCATAACAACACACTGCGTGCCTTAAATTTACACAGTTATTTGTCAATGATAGCTCAATAAAGCTACAAAAACTAAACTAAAAATAGTTATCAAATGAAACAATAAATGGGAGAACATTAACTTTAAGAGTAAATTCAAAAGCAAGATGAATGAGTTGGATAGGGTCAGAAGCAGCCTATGTTCTTTTTGAACAGGTCTCATAAAATGGATACATAAAAAAATACTGAAAAACAGAAACATCCAAGGACCCTATTTACTATTAGTCAACGATGCTATAAGCACATCTGTGCTGACTCAGCCTTCTACTCCAGAGCAGCCCTGCTTCCTGGAAATGAAGGCAGCTCAAAGGCCAAGGAATGCTTTACTAATGTGGTATCCATTAGTCTTGGTAGTGAAGATCGGAAGGGATATAAATAACCCACAACAGAAAGAAACTGCCATGTGGACAAGTCCATTTGGCAAAAATACTTCAATGGCAAGCAGCCACTACGGGCCGTCTCCTCTCCTCTCCTGAAGGTCATTTCCATGGGAATGCCTCCACACTGAAGCCAATGGCCAGGCACCCCCGGGCAGTTCACTGAAGGGAAAAGAGCCTGTCAGAACTGTCATTCTTTCTCTTGCTTCTGTCACCCATTGATTTGCTTGTGAGATTCCTAAATTTGGTTGTGAGCTGACTGTTTTGGCTGTCTTTCTTAATGCAATAGTCAGATAGGGTTGATGAAATTCAAACCTTTGTCACAACACTCGGAGAGAGTATCAAAATCAAGGTTTATGGAAAAGCAAGAGGACTTAGAATGAACACTCTCCATGGAATGAGAAATGTATACTGGTAACCATAGAGGACACTGGAACATAAACATGAACGTATCCCAAGGCACTTAGTGGAGTTCTGGCATATGCCTTCAGTTCCGTCTCAATTAGAAATCAATTGGCCGCTTGTAGCTGGAGAATGACGTGCATTCCGGAGGTTCTGTTCTTCTCTCTTCCTGTGCTGCATAGGCCTTGCCCTCTTCCCGTCTTCCATGTGTTGACTGTTTTTACCCCTAGAAAGTTGGTATTGAAATATCAGTTCCTAGTAATAGGAGTCTTATTATTTGAGGTAAAATTTTAGTCCCTGCCTAATTGTTTACTCCACATTTACTTTATTTGCAGTCTTCAATAATAGTGTTCCTGAGCACATTTTGCATTTCTTCAGTATATTCTACAAAATTCCCACTGCTTATGCATCTTTTCGATGGACATGGTTTCTCGCTGTGTGTGTTCGGGAGGCCTGCGTCCCTCTGTGACTAACCTGAGCAGGCTGCAGCCAATGGCTGTGACTTCTGCTACCGCTGTGAGGTGGATGGGGAAGGAGAATTTGCCTTTGATTCTTTCAACAGGAAGAGCACATTCCTTATCGTGTCCTGAGATGAAAACAGACATAACCACCATAATCATCATGGCATTTCTTATGTCATGTTAACTACCGTGTAGTCAGGCACGTGCACTCAAAATAGCCCATATTCCCCACAGTCTAAATGCTCCAGTTCTTATTCAACCCTATTTACCTCACTTTAGGCATAGTCAAATAAACATAGCTCTTTTATTTAGTAGCCTACAATGTAAAGGCATTGGGAGGATTTGTAAGAGGCAGGCACAGCAAGCACTATGACTGCACGGAAAAGTCAAGCATCATTTATAAGCTAGCCAGACAAAGCAAAAGCAGGGTGATTTCAGAGTAGATGCAAAAATGGTCCTGCAAAAACAAGTCAGGGCAAGGTTCATTTATGTTTAGCTTGGCCTATATACGAACATAAGAAAGGGTATGATATATACTAATAAAGCTTTGGTATTTGCTAGACAGTCTGAAAACTAGCATGTATGGGAAGACTAGGGCTCCGAGGGAGGTCCGACTCTGGAGTAACAGACCCTGAGGTAGGTTCAATTTGCAACTACTCCCTTTTCTAGCTGTAGAATGGGAAAAGTATCTAACCCCTCTGAGCTTCAGTTTTCTTCACTGTACAATTCATAGGGTGATGTGAGAATAAAATGAGATAACAAATAGAGGCACTAGCTCACTATCTGGCACATTGTGAATGCTCAGTATACTAAAAATATTGTTATTCCCATAAACCTTTGGACAATTTAGAATATACAAGGTATGTGTGTACTTGAAAGTGCCATTGCAATAATATCCCTTATAGGGAATCTATTTTGTTGTCAGGGAGATTCAAAACTTGCCTATAACATTAGGGCCTTGTCATACGATAGCAGGAAGAAGAGAAAAAGGAAATGCTGTCTTGGTTGAGTCTTTTCTCCAGAGGCGACTTGCTTAATTACTTTGGATGCCTGAGCTTAAACTTTGCTAGCCCATGAGTTGGGGTGACTCTGTGAGGGTTAGTTGACCCATTGTGAAGTGATTGGAATTTGGCATAACCACAGGATGTCAGCTGGGGCCTGGAGGGATGAGTCACAATTTGGTGGAGCACTGTTCTCTCACAAGGTCAGAACCACGTAACTGCCTTCCCCAAAAGAACAGTCATAACAGGGGTAGCTCCTAGAGGGGCCTGTACGAACTTTGGAGGAAGGGGGAGAGGAAGTAGCATGAAAGTTTCACAGAATAATTTTAGAAGTCAACTTCTTTTCTTAGCCTTGCTTTCTGAAGATACTCACTGCACACACACACACACACACACACACACACACACACACACAGCTCTGTTGACACGCTATACTTCTGCTTTGGCAGTTCTCTTTATCCTCCTTGTCTTAACCTGGCAGGCTCATATGTGAAAGATTCAGCACTGGTTTCAACTCTTATAAGATCTCGTCTGAGATTCCTCAGGCTTGATTATGAGGCTCTTGCCTGGCTCCCCATAGCCCTGTATTTACCACATTGCAACTGTATCATGAACCCCTCTGGACTTTAACTTTGTCTAGATCTTTTCACCTGCATTGTAACTGGAACATAGTAGCTACCCAGTTAAAGTTATTTGAGCTGACCTGGATGGAGGTCACAGCTCTAGAAGGTTGCAGATGAGGTTCATTTAGGGTGAGGACCTCGTTGCTGGGGAATGAGGAACTGTGTGGATTCCTTCAGGCTGATGGGTGTAACCTTCAGCATGTCTTACCAGCAGGCCATTGCTCCTTGGCTTGCTCCAGAATGGAACGCAGTCCTATAAACCAGCGGTCGCCAACCGATGGTCCGTGAGGTCCGAAAGGTTGGCGACCACTGGTTTAAGGAAACCTTAACTGTACCCACTTCTCTGCTTTTGAGGGAAATACATGGTCTTTTGGAGCTTTTCTAACAGCCCCCCAAAAGTTAGCAGACAGAATATTCATTTATTGAGCACCATAGTCTTCCAGCTGTATTATTTTACTCAGACCTTATCACAACTTGTGTGATATTATGGGCCTCATCTTATAGATGAGAAACAAAGATTCTGAGATTTTTCCCAAAGCTGTACAGCAAAATACAACATCCCCTTCTATCTCTAACTCTAACTCTCTCTCTCTCTCTCTCTCTCTCTCTCTCTCTCTCTCTCTCTCTCTCTCTTAAATCTGATAAGGAAAGGTGCAGTTGCACGTGGGCAGTGAGGATGAGTATGGACAGTAAAACCTGAGTGCTTCAGAGCTTGCCTCGTGCTTCCACGTGCAAGACTGCACTGAATTTACACACAGATCACCCACACAGTCCAGCTAGGGAAGTGGGGTGCAGGCAGGTGAAGGAGCATCCAGAATCACACATTTAGGTCATCTGACCTCAGGACCATGCCCCGCACCGCCTGAAGGCGTTCACAGCTGTTGTGACTCAGCTCCCACGTTCAGACGGTGGAGTGTTCTGTGGCCACGAAGGAGACTTGTCTTCTTCACTCATCTGGGGCAGAATGTACTCATCTACTTATTTATAGCTCACATCATTCCTCTACGGATTTAAAATGATTTTACATTGTATTAAGCTGCCTAATCACATAAGCCAGTTAATCCAAATCATTTGATTTCTTTGTTTTCATGAGAAGAAATAACCAAATTGGATAAAAATTTACCTCCCCTTACCTTCCTCACAAATCTGCTCTAGCAAGGCCGCTCCCCCCCGCCAGCCAACCCCCTCCCCTGGGGCCATCTGTGGGCAGTGTCATCGCCAGCCTCCTCTGTTCCCCACCTCTGTCCCTTTATTAATGCCATTTCATTTGTTTCTCCAACCTGTAGGCCCATCTCAGCTACATGGCCTCCCTCCCTCACCCCCAACCCCTCTCCATCCCCTCCAGGAACAGTTCATTCCTTCCTTTGAAAGCATATTGCCCCCTTTCTTTTAACATAGCCACCTCTCATCTGCTTTTCTCCCTGGCAACCCAAACTTGATGAGGGAGGGACTCTGCCTTTTGTCTCTGCGTCCTTCACAGTGTCTAGCATGATGCCTGGCACACAGTCCAGAGCCGAAGGTGATTTATGTCTCCCCAAGCTGAAAGGCTTTGATTTTCTAGGTAAAATAATATGCTTCATTTGTTTCCACCCAAACTGAAAGATAAAGGTTATTACTTTAGTAGATATTAACATACCTATTATTTCCATGGTTCCCTCTTTTCCTTTAGGTTTTTAATCTAATATCACCTTCCCAGTGAGACCTTGCCTGGCTAGCCTATCCAAAATTTTAAGTTAATCTCTAAATACTTATTCTCTTCCTTTCCTGCTTGATTTTCTCCCATCACACTTATGACTACCTTAACATACGTATATTTTACTTGTTTTATTTACTGTCTGTCTCCCTCAATTAAAAGTACAACCCCATGAGAGCAGGGGTCTTACCAGTTTTATTAGCTATTGTCTCCCTGGTGCCTATAACAGTGTCTAACACAGAGCAAGTGGTCAGCGGTATTTCTTGAATGAATGAACAAGTACTACTAGGTGCCATCATAGAGTGAGGAATGGAGGACCATGTTTGATTTTGGGGTAATATTTAGAACAACTGATCTTGACAAGGGTTTTATGTCCATCATCTGTGGGGACAAAGATATTAGGTGGGCCTGAACTTTGCACACAGGTACTGGAGTTAGAACTTGGGCACATTACTTAATCATTCTATGCCTTAGTTTTCTCATCTGTAAAAATTGGATAATACTAATACTTCCGAGGGTAATTGAGAGGATAAAATCCATGTAAAATGCTAAGAACAAGTTCTTAGTAAGGGATAGCTGTTGTATTTCCCTCAATTCCAGAAACATCTATGTGACATACATTGATTCCATCTTACCTTATAATAGACAAACATGCAAATTGACCGCACCTTCGCTACGCCCAAGCCACGCCCACTAACCAAGCCACGCCCACCAGGAAACCATTGCAGGGACATTGGGGTGTGGTGGAGCCCAAGGCCAGGAAAGCCTGGGGCGGAGGCTTTCCGGACCTTGGGCACCAGCGGGGAGCCTGCACCGATCGCAGGAAACCACTGGGGGTCGGCTCCTGCGATAGGTAGCAGGGATGCTGGGTGCCGCCGAGCCCAAGGCCACCGCCC
Organism: Cnephaeus nilssonii; assembly: GCF_951640355.1. Classification (NCBI taxonomy): domain Eukaryota; kingdom Metazoa; phylum Chordata; class Mammalia; order Chiroptera; family Vespertilionidae; genus Cnephaeus; species Cnephaeus nilssonii. The sequence goes on along the minus strand of NC_137078.1, from coordinate 67,927,831 downwards.
GGGGCCAAGCCCCGACCCTGAAAAAGGCAGAAGGCGGTGGCCACAGCCAAGGCCTGGGTCCCTGGTGCCGGCAGAAAACTGGTGCAGGCAGCCAGGTGAATGAAGGTCTATTGCACGAATCTTCGTGCAAACGGGCTACTAGTATCATATAATTCTTTGTTGTATATTATATCTGTGTTTTTAGTTGCAGTCAAATTAGTATTTATTCTCAATTATTTTTACATTACTTTAATTGTCTATGTTTTGAAGACATTGCAGTAAATGTGTTACCAAACATTATTGCAGTATTTATGTCCCTAAATTTTTATCATAAGTGGTAAATGTAGAAATAGAAAGACTCCAAGCACAGATATGGACTTTTTGGATACAGTGTGTGCTTTGCTTCCCTCTTGCTGTAAGTGTGTTTGATAGAGTAGCTGGTAGGATGAAAGATGCTGAAGGTTGAGAACACTTGAAAAAGACAAGGCTTTGCAGCGAATGAATAACTCACAGTTTGTGATTCTATCAGATCCCTTGTTAGTTGTCTAGGCTCATGATTGTCTGTTGTCTTCTGCATCAGCCCTTTGGGTGGAATGAAGGGTCTAATTAAATTAAGCCATTGGGTTATAATTATAATTTTGAAATAGAAGATTCTGCAGGGAATGTGATCATATTTATTATTGAGAGTCATGTGCCTTATAACTGCAGGCTAGGTACAGTTACCCACCTCATGACAGTAGGTTGAGAAGCATGAGCCAATGGAACAATACATCAATTTTAGGCTTGGTAATAATTCTTAAAGCTTTTATATCTAGGTAATTTCACATTTCTTCTTGGGAAATCAGAACTCGTCCTAGGTGTTTGAGAATAATAATAATTATTACTAACATTCATTGAGCCCTTACCTCATGCCAAACACTATTCTAAGAGCTGTACATTTATTAACTTAATCCTCACAATTACCTTATGAAGTGGGTTCTATTATATACCCATTTTACAGATGAGCAAACAGAGATAGATTTTTATAATATCCCTCTTTTACATATGTCCAAAAAGAGGCACAAAAAGGTAGTTAATTGTCCCAAGTTTATACAACCAGGAATTGGTTGAACTAGTATTTGAGTATAGGTAAACAGACCCAAAATTATTCTTTTTTTAAATTTTACCTGTAGATAATTTTTATGAGTTTGTTTGAGCCAAACTGACAGCATGTGCTAGGGAACAAGATCTCAAATGTTCCCCCAAAATTATTCTTAATCTTTACACTAAACTGTCTTATGAAAGTAAAGACCATGCATCTCAGAAACTGCCTCACTTAAACTGACAAACATTTGACATGCTACTCACATCATGATGCACGAAGCTCTAAAGATGAACACTACACTTTGAACAATGACAGCAACCCATGGGCATGCGTGTTTCAGCATAACCATACTTGCCTTCTCCGTAGAGAACTTAATTAGCCCAGCAATAATTTAGACTATTTTATGAATGCTACTTATTTTCTTTCAAGTGTTTATTTCTTTCTCATCTATGGTTCACTCACCTTCCTGTCACTCAGCTTCCATTTAATCTCAGAAGCATGAAATTATAGAGGAAAAGGCACCTTAGACATTATTTTGCTGATGAAAATCAGAGTATGGGAACAACTTGTTCAGTGTCACATCTAGAGCTCCCGGAGGTCAGTGACTGTATCTCATCTGTCTTCATCTTCCCACTGTCCAGCGCATGTCTGAGACTCCATTAATGCTCAAGAAAGTGTGTGAGGAAGGAGGGAATGTGGCACTAGCTGAGGCTTGAAAGGCAAGGAGTGTCCAGGACATGCTTCTAGAGGTGAGACAACTGCTGAGCGACAGACCCTGCCCTGGTGACACTAAGGGAGCCACCACCTGATGTCCAAAGCATGTGAGAGTCTCCCGTTAGGCTGAGCCATTAATCTGTAAGATGAAGTAGAGAGCTTCCAATGGAGTGGCAGAGCCCAGGGACTGGGAGTTAGGCCAAGTCGGCAAGAAAACAGCTGGTCAGCACCAGCAACCGGCTCACAGGAAGCAAAGCCCAAGGCCCAAAACAGATACCTACTATGGATCTGGTACACACTAGGTGCAGAAAGGTACTAGGACTCCTAAAATGGCTTTAGAAGGAGCAAGCAGATCCTTTAAAGGGAAGATGAAAGGAGACCTCCATGGAGGTGCAAGAGAAAGGGCCTCAAAATGGGAACCAAACCAGAGCTGCAGGTAAATATCATCCAGGGAAACAGATGCTCTGACAGAAGGAAGCATGAAATGCTGACAGAGCATCTAGGAGTCACCAAACCACAAAGTGATTTCAAAGCAAAGTGGCCAACTTATATACAGGGGGAAAGGGAGGAAACATTCAAGAAGCTACAAGCAATTCAGTTTGTGTGGAGCCAAGTACGGCAGGGGGACAAGGTGGCTGCAGAAAATGAGAGGGCCAAGTCAGGGAAGGCCTGACACACGCCTGAGTAAGAATCTTGGCCTTTTCCTAAGGGCCGTGGAGAGTCATGGAAAGGAATTTAGCCATAAAATGAAATGGTAAGATATGCCTTTTAGGAAGATTACTCTGGTCTCTGATGTGAAGAATCCACTGGAGAAGGCAAGTCTGGATATGGGGAGGTTAGAGGAGCTGTTGCACCAATGTAGGCAAAAGACAATAAGGTCTGACCCCGGGAAGTGGGAATGGGGAGGAGCAGGAAATAAAGGTGAGAGAGAAATGAGCCCTTCCTTCAGTATTCCCTGAGTGATGATTATGTCTCACTAAATGCCACAGATCTTGAGGTCCAAACACCAGATGCTGTCCTTTAGCCCCCTCTCCCCCACATTCTATTCCTCTCCATCCAATCCATCACCAGTCCTCTGTATTCTAACTGAAAATCCTTTGGATCCTTTTACTTCTCACCATCTCCACTGTTTTCACTCTCTTCTGAATTCTCACATTGTCTTCCAGGATTCTATAATAGCCTTCTAACTGTTCTCCCTAAATCCTTTCATGCTTCTGCTCCACCACCACCATGCAGTCCCTATCCATTTTCCTCATTGCAATTAGTCTTCTTATTTGTTTGTTTTTCTTAAATAATTTTGAGGTATAATTGACATGCATGAACTGCACATAGTTGAGGTGCATAATTTGACACGTTTTGGCACTTGTATACACCCTTGAAACCATCACCACAATCAAGATAATGAATAACCTACCATCCCCAAAAGTTCCCTTTGTCCTTTATAATCCCTCACTTCTCCCCCATTTCAATCACCCCCAGATAGCCACTGATCTTTGTGTCACTATAGATTAGTTAGCATTTTCTAAAGTTTACATAAACAGAACTATACAGTATTCTCCTAGAATTTCATAAAAATAGAATCATACCATCTTTGCACTATTTGTCAGGCTTCTTTTATTCTGCATAACTATTTTGAGATTCAACCACATTGCTGTATCAATGGTTTATTTCTTTTTATTGCTGAGTGGTATTCCATTGAATAGACATACCACAATTTTTTTATCCATTCATCTGTTGGTACACATTTGAATTGATTTCAGATTTGGGCTTTTACAAATAAAGCTACTTTGAATTTTTATTTACAATTCTTTGTCTGGGCATATGCTTTAATTTCTCTTGGAGAATGATTTTTCAGACACTACCAAACTTGTTTCAAAAGTGGCTATATCTTTTTATATTCCCACCAGTAGTGTATGAAAGTTCCAGCTCCTATGTTCCTCCCAATAATTGCGCTGGGGAGACTTTTTAATTTTAGTCATTGTAATAGGTGTTCGGTGGTGTCTCACTATAGTTTTAATCTTCAGTTCCTGATTGACTATTGATATTGAGCATTTTTCATGTGCTTATTTGCCATCTGTGTGTATCCTTTGGTGAACTGTCTGCTCAGATCCTTTGCCCACTTTTTTGTTGGATTGCTTGTTTTCTTATTATTGAATTTTGAGAGTTTTTTAAATATATATTTGGGATTCAAGCCCTTTATCAGGTATATTATTTGCAAGTGTTTTCTCTCAGTCTTAATTCTCTTAACAGTTTTTTTTAATGAGCAGAAGATTTTAAATTCTCATCATGTTCTATTTATCACTTTACTCTTTTATGGACCATGCCTTCTTATTGTATATAAGAAATCTTTGACTAATCCAAAGTTATGATGATTTTATTATGTTTCTTTCTAGATTCTTAAAGTTTTAGGTTTGACATTTAGGTCTATGGGCCATTTTGAGTTAATTTTCATATGTGATGTGAGGTATGGATCAAAGTTCTTTTTTTTTTCCTTATGGATAACCAATTTTCTCAGCTCCATTTGTTGAAAAGATTGTTCTTTCTCCACGAATTGCCTTCATATCTTTGTTGAAAATTAGTTGTCTCTATATATATGGGTCTATTTCTGAACTCTATTCTGTTTCATGAATCTAATTATGCCAAAACCACACTGTCTTGATTGCCATAGATTTATAATAAGTCTTGAAATCAGGGAGTGTTATTACTTCAACTTTGTTCTTTTTCAAATTTATTTTGGCTGTTCTAGGTCCTTTGCATTTCCGTACGAATTTCAGAATTAGTATGTCATTTTATATAACAGAGCCTCCTGGGATTTAGTGAGTTTTTGCAGTACAAATCCAATCGTGCCCATCCTCCTGTCAAACTCTTCAGTGGCTTTCCTCATGCTTAGCCTGACTTGCTTTCCAAATTATATTCCCTGGCCCAGAAGGTTCTTTGGGGTCTAGACTTCTCCCTCCTCTCCAGTCTCAACTTTATTGGTTCCCATTTTTGCACTCCAGGCCCTCAGGTCTCTTACAGTCCCATGAATATGCCTTTGTTTCATCGTACATCAGAGCCTAGACAAGTGCTACGCTCTCTGACAGAGGCACTCCAACACCACTTCACTCACATTCCTTCTGCCTCCTTAACTCCAATGTCTCTTCAGAGGGGGCCAGAGGAGAAGTTGAGAAAAAAACAAAACAAAGTAAAACAAAACAAAAATCCTATTAAATTATTGTTTGGGAATTTCATCTTCCCAGTTATTCAAGCTACTATTTAGTATAACTGAAGCACTATTTGTTTCATTTTATTTTCCACTAGTTCGAAATGAGGCAAGAGAAGTTGGCTAGCTTTATTACTTAAGACCTTGTAATCATGTTAGAAAATAAAATTGTACTCTATAACTTTTAGAATTTGCCCATTCGTCCCTCCCCTACATTGGATTTTCCTGTTAAATATTTCATAGTTCCCAATATTTACCATCATGGCACTTGTTAAAGGGTAAAATCATCTATGTGAATATACTATGTGATTATTTTTAAATGTCTGTAGACTGTAAATGCTATGAGGGCAGACTCTGTGTCTGTTTGTCTATCTTTATACCCTGCCTAGCAAAAAACTTGGTACATAGAAGGTGCTCAATAAATATTAGTCAAATGAATGAATGGATGAAAATATTGAAATTTTGGAATGTTCACCCTTTGCTACATATCAAGGTGGATCTGGGACTTGGGACAGACTTGATTGACGGGCAAGGAGACCAGAAAATATGATGTTGAGCCAAGGGAGACCAGATCCGGGTTTCCTGACTCTGCTGGGGGATCACCAAGCCACCTGTGTGGAGCTCAGTGTCTTTGCAGGATACATTCATTTGCAACAGTTCATGCACAAGCATGTCTACTTAATTTCTCTTTGTGCACTTCAAATGGCACCCAGAGGAGATGCTGAGCAATAAACAACAACAACATACTATTAAATTATTGTTTGGGAATTTCATCTTCCTGTTTTAGTCAACCAACTGTTTAGCATAATGAAGCACTATTTGCTTCATTTCATTTTCCACTAGTTTGAAATGAGGCAAGAGAATTTGGCTAACCCTGTGACCTAAGGCTTTGTAATCATGTTAGAAAATTAAACTGTATTCTATACCTTTGGGGATTGGCAGAGTACTTACTACCAGAAAAGAATAATTCCACGCTGGCAGCCTAGGGTAGCCCCATGCCTGCTCCTTCTTTCCCACCCTCCATCCCCACCCTCAGGAGCCAAAAGTCCAAGAGTGAAATCTCAGCTCGGCATTCTAGCTGTGTGGCCATAATCAAATATCTTCACCTCTCTGGGCTTCTCATGTGTCATTGCTCAAATGAGAGTTAAAATTACCCTTCTCTACCCATCTTCCAGGGCTGTCACTAAAACTTCATAAGGTAATATTCCAGGTCACTTTACAGATGTGAATTCTAATGATCACAACAGCCTTCTGGGGTAGGTTTAGTTTTCGTGTTTTTTGAATCAGGAAACTGGAGCTCAGAGAAGAGAAGGCAAGTGCCTGAAATTATAGAGGATCCTAAATGCCTTGCTTAGTGCTTAGACTTTATCCAAAGGACAATGTGGAAAGAGTTAAAGAGAAAAAATGGCAAGGTCAGATTCAGGTTTTAACCGGATCTTGCCGACACCAGTGTGGAAAGTGGTTTGGAAGGGAGAGAACTTGGGGCCTAGAAAATGGAAAGGATAGGTATAATAATAATAGGATGCATTACCATTTCAAAGCACGTTTTATCTTCTTTCTATTATTTGCCTTTCACAAGAGCCATGTGTAGTAGGGAGGAAGACAGAATCATTGTTATTTAACATGGAATCTGCAGTCTAAAAACGGTACAAATACTTTGTTGCAATATCACACAGCTCCCAACAGCAAAGCCTTCCCAAACCTAGAGCTCTGGCATGTTCTTTCATAGTATTCCTCAGCCAATGCAGTGAGAAAGCTGATGGTGCTGCCGTGGACCATGTGACATTGCCAGGTCTTGTTCTCTCTGACCCTTGTCCCCCCACCTGTAAAACTCAAGGGTCGGGATCCACAGGCTCTCTCCTCTCCTTGCCTTCCATCTTTCTGATATGCCCAGATCTCTAGATCTCTCTTCGGGCCTCTACTTGCACCTTCTGGCCCAGCTGGGTGAGGGGAAGGAAGTGGGGAGAGATGAACTCCAGTTGGCCAATAATGGAAGCTGGAACAGGATGGCTTAGTTACAAAAGGTTAAAATCAACTTGCCTGATTGATTATGCATTTTAAGCAGTTCTTCTTCAGTGCAATCAGCTCCCTCCCATCGTCATTGCTCATTAGGGAAAGCTTTCCATTCCAGGGTGATTGAGGATGCTTCCAGCATTTGCATTTCGCATTCTACACACTAAGCACCTTGCTGTCAGAACTGAGGCTGTGTCTCCTCGCCTGGCCCCTGCTCCCCTTCCCAAGGGGTCCTGAGTGGCCTGCTGAGATGGTGAGAAGTGACCCTGGAGGAGAGGGCAAAGGTCATGGCATATTGACCACTGGCGGCTGACCCATGCCTGACAGTAAGCCAGCAGGCCTCTGACAGGAAGACAGAAGGGATTGCCTTTTGGCCTCTTCCTCCCCTCTTCTAATTGGCTTTTATGAATATTTAATGAAATCAAGATGAAATTCAATCAGAAGCTTTACCTGCTGCATCTTTGGGAGAAAGAAGAAAAAGAAATGGCAGGATATTATTAGATTCCTCTGGCCACAGGGCAGAGGCAGCGTGCCCTGAAATCCCTCTGATTCGCAGGTGCCCAGCAACGTTTACTGCCCACATGCTTCTGCTAAGTCCAGAGAAACGAGCCCTTTTCACTGGTGAGAAGAGGCAGTTTTCTGTGCGCCAGGCAGGCACACGGGCTTTGTGTGAAGGTAAAGGCTGTGCGGAAGCACAAGCTCAAGCTGAAGGTGCCTCCTGAGAAATACCCCTTTAGCCAAGGCTCTCTCTGCTGCTGGAAGTCTCTTTATTTTGCAAACAAAACATCCTTTTGTCCCTGTTATTAAATTAACTTCTTGTTCATTGCAGAAATATTATAAATATAGGAAATTGAAAGTAGAACTCATCCATACTCTCGCCACCTGGATAATGAGGGTTAATGTTTTATATTTATTTATCTACCCTAAACACTACATATATCCAAATAATCACACAGGAAGCAATGCCGTGTAACATACCTTTTTCTTAAAATTATCACTAGATATTAATTGATAGCACCACATGTAATGACATTGTATTTTATCGTAAGGATGCATCTTAACATTTTTAACTGATTCCCAGTCATTGGCATTTCTATCTGAGGCCCCTGAGGATGACTTGATAATTTTATGCAAATTAGCATAAAAGCCTGGGCTTTGGAATCAAAGAAATGTGAATTACTATCCAAGCTCTTTACGTTACTGGCTGTATATTCTTGGTAAACTAAATTAACCTCTCTAAGTCTCAGTTTTTTATCTTAAGAGAAATAAAAGGTTTTTTTGAGAATTAAGTGAGAATGTATGCAAGGCACCTAGTACAATGTCTGATGTAAAGTAAGTGCTTAGTTTATGGTAACTCTTTATATTGCCATTATTATTAACATTCTGATAAATATCCTTGTAGCTAAATCTTAACCATTTCATTAGGCTAATTTCCTAAGAGTAGAATTGCTGGGTCAAAAGATTTGCACATTTTGAATTTAATTTTAATTCAACTTAAATTTTTAAAGCTCCTGAAGTATTTCTTTGTCAGACCAGCTTTTGATCCTGACTAACATTTGGGGCTGTCGTGGCCAATGAATGATAAAATCTTGGACAAATCGTTTCCCCTCCATGGTCCTTGGTTACCTCATCACAAGATGAGGTGTAGGACTGGGTATGTTTTAGGTTGGCGGATCCTTTCCCTATGTCCAGCTCCTCCGCATGGTCCAGGCCACCCACTGAACAGGCAGATCTAAAGCCAGCTGAGCAGCGTCAGGTGTCAGTCAGGTACACATTCATTTACTGTAGCCTTCCTTTTTCATAAGGATGTCCTTGGGGTGTTAAGTAGAGCACAATAGGCAAATGAATCTATAAATGGCCAATGAATTCCAGAGCGTTTCTCCATTCTGCTATATAGGTATGTATTTTGGGTTGAGTTATATCCTCCCCAAACATATATTGAAGTCCAAACCCCTAATACCTGTGAACATGACCTTATTTGAATGAAAATGGGGCTGTTGCAGACATAATCAAGTTGAAATCAGATCATACTGGATTAAAGTGAGTCATAAATTCAATGATTGCTGTCCTTATAAGAAAGCCATGTGAATACACAGGGAGGCAGAAACACCCAGAGAAAAGGCCAGGTGACCAACAAAGCCTTGATTGGAGGAATGCTGCCACAAACCAGGGACTTCAAGGACTGCTGGCAACTACCAGCAGCCAGAATAGGCAAGGGAGGATTCTTCCCTGGGGTCTCTGAGGGCACATGGCCCTGTCTGGCCCTTGACTCCCCATTCCTAGCCTCCAGATCTGTGAGACTAAGTTACCCAGCTTGTGGCAAATTGTTATGTGGCAGCCAAAAAAAAAAAAAAAACACCTAATTTTTATTTCTTTTCTTCTCCTTATTAGACTATAAGCTATTAATTCCTAGGGTCATTTCTGGAGACAGCACAATATAATGAGGAAAGTTTAGGATTGGGAGGCTGACTGTCCTGGCTAAAAGCCTAATTCTGCCTCCATGGGCAGGGAATGCCTCACACCAAGCTGGGGGTGGGATGAAGTCCCTCTGCAGTGTCTGGGCTAGGAAATACCTCTTTCTATCAGTCACCGAATTGCCTGCCAGGCCAGTGAGCTGCTTTCCTCAGTCACCCCCATTAGACTCAGTCTAATCTTATGTAAAAGTGGCTCTCCTTTGGTAGAAAGAGAAGAAAGTCGGTAGAACTAGAACGGGAAGCTGGACAATGGCGAAAGGTCTCTAAGACAGCTACAAGCATGCTGAACTGAAATGATCAGACCGGGGACTCTTCCGTGCCAGGGACTGTGTTTGATTCATCATGGCAACTGCAGCTCAGTGCCTGGTACAAAACAGATTCTCAGGGAACGGTTTTAGAAGAGTATTCAGAGACTCTGTTCTTGTGCTTTTGATTCTGTTGTTTTAGTTTCTTGAGTTTAATTTCCTTCTGACATCCTGCTCATGTTTTCTTTAAGGTGTTTTATTTTTATTTTGTAAAGAAGTGGTAGGGGTAGACAATCGTTGGCACTACAATTTAGAACTGTTTCTTGATTTGAAGCTTCCACTAAAGGCATTCTGTAACTCTTCTAAGTACAGTGCTTTTGCATTTGAACTTTTTAAAAATATTATTTTTATTTTTAATTACAGTTGAAATATAATATTATTTAGTTTCAAGTGTACAACCCAGCGAATTGACATTTATATAACTTAGGAAGTGATCACCCAGATAAATCTAGTACCCATCTGACACCAGCCATAGTTATTACAATATTATTGCCTATGTTCCCTGTGCTGTACTTTACATCCCCATGACTATTCTGTAACTGCCAATTTGTACTTCTTAATCCCTTCACCTTTTTTTACCCATTCCCTCAATCCCCTTCCCATCTGGCAACTATCAAAATGTTCTCTGTATCTATGCATGTTTTTGTTCTGCTTGTCCATTTATTTTGTTCTTTAGATTCCACATATAAGTAAAATCATACAGCATCTGTCTTTTTCTGTCTGACTTATTTCACTCAGCACAATACCCTGTAAGTCTATCCATGTTGCAGATGACAAGATTTCATCCTTTTTTATGGCTTAGTAATATTTCATTGTATATAGACTCCACTTCTTCTTTATCCATTCATCTATTGGTGGACATTTAGTTTGCTTCCATATCTTGGCTATTATAAATAATGCTGTAATTAACATATTGATATTATGTCTTTTTTATTTAGTGTTTGGGTTTCTTTGGATAAATACCCAGAAGTGGAATTGCTGGGTCTTTCTTTGCCCCTTATTATAACCTTTGTTTTAAAGTCTATTTTGTCTGGTATAAGTATTTCAATATTTTGTGCCAATTTCTTCTGGCCTGCAAAATTTCTGCTGAGTAATCACCTAAGAGTCTTATGGAAGCTCCCTTATAGGTAACTAACTGCTTTTCTCTTACTGCTTTTAAGATTATCTCTTTGTCTTAACCTTTAGCATTTTAGTTATGATGTGTCTCGGTGTGGGCTTCTTTGGGTTCATTTTGTTTGGGACTCTCTGCTCTTCCTGGACTTTTATGCCTATTTCCTTCTCCAGGGGAGGGAAGTTTTCTGCATTGATTTTTCAAATACGTTTTCAATTCCTTACTCCCTCTCTTCTCCTTCCTGTACCCCCCATCATGTGAATGTTGGAAAGCTTGATGCCTCAAAAACCTCTTAAACTATACTCATTTTTTAGATTCTTTTTTCTTTTTGCTATTCTTTTTTCTTCCTTTTAAAAAATGTATTAAATTTGTTGGGGTTGAGTGTAGACATATGAACCATAAGGTCATGTCATAGTGCCATTCCTGGTCAGGGCACATGCCCACATTGCAGGCTTGATCCCCAGTAGGGGGCATGTAGGAGGCAGCTAATCGATGAAGTTTCCCTGTCATTTCCCAAATACTTATTGAGCACCTGTTATGTCCTGGGCACTGTTCTAAGTACTAGAGATCAAGTAAGGAACAAAACATAGAAAACTCCCTGCCTTCACAGAGCAAACATTCTAAAAGGGGGAAGGATGTGTAAGAAAAATAAATTAGTAAAATATTTAGTATAATAGGTGATGGAGTTTGCCAAATCTTAAGTCCACAACCCATCAACCTGAGCATACCCTGGGATGCTGCTGCAGAGTGGAGCACAGATGCAGAGTGGAGCACAGATGCAGAGTGGAGCACAGGGGCAGAGTGGAGCACAGGTGCAGAGTGGAGCACAGGTGCAGAGTGAAGCACGGTGCAGAGTGGAGCACAGGTGCAGAGTGGAGCACAGGGTCAGAGTGGAGCACAGGTGCAGAGTGGAGCACAGATGCAGAGTGGAGCACAGATGCAGAGTGGAGCACAGGGGCAGAGTGGCGCACAGGTGCAGAGTGGAGCACAGGTGCAGAGTGGAGCACGGTGCAGAGTAGAGCACAGGGTCAGAGTGGAGCACGGTGCAGAGTAGAGCACAGGGTCAGAGTGGAGCACGGTGCAGAGTAGAGCACAGGGGCAGAGTGGAACACAGGGGCAGAGTGGAACACAGCACAGGTGCAGAGTGGAGCACAGGGGCAGAGTGGAACACAGCACAGGGGCAGAGTGGAGCACAGCACAGGGGCAGAGTGGAGCACAGATGCAGAGTGGAGCACAGGGTCAGAGTGGAGCACAGGGGCAGAGTGGAGCACAGGGGCAGGGTGGAACACAGCACAGGGGCAGAGTGGAGCACGGTGCAGAGTGGAGCACAGGTGCAGAGTGGAGCACAGGGGCAGAGTGGAACACAGCACAGGTGCAGAGTGGAGCACAGGGGCAGAGTGGAGCACAGGTGCAGAGTGGAGCACAGGTGCAGAGTGGAGCACAGGGGCAGAGTGGAGCACAGGGGCAGAGTGGAGCACAGGGGCAGAGTGGAACACAGGGGCAGAGTGGAACACAGCACAGGGGGAGAGTGGAGCACAGGGGCAGAGTGGAGCACAGGGGCAGAGTGGAGCACAGCACAGGGTCAGAGTGGAGCACGGTGCAGAGTGGAGCACAGGGGCAGAGTGGAACACAGCACAGGTGCAGAGTGGAGCACAGGGTCAGAGTGGAGCACAGGGGCAGAGTGGAATACAGGTGCAGCGTATCGTACAGGTGGCAGATCACTGACCTGCATCCTCCTCCCTGTTTAAGAAATAACTCCCCAACCTCAAAGCTACCCTTCCCTCTCCTCCTTTTCCCCTCATGATGCCCACAGCCCCCTGTCTCTTCAGTGGACCCTGGTTTTCATAAAAACACAAGAACAGCACTGACTCCAAGCAGCTCATGCTTTCCCCTCCTTCGAAAATCCCAAGAAAAGCAAAGACTAGTAGTTTAACTATTTCTTAGAGAAGAAGAGGGAACAATGTAAGAACATATAACAAATTCTTATTCCAATAAGTTAATCTGACTTCACTAGTCCCTTTATAGTAATATATGATTTAACACACATCACAATCCTGCAAACGTAGGAAGTTTTACATACGCAAAAGCCAAGACTCAGAAATAAAGGTTTTGCACGTAGTGAAGAGAGCTCTGAGAGATGACACAGGTTGCTGTGACACCGAAGGTGGAGGCTGGACCACTGCAGCTCCATCTGTGTTCTGGGTGTGCGGAGGGGAGCCTCGATAGTAGCCTTGAAGGACAGGTAATACTAAGTACGAGAGGGAAAAAGAAGGTTGTGTCACTGGGTGGGAAGGAGAGCAGGCATGAAGCTGGCCTATCTGTGGGGCTTCAGCCATGTGCTCAGTGCTGTCAGGAGGTGTGTGCGTGCACAGATCACAGGGACAAACACACACGCACGCACGCACGCACGCACACACATGCACACAAGCAGGCCGTGGTCTTGAGGCAGGCCCACAGTGTCAGGATCACTGGATCTGGAGGTTTCCAGTCTCAGCCTCATGATGTTCCCGGAATTCTGCCATCTTCCTGGTCCCAGTGCCAAGATGGGAGGGATTCCTCCCACTCCAAAGCTCAGGGTAAATGATGCGAGAAAGAGCTCCCTGTCAGCCTCTGAATCAGGAGGCCTGCAGTTGAGCCTTGCCCTGCGGGTCCTCCCCCTCTTTTATAAAATGAAGTTCAGCTCCTTCACCTCAGAGGTCCTTCCGAGTCCTCCACAGCATTATGAATTATCCAGGCTGGATGTAAGTTTGACACATTTCATACCGTCCCCCTAACTTCCTCCCAGTGTCGTAGGCACACAATGCAATGAGACAGTCTGAAAGCCTTATCAGCTCTCCCTGACTGCAAAGTCTCACAGCTTATGTCCAATTCTTTTTTCTTAGCTTTAATCCAAATATGGTTTCTAATATTTTCTAATAATCTCTGGCCTGTCTTTCTCATATAGTTTATTGCTATCAGAAAGCATTTCTCCTTCTCTCTGTAACCCTCCCTTCCAATATTTCCCTTTCTTTTCCCCCCACTTTTTTTTCCTGCTGCAATAATTATAAGTTGTGAAGCCCACAGTAAGGTGGATATGAAATAGACTGTATATGATTAGGGATAATCTCATAGGCGTGCGTCTGAAACCTGCTGTCTGGCTAATGTGTGTTTTCCTCCCTGTGGCACTGAACACGGTCATTATGCCTTGATGGGGGGCAGGGTTGGTACTGGTGTGAAAAGCGTTTACACTTGGAGAATGTTTCCCTTTGTGCTGTGGGGCTGTCCCGGGCACCACCTCCTTGCTATGAGGCTGAGGTTGATCAATCACTCTTCTAAGATTCCTGATGGCATGAAATTTATAGGTTGACCTTCCTCTTTTGGATCCTTGATTCACTGTGGTTTTTTGTTGTTGAAAGTTGGAGAGTTAACAGGGTGTGGAAATAAAATACATTACCTGGCCTGGGTGTGAGCATTGACCTGAACTGAGGCCTAGTCTTTCACACACAAGAGGTGACTAAGCCCTGGTACAACTGCCTCTGTTAGTATTTATAAAATGTAAATGTATTCATTTCACAAACATTTATTGAGCACCTGTTATGTGCTGGGCACTGTTCTAGGTACCAGAGATCAAGTAAGGTTCAAAACATGGAAAACTCCCTCCCTTCACAGAGCTTATGTTCTAAAGGGGGGAAGCATGTGTAAGCAAAGTAAACAAGTAAAATATTTATTATACTAGGCGATGGACAGTAAGGTGGTTGTTTAAATTGTGTCCAAACCAGGTCACCTCTGAAGGTTAAGACAAAAATCTGTTAATAATTACACTGGATAAAGAGGTATACACTAGGACAACAGGCACCCTAAAATGCTATGAAGAAAAATAAAGTCATAAAGGGAAGGAATGTGGACAGGGTGTGGACAGGGGGACAGGGGAAGGAAGGATTGAGATACTAAAGAGGAGAGTCAGGAAGGCATCACTGGGAAGGAAGGGAGGAAGGAAGCAATGTGTGGACATCTGGGGAAAGTGCGTCAGCAAAGGGAGCAATAAGCACCGCAGCCGTTAGAATGGACCCTGATTAGTGTGTTCTGGGAGCAGCAGGCAGCCAGAGCTGATGTGGAATGGCTGAGAGGGAGGGCTAGGAGATGAGGTCAGGGGAGTAAGGGAGTATCAGAACCTACAGCCTTTACAGACACTGTAAGGCAAGCATGTCAAACTCTCGGCTGGCGGGCCACATGCCTCATTTCTTTATGCCTAAGCCAATGAACTAGGGCAGTGGTCGGCAAACTCATTAGTCAACAGAGCCAAATATCAATAGTACAACGATTGAAATTTCTTTTGAGAGCCGAAAACCGACTTCTGCGCGTGGGCCACGAAGTTTCAGTCACACTGTACGTGCACGCCTGCATGTGGTATTTTATGGAAGAGCCACACTCAAGGGGCCAAAGAGCCGCATGTGGCTCGCAAGCCACAGTTTGCCGACCACTGAATTAGGGGGAAGTGAGGAGAGTGTGGCATCCTGAAAGTCAAGTTTTTAAAAAGTGGTCCAGGGAGGAGGGATCGAATGCTGCTGACCTGTCAGGTCTGATGCCGATAGAACCATTAGATTTAACACAGGTTTATTTAAAGGAGACATGCGGTTGCCGGCCGTGAGTTTGACATGCTTGCTTTGGCTTTTACTGTGGTGGGATGGCAGCCATTAAGCGTTTGAGTCGATTTACTTCTTTTATCATAATTTAAAGTATGTGGCGAGTGTTGAGGCAGGAACACCAGTTAAGAGGTCATTGCGATAATCTAGGTGAAAAATGATGGTGGCAGGTAGAGGTGGTGAGAAGTGGTCGGAATTGGGACATTCCAAGGACAAAGCCTAAATGAGTTGGTGAGGCATTTGATACGGGACATGGGAGAAAGACTATTGTCAAAGATTGCCAACTTTTTTTTTTTTTACCTGAACATTGGGAAGGATGGACTTATGGAGTTTCCTTAAATGAGAAGGGAGAGACTGTGGGTAGAACAGACTTGGAGAAGGGAAGTAGGGGGTTGGTTTTAGAATGTTAAAGTTGAGATGCCTGTTAAACATTCACAGGGAAATACTGGAGGTACAGTTAGATATGAGTCTGGAGTTTAAAGGAAAAGTCAGTGCTAGAAGTGTACATTTTGGAATCTGTAAAATTGAGGGAAATAATTTACAAAGTGAGTGTAACTTGAGAAGAAAAGAGTTCCAGAGACTGAGCCCTGGCTCATCCCACGGCTAAAAAGTCTGGGAGAAGAAGAGGAACCAGCAAAGGAGTTGTAGGAGGGGGAAGCGAGGAGAGTGTGGTATCCCAAAAGTCAAGTTTTTAAAAAGTGGTCCAGGGAGGAGAGATCAGATGCTGCTGACCTTTCAGGTCTGATGCGGGACCAAGGGTCATAGAGACCTTGGCAAGAGCAGTTTCTGAGGAGGGGAAGGAACAAGAGTCTCACTGGAGTGCCTTCAAGAGGGAAGGGGTGATGAAGAATCAGGAGACAGTGGTACAGACAGTTGTTTCAAGGAAAGGAGGAAAACGAAGCAGAAATGAAATGGGAAAGTGGACCCTGGGACTTTTTTTAATGGAAGAAATAACCTGTTTTGTACTGTTTGGAATGATCTAATAAACTAGAAAAATTTGGTGATGCATAAAAGATAGGCAAAAAATGCTGGAGTGATGTCCTTGAGGAGTTGAGAAGGAGGGATCTGGAGGGGAAGTGAGAGAGTTGAGGGCATGGCCTGAGACAGGGGTGGGGACAGTTGCTCCATAGTAACATGGAAAGGCAGGATATGTGAGTGTAGGTGCCAGCACGTGCGTGGATGTGGCTTTGGGCTCTTATATCCTTCAGAATGCTTTCGTAGTGAAATAATAAGCAAGGTCATCAGCTTCGATGAGTAAGTTTCTCTACAGCTCAGTGTTGTCTGTGTTGGGGCACACTGTTGGAAGTTAGAGTTCATTAAATCATTCATGTATTGAATGGTCAACAAGCATCTACTCTATGCCAGGCTCTGTGCTTGAGCTCAGAGGAACATGTGGGAGACAGACACCTGAGCATGCACACTCCCATGCCAGGTGCCCTGAGATGGACTAGCGCCTTAGAGCAGCGGTCACCAACCTTTCGGACCTCATGGACCACCAGTGGCCTGCGGACCACCAGTTGGTGACTGCTGCTCCAAAGGTTTCCTTAAACCAGCAGTCGCCAACCTTTCAGACCTTATGGACCACCGGTTGGCGACTGCTGCCTTAGAGAGTCCATCAATGCTTCAGAGGAAACATGAACCCTGAGTTAGATCTGAATTGAAAAGAAATAGGTATTTTCCAATTGGAGGAAGGAAGGAAAGTCACCCTAGACCAGCGAGCGCCACGAGCAAAGGTGTAGAAGAGTGAGGGAAACTCCTGGGTGCTTTGAGCACATGGCAACCTCTGTCTGAAAGGCAGGCTGGTGGCTGGAGAGGTAGGCTGCACCATCCTGTGAGGGGCCTTAGGTGTCAGGCTGAGCTGTTAGGACAGTGGACGTTTGTGAAGATCTTATGCGGGGAGATGCCTCTGGCTGAAAGAGTCTAGGCAGAAGCAGGCTTGGGTGGGACAGGCCCTGGTGTGGTGGGAAGTGGGACTGCTTCCTTGGATGGAGAGGAGGGCCTGGAGCTGGAGGCAGAGGGTGCCCAGGGCAGGGGTGTGGGGTGTGGAGTCTGTTGTGGCCGTCTGAGGAACTCTTTCTCCCTGGTCTGGAAGTGGTTCCTCATTGACATGCAGAAAGCACTGCCCGCTTTACTGCTTTTAATAAAAATGGAAAATATGGATTTGTGTGATGCTTTTAATCATTTTGGAATTGTAAAGAGCTCTGGGCTTTGGGGGCTGGGATGGCCCTGGTGTACACATAAATTAGCCTAACTGAGTAGCTTGTGGTGTTTATGGGCACTATTTGCTGTAAATTTCATTCTGATGCTAGAACTGTACGTCACCACACAGCCCTTAGCCCCAGCATGCCTCCTCCTGAAAACTGCAAGGGTTTCTTTTGGCTTTGGCTTCCAGTTCAGAGGGTCATGGACTCCAAGATGAATTAGGGAGGTCTTTAATCAATGAGTTAGTCTGGTCTTTAATTTGATCACTCATTCTGAAAGCCGGGATTGATCATCTACTCTGTGCGGGGCCCTGTGCCAACACTGGGAGCAGGGAGGAGAGAGGCCCTTGAGGTGCCCATGATCTCAGGGGTCAATGTCAATAATAATAATCAGGGCCAACTGGAGCAAAATTAAAGGAATGGTCACTCTACCTGGACGTTCAGGAGGAGCCTTAGACAGGGACTATGGCTCATCCCGTGGGAAACAGGTAGCTTGGGCTGGCTGCTTGGGATTCTTGAGAAGCAGAGTGGGGCAGCAGGAGGGTTTGGACTAGGGTATTAGATAGACCCAAGGCAGGACACTGCCTCACTGTGGTCTTCGGAGAGACCCCTAATCTCTTTGAGCTTTGGTTCCCACCTGTAAAAGGAAATGTTGCAACACGGATATAAAAGCTCCTAACGTAAATTCGGTCCTTGGTAGATGCTGCAGACCGCATTTCCCTCTCCCTGTCTGGTGCTGCCTCTCCGGTGGGGACAGGCAGCGTGAGCCATTCTCACTCCCTGTGAGCAGGTTTGCTCATGGCCAAGGGCACGCACTAGCAAGTTGTCTCTCTCCATCCCTGAAGTCTTCTGTGGCTTTCATTGGCCCAGGAGTGAGATGCACACCCCTAAGTAGGGCAGAAGAGACTGTTACACACTCATGAGTTTCAGGCCCGTCTCCCTCACGTCCCTCTCTGTCCTCTACGTTCCAGTCACACTGGAATCGTCACCACTCCCCTAGGGGCACACACGCCATTCCATCCCTGAGCCTTTGCTCAGGCAGACGCCTCTGGCTGGACCCCCAAGCCCCTTCCCTGTTCTCCACCCACCCTGCCAGCGGCCTTGGCCTTCTCCCCAGGGGTGCTCCGTGCTGCCCTGTGTGGACTTTCACCAGAGGAACCCACAGAACTCTCTGGCATCTCACACTTACCTGCTGACCTTGATGGGAGCTAACGGCGCATGGGCTGTTTCCCTCGCCATCCTGAAGCCTCCGAATACCCTGGACCCGGGGGTGAGAGTGGGAGCTAAGGTGGTGGTGCCAGTGAGCACCTGTGGCTGACTGAGCTGCCGAGGATGCTAACAAACACGCTTCAACATTGTCATTCCCTAATATCTCACTCGAAGCCTTAAAGAGGTACCCAGTTTGCAGTGAGGAAATGCCAGTTCTGAGTTAGGAAGTGGGAGAGCTGGGCATCCAGGTGCTTTACGGCCACGGCACTGTCTCATCTGCGAGCCTTCACCAAGAGCAGTCCTGCAGGCCGCGTGGGTGCCAGGCAGGGCCTGCCTCCTGGGCATGCACAGGCCCACACCCAGAAGGACCCTGCACTTGGGATTTCATGCTCCGTGGTTGCCATCTTAAAACTCGTAATTTTATGTATGCATTTGTATCTTATAAGCAAAACCTGATGATACAATAAAGCATGCTCCAGGGGCTTGGAGCCTGGGTTCCTGCCTCCCACCTCCTGCGCAGTCCTGCCTCGCACCTCCCTACTTCCTGGGCTGCATTCCTTCAGCTCCAGGAGCCCTGGGCTGAGTCCACCTTTCCCTTCCCAGGGTAGCAGTGCCAGGGTATGTTCAGTAGACTACTCAGTAGGGGCAAGCCTCTTCCCCACCCACATCCGGCACCTCGCCTATCCCAGTGTGAGAGTCGCAATGCCCTTGGGGTTGCCATCTGCTAGGGACTGGGGCATCCAGCTCATAGGAACGGGAAATGTCTGTCTCTACCTTCTTGCCCCCAGCTGGGTGGGGGATGGGGAGGAGAGGGAGCATTTCCCATCAGCCAGTGGGCTATGTACACTTATACGCCCAGTCTCAGGGGAAGCCCCAGGTCACCCATGATGGCCTTCACTCACCCCACAACCATCCTCATGCCCAAGGAAACACAAAAATAAATAGCAAATTTAAAAAATACCATGATGGGTTGAGGGAGAAACAGCGGAAGAAAGGAAAGGGCTTTATATTTTAGCACCTTTAATGGCACTTACATCCTGCTTTTTGAATGAGGGGCTCTGCATTTTCATTTTGCACTGGGCCCTCCAAATTGTAGCCAGTCTTGGTGATAGACCCTGTACTAGGCACCAGAGATGCAGATTTGAGTCACATGCATGCAACTTCTGCCTTCAGGTGGCTGTTGGGTCTGGGGTTTGCACTAGATCAGGAGAATGGCAGCCTTTTTCTGTAAAGGGCAATAGAGTAAATATTTCAGGCTTCGCAGACCAAACAATCTCTGTCTCGACTACTCAGCTTCATCTTTGTAGCACGAAAGCAGACATAGACAGAAGGTGAGTGAATGAGTGTGACTGTTTCAATAAAACTTTACTTATGGATATTATGGACACTGAAATTGAATTTCATATAATTTTTCCACCACAAAGTATTATTTTTATTTTTGTTATTTAAAAATATATAAACTGCCCTAACTGGTTGGGTCAATGGATAGAGCATCGGCCTGCAGACTCAAGGGTCCCAGGTTTGATTCCGGTCAAGGGCATGTACCTTGGTTGTGGGCACATCCCCAGTGGGGGTGGGGGGGTGCAGGAGGCAGCTGATTGATGTTTCTCTCTCATCGATGTTTCTAGCTCTCTCTCCCTCTCCCTTCCTCTCTGTAAATCGATGTTTCTAACTCTCTCTCTCTCTCCCTTCCTCTCTGTAAAAAATCAATAAAATATATTAAAAATTTTAAATATATATATATATATTTAAATATATATATATACCATATTTAGCTGTAGCGTGTGCAGCAACAGCAGCAGGCTAGCAGGCTGCAGTTTTGCAGTTTGCTGACCTTGAGCTAGAGGATCTCCAAGAGCCTGCCAGGGCTCCCTCCGATGAGTCTCAGAGAGCTGGGCTTTATTTGCACTTCCTTTCCCCTGCTTGTTTGCCTCTCTCTCTCTCTCTCTCTCTCTCTCTCTCTCTCTCTCTCTCTCTCTCTCTCTTCTCCTTCTTGCTCATGCTTTATTTCTCTTTCTTTCTCACTTTCACGCTTTCTACACACACACACACCTGGTGGGAAAAGCCACTGATACATCCATCTCAGCACAAGGAGCTCTTTCTTCTTTCCGCTCATGGAAGGGCGGGAGCAGTGCTCTCTCTGGAGAGCCAGCTGCCGAATCTTGCTTGCCGGTCATTACAAAGCCATTGAAACAGAGACAAAAGGGGACCCAGTGTAGTGCTCCACTTTCAGAGAAAAAATATTGACACATTTAGGGACATAACAGGCCGGTGAAGAAAAGCAGATTCTCTATTCTGTGTTCCATCTATGTCTACAGACACATCTTTGTAAATGTGTGTTTGAATAGGAAACAAATGTGATATTCAGAGAAGCAGTGGACAATTGTCACCATCTGCCATCTGCCCACACAGAGGAGCTGGCTCAGGGAAGAAAAGGTTTGATTCAGAGAAACCGCGGTGCTTCCAAAGAAGAATGCACCTGATTCATTAGGTTTTCTCGTTCACCTGCTGTGTGCTCATGGCGAGAAGCTGTTCGAAGCAGGGCAGGGCAATGTGTTAAGGAGAGCATGGACTCTGGAGTCGGCGAGACTTGGGTCTGATCCCCAGGCTGGAACTTTTTAACCGTGCTGCCTAGAAAGAGTAACTAAGATGCATGGAGCTTCGGTCTCCCCTCCTGTATAAGAAGGGTGGTGCCTGCATTTCAGGTTTGTTAACAAGCACCAGATTTGAGGTGAGAGAAGTAAAGCACTGAGTACAGCCAATGGCATGTAATGGGCATTTGCTCGGTGGTAGCAGCTGGAAAGCCAGACAGAACAGCAGGAGTCAAGCCAGGCGGTGGTTGCAAGGCCCGCACTAGGTCCTCCTCAGAGTGCTGGTGGGTGGCCTGGGCCAGACACCCTCTGGGGGACTATAGCTGAGAGAACTAAAGCTTGGTCAAGGACAAATAATGCCTTCCTCTTTGTTTATTGGTGATCAGAACTCTGATTTTTTGTTATAGCAGCCAAAACAGATTAAGACAATGCCCCATAAAGACACTTGGATAAATTAAGACACTTGGATAAATTAAGAAATAAGCAGAATCAGAAGAGACTACAGAGTTAGCAGATTACAATCCAAGAGGTCAGGGGCTTTCTCATTGTTCTTTTCTGTAGCTACTCGGAGGTGCTGATGTTCCTGTTTAGCATTCATTGGGTGACTGTGGAATAAATAATAGAGAGTTCTGACTTATCACAGCTCTGGAGGCTGCAAGTCCAAAATCAGGACCCTGGCAGGTCCAGTATCTGGTGAGAGCCTGCTTTCTGGTTCCCAGAGGGTCATCTTCTTGCTGTGCCCTCGCATGGTAGAAGCTGGGAGGTCTCTCTGGAGTCTCTTTTACAAGGGCACTAATCCTATTCATTAGGGTTCACCCTCATGACCCAATCACCTCCCGAAGGCCCCACACCCAAATATCATCACATTGGGATTTAGTTTTCAACATATGAATTGGGGCGGGGGCAGGAAACACAACCATTCAGTCTGTAGCAGGCATCTACTTTGTGATAGGCACTGTGATTAAATGCTAGGGCTGCAAGGAACTCACAGTTGAGTGACAAAACAAACAGACAATTGTGGGATGGTAGCTAAAGTGCTGTGATGAGGGGTGGGGGTACAAGCACAGGAGAGTGGCATCTCAACCAATCTGGAAGGTCAGATAAAGCTTAATGACGGAAGTAACCTATCAGCTGAGGTTTGAGAAAGGAGTGGGAAGTAGCTAACCGAGGAGAGATCATGACAGGAAGCTGTGGCGAGGGAGCAGCATATGTTGGCTGAAGCCTGGAGTAGGAGGGGAGTGGTGGCAAGCACGGAGACTACAGAGGCCATGTGGTAGTGTAGGTATTATTATTTTGTCAAGGGGGAATTGTAAAGAGGGGAGCGGCATGTCAGACTTGCATTTTTTTTAAATATGTTTTTATTGATATCAGTGAGAGGAAGGGAGATGGAGGCAGAAACATCAATGATGAGAGAGAATCATAGATCAGCTGCCTCCTGCACGCCCCCCACTGAGGATCTAGCCTGGAACCTGGGCAAGTGCCCTGATGGGGACTTGAACCGTGACCTCCTGAGTCATGGCTCGACTCTCAACCACTGAGCCATGCTGGCTGGGCAGACTTGCATTTTTGACATTTCACTCTGGTTACAGGGTCAAGAATGGATTGAGGGCAGTGAAACCAGAGGCAGGGAGACCAACTCATAACTGCATGATCATAGATAATTCCCTTTATTATTTTGAACCTCAGTTTCTTCACCTATAAAATGGATTTATGAAATATACCTCATAATGGTGTGGGGCCTACAAGGGCCACTGTGAGCAGAATACCTGGCCCAGGTCAGTGCTTCTCTGGGCCCACTTCCCAGCCTGCTCCAGGGCTCAGCACAGAGCTGTGTGTGCAGTACAGGCCAAGCCATGGGCATCTATGGCTGACGGAGCAGCTGCTGTCCTCTGGAAGCATCAGAATGAGGAGCCCAATGACATTCATAGATAGGGAGCAGGTGGCTTACTGCTCAGGGTCCTGAACACCTAAAACAAGCCTTTCCCTCAAATTCTCACAAGGAAACATACCCACAGAAGACAACAGTTTTCCCTCCCCCCTCCAAAAAAAAAAAATCTCCAAAACATAGCAAAACAGAAAACAAAATACACAAAAGTACTTGAAACCAGTAGGCCTAGGCAGTGTGTGGAACCTCAGGCCGGGCTCTGGGGGACTCCTCCGTCACGCGAGGCGGGACCACGTGGCTTCCTGTCTTCAGACGTCAGGAGACCCACCTGGCTTTCCTGGGGGGTAAGGAGAAAGAATATTCTCTTCTACAGAGTCTTGCAGGTGAGAATTTGGGGGATCATGGAAAAGACGCACTGCTTGTTCAGAGGCCCTATTGGTGTTGGTCTCCTGCAGAGCTCCTCACACTCTGAGGGAAGTGGCACCACCAGTCCTTAGAGGGGCGTTAAAGGGAATGGCAGAGCTCAGAGCATCCCTTATCCTCATGAGCCTATACTAACAATGTTTCCAGGTTTCACCGGGACCCATCTTTGACGGGATATGTTAAAAATGCACCTTGGCCCTGGCTGAGTGGTTCAGTTGGTCCCTTCCAAAAGGTGTCAAGCTTGATTCCTGGTCCGGGCACATACCTAGGTTGCGGGTTCAATCCACAGTTGGGGCATGTACAGGAGGCAACAGATAAATGTTTCTCTCTCTCTCTCTCCCTTCATCTCTCTCTAAAATCAATAAAAACATATCCTCAGGGGAGGATTTTTTTTTAATGCCTGTTTTTATATAGGGTGAGCATCTTATGTGGTGCTAAATTGGGTATTTCCAGTGCCACCAAAGGTAGTGAACCAAGAACAAGAGAGGTGATTATCTCCTGAGAGTTTAAAATACAATAGAGCTAAAATCTTAATGCTGGACAGATAAATGTGAAAAATCAGTTCTCAGTGTAGGAAATACAATAAGTGAACCAGATAATGAAAAAAAAAAAATTAAAACCCACTGGATCACCTTAAAAAAAAGACAATTAAAATAATGGTCAGATACCATATGATAACTATTACATTAATTAAAAAAATATTTTAAAAGTTATAATCCCCCATGCTGGCAAGGCTACAGTAAAATCTTTATTTCACACACTGTTCATGGGAGTATAAATTGGAATGATCCCACTAGAAAGCAATTTGGCAATATGTATCATGAGTAATAAAAAGGTACATACTTTCTGACCCAGTAATTCCACTCTTGGGTATTCATCCCAGAGAAATAATCTAATCCAAATGAAGGACAAAATTGTATTCAGGAAGATGTTTATTGTAATGTCATTTATAATAACAAAATAATAATTGCCCAAATGTCCTGTATTTAAGTAAACTATGTACTTTCACTAAATGGAACATTATGAACTCATTAAAATAATGTTTACAATGATGATGCAATACTATTGAAAACTTCTTACAATATAATGTAACCTAGAAATAACAATGCAGAAAGTAGCAAAGCCATATTCATGCCATTGCTACATCTTTGTTCATATATATAATTATTAGGTTTGCATGACAAACATTCATACCTAGAACTAGAAAACATCATGGAAGAAATTAGAACGGCTGTGAAGATGCTGAGCTTTTTTGTGTGTTTTTCCTCTTTATTTTAAATTATTTAATACTATGGAAAGAGTATTTTTAAGGACAGGGCTTCATGGTCATGGACTCAGTTTAATAGTAAATCTCAGCTCCATCACTTACTTGCTGTGTGACTTGCGGCAATTTACTTAACCTCTGTGAGCATCTGTTTCCTCATCTCTAAAATGGGGTTAAATACCTGCAAGATGAAAGTGTTGTGAAGATAAAATGAATAAATACAAATAAAGCATATGTTGCAGAGTAGATGTTCAATTAAAGTTTTTAACATCTTAACTCTTTTCTAGAGAGGATTTACCAGTTTTGTATATGTGTGTGTATATGTAAATTGAAATAAATTAAAAATAGGTTAGGAAAGTTAGTTTAGGGAAAATAAGGGCCGTTCAGTAAATGTTGCTTTCCCTCACCTTCCCAATTCTTGTCTGTTAGAAGTCGAATGGGATATAAGAATATTCTGGCTGCATTGTTTAGAAATCAGAGATGAATGGTTTGTTTTTCAAAAGCAAAAGAAAGGGGAAAAAGAGACATCTCCCCCACCCCACTCGAAACACACACACACTCGCACACGTCCCTCTCAGAAGACTTCAAGATGTGTCCCTGGAGTTCCAAGAAAATAACATTTTGGTCTCTTTTTTTGTGGTGAACACATTTGCTTTCCCCACGTAACAAAAGGTATCATTTTACTTTTAATTATGGGTTGTTATTATGCATTGCTTTTATTTGGCAAAGATGTTTGTTTCAGGAAAATTAATTTAGACAGTTCCATTTTTCAAGCAACAATACCTTCTGTCCCAGGCTTACAAAGAACAATTAGATCTGGATTCTTTCCCCACCATCAAGCTGGCAACTTTTTTATGGAAAGTCATGGAGAGCCTATCAAACGCGGAAAGTAGACTTCCATGGCCTGGCACTTTTACTTCCTGCCGTATATATAACTCTGACATTGTGCGGAGGCATTACACTCGCTGGGCAGGAACACAGATTAATGTTGCCTCACTTTCAGTGCCGGAGTTTTATTCTGAATGTCACGATATTTTCCACAGGAACTCCACAGTTTCGTGCAGTTCAGCAAACATGACTGAGGGCCTGCTCCGTGCCAAGTGCGGTGGCGGGAGCTGGAGACACCTGATTCACACAGCCTCCTTGCCCACAGAGCTTACAGTGGGTAACTCACAGATCACTGCAACCCACATGATAACATCAGTGGCCAAGGGTAGCACAAGGTGCTGAGGGGCCATAAGGAGGCGCCTAACCCAGCCTGGGAGAGGAGAGGCTTTGGGGAGGGGGGAAGGGGGATGGTGTAAGGGAGAAGCCGTATATAAAGAAACGGGAAGAAAAGCTTCCCAACCAAGGAATCTTGGAATTAAAAATAAAAGTGTTAACAGACTATGTGCCATTTACCCAGAGGTTATATGCCAACCACTAAGCTACTAGTAAATGCTTTACCAGTAGGTGGGTTACTAAACACATTTCATAGCATTTAACTGACTTGCCCGTGGTCGTTTAACCAGTATGTGGTGGAGACGGGTTCAGAGAAGGTGAATTATTGGCTCATACGGCAAGTGAGTGGGAAAGCTGGGGCCAGGACACACAGCTTCTGGCTTCCACGTGTTTCTGATCCATTATTCCACTCAGTTCTTGCCGCAGTTTTGTGAGTAGCTGCTGTGAACTCTGCACACTTGCTGAATCTGAGGAATGGGGGAGGGGAGAGAGGCAGGGAGACTTTATTGAGCACTTACTTGAGTATGATGTGATGGGATCTTTTCAGAGATGAGAACCTCCAAATTCTCCCAACTCAGTAGGTACCTGGGTACTCTCAAAAAATCTGAAAACTTCACTGTTTTATTGAGATTTGTATATTATCTTTTTAAAAGGTGTGGATTTATTATTATCTCATAATACAGGAATGTTTGTGGTAACGTAAAAATTCTGAGTGAAATGATATTCCTGTTTAAAGTCTCTTTCATCCCCATTTTAGAAATGTGGACGTGAGGGAGGTTAAGAATGTGTCCAGGAGCATTACCCACGGTGGTGTGCAAGCCAGGATCGGTGCTCATTGTCTGTCCTTGGCTCTCGTCCTTGGCACAGACCCGTGGCTTCTCATTCTGGCCCAGTGATCTCATGACCCCACATTTCATCTCTGTGCTCCATACGCCTTATCCACGAGCCGCATGGGAGTCAGGTCTGCTGGTTCCAAACACAGCTCTGCTGTTCGACACAGCGTGTCCCGGCCAGCTCCTATCTCCCGCCAGGCCTCAGCATACCCTTCCCCAGGACCCTGAGAGGAGATTCCCCTCAGACCTCAGCTCAGGAAAGGCTGGGATTCCCTGAGGCAAGTGTTTTTGTTTGTGTGTTATTGTTTTTTCTCTGAGGACCCTGGGTCTCATGTAACTGAGTTGTCCTCTGTGCTTAGATTGCTAAAAGCTGAGAGCCAGCGTTGTGCCCCACCTCTAGCAAGTGAGCAGAGTACCTTAGGGTATTCATGGTGAGTGATGGCCTTACACCTCGAATCATCTAATTCCCCCTATTCCTATTTTTCTTTTTCTCCTTGTCTTTAGTTACATGGTTTTTATTTTGTTGCATTCTTTTATTGTAAGCTCCTTCAAATTCCTTTTTGGACTTAGTGTTATATGTAAAATAATCAAATGTTTAGATAAACAAACAGAAAGCAATGTTTCAGGGAGACGCCCTGACAGTCTTAAGAAGCAAATGTCAAGCACAAATGGACCCATTAGCTCCCGGAGACAGAGGGCAGCCGGGCCTCATGGCCAACGCAGGTCCCTGTCCTTCTATTCTGCCTTACAAGTTGGCCCCACTTTCTCAGGGAAAAGTAAAATAGTACCCATCCTTGAGGAGCCATTTCAATGACCATCTCTTAAAGGAAGTCTTCCTGGTAACTCCTCAGTTAAAACCAGTTGAGTCAAATAAGCAACAAGACATTGGAACTCTGAACAAATTCCTGGCTAAATTCTTCCCCTCCCTTCACTCACCACCCTACTCCCTTGCTTTTTTAAACATTTTTTTCCTAGGAATCTCTGTGTTGTTGGTTTTTTTTTTTTTGGTTTTTTTTAATGTTTAAAGACTTTCTATTGATTTTTTAGAGAGGAAGAGAGAGGGAGAAAGAGAGAGAAAAATGGATGTGAGAGTGCAACATCAATCATATGCCCCCTACCAGGGATGGAGCCTGCAAGCAGGGCATGTGCCCCGCCCCGACTGGGAATCAAACCAACTTTCAGTGCATGGGACAATGCCCAACCAACCAAGCCACACCAGCCATGGTTAGGCATCTATGTTTCCTAGGCACTAGATAGAGACATAAACGCCTTCTTTCCACTCTAATTCAAGGAGGCACGTGGGCAAACATTGCAGAACAATGTGGCAAGTGACTCTGAGTAGCTCCCTTCCCTCTGGACTCGGCTCACTTTTCTTTGAAGTAAAGTTGTTGGGCTAGATCAGTGGTCGGCAAACTGCGGCTCGCGAGCCACATGCGATTCGCAAGCTGCGGTTTGCCACTCTGTTGACTAATGAGTTTGCCGACCACTGGGCTGGATGATGTCTAGGAGGCTATAGGATGGCCTCACTCACTGGGGCTGGCTTTTGGTGACGTTAAGAATGAAGAATAATCACAGTTTTAAAGTATAAATTGAAGGCCTAAAAGACATGCCTTTAAACTCTATAGTTTGATTCTATAAAAGAAGCGTTGTGACTTAATCAAACATATTAAACAAGAGAATTGATCATCATGTCCTTTGCACTCATGACAAGCCAAAACATCACATTTGCAACAAACTTCTTGCTGCCCTTTTGGAGATCAGGGAGAGGGAGAGTACAGAGAAGTGAAAAATATTCAGCTCCCGACCTTGGGGCGGGGGGAGGCAGAGTTAGGGGGCAGTACATGGAGAGAGGAGAGGTACGGGTGGGGAGAAAAGAAAGGCTAATATGCCCACACCTAAGTATAGTGTGGGATATGATTAAGTCACTTAGATGGTGGATGGAGACCATCTGTCAGACACCTATGGGTTCTCTCCAGCCTCGAGCTGCACATCACTTAGATGCCATGTCCGTTCTTGAAAGTCCCCGCATGGCTGGCATCACTGGGGCGGAGGGTGAGGAAGCAGCAGTCTGTCCTGGCAGGCAGTCTTCCCTTGTGACTAACAGCCTCCCCTGCTGTTCTTTGATGCACCCACAAGTCTTTTCTCCAGAGCTGGGGGAGGGCCCGACCCCCAGCACGAGCCCCCCATCTGCTGGGGTTTCATGGCGTGTCATTTCTCTCCAGTAGGAGTGAGGGTTGCAGCTATTTACCAGCCCTCTAAAAACCTGAGCTAACCTTCCATATGCAGCCTGTGGGCACAGAGTTAGGCAGAGTCCACCCAGCCAGCGGAGCTTAGACTATAATGGGAATGGCACTAATCAAACATAAACACAGGTAAACATAGCGTTTCAAACTGTGGGCACCGCGAGGGAAACGTGGGGAAGGTCACCCTGAAATTGTAGCTCCTGCTGCTGCCGGGTGTGCAGAGGCTGTGCCAACCGGGCCGTGTCACCAGCCGGCTCCCACTGCAGCCTGGGTCGCTCCCTCACGGCTCCCCACTCGCTGCTCACAGCTAACTGAGCACAGGCTTCCGCCCCAAAGCGTGGGCTTCAGTCTAGTGTTTTCCACTTAGCAGCTGTGACCTTGGGCAAGTAGCCTGACCTCTTGGCCCTGAGCTTCAACTGTAAAAAGGGGTAGCAAGGCCCGCCTCCAAAGGTTGTAGGATTGGCTCACGGGAGGTGCTCAGCGAATGGCAGCTGCTGTGGCCACTGCTGCTGTCCACCCTGCTTCCAGGATGCGCTTGCGGTTCCCAAGGCTCCTCCATCTCCACTTGCCCTGCTTTCGGGCCGGCTGCCAGGGATGAGCTGAGTGCTCCTGTAAGTGACCAGGGAGAAAGCCACTTGCCGGCCCGGCTTTGCCAGGAACAGGAAGCTACAGGAGGAGGAGCTTCCCAGGGAAACACGTTGACACAATCTCACATGTGCAGCCCCAGTTTTTGTCTGTCCCCTCCCCGCAATCGGCTTCCCATAGAATTGAATCCCTATTTCACCCTCGAGTGATGTTCACTCTCTCCCTGCATAAAAGGCTAATACATTTTCTGTTATCCAGGTGGGAGTAGGTACCCAACAGGGAGGCTGAGCCTCAGCCGCTGCTCAGGTTCCCCTAGAAGGTGGTGGAGTTGGGAGTGCTTAGGGGTGGCATCCAGGCATTAGCCGGTGGGCCAGATGATGCCTGAGGGGTATTTTGAACTCTGGTCATAGTCCCTTCACCCACATTTTTCTTGGGAGCATGTACCATAGCTTAAACTGATTAGTGTAGTGCGATGATTTGCTTGCTGTGTGTCTTCTCCACTTCCCTTTAGCTACATCTCTGAAGACAGGGCTGTGTCTTTCCCTGCCCTCAGCAGCGTGCCAGGTGCCGAGTAGATGCTCCACTGATACTCGCTGAATTACAAAGAAATAAGCGAGGAGTCAGAGAGGGGAAGCACAGTGCTGGCTGTGGTTGCACAGCAGTTGTTTGGCATGAGGAGAAGGGGCCATGTTGAGGGTGGGCGGCAGGTCAGTGAGCATAAGGTGGTGCGCTTTACCATCTGCACACAGAGGCCCTGTCCCGTTTCAGTGGGGCGTGGGCATGAGCTCAGTGCCTTGAGACGGTGCTTTCCAAATGTGCATGCTCCCTGCTCCCGTCCTCACAGAAGTGACAGCTGTCCCTGCTTCTCCCCACTGCTCCCCGCTGCCAGGAGAGGGTCCGTCTTCTGCACGTGGCACTGACTGACGTGTCAGGCCACCTTAACTGGCAAAAGTTTGGTTCTGAAAATAAAGGTAGCTTGTTTATTCTCTAAATACGAGGTTATTTTAATCTATACAAACTGCTTTTTAAAATAGCGCATAAAACTCGTGGAATATCACACCCTCCTGGAATATCAAGCTAAGAATTCGAGTCTTTATCAGAAAGGCAATGGGGATCAGTCAATTATTCTAAAGAAAGAAGCGAATTTAATTTTAGAATGATCACGCCTGCAGCCAGTGAGGAGGCTAGGTGGGAGTGGGAGATCAGAAGTAGTGAGTTCAGAGGGGGCCAGCACCACCTGAAATATTTTCTAAGGAACCAGCTATGCTTGGGGTAGGGCAGGGCACGAGACCCCTAGATGTGGAGAGAATGAGAATGGCTGGGGGAGGGGGAGGAACTGCAGGAACAGTAAGGGGCTGAGCCCCTGTGACCCCTGTTCCGGAGGGTGCTGGTCCTCAGGCTTCCGCAGGGACAGGAGAAGGCACAGAGATGACGGGTGCTCCTGTTTAAATTGTCTCCACTCTGTGCCATGAAAGGCTGACTTCTCCCCAAATAGCGATCCTGCATGAAGCGCAGAAAGCAAAACAGAACACGTAATCAGTGACTATTCTCTTCCACCACGCAGAACCCAACACATCAAACAGCCCTGAAGCTCCCAGAACACCACGTCTCCTTCTTATTCTGAGCAGTAATTGCGATGCAGTTCGTGACCAAAATGAAAAGTCCATTTTTAACCATAGCCTCCTAATTACCCTCCGCATGAAGAAGGCCAAAGCCAAATTCTCTGTGGCCCAATCCTTAGGTCCCCAAGGCAGAAACAGAAAGGGTTTTATGAAAAATTATGGTGTGTGTGTGTGTGTGTGTGTGTGTGTGGTGTGTGTGTGTGGTGGGAGGGGGGATATACTAAAGACCTCTTCCTATGACCAGTTCAGTCCAGCTGTCACCTTGGTAACAGGTGATAAGCAGATCTTCATTGAACACCACATATTGATCAGGCCCCGGGCCAGTCCTTGAGGAAGCAGTGATGGCACAGCCTCTGCCCTCAGGGAGCTCACAAAGCCAGAGGAGAGGGTGGGGAGTAAACAGGCCAGGGAACTGCAATGCGATGCTGCTCTGATGGGATGGTCAGGGGATAAGGACAAGATCCAGCCCAGCCCTGGCAGACCAAGAAAGACTTTACGGAAGAGGTGGCATGTGAGTTGATAACTGAATAACAAATAGGTGAAGTAGGTGGTGGCAGCAATGTTGTACTCAGAAGAGGGAACAGAGTGTGTGTGCAAAGGCCTGGAGGTGAGAGCACAGCAACGTGGGAACAGGAAATGGATCGGCATGGCTAGAGCTTGGAGTCAGAGAAGAGGAGATAGGAGGCGGTCGCGGAGGTCCTGAAAGTAGCGAAGATTCAGACTTGGTTCTGTAGAAGCCCTGAAGAGTTTTTAGATGTGCAGTCTAGAAATCTCACTCCAGCTGTGATGTGGATGAACTGGAGGAGGCAGGAGTAGAAACAGGGAGACCAGTTAAGATGCTGCTGTAAAATGCTAGATGCCAGGTGGTGAGAAGCCCAAAGTCTCAGCCGGAGGCAGGGTGGAGCTGAAGCCTGCACTCAGAAATCCCAGCTCTCAACCAGTGTGCTCCCACTTTGTCTGTTGACCCCTGTTCAGAACAGTTCTTACCCTTTCTCTCAGCTTCTCTTTCCTGTTAGGCTCCTGGAGTTGGTCTGTGCTCCTCTTATGGATGGAGTACCTAATTGCCAGGTAGCCTAGGTAACCTGCCTACGATGACACAGCTCAGAGATGACAGAATCAGGAGTCACCCCTTCATCTTTCTGATTTTGAGTATGGAGCTCTTTCTACAAAATGCTTTCTATAACTGCAGTCAGAGGGATTCATGGATGAAGAAGAGTATCTTCTAGGGAAGAGATTTTCCCAGATTCACATGCCTTTGTTTACATCACTAGGCTGCAGTAGCTGGGCCTTTCAAACTGCCTCCTTGTGATGAAAGAGCCGAATGGTACCCTACTGATGTCTTGCTGATTAATGCCACTTCCTTGAAAAAAGGGACTAGAAACAAAATCACAGCAGTGAGAGCAAACATATCAGTTATGACAGTAAATAAATGTGACTTACACCCTTATACTTCAAAACAAAGACATGGCCTGGGACAAAAAATCAACACAAAAACATAAGGTTGTCTAAGATTAAAACATACTTCATTTTTTATATATAACTATGATCCGATTAAATATACACAAGCAAGAAAGATGACAAGAAAATACACCAAAATGCTAACTATGGTTCTCTTTTAGTAGTGGGATTTCATTAATTTTTACTTTCTAACTTTTCTAAAAATTTGGAAAATGACAAAAATAAGCATATTTGTTTTCATAATTATAAAATGTTTAAAGATAGGTTATTTAACTTAGGACAACAATAATAGTTTTCATTGAGAATAAATTGAACCCATAAAAAATCTGGAATTCGTGGATGAGGTTTCTAATTGGCTCACCTTTCAGTACTTTTATTCTTGGGCCAGAGGTCGGTGACATTATATTAATGAAAGAGCTTCCACTGGATGCATGGGGGAAGATGAAAGACTCTTGGAGCAAGGATGCTGGCAGATAGTTCCTCAAGCATCCACTGTAGATGCTCTGGCCTTCCCAGCTGGCATCAAATTAAGAGATTGCTCCTGTTGGCCTTGGAACGCCCAACCCTCTATGGTCTGTATGGAGTCACAAGGGAACATTCATCCTATGGTGCTCAAGCACCGAAAGGGGTTTCTTCATAATGTCCATGGGGCGCCACTCCTACCAGGGAAGGCTGGGTGCAGGGCTCATACACAGCCAGGAGGTCCCACCAACGCCTAACTGGCCCACCCTGGCATACCCACCCTCCTCCAAGAGTCCATGAAATACCACATTGGCACACGTGGACACATTTCTGTCTAGGTGTGGAGTTCCTTCACTTGAGGAGGAATGCCCCACTCCTCAAAACACATACCACGTGTACACATGCTACAACACATGTAAAGGCCCTGCCTTCCTTATACTGTAGCTTTTGGTCACCTAGTGGTTCACCTGCTCAGCTCTCATTCCCCCCAGGCCCTGTCAGCCGCCGAACCTCCTAGATCACCGACTTGGTCTCCTCCATCTTACATTGCATATTTTACCTCTAGGCAGTTTGATACTGTATCTCCATATAAAAGACCCTTATCTCTCAGTTGGTAGCTAATTATAACAATTTGGTAATAATTTACATCTAATATGCATCCTCTATATAAAGCTGATTGTACATTATTGATAAAATTCCACAAATCATGTGCCCTATTTTTACAAATGTCATAGAGTTTCCATTGGCAATCCCAAATGATCATACTAGGTAGACTAGTAGTGAAAATTTTCCCATTCATTTTATTCCTTTCATTTTTTAAGAACTTTAAAGGAATTACTTGGATATCCCAGTTTTTTAGGTAAAAATTGTTACTCAGTGTTTCTCGAACATGCACTTTTTCTTCTGTATATATAGCATGCAGATTTTGCAATTCCATCTACTTAACTAATAAGAGCTACAGGTTAAAACAATAGCCTACACTTATCTGCTTGAGCCACTAGGTGGTGCACACATATATCAGGGAACTATAGGTTAAACGGGCTTGTGACTAGACCTAATTCATCACCACAGGACAAGTGGCACAGACAGGAGGAGGAGCTATGGGAGTCAAGAAGAGACAGCCATCCTGTGGATGGAGGGAGTCAAAGAAGAAGGCCTCCCAGAGGAGGTAGATAGGCAGCACTGCCAGCTCCAGAGACGATGAGAGCAAAATCGTAAAGGCAAGACCCCCAAAGGCCCAGCAAAAGTCCTGGCGAGGAAGGAGCATGCTTACTTTCCATGCTCATTAATTCCTGCCTAACAGGAGTAGTCTAGTCATTTGATTTAGAAATCAAACATTTCTCCAGGCCTTTGTGCTGGCACGGGAGACATTCAGATGAAAGGACATAGTCTTGTCTTTGAGTAAGAACCTTGTGAGAAACAGAAGGAAGCAGTCAATTAAGATAGAGCATGCTATAAAAGGTATGTTTTAAAAGATGCTTTGGAAGAACAAAGCGAAATACTCGTTCTGCTCTGAGGAAGGGAGAAAAGAGGGTTCGGTTTGGTGTGCAGAGACGGCCTCCTGGAGGTCTTGAGAAGTAAGAGGGACCTCCACATAGATTGTGAGAGATTAAGCTGGGCTGGGAGCCAGCCTGAGCAAAGGCTTGGGGGTTTGAGAGGATAAAGTGGATTTCAGGAATGGCTTAGTTGAGTTTAAGTAAATGTTTACTGAGGGCTCTCCTATGGACTGTAAAATAGATGTTCCAGAGCCTTAAGATGCCCCTCGACTAGTGAGGAAGACACGTATGAAAATTGCAACGTAAAAGAAAGCTTAAAATGTGGCCCCTTTTAAAGTCGGACTGTTCTCTGAGCCCCTCATGTCCTGGCTACAGGGATTCTCAGGGAATCTCTGCACCAGAAGAGGGAGCCCACAAGCACAGTGTCTGGTTGCCTTTGACTGGAGTCAGGGAAGGTATCCCAGTCTCCCTCGCTCATCTCAGAGTTTGAGGCCAGAGGCATAGAGTAAGCTATCCAAAGCCACACAGAGGTATGTCCAAGTATGTCTGCCTCCTGTCAGGTGTTCTTCCATTTTCCCCTGCTGGACCCTGGACACAGAGTCACCCTTCAGATATAGCTCTTAATTAGGAAATAGACACTTTTCAGATAAATAGATCTTCATTGCCAACAACAGTCATAAAGTCAAGCTGTGGAAAAATAGAAGGACACGTTGTGTGCTTTCCACGTGCATGAGGAAAGTGCCCGGCCACACAGCTGGCCTCGGCAAAGGCAGCTTGTACTGCTGGCCTAATTCTGTTTGGGGAGGAAGCAATCTGGCTCTGGCGTTCCTTCTAGCCCATGGGTGTGTTTATTTCAGCATGAAGATATATGCTCACAATGTGGGCCAATGGCACCTTGGAATTGCTTTGTTTGCTTGGAAATGTCAACTGGAAGGAGTTATAAGCTGGCAGGAAACAGGGATGTGCAATTGAGAAGGCCACGCAAGGACACAGACCTGCGTTTAGGCTGAGGAGAAGTTACAGAAGCAGGGGTGGAGTGGTCTTGAAGAAGTTCTGAGTAGGACAGGTCAAGGTTAAATGGAGGAGGAGGGTGACCACAGAGCGAGGAGATTGGAGGCCAGGTCTTGTGAAGAAAGGACAAAGGAATTGGGAATAATTAGCCTGCAGAGAAGAAACACAGGTCTTCTTCATCTGTCCAAACTGTTGTCATGGGATGAGGCAGCTGGAAAGTAATGATGTTATAAGAAAGCAGGTTTCAACTCAGCTTAGAGTAGAGCTACCTGACTGATAAGTAGTGAGTTCCCCATCAAGAAAAGGGATGAAACAGAAGCAGTTTGTACAACTACTGGGGCCATTATGGAGGGGATTGCTGTCCTGATAACAGGTCAGATTCAATGACCTTTGAGTTCTAAGCCTCCATAATTCTATGAAAATGGAAGAGGTAGCTTATATAAACCAAGGGTCCCTTATATAAACCATATAGTAATAACAGCATCAATATTAAATATGTCTTTTTTTTGAGCACCTATGAAATGCCTGGCATCATCATAGTCATTTATGTGCATTGTCATATTTTGGTCTTTCAAGCCAGGATTAGACTGACTGAATTCTAATTCTGGCCCTGCCATTTAATGAAGATGTGGTCTTGGACAGATCATTT
Source organism: Cnephaeus nilssonii (assembly GCF_951640355.1). Taxonomy (NCBI): domain Eukaryota; kingdom Metazoa; phylum Chordata; class Mammalia; order Chiroptera; family Vespertilionidae; genus Cnephaeus; species Cnephaeus nilssonii. Next base: position 67,891,174 of record NC_137078.1, on the reverse strand, counting down.
CTCCTCTCTGAACCTCATGTCCCTCCTCTGTACATTACCAATTCTGTAGGATTGCTAAGAGTATAAAAGGAAATGACATAGCAAAGTGTCTGGTTCTGTGCCTGGCTTATAGTTGGGACTCATAAACTGCAGCTTATGCAGAATTCCAGGATGCCATTCTTGGAGAGAGATGAGATAAAGAGGGAAATGCAGGTAAGGTGAAATAAGGCCAAGAATCCATTAGGTGAAATACCAGGTAATCAGAAGAAGCTTTTGCAGTGGGTAGCCTCTGGCAATGGTTCTCGAAGTGAAGCTTTCTTGGGCCCCTTTTAAGAAAAAAAAAAATGCAGATTTTTAGTACTATTTATGTAAATTCAAATGTAGAAAAAAGAACGAGGTCAACTGGGACTTAAGTCTTTAAGAGAGTTACTCACCATTGCCCCACGCCCGACCACAATACCCACTTTTCCATCCTCAGGTTCCTATGACATCCAATCCAGAACAGTTTCCCCACAAGTTTGCTGTGATAGGGGCAACCCTACCGAAATGTTAATCACCTCAACCCTTGGGGTACCCCCAGCTAGTTGCCTCCAAACATATGTAGTCCCATCCAACTGGCTTAGTGTGCCCAACAAATATTACTTTCTTTGAATGTTGTGTGGTACCAAGACATGAGGATTCATTTAGAGAAGGAATAGTTTGATCATCAATCATTGGAATGGTCATAGCATTGCTGAGCAAATTCCAGAAGTAAAGCAGCCCAGGAATATCTTGGTTAGAAAGGCATATCAGGAGACTGACAGTGATGTAAGGACCCAAGACAAAGAAAATCTCCAGGATGTCAGCCACTTACCCAGCGTAGCAGGTGTGAGCACAGGCAAATGAGCCCGTGGCTTTTCCCTAAGCACAATACAGGTTTGACCGCAAGACCTCAAAGACCCACTTAGCTCTGACCATCCAAGGACAAGCAGAAAGCCTCCCGTTCCCTTTGTCTCTGCAGAATCATGAGTGAGCACCAATTTATCTCAATGTACCCTGTTGACCTGCTAAGCACAAGTCGGCCTCTGGCTCAAATCAGTGCTCTCACAGTGTGTTTTCTTTTGCAGCAACAGCGGCAGCTTGATCTCCTAACAATAACCAGCCCCGGTGAGTAGATGTGGCCATTGTGCTTTGGCTTTTCCCGTATCTCCCAGAGTGATGTCCGATTGTCTATCCAAATGCAGCTCCTGCCTGCCTCCTCTGTTTCCCCGAGTGGACAGCAAAATTCTTTCGTGCCGTGAACACCCCTTCTCCTCCACCCTCTGTCCCACAGGCTGCGCCTCTTCTCCCTCCCAGCTCTTGCTGCCTCCTCTTGACTCTGCTGATGGCCGGGCTAATGCTCGGATGTGGCTGCATATTCCAGGGTCAGGTTCTCAAATCACTCGATGAACTCAAGTGTCAAGGAAGTGTCCTGGCCTCCTGAGAAATAAGTTTTGAAGTCATGGGGACTGGGGATGTGCCTAGTAGGTGGCATGGGATGGAAGGAGGATGGCTCATGAAGAAGGATTACTCTGGGGAAGTGACCAGCTTTGGTCTGTGCTGAGGGTCAGGATGACTCTCTTCTCACACCTTCATAAGGAAAGGTCGAGTTCTCCAATAAAGCTGTGGCCATGGCATTGAAAGGCTCTTTCTTTCCCCTAAGCCTGGCATGTAGCCTAGAGAGAGATGGAGCTATTTTGTTTTGCCAGAAAGGGATTTTAGTTTAGTTTGAGAGGCAACTGGCCAACAAGAGATGCTGTTCTCTCTTGGGATCCAAGGAGGTGATAGTGCCAGCAGGGTGAAGGAGCATTCAAGAGCAGCTGTGGTGATTCATCTTCATTCATTGGTGATAGTCAAATTATTTAACAGCCTGGTGACCCCCTGCTGTGTTAGGCTTTACACTTGGTTTACTGGTCTTTGGGGAAATGGGGTCCTGAGAGAGGGGCTGGTGTTGCAGAGTGGTTGGTTGTATGGCAGGGTCAGCGGGCTCTGGGTGGCTTATTACCAATAAATATGGAGATATGTCAGTATTTTAGTAACCAGTAGGTCTGTTCCATGGCATCCCTGCCTTCCATCAAGCCTGTTATGCTGTATCCTAGGGCCAGTTGGCTCTCTTCCAAGGAGACTGAGAAAGTGCCGTCTGCAGGCTCTGTCCCAGCACGAAGGCTCTTCTTCCTTTGGTCTCTGTAACTGACATCTAAGACGGTGACAGCAAATGTAAGCTGGGTCCACCCAGTTCAGGGACCTTGCTGTATTTCCACCAGAGAGAGCTTTTTGAACTTGGGACTTTAGAACAAAGATAAATGCGTTTGAATAATGTTTAATCTATCCATAGAATGAGCTATGTTTAACATCTGTACTAGTATGATTACATAGATAGAAATTGGAAATCATAAGCTAATGTAACTAGAGTGGCTCAGTCAATAGTGTGACCTACCAGTTTCTCCCACTGAGCTGCTGGTGAGGGACTACCTTTGTTCCATCCTGTTTGGTTCTCTCTGTCTCGTCCTACTCCACATGTGCCGACCCAGGTCACCTGCTTTCACCTTCTAGTCTTATTAAGCCACACCCTGTTATGGTGCCAACATATGAACTGTAGAGGGTTGTGGCCCTCTCTGCAGTTGCTTTACAAGAAAAGTTTCAGGCCCTGTTAACTGCATTTCTTTTGCGCTAGCTCCAGCTCTTCCCAGCTGCTAGTGCACAGATTCAAGCAATAGCATGACTCCCAGTGCACTGCTCTCGGGCAGCTATGGACTTACAAAACGCTAAGTGCTACTGATTTAGAACAGTCTATAATTTTCTCCACTTTTAGATGAGAAAAGACGTGTGTCATGGCACACTGGTCTACTGCAAGTAGGCTAGACGTGTGTGATGTGGGATATACACCTGGACACATTGCTCCACTCAGCTCTCTTAGGCACCAGTAGGACCTGAGGCAGCGGGAGCCCCAGAGTGGCAGGTAGGCTTACTCCAGCATGCCAGACAAATAGGATCTGTGTGCACCATGACTCGGAAAGGTTAGGAAGCGTCTTGTATTATCTGGACAACTCTAGTCCATGCGAGAAGCACCTTCCTCTGTTGTTATTAGCTGTCTCTGTTAAAGTCATCCCCTGTTCCCCCCGCCAGAAGCCGCAGCAGCCAGCACTGGGCCTCCTACCTCTGGGGCTGCAGTGGGAGGTCCTGGCTTGTCTGCACTCCTCCTAGTCCCTCCTCAACACAGAACTGCAGTCTGATGCTGCCATTCCTCATAGTCCGAGTCCTTGAAATTGCTGGTGGGGAATTTGGAAGCCTTATAAATCTATGTTATCTTCTTTATACTCTTATTTTCTCTATTGTGAATAATCTCATACATACAGAAAAGAGTAGAGAGATAATGAACAGCCATTTACTGCCCCTCTCCCCCAACACCTTGGCTTTATCATATCAACATTGTGCCTTTTATGCCAATGGGTCTCCTATTTTTTAAAATGTGTAGATCTGGTTGAGACTTTTCTCTATGAATACCTGACCCCATCTCTCTCCCTCACCCTATAGGTAACCACTGTAATGAGTTCAGTGTTTCTTCACACTTATGTATCCAATTATATAATTGATGTTCTTTTACAGATTCCTACAAATGGTGTCACATTTTAAAGTTATTCTGTGAATTTTCCTCTACTCTTTATTATATTATAGAGACTCATTCATATAGATACATATAGTTTTGCTTGATTCATTTTAACTGCTATATGGTATTCTATAAAGGATTAGATCACAATTTACTTATCATTTTATTGATCATAATTTGAATATTTCCAGTTATGTTGCAAGTGCAAGCAATGCTATTAAGCATTTTTGTGCATCTCCATTTGTGCATAAGTATGAGAATTTCTCTAGGTCATATAGCTAGGAGAGGAATTACTGAGTTTATGCATTTTCAAACCTATCTATATTATAAAAGGCCTGTGGCCGTAATGCCATAACGCCTTAACAACCAACGACCGACTCACCAAGAGGTGCATCGATGGGTCTCGCGGTATGGCAGGTCAGGGTCCCAAGGCAGCACGATGGAGTCTGGGGTCCCACCCCCACGGTGGTGCGGTGGGTCTGGGGTCTCGGTATCATGCGATTTCACGCGCTGGGCCTCTAGTATATATATAAAAGCCTAAGTGACCAAATGACCGAACTAACAGTCGACCAGTTGCTATGATGCGCACTGACCACCAGGGGGCAGATGTTCAACACAGGAGCTTCCCCCTGGTGGTCAGTGCACTCCCACAGCCAACCTCCCGCAGCCCCTGGCTGGCCACCCCCCTCTCTAACCTCCCCCGTCATTGGCCCAAATCGCCAGCCAGGCTGAGAGACCCCACCTATGCACTAATTCGTGCACCGGGCCTCTAGTTTACTACATAAAGGCCAACTGTTTTCTAAAATAGTTCAACAAAGTTACACTTCCAACAGCAAAGTATTAGAGTTTCCGTTTCCCTGACTCCCAAACATGGGATTGTGGGACTTATACATTTTTACTAGTCATCATAAAAAATGTGAAATGATACCCCATTGTTTTTATAATATGTGTTTTCCTGATCACTGGTGGGGTTGAGTATCTTTTCATACATTTATTGACCATGTTGGTTTATTCTTCTGTGAAATGACTTTTCATAATTTTTATTGTTTCTTTAGTTTTTATTTATTTTTAGTTCCTTATTATTCTCACAACAATACTATTTTGTCATTTATATGCATTGCCAATATCCTCTCCCAGACTGTGCCTTGTAGTTTTCACTTGATTTATGATACAGTTTGATATATGGAAGGTTTTTAATTTAATATAGCAAAATGTATCAATCTCTTGCTTTATGAGCCTGCTTTTGTGGCTTATTTAAGAAATACTTCCCTCCCTGGAAACATGTATTCTCCTGTATTTACTTCTAAGAACTGTCAAGTTTTGTGCCATAATGAGTCACCTGAGCACTTTTATTTAGTCTCTATTATTCCATTGGATATGGGAGAAAGCTAGCTTTCAGCTGCTACTGCCTGATACTACATCCAGATCTTAGCAAGCTAGTGGCCTCAGGATCATTCATCCTTTCACACTTCTGTGCAATTACTAGTAGCTTCATGCAGATATCTCTCTCACAATGGAGCCCAACTATATATTTCATTTCTTTTTATATATTATTCAATATTACTAATTGATGGAAATGAATCAACTTATTGAAGCAAGAACTTATATAGCCATTTGACCCAGAAGTCCAGCTATAAGTTTCTTTCTTACTTTTTGGAAATGTTATTCTCTTTATAACCTAATCAAGGAAGAGGGGCAGTATGAGGAAGTATTATTTTCTGTCCAAGTAAAAGCCTAACCACCAGACTGAGAAGAGAAACTGTTATTTTCTGCACATTTATATACATATATATGTAATTTTCAAAATAAAATTAGAATGATACTATATAAACTCGGTTTTTTGGAATATAGTGTGAACATTTTTCAATGTCATCAATATTCTTTAAGAGCAAATTTTTTTATTGTTGACAGTATTACAGATGTCTTCCATTTCCCCTCCCCCTTTGCCCCTCTACAACCAGCCCCTACCCACCCTATCCCCAGGTCTTTACCCACCCCATTGCCATGTCCCTGGGCTATGTATATAAACATAAATTCTTTGGTTTATCTCTCCTCCTACCCCACCCCCACATGGAGGTATGTCAGTCTGTTCTATGCCTCCATGCTATGAACATAGAGGTACATATATTCTTTGTGACACCAGCAGTGATTTAATGTTCCTTTTTCTCCACATCCTCACCAGCACTTGTTGTTTGTTGTTTATTGATGATAGCCATTCTGACAGGTGTGAGGTGATATCTCATTGTGGTTTTAATTTTGCATTTCTCTGATGATTAGTGACTTTGAGCATTTTTTTCATGTTTCTTGGCCATTTGTATGTTCTTTTTGGAGATGTGTCTATTCAGATCCTCTGTCCATTTTTAATTGGATTGTTTGTCTTCCTTCTGTTGAGTTGTATGAGTACTTTATAGATTTTGGAGATTAACTCCTTATCAGATGTATCATTGGCAAATATGTTCTCCCATGCATTGGGTTCCCCTTTCATTTTTATGGTGATGTCTTTTGCTGTGCAGAAGCTTTTTAATTTTATGTAGTCCCATTGTTTATGGTTGTTTTTTTTGTTTGTTTCTCTTGCCCTAGGACAGTGGTCAGCAAACTGCGGCTCATGAGCCACATGCGGCTCACGAGCTGCGGTTTGCCACTCTGTTGACTAATGAGATTGCTGACCACTGTCATATACTACCCTTTACCTCTTTGCACACAATATGCCACAATTGCCTAATCCTCACAGCTTCCAACTACACGGTAACATTTAGTCTAGTCCAGTGGTCGGCAAAGTCATTAGTCAACAGAGCGGCAAAAGGCAGCTCGCGAGCTGCCGTTTGCCGACCACTGCCCTAGGAGATGTATCGGCAAAAATTCTGCCACCTATGATGTCTGATATTTTGCTGCCTATGTTTTCTTTTAGGATTCTCATTGTTTCATCACTTACATTTAAGTCTTTTATCCATTTTGAGTTTATTCTTGTGTATGATGTAAGTTGATGCTCTAGTTTCATCTTTTCCATGTGTCTGTCCAGTTTTCCCAACATCATTTGTTGAAGAGACTGTCTGTATTCCATTGTATGTTCTAAAAGGGAATTTTATGTAGCCAAAAAGCATTCTGTTATATTTTAATCCCCCTGTTGTATAGTAAATCATCCCCAATTATTTAATTATAAATAATACCACAAAGAACATTTTAATAAAAAGGTTTTTGTGTGCATCTCTAATTATTTGTTTGGGAAAAAATTCTAGAATGAGAATTACTAACAAAATATACATAGTTCACTAGGCTAAGTTACACTGAAGTAACAATGACATCAAAATTGTAGGGGCTTAGGAAACAAAGGTTTATTTTTCACTTTAGTTACATGTTCCACCTGGCTTGGCATCAGCCTACTCTACATCATCTTCATCATGGCACCTGGCTGACCAAGCACCTTCTGTTTGAAAGATTGCTGGGTGTCTTAGTTTTTGGGTCCCTAACAAGCAGACCTTGAGAAGATTTAGTGCAAGTAGTTTATTTGGGGGGTGATCCCAGAGACCTTGGTAGGGGTGGGCAAGTAATACAGGAAAAAGAAGAAAGCCAAGAAAGATTTGTTAGCAAGCAAGCTACCACAGTATCAAGACTTCAGCAAACCAGCCCTGGCCGGTTTGGCTCAGTGGATAGAGCGTCGGCCTGAGGACTGAAGGGTCCCAGGTTCGATTCCGGTCAAGGGCATGTACCTTGGTTGCAGGCACATCCCCAGTAGGGGGTGTGCAGGAGGCAGCTGATCGATGTTTCTCTCTCACCGATGTTTCTAACTCTCTAACCCTCTCCCTTCCTCTCTGTAAAAAATCAATAAAATATATTTAAAAAAAAAGACTTCAGCAAACTGGAGAACCATAGGAATCAGTATGGAAAATACATGTCAGAATTATCCCTCTGAGGAGCAAAGGAGTGGGGTTGGTGGTGGGTGTGCTAAATCCCAGACACACCCAAACTGTTTCATGTATGGATGTAGCAGGTTCCAGTAGCCAGAGAAAGCCCTCCAGAGATATTTGCAGGTGTCAGCAATTGGATGTTATTGCACACTAGAGGCCCGGTGCATGAAAATTCACTGGGGGTCCCTCAGCCCGGCCTGCCCCCTTTCACAGTCTGGGAGCCCTCAGGGGTGGGAGGCGACCCAGCGATCAGGGGGAGGCAATGCCCCCATCACACCTCTGTTGTGCTGCCACTGCCGGTTAGCGCAACCCTCAGCCAGCCCTGGTTACCTGAGCCTCGGGTGGCCCTGGGTGGCTGGGCAGCCGCCATCCAAGGCTTGCCTGTGCCTCCGGCGTTGGCTGGGCAGCCGACATCTGAGGCTTGCCTGTGCCTCAGGCTGGCCCTGGGCAGCTGGGTAGCCGCCATCCAAGGCTTGCTTGCGCCTTGGGCCGGCCATGGATGGCTGGGCGGCTGAAGGGACTGGGGAACTCCGAAGGTAGGCCTGCAGCATGGCCAGACCCGCCTGGGGGTGAGCCCAGGCATGCCGCACACTTGCCACCCCGGCGGGGCTGAGGGGACTGGGCGCCGCCATCTTGTGGCTGTGGGCACCGCCATCTTTGAGGGTGTGGCAATCAATTAGCATATTCCCTCCTTATTGGCTGTGGGTGCCACCATCTTTGTAAGGGTGTGGCAGTCAATTAGCATATTCCCTCTTTATTAGATAGGATGTACAGAAATAATAAGTGCAGGAGGGTATGTGGGATTGTGGGAGGGTACTGATGGCCTCTGCCATGTGGGTCATCATGACAGAGGGAAATGGAGCCCTAGTGAGCCATGTACCTGCTCTTAAGAAGTTTTAGAAGGCATAATTTCTGCCCAAATTTCCTGGGTCAAAGCAAGTCATAAGTCTACTCGTACATTCACAAAGGTCGAGATGCAGAATCTTATCACAGGGAAGGGTACTGCAATGAAGGCGCTAGAATATTTGGCAATGATAAATATACTTTATCGCACTTCTGGAAAGATTTTTATGTTCCTACCATCAAGTGAAAAGTGCTGTTCATAGCTTTTTAAAGGAACTGCTTTATTGAAATATAATTCATGTTATGAAATTCATCCCTTAAAGTACATTTAGTAGTTTTCAATATAGTTGCAGTGTTGTGCAACCATCACCACTAATTTCAGAAATTATCATCACCCTAAAAATAAATTATACACCCATTCCCACCCCTCTCACTCCCCATTTCTGCCTCCCCCATGTTCTGACAACCACTATCTACTTTCTATCTCTATGGATTTGCCTATTCTGGATATTTCATATAGCTGGACTTGTACAATATGTGGTCTTTCATGACTGTCTTTTTTTAATTTAGCAGAATGTTTTTAAGATTTATCCGTATTATAGCATGTATCAGTACTTTAGTCCTTTTTATTCCTGAATAATATTCCATTGCCTAGCTATATCATAATTTGTTTATTCATTTATCTATTAGTCATTTTGGTTGTTTTCATTTTGGGGTTAGTATAAATAATGCTGCTATGGACATTTGTGTACAAGCTTTTGTGTGAACATATGTTTTTAATTCTCTTGGGCATAAACCTAAGAATGGAATTGTTCGTTCATATGGTAAACATTAAGATAAACATTTTGAGAAATTGCCAAACTGTTTTCCAAAGTAGCTGTACCATTTTACATTTTCATAAGCAATGTTGGAATGCCTTCAGTTTCTCCACATCCTCTCTGACACTTTTAATTGTCTGTCTTTTGATCATAGCCATCCTAGTGTACATAAAGTGGTATCTCATTGTGGTTTTGATTTGCATTTCCTTAACGGCTAATGATGTTGAACATATTTTCATGTGCTGGTTGGCCATTTGTATATCTTCTTTGGATAAATATTTAGTCATATTATTTCTCATTACCCATTTTTAATTAGGTTATTTTTAGCTTTTTATTGTTGAAATGTAAAAGTGCTCAAATATATAATCTGGGTACAAGGTCTTTTATCAGATATAGGATCTGAAAATATTTTTCCTGTACCGTGGGTTGTCTTGTCACTTACTTTATGCCCTTTGAAGCAAAAAAGTTTCTAATATTGATGAAGTTCAATTTGTCAGGTTTTTTTCTTATGTTGCTTGTACTTTTGGTATCATAGCTGAGAAAACATTGCCTAACCCAAGGTCACAAGGAGGTACTCCTATGAGTTAATTTTTTTATATGACATGAGGTAGGAGAACAAACTACCTCTTCTGAATATAGCTGTCCAGTTTTCCCAGCACTGTTTGTTGAAAAGATTGTTCTTTCTCACATTGAATTATCTTGGCACACTTGTCAGCCGGTCATAGATTTTCCATGGCGTCGACTAAAAGGTAAGCATTTAAGAAGTATCTAATACTGACGCTTGGTGCCAAAGACATGCCAAGTGCTTTACATATATTTCTGACATAATCCTCCCTGCTATCCCGTAATTTGTATAATCTTTCCTGCCTTGCAGATGATAAAGGAAGGTGCTGCATGGTTAGGTGAACTGCCTACATGCACACTTACTAAGTGACAGAGTCAGGGTTTAAATCTAGATCCGTCTGCTTCCAAATCCTTTGTCTTTTTCACTGCTCCATAGAAATATGACCTCATTTGTGATATTGGCCCACAGACAGAGTCCCCACTGCCCCTTGCTGGGATGTGGAAAGCCTGGGGTATCAGGAAGAGCATGACCACCGGGACTTTTCCACCCACTAAGGTACATCCTGAAGAGACATTTGATATTCTCAGACATCATGGAAACCTCCAAAAATTTGCAGCTAGATTTGTTCCCGATCAAAAATATCCCCTAACTTGTTATTTTAATCTCCTCTTAGTGTTGTTAAAATAATAATTATGTGAACTGGCAGTAGACTGAGACTGCTGACCATTGCATGACAATTTTAGGCTTTGTCTCCAATTAAAGTCCTTCAAGAAGTAAATTTAGCCCCTCTGGAGACAAAGGGAACAGGAGAAGCCAAACTGGTCATTATTACCTGCCTCATGGCCATTTTTGGAGCCACCCAGGCCTGGGGAGCCAGACCAGAGTGGCCAGCACCAGGAGCGAAGCCAAGTCAGAGGACTCCTGGCCTCACAGCCCGAAAGCTGGCAGAACAGAGGATATGCATGGAGAGAATTGTTCAAAACACACACACACATACATCATTAAAGTAACTTTAAAGAGATCTTTAGAGAAGAAAAATAAATTCCTCCTAATCCCACAGCCTTAGCACAATACAACATCTAATTCTATTTATACATTTTCCTTTTCAGTTCTTGTCTATGTGCAGAAACATATTTACATAATTGCAATCACAGTAAGTTTTATAGATACCTTTTTTCACTTAACAGTACTTCATAAACAATCTTCATGTTGCTATGTAGTTTATAGACTTACCATCTTTTTATAATAACTTTCTCTATTAAAAAATTGCACATGCCCATGGTACAAATTTTGAAAAGCACAGAGAAGTTATAAAGATGAAACTATCAGTAATCTCTCAGAGGCAATCACTGTTTAAATTTAAAGACATGTACTTCTTTGCTTTTTTATGCATGTATAATTTTGTTTTACATAGTTTAGATCATATAGATATAAAATTTTACCCTGATTTTTCACTTAATATTACAACAGAAATATCTTCCCATGCCAATAATTTTGGATATTTAACTTGATTCTAGTTTCTCAATCTTATGAATAATTTATCAACTTTTGTGTATATTTTTTGTCTACATTTTAGGTTATTGTCTTAAAATAGATTACTAGGGATGGACTTACGAGATTCATGAGCATTTTATGAGCATTTTAAAGGCACACTTATTTTTAGAAGCTCTTGTATCTTCCATCTTTTATGTGTAGCCTGGTTTATAAAAATATGTGTCCTATTGTTGTGCATTTGTGTTATTTCCAGATGTTTTTCTCTTATAAATAACTCTACCATAAAATTATTTGTGGAAAAAAAGCTTTTTACTTCTTTTGCATGCATTTTTTTATACTCAATATTTTTAAAGTGGACTTACTGGCCAAAGAGCATTAATATTTTTAAGGAATTATTGTGTCTTGTTGCCAACTCATTTTCCAGAAAGATTGTATCAATTTATACTCCCATCTCCATCCCCCAACCTCCATCCACCTCATGTCAACAGTGAAAAACAATAGCATGGGGTGTGACTCAGAAAATGTATTAAGTCTATGTAAACAAATTCCAGAATCTGAGAAGCCAATAAAGGGAGGGAGAAACATGTTTGTTCTCAAGGTCCCCAGGAAACAACCTGAGTAGTACGTTTCTAGGATGATTTTCCTGGGAATGTATGTAGGATGCCATATCCCAGGACTCAGGTGAGGAGGTTAATGGGAAGAGATTAAGAGCCCTATTTTGGAACATCCAGATGGGTGGGCTGAGCTCTGAAAAGGGGAATTTGAAGGCATGGTGCCCAAAATCACCATAGCTGACCAGCATGAGGGAGGTCAGGTCAGGAAGGAGCTGGCAAGACATTGGCCATCAGATGGAATGGAATGCAGGCCCCGGGCCGAGAGGAACTGGGATTCAAAGCATGAAAGGTAAATTAAGGTATCGGAACTATATAAGTAGGATTCTTTCATCTCAACCTAAATTAGCTTAATTAAGCAAAAATAGGTAATTCACCGGTTCATGTAATTAGGTAATCCAGAATTAAGTCTGCCTTTCTGTGCATCTTGATGTAGGAGTAATGGGACCCTGTCTGTTTTTCTCCTCTCAACTTGCTCAGTGTTAACTCCATTCCCAGGCTATGTGTGGCCGTATGATGGCAGAACTTGCTTCCTCCCAAATTCTAGTCCATTAGGAAAAAGCAAGAGGCTCTCTGACAGAAGTCCCAGCAGAATCCCTATTGCTTCTTATTCTGTGGTTGGGTCATTATGACCTCATCTTTGAACAAGTATCAGTGGTCAGGGAAATCTGTGCTTGATTGGCTGAGAGTTAAATTATAAACATCATACATGAAACTGAGGGATAAATTGGAGACTGGGATTACCTGGATATAGTCCAAAATCACGTGAATTTTTGCAGTGATTATCTCAGTGATCAAGCTAAAACAACTATGTGAATTATTAGGTCTGAGAACAGAGCAAACATTGATCTGTTATGCAAAAGCACTTCTATCCAAAAAACTGGACCTAGCAGGGGCTCCACAGCTGGGATCTCTGGACACTGACAGGACTCAGAACCAGGTGGGGCTGGGACCCAAGGAGGGCCTGCCTGGTTAAAGCTAGAGCCACATCAGCGGCCAAGGGCATTGAGGGCAGGTCCATTCAGATTTTCTATTTCTTCCTCATTCATTTGGAATAGTTTGATGTTTCGAGGAATTTATCTAATTTTTCCTAGGTTATCCTATTTGTTGGTGTATAATTGTCCGTTGTAAGAAGTATCTGAATCTGCTCCAAATGAACACAAAAGCAGGCATATGCTCTGCAAATTCTTATTCATTTATTTACCTATTTAGTTATTGTGTATGTGTTTAGCAGCAAAGTACAGGTGGAAGAGCAAGGGATTTGTAGTACATAATACATACATTATGTGTTCAAATCTCACCTCTTCTACCTTGGGAAAGTCTATAAGCTTTTCTGTGCCTTACTTCCATTTTTCCATCTGTAATATCAAAATGGTTATAACACTCTTTAGAATTTTGTGGAGATTAGATATGATATATGTAAAGTAGCTGGCATAGTAAAGTGCATGACCCATAGTAGACTTTAAGTAAAGTTATTATTGTGATTACATTGCTTCATGACAAATTACCTCAAACCTTAGCAGTTTCAAACAACAATAGTGTTTATTATCTCACAGTTTGTGTGAGTCTGGAATCTAGTAGCAGCTTAGCTGGATGGTTTTAGCTCAGGATCTCCCATGAGTTGCAGTTAAGATGTCACCCAAGGCTGTTGTTATCGGAAGGCTTGAGTGGGACTATAAGATCATCTTTCAAGATGACTTACTAACATGGGTGTAAGTTGGTGCTGGCTTTAGGCAGGAGACCTCAGTTCCTTGCCACATAGACTTTTTTGTAGGGCTGCTTGAGTATCCTCACAACATGGCAGCCGACTTCCTTCAGAGTGACTAATCCAGGAAAGAGCAAGGTAGAAGCTGCAATGTCTTTTATGATATAGTTACACAAATCAGCCTATTCATTGTAGGAGAAGAATATACACGGGCATGAATACCAGCAAGTGAGAATCATTTAGGGCCATCTTGGAGGCTGGCAAATGCTAATGATTATGAATATTAATATAGAGAGTCGCTATTTCATGATGGTTCAACTTAAGAATTTTTGTCTTCACAATGGTGTGAAAGTGGTACACATTTAGTTGAAACTGTACTTTAAATTTTGGTCTTTTCCTAGGCTAGAGATATGCAGTACAATACTTACTCATGCTGTTGGGCAGGGGCAGTGAGCAACAGCCCCAGTCAGGAACATAATCATAAGGGTGAACAACTGGTACTCCACAGTGCACTGTGTTACCAGTGTTTTTAGATAGTGTGATCTGAACACATGTAAGGTAAGCTAGGCTAAGCTATCATGCTTGGTAGGTTAGATGTATTAAATGTATTTAGACTTATGATATTTTCAACTTATGATGGATTCATCAGGACTTAAACCTAGTCTAAGCTGAGGAGCACCTGTACTGTCTTTGGTTCCTTTTAGACACACTTACCTTGTCTCGCTCCTTCAAGGATACTCTCCTTACTCCCAAGATATATGAATAATGGCCTCACTTTTTTAGATTGGCAGGTTTTTCTGAGAAAAGTACTGAGAATTTTCTAGCTACTGTTTCTTCCATAAACAAATAGCTCCATTTGTCCACCTGTGCCTTTCTTTCCTAACACAGCCCTAAACTGTAAGGGCCTTTGCCTTGATCATGAATGAATATGAGAAGTGTTTTTGACTCACTGAACTAAGAAATGTAAGCTCTCTCATTTAGGAAAAAAAGGTTGTGTGCCCTAGTACCCAGTTTTCAGTTTATGTCATAGCCCTTTGCATTCTTAGTAAATGGGTGTTTGGCAGCCACTGAGTTGAGGCAAGCTATGTACTTGAATTTCCTAGATACTAAGGATACAGAGGCATATCAGAGAGGGTGGTGCACATCTGTCATGTGCTGCCCTACAACATCATCAAAGAGAGGAATGAGGATAGGCTTGAGGAATGTGCATATTTTCTCTTAAGATTTACTGACCTGCCATTATCAGTGCTTACTCAGCACTGCTGGGAGAGAAAAATAAAGTGTCTCTATAACAACAAACAAAAAAATAAGGGAGGGAATGGGGGAGAGAGGGAAAGAGAGAGAGAGAGAGAGAGAGAGAGAGAGAGAGAGAGAGAGAGAGAAATAGGAAGAAATTCTAGGTAGTGTGCAGCAGAAATTTTGAGATCAGCTAGGCCAGGTTCAAATCTCAGCTCTACCATTTACTCTTACTCTTTATATAATTTGGGGCAAAAATACAACCTCTCACGGCTTTAGCTCTCTCATCCCTAAAATGGGGTTAATATCATTGACCTCATAGGGTTATTGCATTAGATGAGATAATGTATCTAGCACACATCAGAACTTTGGAAATGCTGTTAGGAAATCCTTTGAGGATGGTCACCACAGAAACCTGTTACTTTTTCTCACCAACCTCGCCCCAGCGTATGAAATGCCAATAGGGTCTGTGTTTGGCACTTGCAGTGCAATTCCCTTTCCTCCAGACGATGGCTTAATCACTATCTTATAAGCCTGATACACTTCTTAACAGGAACTGAAAAACTAAAGGGAGTCGGCCCAGCTGATCTGAGTCCCATTCTTGGATGGATGGATGGATGGATGGATGTCCTCCAGAAGGTTTCTTTTCTGGTAAAGATCATACAGAGACTGGCTTGTTAGGATTTTTAATTGCAATGATGAAAAGAGAACTGGTGGTTTTCAGCTGCGTTTAGGGGAAACAAAACTTGCTTCTTCCGTATCGAGTGCCATTAAATTAGTCTGTGAGGTGGGCTCAGTTCCAGCTTTCACCGGTGCACTGGGAAGCATCTTACATCACTTCGCTACAGGCTCAGAGACCCTATCTGATGACTCCCTCCCTCCCTTGCTCTGGCCTCTGCCCATGCTTTGTTCCCTAGAGTTGCAACAAGAGCTATCTCAGAAACATGCTCATGTTGTTTCCACTAAGTCCTCCGCCCTGATTCTCTCTCAGCTTTTCTATTCCAGATTCCTTGACCTGTCCTTCCTCCCTGAAGGTTCGGCCGAGAGGCATCCTAACCACCCTCTCTTCACTGGAGGGGGTACCAGCAGCAACAGCAGTGGCCACCATCACTGGCCTTGATACAGTATGTTACAATGTCAAGATGACTTTGCCTCCAATACTTTTTTTAAACAACAAAACAACCCCATGAAGTGGCAGCTTTACCTTAGAGAAATGGAAAGATTTGCCTAAGTTCACAAAAGCTTGTAGTTAGAAAAGAGCTTGAACCCAGGGTTTCTGACTCTATATCCGATAGACTTTTGACTTCTCGGGTGCAGATTCACCCAGAGTTTGCAGAGATTGTAAAAGAAAAACTGAATAAGAAAAGGGCCCACTTACCACAGAAATGAGTGTTCGGATGAGGGCCTGAGACAAAGGTCAGGATGCAGCAAGTTCAGAACAAAAGCCGACACTCATCCCCACCACTTCTTATTATCTACTCTTCCTGCCTTCACTTGGCTTGAGCTGGAATTCTCCTGGGATCTGGCAGGCTGCCAGGCCAGCTGAGTGGCCTCCGTGGAAGGCCTGGGCTGCCGGGCCCAGAACCAAGCCGGTCATCACTGCCTCCTGAGCTCAGAAATCCAACAATATGCTTTCCTGGAAAATCCTTCATGCATTTGTCCTGAAAGGGTGGTCCCTGATTGCTTGTAACAAAATTTCCCAGGGTTTTGTTTGTTGTTTTGGGGCTGATTAGTCCTAGAAACTTCTGATAGCGGCTGTTGGGAGAGTGTTCTAACCAGGAGAGGGGCTGTGGTGCCAGAGAACAATGCCAACAAAAAGCATTTTGAAGGGTTATGCAGTGACTGAACCAGACAGAGAGTCCAGTATGACTGTCAGTCCAAAATAGTGGGGACCAGTGAAGGGGAGGAGGGACAGGTGGGAACAACGGAGGAGAGGTAGCCAGAACAATGCTGCTCATTGCGTTCTCCACAGACTCTGCAATGTGCTGACTGTGCACAGCCAGATAAGTGTAGAGATCGAGAGGAGCACCTGGAAGCCTGAATATCAGTTTGACAATTATCATCCAAGTTCATGGTCAGTGGACTTTCCCCTAATATCAGCTTGTGATGGATTAGAAGTAGAGGAGCACTAGTGTAGGTGACTTCAGCAAACATCAGTCAACATACACATTCAGGTTTTTATGCACACCTCACAGCTGTTTGTACAGTGGTTTAGGTTTGTCAAAAATGATGGAGAAACCTAGAAATTATTTAGAAACGAGCTTAATAACAAGGCCATTTCCTCTTAGTCAGCTAACAACCTAAGTCTTGCGAAGAGCAACGCATTCCACCAGCCTTAAATCTGAAGTGCTCCTCCCACCTGGTGCATTACTCTCCTTCAACACCTGGCTGTCCTCGTCTTTGCAGAAGCTGGGGTCCCCTCCCACCCTGCCTGGAGCCTAAGTGGTGCTCAGCCAAGTTTAAACAACCCAATGTAGGGTGGTTGAAAAGCAATCTCCATTTCTTTTGGATAAGGAGAAGAAAGAGAGGAAAACGTGCCTCCCTCTTCCCTCTGCTTGCTCATTAGGATTCTGGCGTACAGCGGTGGTGCCCGGCCGCTCTAATTGGATCCGTGCGCGCACAGGTCTGTGCGGCTCCATTGAACGCTGACATTTCTAACTAACTGACCTTTTCAGGACCACTGGTACTCTCATAATGAGTGTGCAGCGGCATTGTGTGGACACAATACGGCAGACTTCACAGTGTCCGAAGAATGCAGGATTGAAAACTATTCAGAATTCCCAGTCTCCAGTTAGCAAAATGAGAAAACTGGGGCCCAACATTCATCAGCGTGTTATTGTGCAGGTATCGATTTCAATGCCCTTTCATTTCTTTCAGGGAAAAAAAATGTTGTATTATAGAAGTCTAAATTAACTTTTGTTCTGTTATTTTTCCTCTGTACCTATAAAAAGGTCAAATGCATTCATAAGGCTGAGATAGATTTGCTGGTTATAAGCACTGAGATAGCAATCAACCTTCAGATAACCTTTAAGGAGACATTGGCTCTTCCATGAGCAATAATTGATGTACTCATTAAGGCCGTGAAATTCTTCAGTACCCATCTAAAGGAGAACAGTTACAGGGCCCGTGGCAAAAAGATGTCGTTTGGAACAATGAGATAATGACTCAGATATGTGAAACTGTGGTCCATTCAGTGTCTCTGAGACAAGGAGGGACTTCAAAGGGAAGCTAACAAGAGGGGAAAGGAGAGCCATAGTTTCCATGCTGCCCAGCGGGCTCAGTGTGGGCTGGGCCTTGATGGGTGAGGATGTGGTTTCTGAGGGTCCTCAGGGGGCCGCTGCAGAAAATTAGCATCTTTTTCTCCATATGAATGCAAAAGGAGCATAATGGACTTATCAATGCCACCTCCTTTCCTGAGGAAGAAGGTCTGGAGCATAGCCCTAGGAGTGGCAGCTCTGCAGGTGGGACAGTGCCAACAGTGAGCGGCTGTGTGGCCCTGCTGCTAGGACCCCTCCAGGAATTATATGCGTTTCCATGAATGGAACCCTGAAATCAGGCCACATAGGACTATACTCTCCAGCAGGGGTCCTCAAACTTTTTAAACAGGGGGCCAGTTCACTGTCCCTCAGACCGTTGGAGGGCCGGACTATAGTTTAAAAAAAACAACTATGAACAAATTCCTATGCACACTGCTAAGTTGGCTGCTAAGCAGGACAGGCAGCGGCGGCAAAAACACCCGGCGGGCCGGATAAATGTCCTTGGCGGGCCGCATGTGGCCCGCGGGCCGTAGTTTGAGGACCCCTGTTCTCCAGGCATTGATGGGCACACGTCATGTGCCAGGTTCTGTGCTTGGCACTGAGAGGAGTCTAAAAAGTAGTCTAATCTCATTTCTATTGGATTTAATTTGATTCAAGTCAGTAAATATTTCTTAAACACTTATTTTGCATCAAGAACTAGGTATAAACAGACAAATAGGGCACAATCTTTATCCCTATGGCATTTATAGTGCAGGGCTCCCTGCCATCACTTTGAAGATGAGATGAAACTAATATTGAGGGTCTCCCTCACAGAGTACCTTACTGTGCTATTTTACACTTTTCTAAATCCTAATTACCAGCCTGTGCCTGTAAATATTATTATCCCATGTTGGAGAAGAAGCAGCTAAAGGTTAGGCAGGTTGTGTGATTTCTTCAGAATCATCCAGATTGTAGGTGGCTGAGCACACTGACTCCTAGGTCTGGGCTGCTCTCCTCCTTCCGGTAAGGAAGTGCCCTCTTTGACCTTGATTTCGTCTTCTCAAGTAGTGAGAAGTAGGGAAGTTTCTGGTTGCGTAAGTCTTTTTACTGGGTAACT
The DNA here is from genome assembly GCF_951640355.1 of Cnephaeus nilssonii. Classification (NCBI taxonomy): domain Eukaryota; kingdom Metazoa; phylum Chordata; class Mammalia; order Chiroptera; family Vespertilionidae; genus Cnephaeus; species Cnephaeus nilssonii. The sequence continues at coordinate 67,872,040 of NC_137078.1, read as the reverse complement.
TGCAAGTGTGAAAGCACAATTACGTCATGCAACGAGAAAATAATCATAATTGATGTGCTGATTAAGGCTGGGTAATTCTTTAGGATGGCTAAAAGAAAATGGTTGTAGAGTGTACCGTCTAGTTTAGGAGTAAAAGATACTTTTCACGTGGACCGCCAGTCACTTTTCTCAGGACATCACTAAAGCATTGTGAAACTCTTTTCTGCTCAGCCTGGACTCTCTCAGAATCTCTCTCCCCGAAACTTCAGCCAGCCGCATGTCCAACACTGATGCCTGCATGTGAGATAAAACCTCCTTTCCACACCTGAACTAATCTAAATGCTTCGTTCTGCACATAAATAACTGGGCCCCCACAGGAGGAAGGACCAACCTAAGGTCATGAAGTGAATGCCTGGCAGTTAAAGGAATTGTAGACCTCAGTTAGCACTTGTAAGAAGGATGTCTAAGACCGAAAGCCTGAGGCATTGTCAAGGTCAGTGTGGAGGTAGGTAGGAAGCACTTTCCTCGGGCCTATACCTGCTCCTGGTGTCCTGCCACTCACTATTCATTTGATCTACAAATATATTGAGTAGTGACCATTAGTAAGTCCTTGGTATTATTGCCAGCATTAGGGCGGCTCATAATGACCCAGGTGTAGAAGTTCCCTTTCTTGTAAAATACAAATGTTTATCTTCTTTTACTTAACTGTGGAGCGGGGTGGGAGGTGTGGGAATGTGGGAGAAAATCCAAAGTTTAGTCTAAATAATGTGTTTGGGGCCCGAGGTCCTCTCTGCTATCTCCCAAGTTGTGGTCTCACACTGCTGATCACCATAGGAGTTTATACTCCTTAATTAAACCAATCCTCTCAAGGAAATGGGACAGACCAGACCAGTAGCATCCTGGGCCACCCACTACCCTGGCTTCCACTGGACCAGGAACTCCAGATTGTGCTGCAGAAACAGTGCTAACAGTAGCGAACAGTACTTACTGAGTGCCTACTTGCCAGGTACTGTTCTGAGTACTTTTCATATATTAACTCACTTAATCTTTACAGAAACCTTTATAAGTAAAGACCATACTTTAATACCAGTTGGATCTTAAAGAATACACAGGAATTCACAACCCAGGTGAAATAGGGGCACAGTGGTGACGGGAGGGTCTCCAAGCCAAGAGGACAGCGTATACGAATGCACAGAGGCCCACTGAAGACGGCTGGGACAATAGGGTGTTTATCTGTCTTTCCTGGTATAGACATATGACTTTGAACAGAGAGATCAGTTAGTGCATGAGTTTAAAGAAGAAGGGAGTGTTCACTGATATGAAATCGGAAGATTTAAAAGGTGTCCATTGATTCAAACCACAAAGAAATCATTGTGGGGTGGGTTGGGGGAGGGTGGGTAGCAGATTGCAGCGGGATCAGGAGTCAGGAGAAATTGAAGGAGAGATTTCAAGTGTAGATAATACTCTCCAAAAGCTTTGCTGGGAAAGAAAGGAAAGAGGACATGTGGACGGAGGGACAGTCTCTTTTCTCAGGTGGAGAGGGATCTGCACATGTGGATTCATGTGGGCAGGACTTGGAGGCAGTGGAGAAGCAGAGGCTGCAGATCCTGCAGATCCTGCAGTGAGAGGGCACTGGGTAGAGCTAAGGCCTTAGGAGACTGAAGGAGGTGGGAGCCAGAGTTCAGGATGCACCAAAGATATGGACAGCCTGGCAAAGGTCAGCATGGCTGATGTGTATGGCAGAAGGAGAATAATGAACTCCATAGGTTAGGTGTACCACAACCTTCGTCACAGGACAGTGTGAGGACGAAATGCACCAGCACTGTGAGGTACGCGTGGCTGACAATAACTATAATATTCGAAGTATGTTATCCAAAAATGGGAATCAGGAAGAAGCAGAATACTGAGTCATCATGTAACCCACTGGTCTGCCCAGTAGAATAAGAGAGGACAGTGCTCAGCATAGAGTCTCAGCTCTGCTATTAACTAGTTAGGACCCAAGGCCCTTCATTTCATCTCTCACTCTCAGGCTCTTCTCTGTAAAGTGAGAAGTTTATACTATGTCAGTTCAGAAGCTCTTTCTGATTAGAATATCCCATGAATCTATCCTTCTATGAAATTCGGAATTAGAATTTCCAGCGTTTGTGTGTGTGTATTACAATAAAATTTTATTATGGACACTGAAATTTGAATACTATATAAGTTTACATGTCACAGAATATTATTCTTCCTTTTGATTATTTTTAACCATTTAAAAATATGAAAGCTATTTTAACCCATGGGCCATATAAAAACAGGCAGCAGCAGGCTAGGATAGGCACAATTTACCTAATAATATGAGTCACAAAAGGTTGTCCTACCATCATTTAAAGTTGATTTTTATTAGTTGCAAAAAAGAAAATCTCTTGAACTTAATTTAAAACCTCCATTTTAACAAGACATTTTATATTAGAACACCGTTCTTAGAAATGTATATATCCCATAAGCAAAATATCACCTCATGAAAATTTTTGGAATTATAAAAATTTTTAAAATCACCCATAGTTCTACAACCTCAGCTCAACCACTATGGTGCCAACATAAGGTAATTTTATTACACATAAAACTTTTATTTTGCAAGGTACCCCTTCCCTGGGCAGTGTTTGAGTTTTGTGTGTTTGATTACTATCTGAACCACGTTTAAGTGTACCGTTCAATATTGTTAAGTATATTCACATCGTTGTGGGACAGATCTCCAGAATTTTTTTCATCTTGCAAACCTGAAATTCTAGATCCAGTTAACAGCCACTCCCCCTTTCCCCTGGAATCACCACTCTACTCTCTGTTTCTATGGCTACTTCAGATACCTCATATGAGTAGAATCACATCGTATTTGTCCTTTGGTAACTGGCTTATTTCACTTAGCATAATGTCCTCTAGGTTCATCCATGTTGTGACTTGTGTCGGAATTCCCTTCCTTGTGAGGCTAAATAATATTCCATTGCATGTATGCTCCATATCTTGTTTATCCATTCATCTGCCAATGGACGCTTGAGTTCTTTCCACCTCTTGGTTCTTGTGTAATGCTGCTATGAACATGGATATGCAAATATCTTCTCAAGACCCTGCTTTCAGTCCTTTTGGATCTATGTCCATGAATGGGATTGCTAGGTCATATGGTAGTTCTATTTTTAATTTTTGAGGACCCTCTATTTCACTTTATTTTATGGTTCTGTTTCTTTCCCTCTAAAAGCTTTGGCGGAATGGGATCCCACTTTCTATTCTCTTTCTTATGACCTTTGACAATCAGATCTGTGTATACTCATAGCTTTCCTTAGAGGGTCATAATCCGTGGGCAGACTTTAGCATCCACAGGAGAACTGGGCCAGCATCATAACCAGAAACCTGAGTGAAAGTCTGATCCATGCTAATTCTGTTAGTTTTCATTTCGTTTCTCACACTGATCTTAGTTTTTTAAAAAGCTGCATTGAAGACAATGACTTGATGAGGTCATCCCTAGTGACCCGCACTCATATGCCTTCCCCCAGGGGGATAAATAAAAGTGAAGTCATTTAAAAAGATGGGATTGCAGGAATGATAGGAAATGAGGTGGTAGAGTGAGGGGAGTGCAGGCTGGTGGGGAGAGGTTTGAGCCAGGAAATTGAAACCATGAATGCAGAAAAAGATGTAAATGTTGTTTCCCAGATTTTATAGCTCCCAGATGCCTCCTCTAATTGCATAGCTAACCCCGAGTTTATTAAGTTATTTTCCAGAGTCAAACTCATTTGTATACATGTCAGAATGTAAACTGAATTTTAAAAGTAAGGTTCTTGGATTAGAATTCAGGAATGATAAACAAACTCATTTAGAATGTAAGATTTGCATGTCATTTGCATGTGCCCAAATGCAATTACATGTGCTCTGTAAATACGTATTTCACATTTATTTGTCATGATAGAACAGTATGGAAGAAATTAATTGCCATGGATTTTTTTAATATTTATAGAAAGAAATGATGGCTCTTAAAATAGACTGTGCTAGTGCGTGATTCAATGTGCAGAAACTGGCAAGGAGAGATAAGGATCCGTCGAAAACCATAAATTCCCGCTGCAACATCTGTAGTAGTTCAAATCGCATGGTTTATGGAGGCCCCTTTTGCCTTCGCCATGGGTATTACCATAGCGTTCTGTAGATTTATCGCTGGCTCAGTGCAAGGACAGTTTTACTAGCAAAGCTTTAAAAAGGGGTGGGGGGACTGTTTCCTCTTTGAAAGTTCAGGATTGAACTGAAATGAAATAGCTGCTCTAGCTTTAGAAACTTCTAGATAGGCAGTCTCCCATATATTTCCACACTGCCTACAGCCTCTTTCTTCTCTCTCATTTTTGCATTTTGTATTGAGAGGTAACTTGAATAACCAAGATACTACCCTTAGATTAAAAAGATACCTTACAGGCCTCAGGTACTAGGTGTTAATGCCAGCATGGGAAAGCTTTACATTTTATTTAATTTTTTAGATTAGCACACAATTAAACTGACTATTTTTGTGTGCACAGCTCTTATGAATTTCAACACAGGTATGTATCTGTGTATCTGCCACCACATCAGGATGCAGAACAGTTCCATCACCCAGAGGCCCACCTATGTTCCCCCTTTGTAGTCACCCCCTCCCTAACCCTAGCAACTCCGATCTGTTCTCCATCACTATAGTTTTGTCCTTTCAAGAATATCATGAGAATGAAATCATACAATAGGTAACCTATTAAGACTGGCCTCTTTCAGTTGGCTCAGTGCTTTTGCAGTTCATCCAAGTTGTACGTATCAATAGTTCACTCCTTTTAATTGTTGAGTACTGTTTAATTGTACCCCAGTATATACATTCACCCCTGAAGGGCGTTGGGTTGTGTGAGCACAGTTTCCATTTTTTTGGTAAATACCTAGAAATGGGGTTCCTGGTTCATATGATGACTGTGTTTAATGTTTTAAGGAACTGTACCAGTTTCCATTCTGACCAGCACTGTGTAAGGTTCCGGTAGCTCTGCATCCTCACCAGCACGTGAAATTGTCAGCATTTTAAAAATTTTAGTGATATCTTATTGTCTTTTAAATTTGCATTCCCTATTATCTCATGGTGTTGAGCAAGGGAAAGCTTTTGCTATATAGATAATGCATGAATGTTTCTTAAGCTCCTAGCTGTGTTAGGTGCCTTCCATGCATGTTAATGCATTTAAACTTTACAATCTTGTGAGATAGCTATTAATTATTCCCTTATAAAGGCTGAGGAAAATCAAGAGTGGGAAAGTTAACTGCTTTGTTCTCTCAGTAAACAATTGCAGAGTATATGGTCTATGCCAGTTTCTCTACGAGGCACAGGGCCCACAGAGGTGTCTGCCTTTGGCAGCCTCCTGGTATCAGAAGAAAGATGCACACATTTGAACAAGGAAGGGTTCTGTGTGAATAGTGCATAAGCGTAGAGGGAGAGGAGGTGGGCTTTAATTGACCTTGGTTCCCAAATATCCCAGTGAAAATATAAATACTAAGAGTCTAAAGTTAATATGAACCTGTGAAGGAATCTGGACTCAAGCTGACATCGAATGCATTTCTTCATCTGTGAAGCTGGGGAGCTACAAAGCACACACATCATCTGCCCAGTGTTCTCTCCTGGATCAGCAGAGAGCAGCTGCACACCTCAGTGGGCATAGAGGCCACATCCCTTTCCTGGGCACCCTAGTGGGAGAGCAGGCAGTCAGCAGTGGGGAGTACAAGGGCAGGACTCCTGTTCTAATGCAAGAATGACCAGACGCCTTCCTGCCATAGCCAACGTGCACCAGTTCATGTTATTAGTAGTCATATGTCCCAACTCAAGGAGCACCCTCAACCCACAATGGGCGGCTGTCACTTCCAGCAGAGATTGTATGGGGCACACAGTGGTCGGCAAACTCATTAGTCAATAGAGGCAAATATCAACAGTACAACGATTGAAATTTCTTTTGAGAGCCAAATTTTTAAAACTTAAACTTCTTCTAACACCCCTTCTTCAAAATAGACTCGCGCAGGCTGTGATATTTTGTGGAAGAGCCACACTCAAGGGGCCAAAGAGCCACATGTGGCTTGCGAGCCGCAGTTTGCCGAGCACGGCACTAGGAGGAGCACTATATGTGGAGTTAGGAGTAGTGAAGTCAAGTTTTGCTTCAGGCATTTCCCATCTCTGTTCCTTCCTGGACCTCCACTTGCCCACATGCACAGATGAAAAGGTTAAAAAGATTTCCTTCAAGCAGCATCCATAGTCATCGCCAATTCCTGTCTATTCTACTCCCCAAATATATCTTGAATTTACCCATTGCTTTTCATCTCCACCATGTTTCTCTTTTAGCCACCGACCCCCATCTTGCCTGGACTACTATAATAGCCTCCTATTGGTTTGTCAATTCAACTCTTGCCACCAGATGGTCCATTACCCACACATCAATCAGAGTGACCTTTTAGAACTAAAATCATATGATGTCACCTTCCTGATTAAAACTCTTTAATGGCTTCCCACCACTTAAAATAAAATTCAAACTTCTTACCAGGGTCCACAGAGCATGTTTTGTTTGGGTTCTTGTACCTCTCCCACCTCCTGGCATCTCACTCTCTGTCTTGCTACGTACGCTCTAATCAAACTGGTCTCTATTCTGTTCCTCAGACAAGTCAAGCCCTTCCCCGTCCCTGGCCTTTGCAGTTATTGTCCTTTTTGTCTGTAATGCCATGTTGCCAAGAATGTTTTTCTATTCTATTGAAAACTACCTTCTCCATTTATTCACCACCCAATTTTCCTTCAAAGAAACTACAATAATTATTTTTATATTTTATTGTGTATTCTATATCATTATGTAACATATTATATACTATATATCATATATAATACTATATATCTTTCTATTATTATAAACTAGAGGCTCAGTGCATGAAATTCGTGCACTTGGGCAGGGGGTCCCCCTCAGCCCAGCCTGTGCCCTTTCACAGTCCGGGAACCCCACAATCAATCACCCCAAAGAGGTAGGCCCTGCCCACCCGGCTAGGGCTCCGTGATGGATCGCCTCTCAGAGGGAGGCCCCGCCCACCGACCATAGCCTGTCAGTCGGTAGCCTGGGCCTTCCTCTGCAGGGCAATCATGGGGCGATGGCCAGGCCCCCGACCAATCACATCTCACCCACCTTGGCTGGCCTGGCACCAGTGGGTGTCATAGCATGGTCATCTGGAAGGTCGTCCGGACCGTTGTTCTGCTGTTTGGTCGTTTGGTCTATTTGCATATTATGCTTTTATTATTATAGATGTTATTGTTCACCCCCATGAGAATGGAGACCTTGCCTATTACATGTATAGTGGCTTCTACAGTATGGCACATAGTAAGGGTTTAATAAATATTTGTTAAATATATGAATATCTAAAGTCTCTTTAAGCACTGGCATCTTTTTCTTTTCTTTTTTTCTTTTGAGCTCATTCTGTTTCTCTCTAGGCACTGGCATTCCTCACAAGGTTGTTGTGTCAAATAAGACAAGACATATTGAGGCACTAAATGAAGTTAAGGAATTATTATGAGCATCATCATCATTATCATCATCCAAGGCATTTCCCCATCTGACACTGATTTTTGTTACTGATTTTTTGGTCTCTAGGGGAAATTTCCAGTGAGAGATTATTTTTCTTTTCTTTTGTGCAATCGACACCTGGCAATGTCTGATTCATAGCCCGATTCAAGGTGTCACAAGTATTTATCATCAAGCTGCAGGCAGGGATATCATTCCAGCAAGTATGTTTCTAGAAAGGAAAGTCTTGGGCATTTGATAAAGAGAGGAGAAAAGGATTAGGATCACAGTTATTGAACTTTGTGATGTCAGCACCAGGAGATCTCTGAACGATTCCTTAGTCCTATGGTTTTCAGATTTCTACCATTTCTCGGAGGAGGCTTGAAGGCTTCCCTGGTGGGAGAGGAGCATGCTGAGGCCCCCGGAAGGGATTTGAGCAATGTTACACAGAAATTTATGATGAACAAGGAGAGGCGTCTGGGTCACCTGTCCGCTACTCCTGACCTTTCTGTTGCTTCTCCTAAAAATCTAAATCTATCCACGTTTTTCCATTTGTACTGCCACCACTGGGGCCCAAATGTCATTGTTTTTCATATGAACTACAATAGCCCCCTAATTGGTCTCCCTGAACTCACTTGTCAAACAGCACACATGATCATTTCAGCAATCTACTTTTTCCATCTCCACTGCTTTAACATTTTTCATTGGCTTTCCAAAACTTTTGGGATAATCTCTCTAGCCTGTCTCATACCTCTCCCCTGCCGCATCATTTTTTCCACACTGACTTCTTCCAATTCGTGTAACCTACCTGTGCCCTCTGACCTGTCTTCCCTTGTCTTGAGTAATGATGCACATTCACAACCAAATAGTTATGTGGTTCCATCTTGTAGAATCCAAGAAGTCTGAACACCTTCCTTCATCTCATGCCACTTTCTCTGTCTCCTTTAGTCCAAATGGTAGTGTTTCTGCTGATATAATTTCATCTCTATTCCTGGCTTCTGCCGAGATGGCTGATTAAGTCCATGAGTTGTACCTATGATCTCTTTATCAAGTGATAGTCCAGCTACCGCCTTACGGTTCTCTTCCAAACACTATTTCACTTTCTGCAATATGACAGGCTGAGGATTTTCCAAATCTTTAAGTTCTGGTGTTGTTGTTTTTTTTCTTAATAATCCCTTCTTCAATTTATCTCTTCTTACTATAAGCAGTCAAGGGGAACCAAGCCACTCCTTCAACACTTTGCTTTAAAATCTCCTCAGCTAAATATCCAGTTTTGTCACTTCCAAATTCTACCTTCCAAAAAAGACTAGAGCACAGTTCAGCAAAGCTTTCTGCCACTTAATAACAAGGATCACATTTCCTCCAGTTTCTAATAACACGCTCCTTATTTCCATTTGAAATCTCACCGTCTTTAACGTCCATATTTCTAGGATGCACCTCAAAATTCTTCCAGCTTCTACCCATTTCTCAGTTCTGAAGTGGCCTCCACATTTTTAAGTTTGCTTACAGCAGCACCCACTTCTCAGTACTAAAATGTCTATTCTCTCTCTTTATATACATATAAATATTTATATACATACTTATTTATATATAATCTCTCTATATAAATATATATGAGGAGATTGTTCTACATGATTATTAAGTCTGAGAAGTCCCATGGTCTGCAGTTGGCAAGTTGGAGACTCAGCGGAGCCAGTGGTGTAGTTCCAGTCCGACTTAGAAGACTCTAGCATCAGGAGAGCCCTTGGTGTAAGTCCCAGCTCAAACAGGCAGAGAGAAAGCAAATGCTCCCTTCACCATTTTATTCTATTCAGGCCCTCAGGGGACTGGACCTACCCACCCAGTTGGAGAGGGCCATTTGCTTTACTAAATCTACCTATTCAAATGCTAATCTCACCCAGAAACACCCTCATGGACACACCCAGAAATAACATTTACCAAATGTCAGGACACTGCCCAGTCAAGTTGACACATAATTTTAACCATCACAGTCTCTTTTCTTCAATTTACAATAATTTGAGGCCTCCTCTGTGCCAGGCTCTGGGCTGGGCACAGAAGAGGGGGGACTATCAAAACCTGACCTCAAAATGCCCACAACCTCATGGTTGAAACTTGCTGGCAACTATACAAGGAAGAAGTAATTGGTGACTTTAGAGTAGAACATACACAGTGACCTGGGAAAGGCAAGTTTTTACCTGGGATGGAATCTGGACTGTGCAGAATCTTCTGTAGATGCTTAGACTCGCTAAAGCACCAAGATGTTTACTTGTGTGACTATGGTTCTATATGTGCCTTCTGAAAACAGCAACCATATTATCAGTAAAACCCAGTGATGCACTTCCACGTGAGGAAAACCAGTATCTTATAGAGCTCTCTCGAAGCTGCCTACAGCCTTGCCATGCCAAGGGCTCAGGGGAACAAGGACATTGTACTAGACACTCCTGGCATCTTCGTCCTATGGCTTCCCTTCAACTTTGTGCATGAAAGTAATGCCTTACTCTCTCTGACACATGATTCTTCCTTTATAAAATGATAACAACAATACTGCACTACTCTCGGGATTGTTCTGAAGATCAGCTAGGCCAGTGGTCAGCAAACTCATTAGTCAACAGAGCCAAATATCAACAGGACAACGATTGGAATTTCTTTTGAGAGTCAAATTTTTTAAACTTCTTCTAACGCCACTTCTTCAAAATAGACTGCCCAGGCCGTGGTATTTTGTGGAAGAGCCACACTCAAGGGGCCAAAGAGCTGCATGTGGCTCGCGAGCCGCAGTTTGCCGACCACGGAGCTAGGCTATCAATTCAGTGGTCTGCCTAATATATTGCCTGCCATATAGGGATCTTTAGCAAAGGTGAATATTTCTTACCTCTCTCTACTTCCCTCACTCTGCATCTCTGCATTACTATGTCTGATGATTGTCAAAACAAGATTTCCTTGCAGAGATAGGGTCATCTTCACTTAACTTTTCATTCAATAGGCTTTCCTTGTGTGCTATGTATGAGAGAATAGATTTGAATTAACAAAAGACCTTCCATAACTAATGTTCAAATCTTGTGCAATCTCCAAATGTATGTTTAAGTCATTCATATCCCATATTAAGCACCACCATGTACTGGTCACTGAGTCAGGGGCTATGGGTTCAGAAACAGAGGAGACATTGTCCTTGCCTGAAAAGTTAAAACATTAGGCCCTGCAAAAACCTAAATGCTACAGCAGAGGTATGCAGAAGTAGAAAGGGAGTCCAGAAACATCCTCCCCAACAAAGTGAGGAAAGGCCTTGGAGAGGAAGTAATAGTTGAGTTTGGCCTTGGCAGATGAGTAGGATTAACTTACATCTGTGTAGCAGTTGGGATTTTGCAAAGTATTTTGGTCACAGGAGGCTCTCGTAGATACAGCTCAACCTTATTCTTGACTCCATTAGTGGGGAGGAATTCTGCACACAGGTGAGAGGACTGAGGAGAGGGACCTTGCTGTAGGCCAGCCCAGCAGGCTAGAAAGCAAGACTAGCTCATAAATTACAGTCCTACTCTACTCCAGTCATCCTATGGCTCACTCCCTCTTGTCCCACAGGTCTCTACTCACATTGCTTCTCCTCATAGATGCTTTCAGTCCTTTCACAGCCCCTTCCCTTACCCTACCCTGCTTTGTTTTATTTCAGAGCTCTTATTGCTACCTGATGTTGTATATCCATTTGTTTTTTTGTCTTCCCCACAAGATTGTACATTGCTTGAGGGCAGGAATTTTGTCTTATTTTATGGAGTAAACATATATGTGTGTGTGTGTGTGTGTGTGTGTGTGTGTGTGTGTGTGTAACTGTAAAGCTATTGGAAGACATGCAGGTTACGATTATTAAAATAGCTTTACTAGTATTAACCGTTTCACATACTCACAACTATAAACCTACTTTTGCCAACCACTATATATATATTGCTCTCAAAAAATGTTTTGTGTGAATGAATGAATATTCTTGTTCACCTATCTTTACACAATTGTCCAATTATTTTCTTAGGATCAGTCCCCAGAAGCAAAATTACTGAGTGCCCAAGGTTATTCATTGATTAATACAGTGACTGGCATACGGTAGATATTTAATGAACATCTGCTGAGAGACTGAAATTGAATATTTTTTTTTGAACTGCACTAAATTAACTGATTCCAGATTTAAATTCTGCCATTATTTAATTGAGCATCTAAACCATGTATTTACTTATCAGACATTAATTGCATTACAGATACAAAATCACTTAGGAGCCCTAGATGGTTTGGCTGAGTGGATAGAGCATCTGCTTGCAGACTGAAGGGTCCCAGGCACATGCCTGGGTTGTGGGCTCGATCCCCAGTAGGAGGTGTGCAGGAGGCAGCCGATCAATTATTCTCTCTCATCATTGATGTTTCTATCTCTCTCTCCCTCTCCCTACCTCTCTGAAATCAATAAAAATATATATTTTTAAATCAATTAGGAAGTTGTTCCCTGGCTTTAAGATACTCTCAGTGTAGCCCTAGCCAGTTTGGCTCAGTGGATAAAGCGTCAGCCTGCGGACTGAAGGGTCCCAGGTTCGATTCCGGTCAAGGGCATGTACTTTGGTTGTGGGCACATCCCCAGTAGGGAGTGTGCAAGAGGCAGCTGAATCAATGTTTCTCTCTCATCGATGTTTCTAACTATCCCTCTCTGTAAAAAAAAAAAAAAAAAAAAAAAAAAAAAAAAAAAAAAAAATCAATAAAATATATTATAAAAAAAAACCAGTCTCAGTCTAATGAGGAAGGCAGACAGGTTGACCAGTAGTTGAGGACTTGGCTTCGTTTTCTCTCACAGTGAGCCCAGCTGCCTGGGTTGATTTCTGGTCTCTGCCGCTGGTCACATGTGAAACCGTAGGCATGTTGCATGGCCCCTCTGAACTTTTTTTCTCACCTGTAAAATGGAAAGAGTTGCAATACCTATTTTATAGAGCTTTGGAGAAAAATAACATGTTAATCCCTAAAAGCACATAGGTAGCAAGAGTTTTGTAAAAGGTAGTTAACATAATTACTAGCCCCATTTTATAGAAATGACTCAAGCTCAGAAAGAATCAACTATCTGTCTAAACTAGTAAGTAGTGGAGATGGAATTTGAATTCAACACCTTCAATTCTATCACTGTTATGGTTCTGCCTGTACCATTCAGATTTCTCTTCTTACAGACATGACCTTCTCCTGGACTTTGAGCTGCGGGGGCTTGGCCTTGAGTTGGGTTTCTATGCCACCTGGTGCCCATCAAACCCCTATCTGCCCATCCCCCCCTTGCCCTTCACACTGGGCTGATAAACCCCCAACTGCAAAACCACATGTTAGTAGTTTTAAGGGAAAAAATGTCTTTTGATAATTAAGCTGATGGAATTTAGAAATCAACAGAACAGTACATTTTCCCAGCAGAGCCAAGAAATTAATTAGGAGCAATTTGCTGTCAGAAACAATTTCCATAATTTTAAGTTTTAAAAAAAGCAGAAAATCATTTTTTGTGGGTGTGTGGTTTTTTTTTTCTTCTACTTTTCATTCTAAACTGATTTAACTCCTGGAAAGACAAATCCTTCCAAATACCCAATTTTCTGTTCCTCAGACTCTTCCCTGAGGGATCTCCACCCTCTCTGACTGGTTATGTTCCAGGGTCAGGGATCAGGAGGCCTTGTATGAGACTGAGCCTTGTTGATGCCCCCCTTATCCCCTGGGGCAGAACTTGGACTTTTCCAAAGGAGTGCTTATAAAATAGTGCACATTCCTGTCCCAAGAGTGTGTGGGGAGGGGGGAGGTGATGCTCTTAGAAGGATTCAATTTGGACAAATGGATCTTTTATAAAGTTGATTTAAGAGTCAGGTTGGAGTATGGAAAGTCGCAACCCCAGTGAGAAGGCGGGTTGCACCAAAATAGGATCCTTCCTTCCCTCCTGGCCTCCGCAGCGATTCCCAAATTAGGAAGCAAACGAAATTGTATTTGTGTTCAAAGCTGAAATTATTTTTGTTTCTCTCCCCCTCCATACTCTCCCTTGCCAATGTGCTTCTCACCCCATCTCAGTATTTGTGTTTAGAATCACGAGGGCCTACCATGCGCATCTCTCATGTTCCAAACATGTGCAGGGCATTTAATGTGCATCCTCACATGAAATCCCTTTACCCGCAGGTCAGTGGGAAATGTGTGTAGGGGGCTGAGTGAGAACAAAGGAGCGGGTAGGGAGGTTTGCCTAGAGCAGGAGGCATGAGAGATGGGCACTGAATGGGAACTTTCCAGGCATACAGGAAGGTGAAGTGCATTCTAAGCAGAGGCTTGGGGGATGGAGACAATCAGGAAAGGTGACTAGTAAGGACCTGTGCCTTTGATCACCAGAGCCCTCAGTCTGCTCCAGATGCACTTTGCCCTGATGCTAGAGTCTAGCCAACCTCTGAGTGTGGGTTGGTCTCCAGGTAGGGCTGGCTTACTTAGCAGGGGAGTTTAGTTAGTTAGTTGGCACTCTGTCCCAACCTACTGAGCAGAGCAGGGTTGGACATAACAGAGCCAACCGGAAGTGATAGACAGTGATGGGAAAGAAAAATAGCTTCTTAGGACTTGTTTCCTGACTGTGTCTACTGACACACTACCAGAAAGGTGGGAACGTTTGCTCTATCAATGGTTTGAATACATTAAACTGTATTGAAACCAAGCCTTTGCCTCGCTAGACTGTTGGAGGGCCTGAGGCCTGAGGACTGCTGCAGGCAATAAGGTCTAAGTCGGTCCTGTATGTGTTGGTGCAGTGTGGCAGAGTGAGAGGCCCTGTGCAGAAACCATGAGACCTGGGCTCACATCCTAGCTCTGCCACTGGTTAGGGCAGATTTGGTGCCAGTGAGGCATTTTGGTTGCCAAAAGGGCCAATGTGATCACAAGCTGCATTAATAGAAGCCTTATTATAGTTACAGAACCAATATCAATAGAGATAAATGTCTGTCTATCTGTCTATCATCTACCTATCTATCTATCTACCTATCTTTCTATAAGGAATTGGCTCATGTTGTTACAGAGGCTGAGGGAATGAAAATATATTTCTATGATACAAGCTGGCTTCCCCACTCCAGGATGTGGAATACAGTGACTTTGTGAAGCTTCCAATATGACCGATCATTTCCTGGGCTTGCCTTTTAAATATTTTTAATTGTAAAATTAACACACGTTTATTCAAGAAAAAAGATAGAAGAAAAAAAAAGATGAAGTGCTCAAAGATGCCCATCATTGCCATATTGATGTATTTCCTTTCAGATGTTTCCTAAACATATTTTTAAGAAGGTGTCCAACACCTATGTTATTTTGTTTCTTCTTTTTCTCTTAAGAATTTTTCATTTTCCTATGTAGTTTTTCATAACCATTACTTATAATAGGTGGATAATACTCCATCAAATAAATACATAATAACTTATTTACCCCTTTCCTATAGAATGTTGAATTTAGGATTTTTCACAGTTATAAAAATATTCTATGACAGCCGTCTTGCACATAAAGCATTTCTCTGTATTTGGGGTTTGTTCCTTGGGATCAGTGCCTGTGGCTGTTGTTATCTTGTGGAAATCAGGGCCTTGATCCAGCGTCTGCCTGTGTTTTTCCCCCCAGATCTTCCAGACCAAAGGAAAAACTGTCATCATTGCCCCGAGAGTCACTTAGCCCAGTGCCCCATGTATGGCTCCTGATTAAGACAGTGTGCTCTTTCTCCAATGTGGCCATAAATATTTGCCTCCAGTGAAGTAGATGCCAAGGAGATAATATTGATTGCAAATTACAGGCCTTGTAATTAACCAATTTGCACAGCTGGAAGATGGAGCTGATGAAATCATTGGCTTCTGAAGGCAGATGATGGCCTTTCCAAATCTGCCTCAGATATAAATCTGGTCCATTCTTGGTGTGGCTGCAGACAGGTGCTCAAGTTGCCAAGGCTTTGGGCAGAAAAGGGATGTCTGGGCCTTTTGCCTGCTGACCAGAGATACCACCCACCCCAAATGGTACTCCATCTTCCAGGTGCCTCAGCAAGCACAGCCTTCTGGGAAGGGTTATGAAGCTGGCTCTCTGTTCCTGCCATATCAAGAAGTATAGGAGGGAGGCCTCAAGTAGCAGCAGGCTGGGCTTTGGGTCCTATAGCACTGTGGGAGCTGGCTCCGGGCAGGTGGGGGCAGCAGAGAGCCAATACATATGGTTAGTTGGGATTGTAGTTTACCATAGCTGGTGGGAGAGGGGAAGCTCAGCAGTGTGGGAAAGGGGAAAACTTGATCTAGACACATGCATAAATGGAAAAGAGGTCCAGGTACCCATAGGATAGAGATGAATTCTAATCAATACTAATAAACCCTTTCTCTTAGGCAGTGCACCTCAGTGTATAAATAAAATGACAGGTCCTAGCCAGTTTGGCTCAGTGAATAAAGAGCATCGGCCCTCGGACTGAAAGGTCGTGGGTTTGATTTCGGTCAAGAGCACATACTTCGGTTGCAGGCTCAATCCCAGACCCTGGTTGGAGTGCATGTGGGAGGCAACCAATCAACGTGTTTCTCTCACATTTATGTTTCTCTCTTTGTCTCTGTCTCTCCCCTTCCATCTACTCTCTCTTAAAAAAAAAAATCAATGAAAAAATATCCTGGGGTGAGGATTAACAACTAACCAAATAAATAAATAAAATAAAATGACAGTAAATTATTCAATTATCTTCATAATCATACCCATTTAATAAGTGAAGAAACTGAATTTCTGGGAAGTTTAATAACTTTCCCAAGTTCACACAGCCCTAAATAGCAAAACTGGGTAATAAACCAGGTCTCCTGGCTTCATGGAGTGACTGGAATGTTAAATTTCTATATCCACTATCTCATTTGATTCTGGAGGTTGGTCCGTCAAGCAAATGCCCTTTTAAGTGGACAGGTTGAGGCCTCCTAAACACTCTCCCTAGAACACTATCCTAGGTGATGAAGAGTCCTCAGGGGCAGGAAATACCAGCATCCAAAATGTCACATGTATGTTGGGGGCGGGGACACTGGTCTCTGGCTCCATGATATCTATCCACTTGGGTAGATATCTCTGCAGCCTCAATTTTTCTACCACCACTATTTTTCTTCTCTGGGCTCAAACTGTTCTCAAGTACTTACAATTCCCAGGATAGACCAAATTGTCTCCTATTTTCAGGCTTTTGTGTGTGGTGGTTCCTGGGCCTTGAATGGATTCCCTCACACTTGGTTGGTGTGGTTAATTCCTCTTCATCCTGACCACCTCTGAGGGCATTCCCTCGCCCCACTTCCCCAGGCAGACTTAGCACATCTGTACTCCCACAGTGGTTTGCCCAAACCTCCATCTTAGCATGTGTCACACTATATTGTAGTGTCTTTTTTTCTTCATTAGACTGTGGGCTCTTTGCTGACGGAATCATATCTTATTAATCTCTCTGTTGGGCACATATCTGACGCTCAAATATTTGTTGAATGAATGCATGCACTCATGAAGAAACATCTTCTATGGGGCAAAAGTCCAGAGGTTTCATGCATATTAATTATAGGGACCAGCCCCCATAATCCACTAGGGAAATGAGTGCTGATGTCTGAATCTTGGGGTTACAGGCTAGCCGGGGGGGTGGGAGTGAGGGATAGGGGGGGCACATTTCCTTCTTCGCTTCAGAAATATGATCAGTTTCCTGCCCAAGTGGCCATCTGCTTAAAAGGCACTTAAAACACTAATTACGCCTCATGCGACAGAGACACTTAATCCTTATCTCATCCCCACAAATGCCTGACAGTGACGTCCAGGCCCCTCCAAGGTTCTGTTTGAGCTCCTTTTTTATTAACTTGGCAGAGTGAACTCTGTTCAGCCACTGGTCTCGGAGTTGATGGAGGCACTTCAAAGTTTACCTGCCGTCTAAAAGCAACTACGGTTAGTACTTCAAAGTCTGCCTGCATTGCTCAACTTATATACAAACACTCTGCCAACCAACCATTGCTACCCTGACACAAGCTTTTAATTGTGCGTAGTTCCACATAGCAGATTCCATAAATCAACAGAATCGGTGTATGCACCCTTCCTCCCTTCATATCACCTCCCAAACACACACACAACTCCTCCTCAGTGAGTGGCCAGACTCTATCCATGTTTATTTAGTTAGTGCAGTTAGTGCTGGAGCAAATGTAATGAAATATATTAATTGCATTATTGCATTAACGACGTTTTAGAGAAGCAGGATTGCTTTCAGGGAGAGAGAGCATATCTGACCCCGAGCAGAGATGATATCGGCCGATGATTAGCAACTGATAGCATTAACGTTGTAATTAGAACCACCTTGAACTCCTAACCCATCTGCCACTTTGATTTCTAGGTCCATACAGTGAAGAACAAGAGGATTATTTTCTTTTCTTCCTTTTTTCACCCCTTTCTTGATTTGGCTAGATGTTCAGAATATATTCTTTCTCAAATAAACATGACTAACTGCTATCCTTTACTCGCCATCTATTGTGTGCCAGGCGCTCTGTGGGCAGTGAGGGTACAAAGAAGACTATAGCATAGGCTCTGCCCTTGAGGAATTAAATGCAGTTTGCTTCTCTCAAAGATCTTATCTGGTGGAATCATTACCCTGCTTTATAGATGAGAAAATGATGGAGGCTGGGAAGGGCCAAGTGACTTGTTGAAAGCCACTCAGCTTATAAGTAGCTAAGCACAGATTCCAAATGAGTTCCCTCTGACTGCAGTCAGCTGGTGTTCTTCCCAGTGCTCTGCGCATGACCACCATCGCCGTCGCTTTGGCAATCTCCCACCTGCCTGACTCTCCCAGATTCAAACTCATGGTTCTGTTGGATATGGTGGAAAGGGAAAGGAAGAATGTGTGTGCACAAGGCTTCTAGTGCTGCTGGCTGTTTGAGAAATCCCCATTGTCAT
This sequence comes from Cnephaeus nilssonii, assembly GCF_951640355.1. Taxonomy (NCBI): domain Eukaryota; kingdom Metazoa; phylum Chordata; class Mammalia; order Chiroptera; family Vespertilionidae; genus Cnephaeus; species Cnephaeus nilssonii. Next base: position 67,853,621 of record NC_137078.1, on the reverse strand, counting down.
TAAAGGGGTCAGCATCTGGAGTACCAGTGAAAGCAAACACGCAGAGCTCAGGAATCAAGCAAATAGTTCTTAGACATACATGTTGGCAAGTATATGGCATCAGGAGAGTCTATACTCTTGGCTGGGGTTCAAGAGAAGAATAAAGAGATTCTAGGTCCCTAGGAGGAGATAGGCAGGGAACTCGGGAACCGTCAGTCTCTGGCTAACACTAGTAGACAGCAATATTGCTGAGGGTGTTGCTGGGATAATATCATGATAGCATTTGGCCAGCGGACTCAAAAATACCCATATCCAACTTCATCTCAGCCAATGCTCCCTGGATGGCAGCCCACTGGGGCAAAAATTTCCACAAGGGAGGAACAGTTAGTCGCCATTATTAACTTGGGACTTTGGCTCCAAATTCCAGGGCAGAACTTCACTGAGCTGAGCTGACCTAAAATGTGGGTTCTTTGATCTCAAGCATGTGAGGCTCAAATGGTTTAGAAATAAAACAATCCCTAAGTCCTCTTCTGTTTTACTCAGTGCCCTCGCCTGAGACTTGACTTCAACAAAAAGCCACCCAACGTGTCCCCATCAGAGCCAGAGGGAAGGAGCAAAGAAGTCCTCATGAGGGAGGGTAGTAACCCTAGTGCTGGGACATGCCTCACCCAGTTTTGCTCCGTGACCAGTTATTCCTTCCCATCAAAGCTCCAAAGGAGGAAAATACATAAAGTCTGACTCATGTGAAGTAAGATAAAACTTTATTCTTAGCTACAGTTTGGGGCCCAAACCCTAGTCAGAGACCTCTGGACACCAGGTCATGGATGGGGTAATGAGTAAATGAGATAATATATAAAGCTTCTACCATCAAACCTAGGTGCCCTTTAAATGGGGTCTAGACTCTCTTCTCTCTTTTCTTGAACCCCAACCAAGGGTCCATAATTCCCTGATGCCATGTAGCTTGCTCATTTGGGCATCTGAGATCTGCTTGATTTCCCCATCACTGAGCTCTGTTGTGAGATGAGGGTTTTTTTGCTTTGTTTTTGTTTTAGTTTTAGTTTTCAGCTCATTCATTTCCCAAGCCTGTTTGTGTCTCTCTACAACTGTCTGACCCTACCTTTTCTTTACATATCGAACTCCTTTTCTCCCTCAGCAGATATGACCTTCTTTAGAAACTTTTCCTGCTGCACTCTTTCTTGCTCCCACCCTTCATTGCCTCCAGGCAGGCTAGGTGCCTCCCATTTGCTTCCATAGCCCCTTAGCTTCCATCTCTCACAGCTTTTGCATTTACATGAACATCTCTCCCCTCAAAATGAAATCCTTCAGTGAAGGGACTATATATGATTCATCTTGTATCTTTGTTTCTTGGCACAGAGTAGACTCTAAGGGATGTTTGATGAATGATTAAATTAAGAAATTATAAATTTGTCCCATCTGTTATCCAAGAGGGAGAGAAAAAAGGAATGTTTGACCCAGAGTCCATTCACCATGTGATTTAAGATGAACCTCCTAACATACCTCTTGCTTCTGTTTTTCATGATCCGTTAGCCACCCAAACTGCTGTTTATTCTAAAATTACACCCAACCTCTCCTCCATGGCACCACGTGTATTCCCATTCCTGACCCCAGCGTTGTGGCTTCCTCTGGGCAACTCTCAGCCATGGGAAATGCCCTTTCTGTCCTGACTCATCCTCTGGGAATGTCTGTCCATTTTGATGTCCCCAAAGGCAATGTCTCACCTATAAGGTCCCAACCACACAAGAGGACTCACATTTATTATCTGACTTGCTTCCGGTGATGGCCTCCTATCACTTTCCGTGGCCATGTTGCCCTGGCTTCCAGACAGATCTTCTAGAGTTTACCTTTCTGCCTGAGCTTCCAAGTTATCTCCCAATTACCCATCCCTCATGTAAGACCTCGATGGGCTCCTTATCACATCATCTCAGACCCTTTTGGTGCCTGCCTCTCGGATTATTATCAGAGACGGCCATGCCTTAGACACTGCTGGGCCAACCCCTGTAGTTGGAACTCTAACATCAGTTTCTACATTCTTCTCAGCTGCCTCATCTGACACAGCATAGTGTGCCCTTCCTATATCCCCCCCAAAGGGCACTCTAATGGGGAAGGCTGGACCTCAGAGAGACCAGAGTGGTCAGGACAGGGCAGAAACAAGAAGACACACTAAACTAGATCCAGAGATCCCAGAACAGAAACCAGATAAGAGAGGGATTTAAAAAACTAGAGGACAACTTGAATCAAAGTTTTAATAGTGGGACATACCAGTTCAAGTTGTCCATTGAGTTTGGAATAAGGCTGGAAAGATAGAGTGAGGACCAGCTCTCTTAGACACTGGATGCCAGACCCCAGCATTTGAACTTGATGTAGTTGGACATAGGAAGCTACTATAGATGCTTGAACAAAGCTGCCAGGAACAGAAGGCACAGACTGAGATTCAGCTGATCCAAGTCTGGGTCCTAGCTTTATCACTAGAGGGTCATATGACTATGGACAACTCCCTTCCCCAAACAAGCCCAGAAAATGATGTGCCGGTGTTGAGTGGTTTTAGAAGTCCATCCCAGCTCTTGAACTCTATGGCACCGATCAGTTTGACCTGAAGAACTTGAGTTTCCTTTCATCTAACATCCATCCCCTACTGCCCACTCCCAATCTGCTGCTGACCAGGGTTCCAGAGTGTCACCTATTATGTCTCATCTATTGGGAAACAGCTAGAGACAGGAATGTTCCTGCCATATGTGCCCTTGTTTATTCTTATTGTTTATTCTCTATGCTTTCCAGAGAGGTGGGTGGGTGGAGAGAAGAGGAAGGAAGGGTGAGATGCCTCCTTACAGATCAGTTACAAGTATTATTGTCCCACTCCCCATGTAAGGCCTGGGCCCGAGCACGGCAGACAATCAGCATGTGGGAAAACCAGGCCTCTACCAACTAGCATGCTCCCAAGGTCAAATTAGAGACTTGGAATTTAAAAGATAAACAACTGAAAAATGAACTGAGTAAGCAGATCTTAGATGGGTACCATAAGAAGGCCATATCTTGGATTTTGTGTTAGTCAGTATAAGCTGGCTAGCCTGCTGGAACAGATAAACGTCAAAATCTCAGTAGCTCATCATAGTAAAGGTTATTTATTTGTTGAAAACTAACAAATTTTTCAAACCTGAAATTTGGGATAAAATAAAATAGCTTCCATTTACTGAGTATCTGTTATATGCCGAGGACTATTCCAAACACTTTAAATGGTAGAACTGGTGTTGAAACCCAAGGCCTCTAGCTGTAAGGTCTGTCTATGTTCTCTCCCTCACTCCACACCACCTCCCCAGGGTGGATCCTCTCCTTCACTCACGTCATTCAGGCATATCTTCCAGGGAAGAGGATGAGGAAAAGAAATTGTCTGTCAGTGGCCCAGGCAATGCCTTTTCAAAGAAGCGAGCTGCATTATTCTTTTAGCTTAGCCAGTGTTGACAGCTTGGCCATAGTTGACAGTGATTCAATGCACAGCCCTCTACTACCTGCTTGTCTCACTAGACCACAAGCACCTAAAGTATGAGGACCAGGTATCCCCAGTGGCCAGCACCAAGCCTGGCAGAGCACTCAGAGAATGTTTGATTACTGATGGAATGAATGAGTGAATTCATTCATTCATTGACAATTTTAAGGAGTCTCCAGATAAATCGTTAAAATCAGATTATAACTCCTTTAGGGGAAATTTGTGCTCTATCGCTTCTTATATTTTCTGCATTAAACATAATAAATGGTTCAATATCGCTACCCACCCTCAATCACTGAAAAGTGGACCCTATTCTTCATGCACCCGGAATAAAGCTGAAGAAGTAGGGAGGAAATGAATTTGGAAAGTATTTGCGAGGGTGAAATAAGAGGACTTAATAACCAGCAGGATGTCAGAGATAAAGGGAGGAAATACATAAAAGGGGCATAATCATATCTACCTTCAGAAATGGCCTCAGACCCCTGGGATCAATCTGGGGTATAAGCAAAGAGTGTGTAACTGCTGTTGCCCCAGACCACACCAGCCTGTGGGCACAAATGGGGCTCTAGTTACGGCAATCACCTGTGATCTGCTGGCTCATGCCCCTACCTGCAGGACTCAAGCCTCCCTCTGAGTCTGGCTCAGTTTTTTCTGGAAATCTCCATGTGGCAGCACAAGTGAGCTCACAGCGGATGCCCTCTGTGTCCATGTGCCATCTACCATGTTGCTGCTTTTGTGTTCAGCCTCTCCCTTGAGGTTCCAGGTTCCTGCTTCCTGTTTCCTACAGTTGAGAGGGCCCCGCCCTGGACAGGGCTCCCAGTGCCCACCAGGGGAAATCTGATGATTCTACCAGGGCTGTTTCCTGCTTTGATGTCAAACTGCTGGGTAAGAAACACTGTAGCAGCCAAAGCCACAATCTTTATCGTCTAGAACTAGAAAAATGTTCATTTTCCCCACTCGACATTCATAGCTCTCTCTGTGGCCCTTTAGGAAATAGCTTCTACCTGCCAGCCCTCTCCCTGGGGGTCAGTCATATGTCTTAGCACCGAGCCAGGAAACTAGTCTCAGGGTCAGACACCCCGCCTTCACCCTCCTCCCTAAAGTAGGGACAGTGCATGTCTCCTTTGTGCTGATTCAGGCATCCAGGGACCTTCACGTAATGGAAACCCTCCAAGGAGTCTGCTCCAACTGTCTTTCAGAGTCTCAGCTCAAGCCCAGACCCCCACCTCTAAAGAATGAATATAATAACCTCTGTTACTATTTCTAAAACTGTGTAGCCCATACACTAGTCTGGATATTGTTCCTCTAGAATCTAGATGCATGAATCGAGCACTTGCTGTGCTCCAAACATTTTAAAAAGAGCTTGCTCTGCAGCCCTTCATTTAGTCCTCACTTAGCGCTGTGATCTGCAGGCCCAGGAAGGGAAAGTGCCTAACCAGGTCACCAGCTCTGGCAAACCCACTCCGGTCTTGGCCTTTGTCCTGACTCTGCTATGGCCTCTCCCTGGGAGCCTGTGCCGTCCTGTGTCTCGCCCACCCTTCCTGATCACCAGCCTTATCACTCACTCTTCCCTTCCCTTCCACGCTTCACTCATTAGAGCTGACACCCGGCACATCTTTCCAGCTGTGATCTCAGCCTCTGGACAGGAATCTGATTCTCTTCTCTCCCCTGGTCCACACACAGCCATAGGCGTCCTTCTCCTTGGAACTCTCCAACTCTGGCCCTGCCCCAAGAGTGACATTTACATCTGGCTTCCCATGGCCCCGCAAGTTAAATTTGACAGGCCCTGCATCTGCTGTGTAGGCTTCGGAAGTATTTTAGCATCTCTGGGCCTCAGTTTACTTACCTGCAAATTAGGGATAATAATACCTGTCTTCGAGGTTTATTGTGGGAAATAAATATGACAAAACATTTAAGGCATCCAGAACGATTCCTGACACATAGTAAACATACAGTAAACAAAGTGCTCAAGAAAAACTGCTCTGCTGAGTACTTTGTTGGGCTCTTCTCATCCAATTCTTCTTATACAGCAGGTGAAATTATCATTCCATTTTAGAGATGTGGAAACTAACACCAAAATAAGTTAAAGGACTCACCCAAAGTCTCAGACCGTGAAGCAGCAGCTCTCTGATGTGCAACAAGGTCTCATATTTAATGACTTGCTAACTTATACTGCTTAGCACAAAGCAGACCCTCCACCAATGGGGTGGCTGGGCTGCTCTCATTAAGTGAATGGGCAAATAAATGCATTTTTCTTCTCTTCCCTCTGTACCAAGACTTGTCTACTGATTTTATTAACCTCCTCATAGGAGATAGTTTCTTTGACTCCCAGAAATACACCATATTGCAACCTTCCCCGGGCAGGACAAAGCCCACCGCTGAGCAGCCTGGTCCCTGGCTGAGTTCCTTGGCCAAGTACAGTACTGGGAGAGATCCTTTCACAACTGTGGTCTGCCAAGGGAGCACTGTGAGCCAGGGCCTCCTGCCAAGCATAGCTCCCGGCCCCTTTGATATGCAGATGTGTGCAGGCATCCTGCACATCTGCCTAGGGAGCATCCAAAGCTGTGACTTGGCTGGAAAGAAGGAAAATGTGAATGTCAACTGGAGGAATGGCTGCTCCGGAGGGGCCAGGCAGGGGAGGACAGCAGATCATGGCTGGGAACAGTTAGCCCAAAGCAGATGGAGGTTGCAGAAACAGCACTGTTCACCTCAACTTCCACCTCTCATAGGGAGGCACTTCAGAGGCGTGGATACCATTGGCTCATCTGAGTGTGATCCCCTACCAAAGTCCCATCTGCGGGAGCTATGCTCTTCCTAATCCGCATCACCTTCGAATCTTTATGTGAGGAAGGAGGACCACGGCAGCAAAGGCGGTGGTAAGAGCCCTGGAAGAGGACTCAGCACCTTTCCACAAATACGTTCATGCAACCCATACTGTGCCCGGCACAGGGGAACATGTGGATCAGACATGGTCAGGTTTCCCGAGAAGGTGCCCACCATCTAAGGGCGCAGACAGGCAAGGAACTGGACAACATAGAGGAAAGCACAGAAGGTTTCCTCGGGGTGTAGGGGTAGCTAAGGTAAATGGGAATTTTGGGTAATGCTGAGAGGAGGTGGCCTGATAGTGGATCTTAAAGGTACATGACAATTGGCCAAGTGAAGGATTTATCCTATACTAACACCACCAAGGCACGGTTGAGTGTCTCTAGATGCTCACTCATAAGCGCGTGCGCGTACGCACGTGCGCGCGCACACACACACATACACACACCCCTGAGATGGGCACAGTGCTGGTTTGGAATAGTTCCTAGGTTAACCCTCTCTGTTCCTGCTGCTGTAATCCAAAGGTCTCCCTTCCCCGGCAGTGTTTTCTGTTTCCTGAAAAGGCTTGGCAAGCTTCCTTAAAACTGCTACCTTGTCCTGTTACTTTAAAAGCTTTGTCTTCTCTTGCTGAATGGCAAGTGAAGCCAGAGCAAAAGGAATTCCCCAGGGCATCTCCAGCTTCCCTTTGCTCTTAGTGTTTCCCTGTGATGGGACAAAGAGCAGGTTTCTGGTTGGAGGGAGAGGGGATTCCGTTTGGGGAAAGGGCTAACTGGGTGAGAGCGATACAAGGTCATTGCCTTCGATCCCTGCAGGACTTTTAGGACAGAAGGAGCAGATTGCAGAACAAGGATCAATGTAGGAACAGCAGAAGCAGGGAGATTGCTCAGTGTGAGAGGCTGTTTCCCCAAGTTCACTGCCCATAGGTGGGATCAGCTGCTCTGAGAAGTAGTGAGCTCTCTGTTGGTGCTGGAATGCAAGGAGACCAGACCGCAGTTTATCGGACAGGGATGGTGGTGCAGCAGGGCCTCATACACCGGATGAGAGATCACATCTTTGTTGCCCTGCTCTGCCATTTTCACATGAGAATTGACTGAACACAAGAGGTATGCTCAGGCCTCTCATGGCCCAGGGATTTGCATTTCCAAGGTTATAAAGAAAGGCGTGTAGTTAAGTATGTGTATAGGCGTCCAAGATGTGAAAGATGTGATTATTTGCAGAACCTAATCTCATACCTTCCCATCTATGTTGAACTGAATATTGCAAAAATATTCTCATTCGTATCTGGAATGGTATGTTTCTAAGCAATCATCATTCTGAAAACTCATTCCAGCCTGGAGACGACCTGAATATCGAAGAGAGTGAAAATGTATATATTAGGTTACTTATTCAAATGCCTATCTGGCAGTTTGGATAGAATTAAGCAACAGTCCAATCTGGCTGTTGTTTTATGCATGGGATGTCAAAGCTAAAGAGCCCATAGAGAATAGCCTCTCATTCTTTCTCTGCACAGAGCCTCAGTGCCCTGTCTTGCTCACAGATGGGGAAAGAGGCCGAGAAAGAGTGGCATACAGCCTAGAATGGGAGACCAGGGACCAGTAGCTGCCATTTTAGGATCTGAAGCACAGGCAAGGTAATATTGTCCCTGCTGGGCAAAGCGGGTAACTGAGGCTTGGTGCAGTTAAGTGACTTGTGCAGTCACAGCTGGTCAGAGGCAGAGCTGCCTGCAATCCAGGCCACTGTCTTTTCACAGGAACTCCCTGGGCCCCTAGCATAGCCTCAGCGATAGCACGTTCCTCCTCTCACGTGACCTTCAGGTCTGCCCCGCACTTCCGCTACAAAATCTCAGGCAATGATGGTATTATCCCAGGTCTATAGCTGAAGTTCCACTGAGGATATGGACCTACATTTTAGGTCAGGGGACTCTGCCAAGCCACTATTCCACCCTGCACGCCCTGAAAGCTCCACAACACCAAGTGAGAGTATATCATTCTGCAATTATAATCACAAAGAGCAACAACACAAATCTGCCTTTTGAAATAAATCCTAGGAGAGTGATCACTGAGAAGCTTGCTTAGGTATCATCTCTGGGAAGATTCCCCAGCCCTTGCCGAAACCCGTTTGGCTCAGTGGATAGAGCATTGGTCTGCGGACTGAAGGGTCCCAGGTTCGATTCCGGTCAAGGGCATGTACATTGGTTGCGGGCACATCCCCCGGTGGGGGGTGTGCAGGAGGCAGCTGGTCGATGTCTCTCTCTCATTGATGTTTCTGGCTCTCTATCCCTCTCCCTTCCTCTCTGTGAAAAATCAATAAAATATATTTAAAAAAAAAAAAAAGATTCCCCAGCCCACCCTGCCCAGGCCCAGGACACTTTTCACTTTTCACACAGGGCAGTCACTGTGTGTAGAGAGTCTCGCCATGAAAGGATAAGTATTACAGGCCAAGAAAGACTTCTGACAGTTTTCTGCATTTCCAGCCCTGGGGCCTGGTGTCCCGCAGGTATCAGAAGGTTTGCTAAGCGGATGGATGGATATTTGGGTGGATATGTGGATGGCATCACTGCAAGGAAGGAACTCAAGAGGGAAGGACGCTTCACCCTCCCCAACCAACCTGCAGCCCATTAATCTCTGGATTACACAGAACCTGGCAAGCCCTGAAACCTAGCATGATGCTTCCACTCCACGAACAGTAACTAAAACCAAGAACAAAACCTTAGAGCTGCCTGGGGCCCTGCCAGTGCTGGGGACGAAGAGAACAGCATCTGAAGCACATGTTTCCACTCAGACTTGAATCTCACTTCATCTCATAAGATAATTCTGAAATCACAGCTTCAGTATTTTCCTCCAATATTATCCTCAAGATCCTGTCCTCCCCCAGGTGCCTAGAGCCCAGCTCTCCACGGAACCTTACCCAGCCAGGTATTCCACCGTGATGTGTGAGGTGTCCATGCCAGCTCCTTTTTCCCACCTGGTGCACTGTTCCTTTCTTGCTTATCTGATGCTGCCTCTTATTGTCAGCTCATGATGGTCAGTGTGGGAGGGGCAGTGTGGGCCAATGCACAGGGCACAGGCTCTGGGCTCACCAGCCTTGGGTATAAATTGCAGTTGGACCAGTGAATAACTGTAGGACTTTGGGAACCATCAATTAACCGAGTCTGAGGCAATAAATGAAACTTTCCTCTTGAGGTTATTGGGAGGTATGCAGGGACCCTAATAATGGAGGGCTTTGTCCGCAAAGCTAGCAAGCTCAGGTCTTATCCAACAGACAGTGGGGTGGAGTTTCTCATCTGAACATCACAGGATCAAATCTACCTTTAGAGAGAATATTTTGGCAATGGCACAGAGAATGGGTTGGAGAAGAGGCACTGGGGCAGGAGGAGAACTCAGGCAGGAGACTTTGCAGGAAAGAGCAGAGGTTGGGCATGGGGCCCTTAGGGCAGAGGGAAGGTGGAGTTGCATGATAATAGCCTGAAGAAAGGAGATAATAAGAAATAACAAGAAAAGCTAATGTTCATGAGCTCCTACTCTGGGCCAGGGATTATGCTTTATAGGGATTGTTTCATTGAATCTTGTTAACAACCAGAGATTTTAAATATATATATATTTTATTGATTTTTTTACAGAGAGGAAGGGGGAGAGAGATAGTTAGAAACATCAATGAGAGAGAAACGTCGATCAGCTGCATTCTGTACACCTCCTACTGGGGATGTGCGCCCAACCAAGGTCCATGCCCTTGACCGGAATCGAACCTGGGACCCTTCAGTCCGCAGGCCAACGCTCTATCCACCGAGTCAAACCAGTTAGGGCCAGAGATTTTTTAATCCTCATTTTACAGATGAGGAAACAGAAACATTGAGAGGTTAAGTGAATTACCTGGTATAGCACAGTAAATAAGAAACCTGGGATTCGAGCTCAGACAGTCCCACTCCAGAACCCACATGCTTAATCACCAGACCAGCTCTCAACTGAAGCAGAGATTGGGGAAGAACCATTCAGAAGGTCTCCCAGGCAGGACTGGCGTAAAGATGGGGTGCAATGAGTAAGGAGAGGGTAGAGAACAGGATGACTCTCAGGTTTCTTTCCCGAGGTTCCTAGCTTCTGGGAGGCAAAGCCAGAATTTTAACCCAGTTTATCTAACTCCAAAACACTTTCTCTTTTCACAGCCTCAAAAATTTCACCTGAGAGCTTGGTGTTCTGAGGACAAAAGGGTTAAAGTAGAGATTGGTACTTTCCCCAGAATTTCACAATTCTTTTATTTAAGCCATTATACCATGACTAGCTTTCCTTAAGAGGTTGAGGGTGTGTGTTTCTTTACAGAGGAATTTAGTATCAATTATAAAGAAAAAAAAGTTGACAAGAAAATGCATTTAATAGCTTTGCTTCTTTGGTGCCAAACCAAATGCAAAGGAGGATTTCAAGTACCTTTGGAAGCAGAAGTAGGGGAAGGGCAGAACTTTCAGGTAGCCCGAGGGAGTCTGGGCAGAGCTTGAGCTGTCCTCCTGCATCTGCTTCCCAACACTGTTCTCTGCAGGCTGACCCTGGGGACAGCGCCAGGTAACAGCCCCTGCCTGGATATCTCATAATCAAAGAGTGAAATGGACAAGTAGGTGGGCCTCCAAAGGCTATAGAAGGGCCTGTCTGAAAGGAGAGGAAAGGTGCCCTACACACAGGAGGAGATGCTAGGTCTCAGAAGCCAGGTCATGTGACCTGGGCACATTACTTATCGTGACTGAGCTTCCTTGTTGTCTTTGGAACATCAGTGTAATCAAGCCCACTTTGATCTACTCTTTCCTCTCCTCTAATCAAGGACCTGTCACACTAGGTTGGGACTGAGGTCCTCGAGCCTTGGCTGTCCCCTGGGTTGGAACAGGTTAAGTATGCGGACTGCAGTGCTCGGTGCTGAGGGTGAGAGCCAGAGTGAAACAGGCAAAGAGTCTCACCCTGGATCCCACCTGATGGGACCAGGCAGAGAGGTGAGTCCAGGTGCGAGGTGAGCAGGTGGACATGAATCCAGAGTCACTGGGTTGGAATAGAAGGTAGGGCCTGGGATAGGTGGACACTTGCAGTCACTGCTCTGGGTAACAAGGGCTCTGTGGAGAGTGCTGAGTGATCCCAGTGCTGTTAGGATAGTGAAGTGACATGTTACATGGAAGCATCTAACTGCCAGGCACACAGGACACTCTTGATGTTAATCATGGAATTGCTTTCCTGTTCCAGCAAATTGTCCAAGAGCTTCTGAGGTGCCAGGTCTTTTGGCACTGAGGGGGCAGGGATGATTAAAACACAGTTCCTGTCGCCCAAAAACTCAGAATCCTGGGGATACAGACTCATAAACATGACCCAATCAAAGGTTCTATGTGGCATGATGTGGGGAGGCACAGGGATAGGCCAGGTGAGGGGTAGTAGCCCAACCCAAGAGTTCCAGGAAAGCTCCCTGGAAGAGAGAATGGCTAAGGTGAATGTAGAAGGTTAACAAGGAGTTAATCAGGCAGAGATTGGTGAGAAATCCATTCTGGGAATGGGCACGGCTTCAACATAAGCATAAGACAGCGTGGTGTACTCAGTGTGCATCAGTGGGATGTGAAGAGAGGCAGGAGACATGGCCAGAGAGGAGGCAGGGCTCCGCTGTAGACTAAGGAACCTGGACTCCATCCTGAAGGGGATGGGAAGCCACTGAAGGGGTTTCAGCAGGAGAGCAACCTGGCTAGCCTTGTGCTTTAAATAGATCATCTGGCTGGTGGGGGCAATTACAGTAGAGAAGGTCAGCTGGAGGCCCGGGGAAATATTTAGTTTGATGTTTCTAAGTCAAAGTTCAGTTATGCTTTGGAAAAATTAATTAGGAAAGATTCAGAAATGGGAACAAGGGCTTTCCCATCTAGATATGAAATGTTAACATTTCATCTCCTTATGCAGTAAGCTGGCTTCCCATTCTCTGTGCTATATAAGGTACTATAGGCGACATAATGCCTTTGAGGGCCCTTCCAGCTTTGACTCTTTAAGACTCAATGATTCTAGTTTTCTTCTTAGGGTGTTTATGTTATTGACCCCCTAGGAGGACCTGTGCTTTGGGTTCTGCCTTCCTCCTATTAGAGGGGGGTGCCCTGAAGGCTTGCCATTCCCTACCTGTTTTTGTGGAAGACTCTAAATTTATCATATGGTTGGACAGTGTCAGGGTCTGTGTCAGGATCAGGACTCATCGGGTGGCTCATATCAGGACGAGGTCTGTGACCAAGATTGCTGCTCAGTCTGTGGGACTGAGACATTGTCCACTTGAGGTCTTTGAAATCAGACCTTGGGGCTCACTACCACAGCGTCTGCCTCACTTAGCTGATCTGCCAAATTGCTCAGGGTTCTGGGCACATGTACTCGAGGACTTTTCTGGTCCTGGCTGTGCCAACTTTGTATGTTTGGAAGCTGGAAGGAAATGGATGCTCTGGGTCCCCACAGCCTCTGGTGCTTCCTTCTGAGACAGCACTAAGTCCTGGACAAGAAGGCCTGTTTCATGACTGGGAGCCCCCAGAGGGAGGGAGCACCACCCGACTCACCTGTATCCACAAATTCATTATCCCTTCTCATTTAATTTAAGAATTTCCTTGTGGCGGGTACTGTGCTCGGTGTTGGAGACACAGAAGCAAGCAAACCACAAAACAACCTTTGCCTTCATACAGGTTATTACCTATCAAGGGATGAGAAAACGGGCTATGATGGGAGAGAAGGTTGTAGGATGCTAATGGAACAGAGAGCAAGGGCCCTGACCAAGTGTGGGACCAGGGAAAGTCTTTTGAAGAATGAATATTTAACCTGAGGCCTGGAAGATAAACAGTAATTGGCCAAATGACGGTTGTTGGGGGAACATATTACAACAGGGGGAACAGCTTGTGAGAAGGCCTGGAAGTAAGAGAGTTGGCCCACTAGGAATCATCAGGAGGCCAGTGAGGTCCTTCTGATGGGACCGTTCTATATCTTAACTGTAGTGGTCATCACATGAGTCTACACATGTAGTAAAATCGCATAGAACTAAGACACACACAAACGAGTACATGTAACTGGTGAAATTACAAATAAGGTCAATGGATTGTATCAGTGTCAATGTCCTGGGTGTGAACATTGCACTATAGTATGCAGGTGTTACCATTGGGGGGAAATGGGGGAAGAGAACCTAAGATCTCTCTGGATTACTTCTTACAACTGTACGTGAGTCTACAATTATGTCAAAAAGGTTAACAGAAGAAGGAGGAGGAGAAGAACCAGGTGTTGGCCAGTTTGACTGAGGCAGAGAATGAAGAAGTACATAGCATGAGTTGAGCCCAGAGAATTGGTGGAAGTTAGACTAACTGGATTTAAATCATGTGGGACTTTTTCTGAAGATGGTTGAGAAGCCTTTGACAAATCTTATTTAAGGAGTAACATGATCTTGTTTGCATTTGAAAAGATTGCTCAGTTTGGAGAATGCATTGGGGAGGGGTAAGCAGAGAGATAAAAATTAAAATGGAACAAGGTGGATAAGAAGGGACACTGATAGATTTGAGAGATATTTATGGAGCCTGAATGGGTAGGAGTTGATGACTAAGAGGTGAGAGGACAGGGGAAGTCAAGAAGAACTCACAAGTTTCTAACCTGACCACCGGTGGATGACGGTGCTCATGACTAAAACAGAGAACATTTGAGAAGAAACAGGCTTGGGGAGAAACGTTTGCAGAGATGGGTTTGGAATATTTGAGATGCCATTTAGACCACAAAGTCCAGATGTCTAGTAAACAGCTGTATGCATATGTGTCAGAAGCTCAAGAGAGAAGTCTGCACTAAGAGTGTGAGTACACAGAATAAAAGGCCAGAATTCTAGGGCAGAATTCTGAAAAATACTGACATCAAAAATGTGGGTAAAAGAGGAGGGGCCCACCATGAAGACAGGACTGTTGAATGGTTAGGAAGGAATTAGGACTGCTGAAGTCAAAGGGAAAACATTTCTGAAAGAAGGTCAAGGTGGATGCTGCTGGGACCAAATGCCCTGAATTTGGAAGAGCATTGATAACCTTGCAGAGCAGGTTCAGTGCAGTGGGGCTGGGATAAATAGGAGGTGAGTGAATCCAGGAAGTGTGGACCCTACTTTCTTTCCAAAAGTTTTGCTTGTGAAGAGGAGGAGAGAAGGAGGTAACTAGAGGTGAGGCAGGGGTGAGTGAGGGTTTTGAGGTGGCTATTGTCCTGTTTTGAGACTGGGAAGGACTTGAACATGTGTAAGTGCAGATATGAATGGCCCTCAAAGAGGGAGAGAGGGACGATCCAGGGCCTGGCTCTGTGAACACTGAGTGCTTTCTGAAACCAATGAGCAGGGGGAGAGTTTCTATGGGTACAGTCTCTGGGTTCTGTTGCACCCCACTGACTATTCTAAAAATGTTCTGTGCTTCCTCTTTCTAGAACAGCTGGGCCATTCCGAACTGTAAGGAAACCACCTTTTCACACTCCCTAGAGGAGGCTCAATTTCAAACCTGAGCCAAGGTGCTTCCTCTCTAAGGGCCAGTGTGGCTGGATTGGCCCCTCCCAGAGCAGCAACCAACTGGCTCCCAGCACGAGGTCAGAGGCAGGAGCACACACAAAAGTTTCCACTGTGGCTTCTTGCCCACCGAGCCCTGGGTGCCCACCCACTCATGGGGAATCACCATGACTGGGCAGAAGGCATGCGCTCTGACTGATGACTTCATATCAACTCTGAAAAGGCAACATGGCTGACTAGATAACCTAAACATCTTCAAAGGATGTGCATGGAGATGATCATCTCATTATATTTAATTCAGGCACCTTCTATGTCAGTTCCCCTTACATGCTGCCACTGGCTTGAAAAGGTTCTTAACTTTCTTGTTTATATGGTGGGTAGCAGCTCATGGGTTGTTGTGAAGAGGAAAATGAGAGAACATAAGTAGAAGAGCCAGGCATATATTAGATTCTTAATAAATCCACATTTCCTTCCCCTTCTTGCCAGGAGCCAACATTTTCTTTCTCTCAGCAAGTGCTCGAGTGTTGAGTCTGGGGGCCAACAGGACTAGACCCAGAAAGAGAAGAAGGTCTCATGTCTCTAGAAGCACCTGATGTGGCTATGCCTCAGACTAATGCCATCTGTCCTTCAGGCAGGTTTTCGTGCTTTTTATTTAGGGGATCCTGCTTCAAGAGAGTGTTAAGGTTTAATATGTGAGATGAAAATGCAGGCTAACTGATCAGTTGAAGGTGGGGAGAGTTTGTGAGAGAAATATTCTTCATGTGATAGAAATATTTGAGAGTTTGTGAGATAAATATTCTTCATGTGATAAAAAGGAGCCTTTGCTTTATCACCCAGTCTCTTTAAATATGTGCTCCCCTGATGCAATTAAGCATTTGTTTACAGATCATTAATTATCTGGCAGGGAGGCTTGGCTGGAAGGATTATGGCCGAGAGACACAGCTGGAGAGTTGGGAGCTTGTGCCAAGTGAGAATCCATCAGAACCAGAGATAGTGAAGCTCAGAAATGACTGTGTAAATTGGGACAGAAAGGAAGTCAGTTTCCAAGGCTTGAGCATACAGGCGCTCTGGGACCTCTAGGGGAGCTGCATGGGTGAGTGGCGGACCATTCACCAAGTCAGCAAAGGCAGGAGGTGAACAGGGAGGAGGTGGTATGGCTGAGGGTAGGAGGAAAGGCCGAGTTCCGATTGGGATATTTTGAGTAGGGGGTGGCTGTGGGATAGCGAGGTGGAGAAGGTGGTCTAGAAGGCAGATGAGCATCAGCGCTGTGCTCCAGCAGTGCCTAACCAGTCCCAGTTTCTCCAAACTTCCAAAACCAGTTCACACGTCTCTGCTCCTGCTCACAATTGCTCTCTAGCCCAAATGCTGAGTCCCCTGCCTTCCCTCCCTGCCTGTTGAGCTTCGAGCTATCCTGGAGATGTCTGCTCCTGCTCTCTGAGGCAGGCACGGGTGTCCACTTCCTAGATAAACTACCTCCACCCAGACAGACCTCCATCAGCACCGAGGCTTACAAGAAGCTGTCCTGGTTTAACCAAGATCACATAATTATGATTGAATAAATGGAACAGGCTCAGCTCAGGAAACTATAAGTGTTATTCCACTTCTGTTATAATGGTTGCATTTGCTCCCCTGCGTGCCTCCCCAGTTGTACTAGTTTCCGAGGGCTGCTGTAACCGACTACCCTAAACTGGGTGGCTTAACACAACAGAAACATATTTATTCTCTCGCTATTCTGGAGTCTAGGCATCCAAAAGTGGCAGCAGAGCCCGGCTCCCTCTGAGACCCTGAGTAGCATCCGTCTTTGCCTCTTCCTCGTTCCTGGTGGTGGCGGTCAATCCTCTGACGTTCTTTAGCTTATAGCCACGTCACTCCAGTCTCTGCCTCTGTAGGCACATAGCATTATACCTGTGTCTCTGTCTTCACGTGATGTTTTGAATGATTGACTATCAACCTGTGCTTTGTAAATCAGGTTTTTTTTATGTATACCGGCGGCCACTATGTGCAAAGCTCTACACTAGATGCTTTCTGTGTGCTCTCTCATTTAATTGTACACATCCTGGGAGGTAGGTCTCTCTACCCCACAGATAAGGAAACCAAACTTCAGAGAAGTCACGTGACTTGCTCAGGTCTGCGCAGCAGGGATGGGGCTAGATTTGTCTGATTTCAAAGCTCAGATCACAGACTACACTCTGCTCCCTTTTCCTTCATCTCGTTGCCGTCCAGCCTCTGAATCCAGGCTGCCTCAGGTGTACTTAGGCCAAGCCCCTGAAACGGGTTGGGTTCATGCTTTCGCCACAGTGTTAAATCGGCAGCAGCCCTGGTTGTGGGGTGGGGAATAGAGGGTACGTGCAGAGGGGGCAGCATGGAAATGGCAGTAGGTTGGAGAGACGCAAGGGGAGGGTCTCACCTCAGGGGACAGAATCAGGAGGGCCTCTCACTACCTCTCCCAGCTAGGAGAGGCTTCTCTCAGTGCTAGACCTTGAGAATGAAGAGGTGGATGTTTCTCTGGGGCTAGGTAAGGGAATGCTCTGGGCATGGGTGGGACCACCATGCATTGAAGGCTTTCCCCTGTAACCTGGGCCCATAGGTCAGGGAAGAGGCCCGACGGAAGTGGGTCCCATTGCTGACCTAACTTAGGGTAAAGCATTGACCTCTGTGCTGTTTCATCATCTCTAGAATGAGAGGCTTGGGCTCTAAGTTCTCTGAAGTCACTATTCTTGGTTTCCAGCTTCTACAGAATCGGTTTCCGTTTCGTAACTATTTTAAGGTGTTTATTACATTGCCAAGAAAAGAGAAAATTTTCTCTATGCCAAGGAACAGATATTTTTTTATGTTACCTTTTTTTTCTTGTGCATAACTCTGCTTTGCTTCTTCCATGTCTGTCTTTTCATTCTGGTGAGTAACCCGCACAGGTTTTCTCAGTGGCAACAAGCACTCTCAAGCATGGCCCTTCCTTTTCTTAACACCAAAGTTAAGGATTTGCTCAGAAAGTTAAAACCATGTGGACAGTGTTGTCTGACTCCTATCCTGGTGAGTCTGTTATGAGTTCTCACTGTGACCTGTCCAAACACAGAGGTGGGGGAGAGAAGGGTGCACAGGTCCAGCTTGTCTGGCTTGGGACAGGGCTGCAGCCTCCTTGCCAGTGTGAGCGTGGTGATTTCATCTCTCTCTTCAGCTTGGGGAACCTGTGCAGGCCCAAGCAGATGTTTCCACCAG
The DNA here is from genome assembly GCF_951640355.1 of Cnephaeus nilssonii. Lineage (NCBI taxonomy): Eukaryota > Metazoa > Chordata > Mammalia > Chiroptera > Vespertilionidae > Cnephaeus > Cnephaeus nilssonii. The sequence continues at coordinate 67,835,614 of NC_137078.1, read as the reverse complement.
ACTCTTTCTTCTATGGACATTGAACATCTCGAGTGGAAAGATGTCCCTTCTTGCTGAGCGGTTGAGGTGTGCCTGCGCCTGGGGAGTGACTGAGAGTCAGAGGAATACAGAGTTTTGAATGTTTCATTTTTCAAGGTCACAGCAGCACAGAAGGGTTGGCTTGGGAAAAATAATGTTCCTCTTGCCAAAAATCCATGTCCCAGCTGACTCCTATGCTGATGAATCTGGCTGCCAGAGAACCACAGAGTCCCTCCCTGGTGACTGGAGTTATTGATAACTTGTTTTCATATTTCAACAGCAAATTTAATCTGTAAGTTTATGGTATATGTTCCCATCCCCACCTTTCATGAGCCTTCTCTGCATCTTGTTCCCTAAGGAACTAGGGGACAGGATTTGGATTTTCCGTTCAGATACCTCTTACTCTACCCAAACCACTATCAGTGCTATCAGATGTGTCAGCAGCAGGAAGAGGAGCACAGCCTCCCAGATTTTACATGGCGTGGGTGATGGGATTTACGGTACCTACCAAGTGACAAGCAATATGCCAGGGACTACTGGAAGTAACATGGCAAAGTGGAAATTGCATGAACTTCACACCTGCTTTGAATGCATGACTTGGACCCTCACCTTCCCTCTCTGAACCTTTGTCAATGCATCTGTGAAATGAGGGTAACAACAATTACTTCCCAAGTTATTATGAGGATTGCATACGAAGCACCTAGCATTATCAGAGACAGAGTAGGGAGCTCAATAAATTGTAATCTTCTTGTCTCTTTCTCTCTTTTATATATATCATCTCATTCTCTCTCATCAATCCTGAAATATTTTTAGTTTCTCACTTTATAGATAAGAAAACTCAGTCTGTCTATTTATCCACTGTATACCAAATATTAAGCAAAACTTTTGGCACAAAATAAGCCCTCAACAAATAGTTCATTAGTAAATGGATGGATGGATGGATGGATGGATGGATGGATGGATGGATGGATGGATGAATGAATGAGACAATCATACTGGGGTTAAGAATCTTGTCTAAATTTTCACAGCTAGTATCCCAGATGAGTTAAGACATGAGGCAGGGCATCACAGAACATTTTATACAAGGAGACAAAATAAGAACCCAGAAATGGAAACAGAAAGGCATAATATAACTCATCCTTTTTTATGATTGAGAACACTATGTTTCACAATTCTAAAGGCATGTTTTAAACATACAAAATCTGAACATGATTTTAAAAGCAGACAATAGAACCCCAAACTCAAGTCCCCAAACTCCATAAGATAAGATACAGCTCTTACTAAGGCCCCAGTGTTCTTACACAAGGCAAGCTGCCCAGGGTTGGCCAGGAAGGATGGGGGTGCACCTCTGCAAAAATGCTGCCCAGCACTCAGGGAGGGGGAAGACACTGTCCACAGAAATACCTGGCTGCTGAGCATCCATCCTGGTCAGTGCCCTGTGACCTCCTGAAAAGAAAAGATAACAGAGCCTTTCTCAGAAGATGAGAATGGAAAAGATAACTGATAGTTTCTGGAACCTACTGTGTGAGGCATTTTGCACTTTACCTGCATGGTCTTTAGATGCCTTGAAAACCTTATGAAACTCTACTTGACAGCTGAAAGACCCAAGAGGCACAGATTTGCCCAAGTACCTTGGCAATAGAGCAGTAACTGAACCCAATTCTGAGTTCAAAGCCTCTGCACTTTCCACTTTTCATATTGCCTTGCATCCTCTTCTGTGCCATGCTGCCTCTCCAGAATAGACCGCGGAGCCATGAGCAGATCTCAGTGATCAGAGACCCTCTGTCAGCCCAGCAAGGTGGCAGGATGCATTAGCTTGGTGGAGGTGGGGGTCTGGCCAGTTAACTACTGGGCCTTCCACCACGGCATAGGATGAAAATATCAATGCATTCCAGGGTCCTTTCTGAGATAATGTCTGCCAGAGTCTCACCTGAACCAATCAAGATGGTTTGGACATTCCCAAAGAACCTGCATATGGCCCTTTGAGGATGAATGCTCTACCAGCTCCCTATCCTTATTAGTAGGGCAAGAGTCAAACTCCAAGGGTACCAGAATCAGGGTAGAGAAGTCCAGGGTTGGGTCTCTGGAGTCAAGTAGCCTGTGTTTGAATCCTGGCTCCATCATTTAGTCCTGTGTGACCTTGGGCAAGTTACCTAACATCCCTATGCTTTGCCTGCGGTTCTTCAACTTTCAAACGAGGCTCACATTAATAGTACTTACCACCCAGGATGGTTTTGAGGATTAAATGAGAAATGTCTATAAAGCCTGGCATGAGATGAGCACTCCACAGGAGTTCACTGCTATTATTCCTATCATTATTCCTCCAAGTAAGTAATAGCAGGGTTAAAACAGGGAGGGGGTTGACACTCTTCACAGAGATACCTCTGATTGGAGTTCTCTGATCCTCCTTTGTTAAGGCTCAGAGGAACCTCCATCCAGGCCATGTAACAGGTGATTCCCAACAGGTTCCGACTCTCTAGCCACCAACAGTGGGTATAAGACTGTAGAAATCTGCTTGAGCAGTTGGAAACCTCAGAGTGCTTGAGAAATTCAAAGTCTCTGGAGTAAGGAGGACATGATTTAAGAAACCCCAGATAATGTAGTCCAAATCATCAGTATTCACAGACTCATTCCCTACTCAAGCTAGGGGTGCTTAGAATGATAGATGTTGGACTTTCCCATAAGATCCAGTTCTCATATTTGTAGATGGGGAGTCAACCCTCTGGGGAAAAGGAGAGCAGTGCAGCAATTAATCCCCACAGTCAATTCAGTGGCTTGTTGCTTTAGGAGACCCTCAGGTAAGGCCTATCCACATAGCCCTCCATACCCAGGCTTCGGATCATGAAGCCAAGGTTCAAGTCTTCTCCATATGACTGTTAACAACTTCTATCTCCTCTGTAAGTCTTAGTTTCCTCATCAGAAAAGTAGATAGAATACTACCAACCTCATGAGGTGTTTTGAAAAGATTAAAGGAGCTAATATGTAAGGCAACCAGTCCAGTTTCTAGCATGGAAATCAGTAATTGTTAATTCCATTTTCATTCATTTTCTCTGATTTGGCACTGAATTTGTGGCATAGATAGGAGACAGACAGTCTTAAGAAAATCAGAGTTCTTTATGGTTTGCTGGGTACTTCTAAGATGATTTAACTCTCTGAATGAGCGTTCTCTTTCATGCCTCTGACCTAGAACACCAAGCTCAGAGTTATCAAACAAAAGCCTAAGAGTGAATTACAATGTGGGAGGAGGGGTGGTGGTGTTAAAGACCTGTATAAGGCAGACATTCTGAGCCATGGGGTGCTGGAGCTGAGCAGAGATAACCAGAGAGTTAGCAAGTGGTCTGAAGGAAGGTCGGTTGCCCTGATACCTCCCAAGTAATGTTGAAATCATCAGAAGACTAAGATGAGGCAGCGATCCAATCCCTAACTGAGTAAGGGATTGAAGAGTCGATGATTTCTAGCCAACAGCAAGGTAAAAAGGAAGTCTAGCTTTGTAGGATGAGGTGGAATCATCCTGTTTCTGGGAGGACCATAGACTGTGTCCATGAAGTTTCTGATACTATTATGTTATTATTGGTATTAGTGTATGCCAACCATGGGTGACTGTCAGCCTGACTTTTTCTGCTATGTGCATTTTTCTATAATTATTTCCATTTTGTTCTTTCTTGATATTCAGATAAACATTTTGAAAATGTCAACCTGTCTAGTGGTGCTAAGTGAAAACTACAAAAGGGACTTTGATTGGTTTGGGGGCCAGGTTGTGGAAGCCAGACATGGTGGGGATGGGGAAACCTGTACACTCACAAGCAGAAGGTGAGACACAGAGGGACAAAATAAAGCTGTCGGGACACCCCTTGCTCCTCAACTTTGGGGGCTTTTCTGTCTTCTAGGGTCTATGTTTCAGACACACACTCATTCAACACCTATTTGCTTACAGCAGGGGTCCTCAAACTTTTTAAACAGGGGGCCAGTTCACTGTCCCTCAGACCGTTGGAGGGCCAGACTATAGTTAAAAAAAAAACTATGAACAAATTCCTATGCACACTGCACATATCTTATTTTGAAGTAAAAAAACAAAACGGCAAAAACACCCGCATGTGGCCCGCGGGCCGTAGTTTGAGGACGCCTGGCTTAGAGTCTCCCATGTGCCAGGCAAGGTGCCAGGATATGACAGTGAGAAAATTGGATAGGGTCTTTTTTCCAGTGGAATTTTAGATCTAGAGCCAAAGACAGTCAATAATAGACTAAACTTATATTACATACTATGATAAACTCCATGAAGAGTAATGTAAGGAGCTGCAGAAATATGTGCCGGGGACCTGACCTAGCCTATAGAGGAAAATGGGAGGAGGAAGACAGGGAGGACTCTCCTGAGGAAGTGGCATTTCATCTGAAAAAAATAACAGAATAAGTTGATTTCATAAGAGAAAAGCCAAGTAACCAGAAAGGCTGGAATTACTGGAATGACTGGTTGCTATGATGTGCACTGTGGCTGGCCAACAGGCCTGATGGGGGCGGGGCCAGCCTGCCAACCTCCCGCGGCCCTCCTCCCCCCACTAGCCCAGCCCTGATCAGCACCCCCCCCACCCTGATTGGGGATGGGGCTGAACTGCGAACCTTCCGCACTCCTTCCCCCCTGGCCAGCCAGCCCCAATCGGCTGTGATTGGGGCAGGACGGCCAGACCCCTCTCATGCACGAATTCATGCACCGGGCCTCTAGTTTTGTATAATGCACAAAGGTTTTTATTTTTTCTGAGAAAATACTCAACAAAGTCAGTTTGAAATAATGACCTGTGTTTGTGGTTCCAAACACAATATCTTAGAAGTGTTTGCTGCAAGTTTAGGCAAGGCCAGTAGCCTCAGAGGCTCTTGAACATGTAAGGTCTGAAAGTGACCATGACCTGTGCCCACGGGCTCTTGTTTAAAGCATTCTGGGGTGTTTGTTGGATAATTATCAGTGTTGTTCAGCTCATGATATTCAATTTGACTCAATAAACATTTATTGGGCACCCTGCTCTCCTCATAGGTATAAGAGCTCTCCTAATAATAACTATAATAATCATGATAACAACAATAATAGCAACTATCTTTAATTGAGAACTCACCATATGTTAGTTACTGTGCTAAGCAAGCATTTTACATGGATTATTTCATTTAATCCTCAGAACAACCCTATGAAGTCATATGTATTAAGATTCCCATGAAGAAAGTGAATCTTGGAGAGATTAAGAGACTTGTCTGTGGCCACAAACTTAGTAAGGATAGGTCTTGCTTATTGGGCCAGGATTTGGATCCAGGGCCTAACATTACAATACACTGTCTTCATTTCACATTAGTATGTCATATTTGAGATGAAGAAATTATACTTCAGAATTATTTCAAGGCCTGTGTATTTTCCCTGAAAATAATATCTATGCTTTGTCGAGCATTTCCTATATGACTAGCATGTTACCTAAAACCTTCTAACTCAGAGGTGCTCAACAGAGTGGATTATTTTTTAAGCTCAAGTGGACCTGATACTCAGGGAGGGTCAAAAACTTCTGCCCCAATTCTTACAACACTTACAACACCTTCAGAAGATATGTTTCAATATCCCCATTTTACAGGTAAGAAAACTGAGACTCAAGGAGGTGAACTGTCTTGCCTGAAGTCGCAGCAAAGATGAGACAAAGTCAGGATTGAAGCCCTGGTCTGAGTCCAAAGCCCCCATTACTTTAGGCCTCCAAGCTGTCACATGCATGACCAGCTGGCACTCCCTCTAACTCCAGGTGATGTACACTGGCCTCTGAGCCTGCGTTCAATATACAACTTCTCCCTTTCCTGCTTTCTTCCTCTCTGCTGCTCCTTTCTCCCCCTGCCCAATGCCCCACAACCAGACTTAGCCAGACTTCATGATCAGGGGACCACATGGGTTGATGCCTCAGCTTTGGGTTGATAGCATGCAGCTCAGAGTAATGCCCACCATGGACCTCCCAATAGTTCCAGATCCTCCTAACCGGGTATCAACATTTCTTCCTTAAACTCACCCAAGAAGACAGTGGTCCTGAGATTATTGCACAACAAGTTACTTTTCTGGGCAAAATTCTTTAAAATAAATTTAAAAAATTAAAAGCAAATACTTGAAAAGTCAAATTAAATATCACAGGGGGGGGGGGGGGAAACAAACACAAAATCATGAAAAAATGTGGTCAATCATTAGCAGAGAGGTTGAAAAGACACGCTCCAATTGCTTTAAAAATGCACAGAACCCAGGTCTCCTTAAAATAGTTTTGCAAAGTACATTGAGAATTCCGTGCAGTAATATGAAACACAAGTCCCCGCTGCTGCCACTGAACAAGCTTCAGCTGGCTGAACTGAAGGAGCTTGACATTAACCCAAGGCTCTGCAAAACACAACAGGAAAGCACAATGGAGTTGCAGTTGCAAAGCTGCCCCAGATGTGTACATTTTCTGCTCCATTAAAATAACTTGGATGAGAGGCAAAGCACATTTGGTCCACAGAAAGAAGGAGTTAGGGGAGGGCCAGGGAGAGGACAGTCGGCCTCACCGTCGTCCTCCCACTCCCCAGTTTTGCCTCCCTCTAAACCTCCCTTCACGTGGCTCCTAGTCTGTCTAAATGCAAATATGGGATGTGAGGATGATCTGGCTTTGACATCTGTCACCAGGGTTGATTTGCCTGATCTGGCTGGCTAGGCGAGCTTCCCCTTCCTCCCTCACCCATGTGCATCTCTCCTGAAGCTGTGCACTCTGTCGAAGTGGGTGACCTTCCCCCCAGAGGAGAGGACCACGCCGATCTTCAGTCAAGGGTATATGAGTAGTTGCACTTCCCTGCTAGAACCTCTAAACAAGCTCTCAAATATCACCCCAAACCTTCCAGGACTCCCCAGAGCTAAACTGCTTTGCCATAAGTCTCAGTTTTCTTAACTCTGTCATGGGATTGAGACCTATTTCAAGGATTTGGTGTGAAATTAATTGAGATCGTATATACTTGGTGCCTGGCATGCAAGGTTTATAGTATGCTTTGGAGGAAAAGTAGTTACCACAGTTATCATCACTGAATCCAGGTCATATGAGGAGAGATAAGTGAAGGAGGTGAAAATGTCTGGGCAGAAAACAGACAAGATCTTAAGGAGAGAGCCTGGTCAAGGGCACATACCTCTGTTGCAGGTTCAATCCCTGCCCCAGTCAGGGTGTGAGCAGGGGGCAACCAATTGATGTATCTCTCTCACGTTGATGTCTCTCTCTCTCGTCCCTTCCATTCTCTCTAAAAAGCAATGGGAAAATATATTCTCACTCCTCTGGTAAAGATTAAAAAAAAAAAATCCTAAGGAGAGAGGATCCCAAGTTTTTCCATATCTGAAGGGCTGACATGAGACTGTTGGTGGTGAACCTAGTCTGGCAGCTACAAGATATAAGATTCCACCTCAGTGTAAGTAAGAAAGGCCCTTCCAACAGTCAATCAGTAGTTTCCCAAAGTTAAGGGGTGGCAGTAAACTTCCTGACATTAGAACTCTATCAGAGGAACCTGGATGACCATTTGGCAGGGGTATTGAAGAGAGGATTCAACTACAATTTGGTTGCAATTGACATTTTTAACCACCTCTGAAATCTGTTCTTTTGAACTGTCTTTACTTGCCAATCATGAATCACCAACATCTTGAGTTTCTGGTACATGTAAAGCCTGGGGCTGTGGGCTCCAGATCAAAGAGGTACTCTGATGGTTTTCACTAAGGCAGAGGAAGAACTTAGTAGGTTCTTCTCGAAGCTATGTTATGGTAAAAGACTGACTGTGAGAGTCGCCCAGGAAACAGAAACTCTTTTGGTTGCTCTGAGGCTGCCCAAGGGTGTTTCTTGGAGTGTCCTGTACCTGTCGGTCCTCCTCTAGAATCCATTCTACGCACCTACATGCAAAGCATATTTGAGTCCGTGTTTACTCTGTTGGCATTCGTTTCATTGTTTGTTCTTTTCTTTCTGGGTTCTTGGGAAATGGAACTGCCTCCTTGTGAGAATTATTTACACTGACTCGGGTGGGGAATTTGTTTGAACTTGAGGGTGCAGTGGTATTTATTACGTTCATGAATGTGCCTGTCTTACAAGGAGTGGAATCAGTGTTCTGTCCTGTGGTCACTGGGAGTGGGAAAGATAGAGCTGGGATTACGCTCCAACTCTGAAATGGACAGAGTTTCAGAAGAAACCATGCAAAAGGTTTCCTATTTGTGTTCTCTGTGTCTTTATTTAATGCATTCGTTCTATAAGCATTTACTTCCCAGCCCTGTGCGAGGAACCTGGGATGTGGAAGGTACTCAGCCTTTTTGTTACCTCTCAAATAGCTCGTTCTAATGAGGGAAGATAAAAGGTTCTGGGACAAGATAGTAGAAAAAGACCACCTGTGCTTGAGGAGAGGCAGTGGTTAAAGAAGGCTTCACAGCGAAGATGGCATTTGAGCTGGTCTGCAGGGGACGCTGAGGTCACTGTGCACTCCAGGAGGAAATACTTCCCAGGATGCGGGCAGAGCAAGCACAAAGGCTTGGGACCTCATAAAACATGCTAGCTTGGGAAATGTCCAATAGTTTAAGGTGTCTGGGGTACATTGTGTTCAGCAAGGTGGTAGGAGATGAGACCGGTAGCATATTTAGGGGTCACCCTCATTTAGATGGGATAGGCGGTTGGGCATGGTGCTACTTGAAATTACTTTGCAAACATAGTTTGGAGCTTCATGGACTTTCATTAAATATGGCCAACTCTGCATGATCCATCTCCTGAATTGTCAGAAGTCCTGCTACACATTACTTCCCCTTGATGACCATAGGAGTGTATTATTAAAATAAAAACTCACTTAAGATCAGTCCAAAGAAATAATAATTATGAAGATAAATCTGCTGGAACAATAGAGTGGCCCTCTTCTTACCACAAGTGTGTGGGCCAACATCTGCATCAGGACAACTCATGAGCATGTCTGACTGGCACCACATACACACCAGGGCTTAGTTAAAGGAGCTTGACCTGTACATTTGGATCTGGGAGGTGTGTGTTGATGGGGTTCATCTGTATAATGTATTTCCTAAATCACAGTAAGGTAGTTTGGGGTTTTGGTTTTTCTACTTCATCATTAGTATATTTGATCTTAAATGTGAGCACAGTGCTTTTAACCTTTTGCACTCGGATGTCGAGTGTGACTCGACACGGTTAGCATTAGAATAAAGGAATCGAGAAAAAAGCAAGCGAGTGCAAAGGGTTTAAAAGAGTAATGTTTAATGTTTTCTGATTATAAAGTCATACCTGCTTACTCTGGAAAATAAATACAAGTATAAAACACCAAAGAAAGTAAAGCCACCCCCCACTATTAAGAAACAACGTTTTGGTGCATTTATTTTTATAGGTTGAGTTTATTAAGATGAATTTAAATATATATATATAACACTTAATTGAGGCTGCCATTGCCATTAAACATTCCTCTTTGAGAACATTTTCCTCACTATAACATAAATACTTGATACTCCCTGACCAGATTATAAGGGTTTTGAGGCCAGGAAAGGTGTATTATTCATATAGTAACCTAATTTTGGCAAGTTCTGATAGATACAATGTCTAACTTGAGTTATATTTATTATTATTCACCCAAAATTCAGTGAGTCCCTACCAAGTGCCAGGTCTGAGCTGGGCACTAATTACGTCTGGGGTGATAAGTAGCCATATGTGATACAAAATCCACCCTCACAGAGGCGTCAGTGAGAGGGTGCTGACCTGTCCCCCTTTGATGTGAGATGGGGTTCCTGTGAATGTGGAGCCCAGTCACCCTCTTTCAGCTGGTGTCCCTGGCCTGACTGGGCAGACCAAAACCCTCCAGGATCTCTTAGGCCTGTGATAGTAGGGACAGACCAAGGACTGCTATTCCAGAGCCCCATTCCTGAACTTTTCAAGGTGCTCCAGAAATGCCAGCCAGCCCTGGTCTTGCCTTCCTCAGAACACCCCTGCATTTCCCACTTCATGCCAACTGGTCCTGCCCAGTTCCGAGAGGGGTGCTCCAATGGAGGGAGACTACAGAGGCACCCCCGCGGCCCTGGCTGAGAGCAGCCCACAACAAACCTTCCCCTACACCAGCCAGCTGGTCCAACTGGAAATCCCAGATAAGCCCCAGTACTGGTCAGAACTAGTTTGACAGCTCTGGGGGAACTTTTCTGGCGGACTGACCCTCCCCACAGCAGGAGCTGGCAGTTTTGCAAAAAAAAGAAAGAAAGAAAAAAGTGAACTATAGGGGCTGAGAGGAGTGGCTAAAATTATTTGAAACACTAAAATTCTGCTCCATTGCAAGTGCAAGTTTACAGTTAGGGATCCAAACAAGATTGCCCGCGCCGCCCCACACCCCCCCCCCCCACTCCTGCGCGCGCCACATTCATTCTCTCGCAGTCTCGCCTCTCCTTTGCAATGCCAATTTTTGTTGTAATGCAATTTGTTTTGCAGTGCGATTGTTGAAGCCATATAATCCCTCCCAAACGCGACTTTTAGTTAATGCATTATTTTCTGCAATGCTATTATTATCATCATCATTATTGCAATTCAATCTCTGCCCTTTCCCCTCCCTACTGGAAACGCACTCCGGCTGTGATTGCTCGGGTCTGACTTTGCGAGTGGCAGTGCGCTTCCAAACCCCCTCGTCAGCCCCCCGCCCCCCTTTCCCCTCCCTCTCTTTTCCGCGCCCAGGCCAGAGCAGCCGATTGGCAGAGCGGAGCTTTCAGGAACAATAACAGTGGGGGGACCCCCGGCCCGGGGAGCCGCCCCCGCCCCCGGCCCGGCTGCGCGGCTCGCGCCCCCGCCGGGTCCCCACCTCCGTGCTGCCGGGCCCGCCCCCGCGCCCACCATGTACGCCTTTGTGCGGTTCCTGGAGGACAACGTCTGCTACGCGCTGCCCGTGTCGTGCGTGCGCGACTTCAGCCCCCGCTCGCGTCTGGATTTTGACAACCAGAAGGTGTACGCGGTGTACCGGGGCCCGGAGGAGCTGGGCGCCGGGCCTGAGAGCCCCCCGCGCGCCCCTCGCGACTGGGGTGCGCTGCTGCTGCACAAGGCCCAGATCCTGGCGCTGGCAGGTGAGTGAACGGGCTGGGGGGAAGGTGGGACCCGGGCGGGGGCTGGGACGGGGAGCCGGACGGGGAGGGGGCCGGGCGCCGGATGGAGACCGGAGGTCGGGGTGAGCCGCTGCTCGCTCAAGCCTCCTCCTCCTGACCCTTAGACTTTCCTTTGGGGGACAGGGTGTCTCTAAAAGGCCAGACCAGTTAAAAATACCGGATGGTCCCCTTTGTCTTCCCCGCCTCCCGACACTCCCGCGCTGTCAGTCTGTCTTCATCTCTCGGTGTCTGTCCTCCTTTCTGTTTCTATTCTGCTGGCTCTTCACTTTCCCTTTCTCTCCCTGCCAGTCTGTGCGTTCATTTCTGTCTCTCACCTTCTCTTTACCTCTCACCCTGTTCCTTCTCTCTGATCCTCGGTCTCCTTAAGTTTTCTAGATCCCTGTCTCACTCCCCTTAAGGCCCTTGCTACCTCCTGGGAATGGGGAAGCAAGGTGGATATTGTCAGACTCTTCTAGGTGGGAGTCCCTCTTCACCGGGGGAAGCTATGACACCCTTGTCCAGTCCAGGCCATCATTGGACGGGATGAGGAGACCTTGATCACTGGGCACCACTCTCCTGGGCCTCTCCCTGGCCAGGTGGTGGAGGTAAGAAGGTAGTGGCCCTCAGCATCCCTCAGCCTCCACACCCCTTTTGAATCTCCAGGAAGGCTCCCTGATGAGAGCTCAGGGCCAGGAAAGCATTTCTAGGTCAGGATAAGATGTGGGCCTCCCATTCCTACTTCCCCAGGATCCTGCAACATAGACAAGGCAGGTGGCTTCATTCCCATTCGACAGATGAGGATACTGAGACTCGGTAGTGATAGCACAAGAAACTGCCACTTCAACCTCCTACCCCAAGTTCGTTCTGCCATGCTAAGCACCTTTCCCTTTGTGAAGAGGAGGCAGCGGACGCTCTTCCCCAGCTAGCTGTTAGAGGCTTGGGCATAGACAGGAGATGAAAAGGGAAGTATCACTTCTGTTTTGGGGCCCAGCCTTTTAGCTGTTGCTGGTAAGGAGTGTGTACCTTTGAGCGGGCAGAGAACGTTAGCCACCCTCCACTTGGAAGGGAAAACCAGAAGTTGGGAACTAAATGAAGATATTGCTAGTATTTTGTAGGTTTGAGACCTTTCCTATATTTTCCAACTTCCTTTGCCTTCTCTCATTTAGCCTAACAGATGAATCCAGTGTACATCATATTTAAATTTGGTGGATAAGGAAACAGAGAAGTGACTTGCCCAGGGTCCCAAGGCCAATTAGCAGTAGATTCTAGCTCTGGCTCCTGAGTTGTTCCCTTCCCACCAGCTCCTGTTGCCTCTAGGAAGGAGGTTTGCAGGCGTTGAGGAGGGGAGCAAAACTAGAAACTAATTGGTCAGGGATCTTTTGGCAAACTGTATCCTCACCATCTCCCGGACAAATCTGGGGCACAGGGGTGTAGATCCACTCAACACCTGGGGATACCTGAGGCCAGAAAAGCTGAATGAGGGGAAGTGTGTAGAAAAGCGAAACCTTTGTGGCCGATTAAGTTTTATTTTGTCTGTTTACTTGCTTTTAATTACCTGAGGGAAGGGATTAGGAGCTAATTCCCCAAGAGTGTAGACCTGAGGAAGTTGTAACTAGGTTGTAACCTTAGCTTGCCTTTGGCTAAAAGCAAAGAAAGCTTGCTTCTCGGTGGCTGCCTTAGACTCCGATGTCTGGAAGGACCTGGGGACAGGGCAAGTGATGTGGGTTAGGGGTCAGGAGTATGTGTACGTGTTAGTAAGTAAGAGCTGCTTTCCTCGGTTAGAGTGTTCATTCATCCATTTATTCATTCAGCAAACACTAACTCTGCGCTTGGCTCTTCAGGCACTGCTCAGAGGCGGCTTAGGCCACTGAGTCTGATTTTAAAAATCAATGGAAGTCTGCATAAGTAAGACACGTGTAGTTATTGGTCTGAGGACCATAAATCATGAATCTATAGACAATTCATCCTCCAAGTTGAAACGCTGATAAATCTGTGGGGTTATTAAAAAATATCTAGGCAACACCTGGAAATTGGCAGAATAGATCCAGAGGAGAGGCAGGGTGCCAGTTTGAGCAAAGTGAGTTGCAAAGGACTTTCCTGACTCTCTTCGGGTTTTTTTCTTGGGAGGAGAAAAGAAAAAAGAAAGAAACCAACAACTTGAGGTTGGTGGACACATTTTGAATTCCACTCAGCTGGTTAATTTTTAAATTGGAGCCCACTGCCCTGGCTGCAGGCCTGAGGGGCAGGGCCAGGGTGGGTTTGGGAATTCATTTATGCAGGAAAAACTCTCCTGTGTGCCTTGAAACCCCCAATTGACTTGACTGTGGTGGCTCTGAGAGCTGCTTGCAGTGACATCATCTTAAAGAGCTCGCCTTCTGCATCTCCCAGATGTAAGTACCACCGTGTTGTGGCACCAAATGCGAGGAGGTGAGCCCTCGGGGGGAGGCGGGGGAAGCAGAACCACCTTATGTTTGTGAATTAGCCATGAGTGACTGAACCCTGTCTGGCACCGCAGCATGGTTTCAGAGGCAGTTTGGGGGCCAATGTATGGATTTTGGTGAGAAGTGTGTTACTTTACTGAATATTGGCCTAGGCCAACCCAGAGCCACCTGCAAGTGTACCTCTTTCTCCAGGAAATGTCAAAGCCAATGCCATGAGCTCTGCATTTTTCCCCGCTCATGGTCTTTTACGCTGTGGTTTTAGTGTGTGTCAGACCCTAGGGCCTAGCCCTTTTCTTGCCAAACTGTGATTTCAGTTCAAGGGGAAAAAACAAATCCACCCTTTTTGACAGTCTTGCCATGTGCCTGCGCATTATCTGAGGATTCTCCCTGTGACTCTGATGGTAGAGATCACTATTATTATTTCCATTTTATAGATGAGATCGCTGAGGCTCAGAGACCTGCCTTCAGTGTACAGTTAATCAGTGACGAGGCCAGACTTGGAGCCCAGGTCTCCCAGTGCCAGGCCCCCACTTAGCCTTCTCCCTTGTGAAGTAGTTGATGTCCCTGTCTGCCACACAGCAGCTGGAGAAGAGTGAAAGGCAGTGGAAGAACTGTTCATGAAGCAGACAGTTCAAGACAAGTTTCGAGCCAGAGGACAGTTTTAGTTTGGTTTTCAAGTCCATTCTGATCTTCTTCTTCTTCTCCTACCAGCCTCCATCCTGCAGAGCCTACATGCCTGGCCCTCCCCCCTTCAGTTGTCATTTTCCCGAGGAAATCTCAAAGGAGCTTGCCTTCTCCATGGGGAGTCAACGTAACCCAAGACTTGGCTTACCTTTGGACTGTGGTCTTTCCTGACTCACTCTTATTTATCTGCCAAACAAGTTATGAAAGTGAGAGCTACCCATTTGGAGAGCTTACTGTTATCTAGCTGCAGTCCAGCCTGCTACTAGGGGCTCATGGTATTGAATTTTGTGTTCTTTATAGAGCCAAAACTGGTTTCTCTAGACTCAGAATCTTTGTATGTGGGTGTTTTTTTTTTGTTTTTTTTTGTTAATCCTCACCCATGGGATATTTTTTTTCCATTGATTCTTAGAGAGAGTGGAAGGGATGGGGAGAGACACACAGAGAGAAACATTGATGTGAGAGAGACACATCTATGGGTTGCCTCCTGTATGTGGCCCTGGGGGCCAGGGATCAAGCCTGCAACCAAGGCACATGCCCTTGAGTGGAATCGAACATGGGATCCTTCAGTCTGAGGGCCGATGCTCTAACCACTGAGCAACTGGCCAGGCCTAGACTCAGAATCTTAAAATTCTATGCACCTACGCTGTGTTGTTACTATTTGAGTGTGCTAAATTCCTTTTGTGGTCAAGTGCCCCTTACTCCTTCTGTATGCCAGGCCCAGGGCTGTGATAAGCAGACGCACCAATGCACCAACACATCTGAGTACTGGGATGAAAGGACAGAGTGACGGAAGGGAAACCAGCTAACTTTTCCTGCCCGGCTCTGTAGGGTTTCTGTCAGGGGCAGAGGGATAAAGAAGGAAGGGCATTACCCTCAGGGAGTGTGTAGTCTGAGGACCCCAGGTACATGTTACTGAGAGGTGAAGCCAGGCACTGGGGGCATGTGGAGAAGGGACCAAGTCTCAGTGGGCTTTCCTTCCCAGCTCCACTCCCGCTGCCTGCACTCGGCCTGCACCAGCTTTCACTCATCTAAACCAGTGCAGCAGCCTTCAGTTGACTGCCCTGCCTCCAATCTATTTTCTAAATTGCTGTCAGAATAATGTGAAACACTGTCTTGGTCAATTCGCTGTTCCCCTTAGAACCTTCGGCAGCTCCCTGTTGCTTGCTGAGTAAACTTTCAGCTTCTTGGCCCGGCCTTCACGGCGCCCAGCCCAGCCCCACCTCACTTCTCCAGCTCTACCCACCCTTCCCGCTGCCTCTGGGTCTGCAGTACTTTCTGCCACCCTGAGAACACACCCTCAGGCATTCCTTTGAGCAAACCAGTATGGATTAATCATTGTCTGACACAGGGCCTCTGCCCACGGAGCTCACCTTCCAGTGGGGAAGGCAGACATGTGACATGGGTCTGGTGCGCTGAGCTGAGGGCTGTGATGGAGGAGTGGACAAAATGCATTGCTCAGGGATGTTCCCCGAGCTACCCTCTCCCCTCCTAAGAGGCTCCCTCCTCCTCGGAGCTCTCCTTTTTCTTTGCTTGTTCCTTGCTTATGGACCTTAGCACTTTGAGTCTTGGTTTGGTTAGTGGTGAATGTTGCCTTCAGTGTACAGTTAATCAGTGACGAGGCCAGCCTTGGAGCCCAGGTCTCCCAGTGCCAGGCCCCCACTTAGCAGTCTCCCTTGTAAAGTAGTTGATGTCCCTGTCTGCCACACAGCAGCTGGAAAAGAGTGAAAGGCAGTGGAAGAACTGTTCATGAAGCAGACAGTTCAAGACAAGTTTTGAGCCAGAGGACAGTTTTAGTTTCTGGTTTTGATGCCCACTCTGATCTTCTTCTTCTCCCACCAGCCTCCTACTGGGGCCTGCCTGCTTTGTCTCTGTGTCCTCATTGCCCGGCATGTAGTCCACACCAGTCAGCCCGTGTTGAAATCACAGGGACTTTGGGAAGACAGGTGCATTTTTCCTGCTTGGGGGGAGTAGGGGGCACAGGAACCTCTGTAGCAGCAACATGTTTTTCAGAACAGAAACTTGCAGTGGGATTTTGAGGTTTCATTCAACTTGGTTCATCTGGAAAAAGTCAGTATTCTTTATCACTCCCTCGACTAGAAGAAACCCCACACTTGGGGGAAAATAGCTTCCAAAGCCATGTTCTTCTTGCTTTGGTAGTTTTAGCTCATTCAGGGCTCAGGTCCCAGCTTGGCATCGTTGGTCCAAATAGATCACTTGCTCCAGAAACGCTTTGGAACGTCTACAAAGTTAGCGGGGAAGCAGGGGACGAGCCGATTTCATATGCAAAGATTGTTGCATGTCATCAGTGGGAGACTGCCAACAAAAGGATTTATTTCTTTTTTAAAAAAGCGAGTGAAAACTTTTAATTTAGGTTTTGACATATTCTACTGATGTATGTTGGAGCAAAGATTGGAACTTGCCTGCTGTCATCTGTTGCAGATTCTACTGAAATCTTAACCATTGAAGGTTTTGTCTGATGTGATTTGTCTTGTTCAGAAACCACATACTTGTTACAATGAGATGGTATGTGTTACTGAGCACTTCAGAGCTCTGGTTCACAGGAGGAAAGAGAAAATGCTCCAGGTAAGCTGGGGTCTTGCTCTCTCTTTTTTTTTTTTTTTTTTTTTTGAGTGCTGTTTTATTACTTAAATCATTTTTTATTTTTAAAGACACACTGGAAAAGTGGAATTCAAATTTAGATCTTTGACTCCAAGATAAATTCCCTTCCCACTGTGCCTTCCTTCTTTGTCTTATAAGCTCCTTAGAGAGAGAAGATGTGTGTACTTTTCATTTTAAAATGCTTATCAGGAAAGCATGCATACTCTGAAGAGGTTTTTTCTGGTTCTTTTAAGGTTTGCAGATATTGAGTTATACTAGGTGGTCACACACATACCGGAGGGAAACCCGGAGGAAGAATAGCCATTGATTTTCACCTTTACGGACTAATTTACTAAGCAGTTATTAAGTGCTCACCAGGCTCCAGGCTCAGTGCTCAGAGTTTCCACATTCTCTGTCTACATCCTTGTGGGATGAGGCTTCTTGTAATCACTGAGAAAGGAGCTATTCAAATACTGTTTAGTGGGTGCTGTAGGTGCCAGGCAGTGGGCTAAGTCTTTCCACATGGCAAGGCTTGTGGAGAAGTGTGAGTCTGCTCAGTCAAAAAGGATGGTACCTAAACCAAGGTGGATCTGATTTAGTAAGGAAGGTGAACCCATGGTGATACCGGAATCAGCGAGCATCGTGTCTCACGGAATCGAAAAATGAAGCTGTGGGCCAGAGGAGTTCAAACAAGGCAGCAGTTTATTGCAAAAAAACACAGGCTCCCCGTTCGGGGAGGGGATTCAAATGGGTTGCCCCGGAAGCACTCTGCTCTTCCCCTTGTAGCTGCTAAAGGCCTGCTGTTTGTCTATCTGTGCTGCCCTTTGATTGGTTCCTAGCCTTTTTGCAACATTTTATTTTGCACTTGCAAGAAAAACATCCTTGATTCAAAACATCCTGTTTTTCTACAAAACATTTTGTGGTTTCACCTAGCTCCACGATTCTTCTTTCTTCCATCCCTTACCCTATCTACCTAATTCTGCTTTAACTCCCTTCAGTGGGACTTGGGAACTGACTGGTTGTGTTGATGTGTGTGCTGATGATGTGGTGATTGGGCTCCCATCCCTCCGTGGGGAGCTCCAGAAGAGTAGTCGATTAGAAGGGGCGGGGATGAGTTTATCTGGAGACATGTTGAATCTTAGGGACCCACAGGACATCTGGGCAGAAACTGCAGGAGATCACTTGGCATGTGGGCCGAGGTTCTGCACAGCCCTGTGAAACTGGGCTAAAGATCCAATGTGGAAGCTGTTAGCCACGGATGGACGGGAGGGGTCACAGTGGGAGGTGGGAGCAGAGAGAGGAGCATGCTGTCAGAACTCAGAACACCAGCTTTTAATAGCTCAGCAAAGAAGATGGCTGGGAGGGAGCAGCCGGAGGATCGGTGATAAACAGGAGAGATGGGTATCCTGAAAATCAAATGAGGAGGAAGGCCTCTGGTTCCCAGATCTAGGCTTGCTTTTGTTTATTTTAACTACACAGCAGCTAGTTTTTCCTTGGAGTTCATTGAGGAGATATAGGATAGAACATCTATATAGCTAAGCAAGAGAATAAAAGCTTTGCATGGAATGATATTTTGGGAGTTTTCCATGGCCGAGCTTTGCTCCAGTGGAGGAAGGATCATTGCTGCTCTTTGGGGTCCAGAAGGCAATTTGGTCCAGAGAATGGAATTGACAGTGATTGATGGAAGTAGTGTTCTAATAGCAGAGAAAGAACGGACAAGCAGTGGAAAGGGAGTCCAGCATGATGATAGGTTAGGAATATTCTGGAATAGAATCCTGCCCCATGAGAGAATTTGACTATATGACCTCTAGGTCACTTGCTTGAGTATCAAAAGGAAGTGTTAGCCAAAATAAGATAGGCTTTGAAGTCAGACAGTCTGGGTTCAAATCAGGACTTTGCTACAAATAAGCTGTGTGTCCTTAGGGAAATTACTTCCCTTCTCTGAGGTCTAGATGCTCATCTGTAACATGGAGATAGTAATCACCTTGCCCACTATGTTATTTAGCAAGGTAACCTGGAGAAGAGTCTGGCACATAGTAGGTACTCATTAAACAGAGGGATCTGTTAAGAACCACATGGCTAAGAGTTCCTGAGAGAACAACTTGTCTAGTTGTGGGCAACTAGGAATGATCTTTGTGAAACAGAGTTATCTGGCAGAACAGGCACATGTAAGGAACAGACAAGTTTAAAATTGAGCTTTTGTGTGTTTCCATTGAAGACTTACCTTGTCCCCCATGTTTTGCCCTCTGTGCCTCTATGCTGGTGCTACTTATTACCATGGCAACAGCCTAGTGAAACACATGATGGTAGCTAGAAAAAGTGATTCCCTACTTGGGAGCCAGTAGGATGAGGTCCCTAGTCTTGTCTGTGCACCAGCCCTGTGACCAGGTCAGTGAGGCAGGGCGAGTGAGAGCAAGGTGGCCTGCTGAAATCTGGTTAGCATTTCCTTCTTTCCCTTTCTGCATGGCCTCAGCTGGACATTTCTTCTTCAGATGGGCCCACTTGGAGGGTTTTGATCATTTGCTCTTACCCTGTCCTGCATAGAAGATAGAGACCTGGAAGTCCCTGTGGCTGGCTAGCGGCCAACAGCTAGAAGGACCTGTTGAGGTTCTACCCTAGTCCTTATGTCTTGGAAAAGAAAACGGAGTAGAAATGATGGGCCACCCAGAGTTGGAGCCAGGCCTCGAACCAGCGTCTCCTGGTTCCTTTCTACTGTACCGTGGCAGGGAACTCTTCTTCTGGCTAGATACCGTCCTGGAAACTTGAAGACTTTGTCTACCTTGGATTTTATAAAAACAAGCATCATAGGTCAGAGAATGCAGTGTGCGTGTCTTCTCTGTGGCTTGTCTGTTTTTAATGCAAACATAAGACTTCACAGGATTTTTGAACAGATGAAAAACTTTAAGCTCGCAGATAGATATTTTTAAAACAAGACCAAACCTCTATAAAACATTTTATGTTTAGCCTTTCAGAATTTCCTCCTAGCTAACAAACCCACACCAAATTAACCTCCCCGACATTGGATTCTTTTAATTATCCAGCACGATTATATGTAAAATAGGAGTCAGGACCGCACATCTTCCATTTTAACTGCACACGGCACATTCCCCGGAGCGGTCTTCACTTTTGGAGATAGACTCGCGCTGGGTTTCCTGTTCACCTGCCTGTTTTCTAAAACACTGTTCGCTTATTACCATGTCTCCGCCCCCTCCACCCCAGTTTAGTAAGATGTTTCTCCCTCTCAGATTGATAAAAAATACCAAGTTTTTCTACATTTTTGAAGAGCAGCTTTTACCATGTTTTGTGGCTTTGAGTAGGGACTCTATTGGAGGTTTATGTAGAGTTTGGTGGCCTTGATCAGCCTGTATAGCTCAGGAGTTTGGCATCAAGTCATATTGGTATAGTGCTTAGTTCAATTTGGGAATACATCACAACAATCTCCTAGAATATAGACGAGGTCTTAGGAGAAAGGTGGGCACTTCAGAAGTTATATTGACACATATGCCTTTACTTCAGTTGAAGAAGTTACAGCAACTTGGTGATTTTTCTCTTGTTGCTATAGGATAATTAGATGATAAGGACAGGGCCTGTTGTGATGCAGATGTGATGTGACATTCTGGCTCTGCTAACTAATAGCTTTGTCTTAATAAGCCATCTCACTTTTTTGTTGTTAATCCTCACCTAAGGATAGTTTTTCTTTTTTCTTTTCTTTTTATTTTTAGAGAGAGTGGAAGGGAGGGGAAAAGGGAGAGAGAGAAACATTGATATGAGAGAGACGCATCAATTGATTGCTTCCTGCACGTGCCCTGACTGGGGCCGGGGATTGAGCCTGCAACTGAGGTATGCACCCTTGACTGGAATCGAACCGGCAACCGTTCTGTCCTCAGGCCGATGCTCTAACCACTGAGCAACCGGCTAGGGTGCCACCTCACTTTTTGCGCTTCAGTTTCTTCTTCGATAGAATTATTATGGGGATTAGTAAAAATTTGGCACAGAGCCTGGGCACATAGTAGGTGCATACTCAATATTTGTTGAATGGATGAATATAATTAGCTGACTTCCTAGTAGCTGGAAAGGAGGAGGAGATAGTTAATACTTAAATCCTTGGTTGTTTTCTTCACCCTGGAACAAAAGAATCAGAAAGTCAGAACCAGTGAAGATTGTCTCTTTAGAGGCTACCCATTTATTTATGTTCACAGTGAAACATTATTTGGTCTTAAGCTTGGAGCAACTGCAAAGGTTGACTAGAGAGTTTTCCTCGCCCTTCTGAGTCAACTGCTAGTTTCTTGTGTGTTTCCTGGAATTCAAAGCCAGAAGCATCCTCCAAACCCACATTAAAACGCTACATGAAGTTACTTGCTGTCTTAGGTGATCCACACCATCATTCACCTTCATTAATGTGACCAGCTAAGAGTTATAGCTTCTTGTCACTCTATGTTCAGTCTCCTCCTAACATCTCATCCATCTTGCTTGCCACTGCCACATTAATCTTCCTAAAACATCTCTTTCATCGTGTCTCAGTGTGCTGGGTGCCCTCAGCACTTCTCTTTGCCGTGGGATAAAAGCCAAGCACGTAACCCACAAGGGCAGCCTAACAGCTGCTATTAATTGAACACCTATGACAAGACGGGCCCTATGCTTGGTGCTTTACATGCACAATCTTCCAGAAAATAGTTGATTATCCCCACTTTACAGATAATGAAACAGAGACTCCGGCAGGTTAAGCAGCTTGCCCATGTTCCCACAGTTAGTATGTGGCAGAGCCAGAATTCCAAACCAGAACCACCTGATTCACGAGACGAATGCTTTTCTTAGATCCTGGGCTTCTCTCTTCCAATCATTTCTTCACCTTTTATGACGATACTGAATGAGCAGTCATCTCTGTGGACTAGATGTGGATGTGAGGCACCGCCTTCAACCCAGGATTAGAGTTAGGAAGGCCTGCAGGCTAGAGGGTTGCCCCAGGGGAGCCAGTGGCCCTCAGCAAGTCACACCCTGCACTCTGGCTGAGGTTCTTGACCTCCTGGTTGTCAGGGACTAGACCACAAGAGCCTCTAATATCGTGCTCAACCCAGAACGGGGTCTCAGCAAGTGTGCACTGGCCCCGCAGAAAAGGATGAGTGAGGTCCCAGGGCTTCCTGAGTCCTCATCCAGTCTGCACTGGTCCAGGAGGACATGGAGGAGCGTTAGGGTGGAGCCAGGAGCTGGTTAGTCTCTGAGGAGCCTCAGGATCCCTTGGCCAAGTATGAGGCAGCCACCGACATGTGCTTCTGCTCCTTCCTGGAACTTACTCCTGTCTCTTCAGACCTTCCTGCACCGCTCAGCCTACCTTTTCGGAGAACCTAATCAAGCCCGAGGCTACAGCCTGTTTCTGTTGTGCTGGGGTGGTGACTGCTTTCTGGGGACTCCCTGAGAACAGACTAGTCTGGTAGAAGAGTAGGAGAAGGGGGTCTTCTGGTTTGAACTAAAGGCTGGGGCATTTGCATGTCCTTATCTATAGCCTTGATTCATTCACTCTGCATTTATTCTGGCTCTACCACGTTCCAAGCATGTGTTTAGGCAGAATAGAGCTTAGGCTGGGAAGGCCGTGAGACCTGGATCAAATCCTGGCTCTGCACCTTACCATCTGGGTGGCCTAAAGGCCTTCTTTGAATCTCATTTCGTCTTTAAGGGGGAAAAAAAAACCTGTGGCTCATAATACTTAATGGCAGGGTTGATGTGAGGTGCAATAACATATGTAAAGAGCCTTATGGTGGCATCTGATGGGTAGGTAGTATGCATTTCACCAGTGGTAGCCTGTTTTTAAATTAAAGTATAATTCATGTAACATAAAATGCACCGGTTTAAACACTGTACATTTCAGTGGTTCTGAGCATATTCACAGTGTTCTGCGACCATCCGCACTTTTTAATGCAGAACTGCCCGCTGTTCTCCACAGTGGCGGCCCATTTACAGTCCCACAGGAGCGAGCAGGAGTTCCAGTTTCTCCACTTCTCCCAGCACTTGCTATTTTTCTTTCCTTTTTTCATTATAGCCATCCTAGTGAGTGTGAAAGTGGTATCTCATTTCACTTTTGATTTACTTTTCCCTAAGGACTGATTATTTTGAGAATCCTTTCATATGATTATAGTTGCAGCCTCTTTTTTATTATTCTTCCATTAAACATTTTTGTTTGATGAGTCCCTATTGTATGGCCAAGCCTAGGATATGGGCCCTGCCCTGGGGCTACTCACAATCCAGTGGAGATCATTGCAACATAGTAAGAGAACAGGCTACAGAGAAGATGTATATAGTAAATCCTCACTTAGTGTCCTTGATGGGTTCTTGGAACTGCTGCAAAACAGGCTATAATGATACCGATTTTACCGTAGGCTAACTGGGATAAACAAGAGTTAAGTTCCTATGGCATCTCATCACCCTTATCTTTTTCATGGGTTTTTATCTTGTGTCCCCCAGCTGGATGCTTAGTCTCTGTGTCCCCCCAGGGCCATGCTAGTTATCTGCAGTGTAAATTCTCAGCAACTGTTAAGCTCAGACACAGGAGGAGAAGCTCTGGACCTGGTTATACAGCCTTGGTTCTGACACTGTTCAGGCGATGGCACTCACTTTTGTGACCTTGCACAACGCTGAGCTCTTCTGAATGGGGACCCTGCCAGCCCCGCTGCTGCTGGAGCCCTGGGCCTGACCTCTGCACGATGGGTTCGGGACCTCACCATCTGCAACCTCGGTTTCCTCATCTGCATTCTGAAAAGGTCGAACGCGATGATTTGTGCACCATTCTCATTTTAAATGTTCGTTTGTGCTGCTGAATGATTGCTTCTTTCCACATCAACATGACCCTGAGCTACAGAGTTTCAGCCCAGGGACAGCATGGCTTGTCATCTCCCATGTGGTGGCTGCATCTCAGAATCTGCCCTTGACCGTGTCAAACTGAAAAGTTCCCCAGAGCTTGGCCCCCACACATTCGGAAATCCTAACACATCCCTCTCATCCCTTCTCTTCCCCTCCCTCTTCCTCCTCCTCCTCCTCCCTCTTCTCTCTCTCTCTCTCTCTCTCTCTCTCTCTCTCTCTCTCTCTTTTTGTTGTGTTTTTCCCCCACATGTGAAAACGCCATCCATCCCATTTCAGGATAACTTCACTGGGAGTACTTTCTTTAGGTTTCAGATTTTAGCAGCTTCTTGGCTTAGAGTCATGGTAACTTATTGGAAGGAGGCTGTGACTCTGAGAAAGACCACATCTCCGATGGATTGTTCATGCCTAACTCACTGGGTAGATTTCATGGGCACAAAGAGAAGAACAGGCTTTGTTTGTGAAGGCGGAGCTGGGCTCCTCCAGGTAGTGGAAAGGTCATTTGCATCTCTGATTAGGAGGAGGGGTGAACAAAGACCACCACTTTATTTCTTGGGCAGTTCCCTTATACTCTGTTCCTTTCTTAAGTCATCCCTATGTTGTTTTTTAAATTGTATCTTTGCTCAGAAAAATAAAACAATTCCTAGCATGTTGATAATAGCAATTTTAACATGCCATTCATTGAGTGCCTACTGTGTGCCAGGCATTGTGCAGTGTTATGCGAATTACTGCTGTCACACCCTTCCCACTCCCCCACCCCTTTCCCCCGCTTAGCCCCTTCCTCCTCCCCTGGACAGAAGAGACTCCTGAGCTCACTAGACTAAAGCCTGGCCCTTCCTGCTCACCTGTCATAGAGCAGAGGTTCCCACGGAGGTCTCTCTCAGACCGGAGTCCCGCCTCTGACCAGCCAGGCTTCCGTTCCTAAGATCATTTGGGAAGATTTGGCATTTGACTATGTTCTGGAATAGTTACGAGCTTATAAGCTTCCTTCTCAGCTTTACTAACAAGCTGTGAGGAGAGGAGCCTGGCTTGGGGGAGTGTAAGAGCGTGTTTAGCACAATCAACATGTGCCCACACACTCACACTCACGCAGACCCTCGGAGGCTGGATTTAACCAGCCGCCTTGCCATGTGCCACCTCCAGCAACAGGCGCCGTGCCTGGCACTTCCCTGAGGACACAGCAGTGGGGACCTTGGAGGTGGGTAAGACGCAGTGGTCCCCAGGGTCCCAGTCAGTCCCAGGAAACAAGACCCCAGTGTTCTTACCTCCAGGGGCCGGTTCCGAGCACGTCCAGGTTCCTGCCTCTGGGACTTCCTGTTTGAACTTTTGACATCCACTGTGAGAGACAGATTTGGGAAATAAAGTTGGAAATCCAAGCAGGAGAAAAAAGGTTCTGTTAGATTATTGGAAGTTGATATGAGGAAGTGGGGAGAACAAGATACCCTTTTGGAGCTGTGCAGCACTTGATGGTTTGTAGTGCACCTCAGTGTGTGTTGTTCCTGCACCTGGGTACTGGGCGAGACGCCAGAGGCCAGACTCTTCGACGACCCCTTCCATCCTCATCTGGAAAAAGAGAGGGCTGGGCCAGTTGGTCGCTCAGGTCCCTCAAACTCTGTCAGCTGTGACCTGCTACCAATAAGACAGCGGGCAATGTCCCTTGTTGCTCTTTCTGTATCTGTCTTGCCTCAGCCTGTCTGCTGTCTGGGAGGCCCCTGTCCTTCCAGCTCAGCTTTGCCTCCATAAGAGCTGTCATCCCTTTCATGCCTGTTGGCACCCGCGCTGGCAGGAACCCACCATCTTTTTCTGGGAAGTCACTTGGCTTAGAAAGATCTCGGTTGTTGAGGGATTCATGTGCTAGTTAAGTTTAGACCAGAGAGCAGTGTAAGGGCCACGCCAGTTCCCAGCATGTGTTTAGGCAGAATAGAGCCTAGACTTCCATAAAAGGCCACCCTTTATGATGTACTTGGAGAAACCCCTAAGCAAATTCATTGGATACCATTTCAATGCTTTGTACTGTGCACTTTTAGTAACTAACCCCATCCCGGAGTTAGAGGTGACTGCTACTCTCAGGGGCCCGCACGCGGGAGGGAACAGGCCGTGAGCTTGTCTGCGTCTCCTGTTTAACTGGTCTGGCCTCTATGGTTCTCTAGCTTTTAAGGATATGGGCATGGCTTAGACTCATTTGGACCCATAATGAATCTTGTTCTCTTGATATGCTTTTTAGAAGACAAATCTGACCTTGAAAACAGTGTGATGCAGAAGAAAATAAAAATCCCCAAACTTTCTCTCAATCACATAGAAGAAGATGGGGAGGTTAAAGATTACGGGGAAGAAGATTTACAGCTTAGACACATCAAGGTAACAAAATCTTTCCCTTTTTTGGAAGTACGTGTGAGCATTCTCAGAGT
Organism: Cnephaeus nilssonii; assembly: GCF_951640355.1. Taxonomy (NCBI): domain Eukaryota; kingdom Metazoa; phylum Chordata; class Mammalia; order Chiroptera; family Vespertilionidae; genus Cnephaeus; species Cnephaeus nilssonii. The sequence goes on along the minus strand of NC_137078.1, from coordinate 67,809,518 downwards.
GCTGACAGCTGAAAACTTCTAGCCTGGCCTCCTCTCCCCATTAGATGTCCCCTGGCGTCCCAGGTTAGGGGAGGGTTGCTGCCAGCCCCCCAGGGAGCCCTGACTCGGGCTGTGCCACCACCCTGGTCCCGTTTGCACCACCTACGCAGTGTCACCCCTGCCGAGGGTTTGGAAGGGTGCGAGCATCTGGCCCACAGCTCTGGAGGGGTCCCTGCTGGGCCCCAGGAGCACTGAGCACACCGTTCCTGGGCAGCAGTTCCCAGCTGGTCACTATCCGATTGCCCCAAACAGCGAGGGGTGGACTCCCTCAGAACAGGGCGAGCCAGGTTCACAGAAGGGGATTCATGGGTTGGAAGAGAACTTTTGCATGAGGCTGCATTTCCTTTGGTGTGCACCCCAGTTGGTCTCCTCCAGCATTCACTTGAAAACCTTGTTCAATAAGCCAAGTGTTTTTTCTGTGCAATGGCTACCACAAGGGGAAGGGAAGAGAAAGAGAGATGCCTTCTGCACTGACCATGGTCTGATTTTGGACACAAGGTCCAGGACATTCCAAAGGTATAATCCAAAGACGCGGCTGAGTGCAGTCCATGCTTTCATGGCTCCCTGGCCCTGGGCTCATGGAGATCAGCCAGATGTGGTCACTGCCATCGGTCTCATGGTGCCGGAATGCAGACAGATGTCTAAAATGGTCATCACGATTTTAGCTGATAAGTTCACCTAGACCAGCAGCATCTATCCCAGCAGATCACATGCCCCCACCCTGGGTGGGGAGTTTCTTGGTCCTGTCACTCCCACGCCCCTCGGTGGAAGCTGCATCCTCAAGCTGGAACTTCCTCCAGCAGCTGGAGCCCCGCATAGTCCTGGATGATTCCCTTCTCCATGAACCGTCCCCGCTGTGTCCACTGTCTTGCGGAGCTTCGGCTTAGCCAGAGTCCAGGGCGGGGCTGGTAGACACGGGGAAGGGCCCAGGCTGGACATTGGGCTCCGAGTCCTGGTCTGGCTTCGTCTGTAGCTCACCCATGACCCTGAGTCTAACCTTCCCCTCCCGGCCTTCGTTTTCTTACCTGTAAAATGAGCGATTGAACAGAAGAAACTTTCAGCGCTAGTGTTCTTTGAACTTTTCAGTTTAGTAAACATTTGTCACCCTCCTGCCAAGTGCCAGTCTGGGTAGGAGTGGAGAATGGGGAAACTAAGGCACGGTTGCCCCCCTAGATGAGAGTAGATGGAAGTTCTTAGCATCTTCCCCAATTAAAGCATTCTTAAGGAAAAGGTTACTTGACGGAATGCCCTTTTTTCACTTTTATGTTGTTGTTGAAGAGATTTGAGTGGTGATTGCCCTGGGGTGACTTGGCTTGCCCTCATTTATGGGAGAACCCTGGTTCCCCATAAATACACATTGAAACCCCTTGTGAGCAGTCATTGCCTAGGTCCTATGGGTGGGACGGGGGCTGGGAGTTGGGGAGGGTGGTCATGGTATAATACGCGTCCCAGAGGCAGAGTGATGGAAGGGAAAAGTACTGGCCTGGGATACCGAGTCCCGATTCTGCCCTCACCTGACCTTGAGACTTTGGGCAAGACCCTCCCACTCTGTGCCTCTGTTTCCCCATTTGTAAAAGGAAGGGCTTTGACTGCATGTCTGCATGGGTTTCTCCAAGCACTGATGTTCTGTGGTTCTGTGATTCTAGGATTGTCTGGGGAAATATTGAGCTGCAGTCCAAGAAAAGTCCCAGCTGCCCTTGCCTGAACTGATTCTCGTTGTCCTACAGAGACCCGAGGGGCGGAAGCCAAGCGACGTGGCACACAAGAGCATTGAGGCCGTGGTGGCCCGGCTGGAGAAGCAGAACGGCCTGAGCCTGGGCCACAGCACGTGCCCAGAGGAGGTCTTCGTGGAGGCCTCCCCCGGCACGGAGGACATGGACAGCCTGGAGGACGCCGCCGTGCCCCGGGCTCTGTATGAGGAGCTGCTGCGCAACTACCAGCAGCAGCAGGAGGAGATGCGCCACGTGCAGCAGGAGCTGGAGCGGACTCGCAGGCAGCTGGTGCAGCAGGCCAAGAAGCTCAAGGAGTACGGGGCGCTCGTGTCCGAAATGAAGGAGCTCCGCGACCTCAACCGCAGGCTCCAGGACGTGCTGCTCCTGAGGCTCGGCAGCGGTGAGTGCCCGCCCGTCCTGCACACAGGCGGGTGCTTGGTGCGGCTCCACGTCCAGGAGGGCACAGGGGAGGCGGGCCAAGTGCCCCGAGGCCAGGGAAGGGCAGAGACAGCTCAGCAGTCACCCCAAGGAAGAGCTGCCCCCTCCCGCAGCGAAGCTGACAGGAGCTTATAAACGCAGCAGCCGAGCACCTAGAGCACCCTAGTGGGGACACGAGACATGCGGCTCAGAGTACGAGCGGACAGAGCGTCCGCCACCCGCCACTCATGGCATGCGTTCCCTCAGCCAGAGGCAGTGCCAGGGCTCACAGGAACCTCCGAGGAGGCTTTGGATAGTGAAGAGAGCTAGAGGCGATCCTAAAAACACCATTCCTATACGTGAGAAAGTGGCACATGCCAGGGCAGCGATGTAGATGAAGCGGTAGGAGAGTTGAAAGGATGGAGAGGGGTTATCTGTGACTGAGGGAGCCTGCAGGGAGGAGGCAGGCCTTGACCAGGGCCTTGACGGTGGCGGGTGTTTAAGGCACAGGAAGAGGCCCAGCGGCAACCCGGAGTCTGGGGAAACACCTGAGCATGCAAGAAGCTCTACTGCAGATGAGGTCTGAGGGCGAGTAACTGCGGGTTTGGAAGCAGCACCAGCCTGGGGTGTCCGGACGTGTCTTGGTAGGAATGAGAGGCATTGAAGAGCTGTGAGCAGAGTGCATGGCCTTAGGAAGATTAGCTCACAGATATGTGGCGCTCCTCTGCTTCACTCGCAGGAGTCAGGCTCATATTGCACCGATTTTAACAAACCGAGGTTTTAGGTTTTCTCATCTAACGTGGTTTCAAAGCAGGAATAAGGGGAATGAAAGACGTCAGGCTTGACAGCAGGGAGAGGTGACTGCTTACCGTGGTGGAGAGACAGAAACACTCAGAACACAAGAATCCAGAGTTATGAAGGACAGAAGCCAGTCAGCATTGAGGGAATCAGTGGAACGCAAGCCCAGGCCCCCACAGCCCTGAAGGCAGCCACGAGTAGCCCTGTGTCAGTGTGCCTCACTCAGAAAGGGAGCAGCCAGTGTTGAGACACCAGCCTGTCCCAGAATTTAAAGTCAAGGGCACTCTGGTGTTCAAGAAGGAGGTTCCCAGTCCAGATCACAGATTCCTATGTGGAGCCTCATTCCTCTTTGACGTTAGATACATGCTCTCACTGCCTTACTGGTGTGGATAGATGCCCCTCTTCTTACACTGTGTCCGTGAGACAATAATTTCTCAGTGGATCTCCAGGATGGCCCAGGGAGTCAGCGAGAGGCCTTCATGCCCTGTCACAGAGAAGGGACCGGAGTTTGGGACTCGCCCAGAGTTGCATAGGGGGGCAGGGGCTGAGCTTGTCTCAAACCTCATCTCTCGATTCCTAGGCTGGAAACTTCCTCACTCCCAACTCTGCCTTGGTCGTGGCCATCCTTCCAGACCGTAGCCTTTAGAGGTACACAGTGACACTAAGTTACAATTCATAGGTAGCTTAGAAGGTTATTAAAATTTTTATCAAAATAAAATCTCAAAGAGAAACCCTAACTAAACATTTGTGAAAGCTGTGTTGGCTTGGGGTGGGGAATGAGGACCAACTGTAATTTTCAGAAAGAAAAGAGTGTCAGGTCTTCAGATGCATAACTTTTCATCGCACTGTACACTATGCCTGTTGTAAACATCTTGGGGATAAGGCACAGTCACACAAACTCCCACCATGTTTTTCCGACTCCCATGGAAACTGCCTGTTTTACAGGAGTGTGAACTGAGCTTAAACCCCAGAACCCACTCGTAAGCCTCCGGGGCAATACGATGCTCTGCATTTTCCATCAGCATGTGCCTCTCTCATCTTAAAACATGTAGACAAACTTGACCCCCAAGCGTAGTTTTGTGCCGGATCTTCCAGGCTCACCCACCCCACAGGCCTCCAATGCCATGGTGAGAGCCGGCAGCTGGCTCTTCCCTGATCCTAGTCACTGTCCTCATCACAGTGGGACGGACTGAATAGAAATCAGCTCAAACCACAAGTGTGTGGAGTACCCACCATTGGCAGTACCCCTGTGGTGAGCTCCGCGGGCACCTCAGAAAATCACTCCCACTATCCTGACCTCTGAAAGTGCAGAGCCGTTTACTAGCTCTTGTAAATGGGAGGTGGGGCCCGTGCCAAGTTCTAAGATAGACCCACAAGATAGAATTAAAGGTCTCTGGCCTAGGGGAAGGTGGTGGTTTTCATGCGTCTAGTCTAGTCTCTGGAACCGGGCTTGAGTCAGCCACCAGCATCCTCACTTCCCGATTCTATGGCTTTGGGGACCTTCTTTTCTTCTTCCTTTTCTTCTTTGCTTCCTTCCCTGCCTTTCTCTTTTCTCCCACAGATATTTACTGGCCTCCTGCTGTGTGCCAGGCTTTTTGCCCGGTGTTAATGTTTTGATTTATTGAAGCTACAGCCTTTGCCCGGCTGGAGAAACTCAAAGTGTCACTGACACAATCAGCGGCAGCACAGGGCGTGCATGCCACCACAGGGACAGAAGCACACAGAGCCGTGGGGAAGCAGGGAGGGCACCCACCGAATTTGGGGGGTCGGGAGAAAAATGCCTCCTGAAGGAAATGACTTTTGAGCTGGAGCCTGAAGGAAGAATGTTTGTTATCCAGGCAGGAATGAGTAGGTGGAAAGAGTGACGAGCAGTCTTGGCAGAGAACATCTCTCTGAGCCTTGACGTTATCAGCTCTAAAATGGGAATAATATCTTTCTCACAGCCTTGTGCCCCACTGCATAGTCCCTGGCATTGTGTCGATGCTCAATTACTGTTCGCTTCTTTTCCACACTGTTTAGTGGAGGGGCTGAGACAGAGCTTAGCTTGGTTGTTAACTCTGGCTTCCCCAACCAGTAATTGGCTGTATGACCTTGGACGGGTTAACTAACTTCTCTGCCTCCCTGGGTCTTCTATTATAGAAGACAAAAGGGGTTGTATATATGCATGTTCATTTGTTCATTCAATGACTCGGTTCATTCGTTCTGAGCCTAGAAACTTGGGGATATAAAAAGAAGGCTAAGACATTGGAAGTTGGGTAGGGGGTGATGATGTAAGCATATAATTAAAATTCTGGGAGAGGAACTAGCATTCGAAGTAGATCTGTTTTTTGGTGAGTCTGGGAAGAAACACCCCGGTGTAATAGCTCCTGATCCATACATAACAGCAAGAAACCTAGAATAAGGCAAAGAACAGCCAGAAAGTGCCCTGAGACCCTCTCTGATTCTCGGCTTGACACGCCCTCTAAGGACCACGTCCTGGCCTGGGGTTGATGTGTGATCTGGGCTGTACCATCCTCGGTCCCCTGGGCCTTCGTGAGCATTGTTCTTGCAGGCCTGTGCTTGTGTGTGTTTTACACGTCCACCTTGCCCACGGGCCTGGCTCGAGGGCCTTTGTCCACCTTGAGGGCTGAATCATTCACACCATAGCAGGCAGATTCCGAGATGAGGGAGGCCAGCAGGTTAGGAGATGCTCAGTTTTAAACGGAAGGCTTCCTGCTGGGAAGAATCACTGCTCACTCTCCTAGGAATTGGGGCCTTCAGGCAGTGGGTGGGAGGGGCAGTGAGCAGGAGCCTGGCCTCCTGAGTCTAATGGGGACTTCCGAGTGGGAGCAGGTTCCCTAGAAGCCAGGAGTACCTGGTTGGTGTACCTGGTGGAGGTTGGGGGCAGAAGGGTTGGAACAGCAGCAAGAAGGTATAAGATGTTTTAGAGATGTCACTGGATGGCTCACCTCTTCGTTTATGCGCTTTTTCATTCTTTCCTTCATCTCACAAATAAACACACAACAGATCTCACAGGAAAAGATTCCCCAGAATAGGGAGGCATGGAGTGTGAGAGACCTTCGAGAGCCTGTAGGCTGTCGCCCTCATGTTGCTGATGAGGAAACAGGCCAGAAAGTGTCATGGGCCTATTTTCAGGGGCCTCTTGACACTTGGTCCTGTGTCCTCGCTCTCAGGGCCCTCACCCCACATGGCCTTCTTTAGTTCATGGCACCCCATTGTCACTGACATGGAGGTGACCCCTCGGCACTACTCCCCACCCCCAAAGGGTGTCTCTCTCCTTCTCTGTGATCTTAGCATGGAAAGCAGCCGTCTCTGATGGGAGGAACCTCGTCTCCTGCCCTGCTCTCAGGACCTCTGTGACTGTAAAAATTAAATGAGGAAGCAACTGTAAAGAAGACAGCAGTCCCCCTTACTCACAGTTTTGCTTTCTTACCCGTGGTCAACTGAGGTTCCAAAATATTAAATGGGAAATTCCAGAAATAAACAATTCATAACTTTAAATTGTGCGCCATTCTGAGTAGCCTGATGAAGTCTCACTCCATCCTGTTCTGTCCCACCCAGGACATGAATCACCCCTTTGTCCAGACTATGCACGCTGTGCGCTCTGCCAGCCCGTTAGTACTTAGTGGCCGTCTCGGTTATCAGATGACTGAGGTGCTGCAGGGCTGTGTTAGTGACCCTCATTTTACTTAATAACGGCCCCGAAGTGTAAGAGCAGTGATGCTGGCAATTCAGATACGCAAGGAAAAGCCGTAAAGTGCTTCCTCTAAGAGAAAAGGTATGTATGTATAGGGGAAAACACAGGACACATAGGGTTTGGTTGTGTCCGCAGTTTCAGGCACCCACGGGGGGTCTTGGAACATGTCCCTGTGGATAAGGGGAGACTGCTGTAGAGCCCGGGGACCAGCATATGCTGTGTCAGCCCCTTCTTCCTTTTCTTCCCTTCCTGCTCACTCTCTCCCGACGAAGTAAATGCTGGGGATGCAAGAAGCATGAAGATACTCTAATTATAAAGCACAGCTTTATTTGTGTGTAGACCCATTTCTTCATTCATTCATTCATTCAGCAAGCATTTATTGAGGGCATGCTTTGTGCCAGGACTGTGTTAGTTGCAGGAATATAGGCATGAGTAAGACAATCCTTTTTAAACATTCCCCAGCTCAGGGTTAGGTAGTGTTTATTAAACTGGGGCTTGGCAGGCTCCCCGGATTCTAAGGGAGTGAGGGGAAGCAGAACAGTGGAGAGCCTGTTGCAAGGGTGACTCCGGTGCATGCGCAGGAGTGAACTCCCGGGCCTCTCGGTTTCTTCTCGGCTGGATTCCTTGTCCTTCAAGGTCAAAGACAAGCCTTAGCTGTCTTCCTCAGCTTTTAGCACTGTGAGTGCCTCCTAGTTAAATTCAGTTTTGTGTGATTCAGGTAACAATTCAACTAAGGCTCCGAAGGGCCGTGTGGGGAACATGGGGAGGAGGAGATGGGACCCCTGCCTTCAGGATGCACACAGCCCGTGGGAGGCAGGCATGTGCCCAACGGGACACCCCACACAATAGGACAGTGTGATTGAGGAGGGGCGCATGATGGCCTTACGTTTTGTGTGCGCTTTGTCGGGGAATGTAGGTGGAAATGATGGATTCTGACCGGAAGAAGATAGATAAGAATAATAACAGTAATTCACATCTGCACAGCACTTTGCAGGTTTCAAGGCACCTTGACATTTTTACCTCATTGGACTCTTCCTATAACCTTATTGTGAGGCCAGGTGTAAATTATTATCGCCCTTTGAGAGAGGAGAATGCAAAAAGAAGAGAGAGCGTCCCCGTTGGCCAGATCACAGGCTGTTGGCCTGCAAATCCGTCCCGGCTCTGTAGGGCTGGATTTCCGTCATCCCTGTTCCCTCATGCCTTGCGTTCTGCCCAAGGTCCACAAAAATACCAGCTTTGATCTTTAAAATCCTTTGCGGTCTAAGCTGGATTCTTTAAGCACGGGTCTCTGACGGTGTCTTTGAAAAGGCAGCTAATATCAGCCAAATGCCTCCCGCTGGCTTTCCCTGTCCTTGCGGCAACCAGTGCTTTGGCAACAGATATTACTCTGGTTTGAATCTCAGCGCTTTCATTCTGTACCTGTGCAACTTCAAGCAAATGTTTAACCCTCCCCAGCCTCCGCTGTCTCCTCTGTAAAATGAATGAATTCATGCCCCCAGTGCAGGCAGGAGAGCCAGCACAGTGATCAAAAGCCTGCCGGGTCCTGAGCTCAGAAATACTGGGGTTCTGAACCCTGGTTTTTCCACAAGCTAGTCTTGTTACTTGGGCAAGTTACTTAACTTCCTGGGCCTTTGTTTCCTCACCTATAAAGCAGAGTAAATGATTGTACCAACCATTATGGAGGGTTAAATGAGCAAATGTGCGTCAAGACCTCTGCCTAGGGGCTGGCGCATAGTGCTCAGTGGGTCCAACATTAGTGATGTGGAGTCACTTGAGGATGCACATGAGATAATGTGTGGGCAACACTTGGTGCGTCAGGAGCACTCGTTGTCCTACAGGAGAGCACAGGTGTGGTTGTCTGGCATATCCTGATCTTTGGTCCAGCCCTGTGTCTCCTGGAGATTGCTACTTTCCCTTCTCAGAAATCGCATTTTACAGCTATGCCTGGTCTTGATTTCAAGCTCACTGGTCTGTCGTTTATAGATTTCTCCCCCACTCACATTTCCTGGGTGGAATTCCATCTTCCCACTCAAGTCCGGGACCTCTCCTTCTGAGCCCCTCCATTGTTCAGGCATCACTAGTTCTGCCTCCGTCTCCTCTTTGCCAGGGCTCTGCTCCCGAGGCTGTGGTCCCAGCACCCTCTTCCATCTCCAGCCTTCAGTCCATTCCCACCAGTCAGCAGGGGCACTCACAGAGGCTGGGCTCTGAGAGAAGCGAGAGGATGGGCGAGGCATCCGGTCAGGCTAGGTTTTCATATCCCCACTGTGGAGGGGAGGCCCAGGAGGCCTGCAGCCTGCCAGCCGCTGCAGCAAGCGTGGAGCAGGGCCAGAAACCACGGTGCCCTGTACCTCCTGCATCCGGATCCGAGGCAGGAAAAGACCGAGTACTGAGAACTGGGATTGTTCCTCCTAAACATAGGGGTCATCTTCCCCTTTGAAGCACATATTGCCCTGTTGACTGAATCAGAATTAGCTACAGTTCATCCTAGATTTTTTGTGGAGCTGATTTCAGAGTAGTCAGTCCCGGACCCTCCTTCCTCTTTCTCCCGAGGGGTCACTGTTCTGGGGCAAAGGGGCTGAGGGACAACTTCGGGCTGTCCCTTTGCTACCTGCTTGGGCAGCCAGAGCCTGCGGAGTTGCTGGGCTTTCTCCCTGCTGGTGCTCGGCTTGGGTGTCGCCGTGTGGCCGGCTGGTTTGCTGCTGGATTTGCCAGCCAGAGGAATGGAAGTGGGAGAGGTGGGCAGCTGCTCCTTGTGGGCAGGGCTGGCCTCTCTGAACGCCTGCTTAGGGCCTGAGGGGAGGTGCTTTTCCTACGTGAAACAACCCTAGCAGTAAATAGATAATGAGATAAAAGTTCAGGGATATCTTGCCTGAGGCCACACAACAAGGAAATAGTAGAACCTGGTTTCAGGTGGAGGTCTGTCTCACTTTCCGTGCACAGGGCCGGCTGCTCACCGGCACTCCGCCCCGTGCTTCTACCGCACCGTCTCCCGCCTGCCCTCATGGTTAGACCGCCTTTACATGCCGCATTGGGCTCTGGGACTGCTGGCCTCTTGAGCTACTGGGTGGGATGCTTCCTGCCTAATTTGAGAGCCCACCATTCTTTCCGAGTGTTACCTTTGCCAAGTTATATGGCCTCACGATGCCAACCAGAAAATTCCTAGAGTTTTTTTTAATAGAAATTGTCTCTTTAAAGAGAACCTAAGCCCACCTCTCATCCCCATCTTATAGATGGGGACACTGAGGACCACAGAGGAAACAGGACATGCCTATGCCATGTGGAATCTGAACAGTCCCGTCCGTCATAATGAAGCAGCGATAATGTTCAGCCAAGATCGATGGCTGGAATTCGTCCAGCCGCCAGGATTCAGCAAGACCCAGAGGCTGGCCACACCCTCTCTTGCTGTCCCAGGTGGCTCTCTGAGTTTGGTTGGAGGTAATTCTTAGAGTTCTGGCACCTTCGTCCTGTAAGGAGTCCCAGAGTCCATGCATCACAGCCTCCTACACAGCCATGATCGCGCAGCCTCTGGTAACATTCCCCTAGACACTCGCTGCCTTCCAGGGCAGCCCATTCCACTTTTGGATGCCTCTGACTGTGGGGAAGTATTTTGTACAGGAACATTCAGCAGACTCTCCAATGTTCCAGGCCCTGTGGAAATCAAATAGCTAAGGCCTGGTTCCTGCCTCCAGGGGTCCCAGTGTCATCAGCAGCCAGTGGGAATGCAGGGAGCCTCGCTGTGCTGGGCTGTCTTATTGGGAAAGGGTCTAAGGAAGGCTCCTTACGTAACAGGGGCAGGGTGCTGAAGGTGGCTGGAGAAGGCCCCCAAATAAGGAACTAGTCAGATTTATCCAAATAATGAGGAAGTTAATGGTATCCCAGACAACAGGAGAACCAGAACAGAGATTTGGGATTGTGAGGGAAGCTGGTTTATTCAGGAACTGCCAGTGGTTTCTGGATGGACTGCACAGTGAAGAATAGGTAGGAGGGAGAGACGAGGCTGCAGCCCCTCCTGCAGGTGGTACACGGGGGTTTCTCCCCACTGGAGTGACCTGGTTGGTATAGGGACGCTCAACCTCCAAGTTAATGTTGCCTCTGAACCAGGCAACTCAATCAACAACCATTGAGCAAAGATGGTCCCGCTTTGGAAGGGTTCATGGCCTGAAGGGTAGGTTAAGCAAGGCCAAGGTCATGGACTGATTTGGTTGGGAGCCATCAGCCACACGGTGGAACTCTGCCTCTCCACAGTTCCTGCCCTCGGATGCCCACTGTGCCTCACAGTCGCCCCTCAGGAGTCAGTCTTATTCCCACTTATTCCCACCACAGCACCTCCGCCACCCATCCATGCCACCCAGTTCTGTTCCATGCATTCAGGGCAGGTGCAGGGCCTTCGGGGCTGCTTGGCAGGGCAGACCCCTGCTGCCTGCATGTCCCTGCTGCTGGATGCTGTCTGGGCCCAGATCATTGGGTGGGGAGGGAGGTAGAAGAACCTCAGTTGAAAAACCAGTCCGGTTTTCTCTGGCCACCGACTGGCAGAGGACAGGCTCGGAGCTCCTAGAGGTGCGATGAATCCTAGCAACGCCCCCTCCTCCTCACCACTCCCCTGCACAATTGAGGAGTTCTTCGCGGGCCCCAGGGAAGGGCTGGGAGGATCGGAGATGAGCTGAAGTCCCACAGAGTGGCCTGATGTGGGAAGCCGGTGAGACCTGAAAGCTGCAGTTAGCCCAGGTGTAGGGCAGCGGGAAGAGCAAGGCTTTGGAATGGAACCTACAGCCCTCAATTGGAGAACATGCCTCCTGTGACTTTAGACAAATTACTTTACCTCACTGAGCCTCTACAGCAGGCGTCCTCAAACTACGGCCCGCGGGCCACATGCGGGTGTTTTTACCGTTTTTTGTTTGTTTGTTTGTTTTTTACTTCAAAATAAGATATGTGCAGTGTGCATAGGAATTTGTTCACAGTTTTTTTAAACTATAGTCCGGCCCTCCAACGGTCTGAGGGACAGTGAACTGGCCCCCTGTTTAAAAAGTTTGAGGACCCCTACTACAGAGACAGTCAGATCTGGTTTGCGGGACAGCCGTGAGGATTAACTTCTTTCATTGAACACGTGTCTGATGAGAGTTGATGTTTGCCCGGGACACTGTGCTGGGGATAGAATAAACAAGACTGGCTGTCCTCGGAGTTTCAGTTCTAGCCAAATAATCACGGGACAGTGCGGTGAAAAGTCCTACAAAGATAAAAGGTACTTTGATATAAAGTGCTGAAGACATTCAGTTAAGTGTCAGTCACCTGCTCCTCTCAGGGGAAAGCATATATGTCATATGAAACGGACATCTATAATTCCTCAAAGAAGGAAAATACCTCCTTGACCTCCATGACTGGGAACCTGGCCTGCTCTATCACCCCTTTCCCCTGCTCTGAGGGTCTGGCCTCCTGTGGGGGCATCTGCATGAGCTGCAGGGACCCCACCCAGCCCAGGACCTGAGACTAGAACTGCTTCTCTTGCCTCCGCCCAGCAGAGCCTCCTCTTGCCTCCCTCCCAGAGGGCACTCAGAAAATGGAGAGGGGGAGGAGATGGTCCTGAGGAGCTGCTGCTTACTATGACCCCACCCCCTGCCTGTCCACCCCTCCACCATCCCCAGACCTTACTCACCCATCAAAGCTCCAGTAAGAGCTCGCCTCTTCCCTGAAGCCTTCCAGGATCACTGATCTAGCAGCGATCTCTCCCTCCCCACGTCTGTGCAGATCATCACACTGCTCACTTCCTAGTTGGTCAGTGAGCCTCGATTCTGTGCCACCTGCTCTAACCATTTGGAGATAACTACCCCATTCCAGCCCTTCTGCCCAACAAGCTCCTGCCCATCCATCCTCCGAGACCCCGCATAAACCTTGTGGCCGCCCTCCTAAAGACTCCCTAGTTCCTCCGGATGCAGTACCTCCTTCTTCGCTTCTGTTCCCAGGTCTGCATCCTGAACCTTATTAGCGACACAGGGTGGCGATGATCTGTTGCCTGTCTCTTTCCACTGCTGGACTGTCATTCAAGGCCTAGCCCAGGACTGGCACTTAGTAGGTTCTCACTGAAGGAATGAGACTAGATCTGTCCCCACCCTCCCTGGAAGGATAGGGGGCTAAGAAGCCCATCTGTGGCTCCAGCAGCAGGTGAGAGTGGCAGGTGAGGGATGATGGGGCCGACAGAGGAGCCTGGGCAGCTCCCTCTCTCTGTCCAAGATCCTGTACACCACCATTGTTGCATAGCTGTCCTACGCTCGGCTCCTTTTCCGCAAAGTGGAATCCTTTTTCCACCCCATCCGCTGTGCCTCTGCTGCACAGTAGGGGTTCTGTGTGCATTTAAGAGTTCTGACTTGGTTCACTTTGCATTTATGAAGAAGCTAGAATTACACTGACAGCAGAGAAACTTCCTATTCACGCCCAGAAGTGTAAATGGCAGGACTTAGTACTTCTTTAAAAAAAAATCTAGTATTATTGGCTTTATTTCAGGAGAAATCAGAAATGGTATCCAGTGTCCCAACATATATATTTTGAAGAAACAGGTGCTTCCTGAATCTTTTGGAAGTAACAGGAGCATTAGCTTTTAAGAGAGGTTTTCAGAAAGAATAGCATTCATCCAATTTAAGGTAAACAAGGACAAAGAAAGGTATAATTTCATTTTTTTGTTGTGCCAACAAGCATTACCAAGCCCCTCCCTCTGTGCCATGATTCCAGTTTCATGGAAAAAGCCTCTGCGGCTTAAAGAGGGGGAGGAAGTAACAGAACTGGGATTTGCACCGTGTTTCCTAACACCAGTCCAGTGCTTGCCCACCAACCCCGCCCCCCGCCCCCCCCCCCCCCCCAGCTGTCTGTGTGGATGTGACAGTGCTTCGTATGTTCAGTTCTCATCTTCTCCTGCACTGGGCCGTGCCTCACTTGTCTCTGGTCCCCAGTGCCTCTGGCAGGCCTAGAGCTTGGTGTGCAGTGAGGGACTGTGCGATCACTGGGTTCAGGAATGACTGAATGAAAGGACAAGTACTACCTTTTATATGTTTTTAAAAGCTTCCTTCACCCCGCTGAGAGGTTTCATTCCATGGAAGCTGTATTTCCCCCAAAATAAACCTGAAGTGGATCAAAAGGCTTAAAAAACAATTCTACTCTCCCCACAAGTGAAAAAAGTTCCTTTGTTGCTTAAAATATCTGCACCAGATCTTACGAGTGCCTGTTATTGTGGCTAATTTGGTCACATGTGTTTGAAGGAGAACAATGCCTCTGAAATTTTTAAAAGCAAAACAGCAATCTGCACCGTTTGTTGTAATGAGATGCAAATTGCCAACGTTTGGGAGGAGAGCCGACTAAAATTTGCAATGAAGTGTTCCCCTGCCTTAAATGAAAAGCTGAGGCCCTCCCTTCTCTCCCCAAAGAAACCCCGTTTTTTGTTCCTTTTCTTTCTGATTCTGTAATACTAAACACTCGCTTTCCCGATTGAGTCATTCCTTCACTTATCTGCCCCTTCTTGAGTCTCCGTTCCATGCCTGCCCGGTGCTGGGCTCTCAGAGGCGTAGTCAGTCTGCAGGGTGGCTAGCGGTGAGCCCCACGTTGCAGGTAGGAAAGTGAGGCACAAGAAGTTGAGGTGACTTGTCCAAGGTCATGTGGCTGGGATTCACACCCAAGTCTCCTGACAAAACCCTTCCAAGATGTGCCTTTGCTGGTCTGCCCTCCTTGCTGGGCTGAGGCACCAGGTACCTTCTATGCATGACACCAGAGAAAGGCAGGTGCGGGGAGCAGGGCTAACAACCAGCAGCCCCTGGGTGTGACACATTGCTGACTGTGGACGTTAGGAATCAGTTTTCCTTAAGAGCCAGAAGATCCGAGTACTTCCTGGGAGACCAGTGTGAGTAGGGGAACGAGGGTGTGCTGGAGACGGCAAGGGCCTGCTCTGAGCCGGGCCTGTGCAGGGCACTTGGGGCTAAAGAAGGCCAGCAGGGCCCCTGGCTCACAGCAGCTGCGGTCCAGCACTGGACCAATTGAGCCCCGAGTGTAACGCGTGTGTGTGGGAGGGTGGAGGGTGAGTCACTATTTATTGAGCAGCCACTCTGTGCCTGATTCCGATGTAGTCCTTTCATATTTTGGTTAATTCATTTAATCTGCCATCTGGCCAAGTTGCTGTTGTCATTCCTCCTGTCAGGTGAGGCAACAGGGTCTGAGAGGTTAGGCCAGTGGTCGGCAAACTACGGCTCGCGAGCCACATGCAGCTCGAGAGCCGTGGTTTGCCGCTCTGTTGACTAATGAGTTTGCCGACCACTGGGATAGGGGCTTAATCAAAAGGAACGACAACAGCCTGTAATTATTGGAATCTAGAGTCTAGGTCAGTGGTCGGCAAACTCATTAGTCAACAGAGCCGCAGTTTGCTGACCACTGGGTTAGGCGATTATGGATGTGCAAATACCTGCTGAGGATAGAATTTGAACCAGGCGCTGTGCTGACCCTGGACTCCGACATAAAGACGGTCCTTGCCCGCCCTCAGGCCTCACGTCTAGTGCGGGAGGCAGGCACAGAAACGGTGATTACCACAGGGAGCCTGAGGAAGCTCACGGCTCGCCTAAACAGAAGTGGCAAATCCAGAACTTACGCTGCAGTCTCTCTGACCCCAAATTCCAAGCCGAGCGGTGGAGAGACTGACTTAGCTCTCTCTGAAGGGCCAGGCAGCCTCATGGGAGAGGTGGCATTGCAGTCCGGCCTTGAGTCCCTGGTGGAGCTTGGAGAGGTGGACTTTACTGGGGGTAGAATGATCTAGACCAGTGATGGCGAACCTATGACACGCGTGTCAGCACTGACACGCGTAGCCATTTCTGATGACACGCGGCCACATGCCGAGGAGGAAACATTTGCGAAATAATGTTTTTTCCTCAAAGTGACACACTACCCGAGTTATGCTCAGTTTTTTGGTGAAGTTTGACACACCAAGCTCAAAAGGTTGCCCATCACTGACCTAGACAGAGAACAGACACACAAGCAGAGACTGGGAGCAGGAAGGAAGGTGCGTGTGTGGGGAGGGTGGGCCAGCCCACTGGGAGTGGAGCCTGACTGTGCGCCTCTGATGTCCCTTACCTGTCCCTCCATCGCCGTCTGAATGGTCCCTTCTCCTGGCCAGATGGTTCCAATTTCTGTTGAACAACCCTGGTTTCTACTTCCTGAAAAGGCCTATGGATGTTTCAAACGCAGAAAAGATTTCAGACGTTCGAGGACAGCTTCCCATCCGCCCCTGCCTCCACCCCCAAGCGCCTCACCTCAGCTGCAGCCTTTATTTCAGAATCTTTGCTCCAGCCCATTTAATTAAGTTCCTTCCTCCCCCATTCCTCGTTCCCCTCTCTCATGTCATGAATTTACTGAGAGCCTGCAATGTGCTGGGCACTGTCCTCAGTGCCACGATTGCAGACAAATATTTGCTGTTGAAGAGCTTCACAGGCTGACGTGGACAGTGGTTAGCTGCAGACATAATTTGCTGGAAGTATTTGTAATGTAGAAACCGCCTACCTGGTAGTGATCAGAGCAAGGCCTCACAAAGGAGACACATACGCTTCACTCTGAAGTCGGACCAGGGGCCTGGCAGGCAGATGAGGTGGCCTTCAAACCCAGAGGCCTGGACAGCACTGCATATGAGGGACCTGAGCAGAGGTATGGGGAAGAGCAAGACATGAGCACCTGAGGTGGAGAGGAGGCTGGTTCTGGGCCTTAAGGAGGGTTTGGGGTGTGACTTCACTTGGAGGGTAATGGGGAACCTGAGCAATGGGGGAGTAGTCCTGTGGAGATCCCTTTGGCAGCCATTGGGGGATGGATGGAGAGAACCAGACAGAGTCAGAACTGAACTGGATGCATTCTCCTGTCCCACACCTTCCTCTCATTGAAGGAGATGGAAACTTAGAGGAAGGATGCAGTCTTACCACAGATGACCTTGGGCGCTGGCTGCATGGACCTCCTCTTGGCCCATGTCTTCTGCCTGTCACTGAATGTCAGAGCTGGAGGAAACCTCTGGTGCCCGGTCAGCCATGCCATTTAGGGGAAACGGAAATACTTCTTCCTGCTCTAAGGAAGATCAGACACTTCACCGAAGTTTGTTTGCATCTTCGAAATTTACCCTGAGATCTCACACAGAGGAAAAGCTTTGGCATCTGTTTCTGAAACTTTGGAACTGTTCGTTCATTGTTGTCATTCTTTTATTCATTTAGCTAACATTCAGAGAGCACCTACTTGGTGCCAGGTGCTAGGGACAGAGGCAAGAGTCCGACCGAGGCCCAGCCCTTGAGTCGGTAGCGCACTACTGGGAGATGCTGTCAGAACAATTAGATGTCGTCAGTCCTCCACGCTGCCAGCTTCTGAAGCTGCCAGCCACTCACCTGGGGATGCACAAGTCAAGCACCACAGAGCCAGGAGTGGGCTCTGCACTTTCTCTGCAGGAAGAGCCAAGCCTCTCTGCTCCCAGCCATCTTGCATTCAGCTTAAATCGCAGAGACTCTGTCATGCAGATGGCAGCTGCCAGCAACTCAGGAATGATATTCTTGTTGTGGGAAGGCCTGTCATGAGGAATTTTCATAATAAAATTACCAATACCATTCCTACCACCAGTGAAAGTCTAGAATGTGGCGATTGAACGTAGAATCACAACCAGATTGGTGGTCAGGTCTTTAGTATGTAGAGCTCTGTACCGGTTTGTCCACATGGTTAGGGTCAGAGAAGTTTCTATCATGAAATTCATCTGTTACTACAGTTATATGCACAGCCAGGGGGACCTGCTGTGGCAACAGCTAAATCTGATCCCAGTCAACTCCGGAAATGTCTGTCTGGGGTGAATTTCCAGGTTGCTCAACTCTCCATTGGCCCTCGGAGTTGCTCTCCTGCAAATTAACCAAATCATTCAGCCTTATTTACTCATTTTCATCCTGTTTCTCTGCCCTTTGGTAATCAAGACACAATAGGTGATTTAAAAAGCAGTCCATCATTTTTACAAGCTAATGGAGTAAAGCATATCCCCCATAGAAACCACCACCATTTATCTAGCTTTCTTTCCCTGTTAATCTGCACATAATTTGTGTTGATTGCATTAAAATAAAAATCAGGGTAGCTGCTGGATCAGGCAATCAGGGGCCTAATCTGTATTGTGTTTTAATTTCTTGGTTGAAATGCTCCTGTTTAGATACTAGGTCTTGGGGAGGGGGCGGGCCTTTGCATTTCTGCTTTTCCCTTAACCTCTGTTCGTCTGCTGTGGTCCATTCCACTGTAGGCTGGAGAAATGGGGGTTTGGGCAAATACACAATCTTCATATTGCAGTAGATGCAGCCCTCTCCACCCAGTCTTAGCAGGCCCTCTTTCCTGTGCAGGAAACCGAGTCCCCTGCATGTCCAGTAGAGACACCAGGAGGAGTGCTTCTCATTCATACTTAGAGTCTAGTCCATTCTCGTCTTCCAGTTTTCCAGCTTTTTGCTTGTGACATTCATACCTCATATTAGTTTTAAGCCTGGGTTTAAGTGTAGTCCGATGGACAAAAATGAGCCATATATATAGAGATATATTTTGTGCCACTATGTACTGATAGATGCATAGTTAAAAATATTTGCATTTTATTTTCCTTGGAGTTCTAGACAGATCTCTTTTCTTAACTGCCTAGGTCCTGCCATTGACTTGGAAAAAGTAAAGTCAGAATGTCTCGAGCCCGAGCCGGAGTTACGGAGCACTTTCAGTGAGGAAGCAAATACGTCGTCCTATTACCCCGCTCCTGCACCTGTCATGGACAAGTATATCCTAGACAATGGCAAGGTAGTGTGCCAAGCTCAATACCGCTTCCCTGCGAGTGTCTGTCAGTCAGAGTAAAGATGGAGCGGGTGAGGGGCCTCCGGAGTGCGGCCAGGTGGCCTCCCGGCCTGTCCCTAAGGGACGCTTTCCGGAATCAGTGTGTTATCACAAGTGGACCTTCACTGGGACTTTTTTCTTTTTCTCATCATTTGGTTTGGTTTGGTTTGTTGTTGTTTTTTAAATATTGAGCCAAAACAGCTAAAACTAAACTGACATTTTAAAATAGCTTATTAGTGAGAAAGATTTTTTAAATGATAGTTTGAAAAACTGCCCTACCCTTCCACGAAACCAGATGCATGAATTTCTAAGGTGAACAAGAAGTGAACTGATTGAGATAGGTCATGAGTCAATATGTGTCCATTGACCTGGGTGTCAGGGACACAGAGGTGACTGAGACTTGATTCTCGTCCCTGCGCCGCTTGCAAGCTGAACATTGAGTGGTGGTCAGCCCACAAATGACTCCTCAGCTTTTCTGTTAGACCCTTGTGGGGAGGGGCGGGGGGGGATCATGAAAGAAAACCTAAACACTGTTAGTAATGAAAAGCAATGGAATAGCCTTCGGAAGTCGTTCAGTCAGTCACAGGGAGATATGGCAGCAGGCAGGAAGAAAGCTGGTATAACACCCAAGTGAACTCACCTTGGAAGAGGTACAGCGGAGCCCCATATCCAGGCACCGGCCAGATGCCTCCGTTCCAGTGCTGTCTTCTCTGCCACCGTCCCGTGTGTTGCAGACATCCCCTCCCTTCTTCCCAGAGGAGCATCTGTGTCAGTTTTCCTTGCCTCGGGCTTCAAAGGTCTCTGTTTACCCAGCTCTGTTCCCCTGTGGGCTGATGAGAAAGAAAAGGTTGCATTTGGGTTTGTCCAGAGGTATCCCTGCAGCTGGCCAGACTGAGCCAAGGCAAATACAGTCAAGCTGAGGAAAGTGAGCTGTGGTCTTTAGAGCTCTCTTGGATGTGGTGCCATCCCACTGGGCGCTTCCTCCCCGCAGAAGCAGAGTTGACGGGCCAGGCCATCGGCCCATTCTGCATCTCCTTGTTTCAGCCAGCAGCAGGGGCAGCAGGAAGCCCGGAGCCTGACTTCTAAGCCTAGCTCGCTCTCTGCCCTACCTGTGTGACCCAGGCAGGTCCTTCCCTCTCTAGGCCTCAGCTTCCCTGTCTGGGAAGGTGGACGTGGTCCATACTCCCTGGGACTTTGGTGACTCAGACAGTATCTCTGAGCTTGGTGAGCCCTTCCCAATTGAAGTAAAGGAAAGAAAGAACTGTTCTTTCTTTCCTGACTTCCTTTCAGTCATGATCACATTGTGGAACGACTAGGGACTTTTTCTTCAAGTAGCTTCCAAGAGAGATCCTGTGTGTCTTGCTCTGAAAGCTGATGGACAGTTTCTGAGGATGACAGGGGCTTCTTTTGCAAAGTTATCACTTTTCCTCCAAAAAATGGGTCTCTTAAATCTCACGTAATTTTTTCACACGTGACTTGCACAACCTTTCTTGAAAATGCCGATTTTGTTTTTTCTTTGGTTGGCGCCAATGTGTTACTAACCTGGCTTGTGTTTGCAACTCGTCTGTGGTCAGGCAGAGAAATGGAACAAGGGAAAGGAAGAAGCGACATACTGGAAATGGGTGGCAGCTCCCCAGAGCAGCACCCACATCCCGGAAGTAGCCCTCATTGTTCTTGGCTGGGCTGTCATTTCTGATCCCTCCTTCTTTCCCCTGCCGAACAAAGGCCTTAATCTCTGCAAAGCCTAGAGCATTAAAATGGGATCTGTTTCCTAGTAGGAAACTACTGTTGTCCTACAAAACAGTCCACAAAGACATTTTTTTTATCAAGTCCCATCCTACCAGATGTCATGTTTTTAACAGCCTCCCTTGACCAATAGCGAACTGTGGCTTATGTGAATGGTGCTTGCCACAAAAGTTACTGTCTGATTTCGATAAAGTGCATTGCTTTTTTTTGTCTAAATATTTTATTTCAAAAACTCATCGAATCATAAAGCCACAAAGACTATTCACATTTAAACAGTCTAATGTATACATGATACTCACAGGGAAATACACCAAGAGACCCGTTTACTACAGGGTCTACAATAGTACTACAATAGTACTACAGGTTAGAGGCAAGAAGCCAGGTCTCCTGGTTCCAGGCCAGTGCTCCTTCCAGTCTATTCTGCTGCATCCCTGAAAGTGGGGCATTGCTCTAGGTGACCCTGAGCTTCGCTGACCTCAGAGCCCTTGTTCCAGATGCCCAGCAGATACCTGTGATGGTCTTACTTACGTTTCTTTCTGTGCTATGAGGTTGGCCTTGTATGAGTGAATGTCACAGGAAAGATTTCCTTCTCCAAGACACAGCAACTCATCAGAACTGAAAGCCAGTGCCCCGAAAACGTATTAAACATGCCCTCATTTTCTTACTTTGTGTTCGGACTAGTCCTGATCACGCTGCAGGGGACGAAGATGCAGAGCCTCGGCCCCTCCCCAGATATGCACTATGAAGGGCTTATTCAGGTGGTGAGGGCTCCTGCTAGGCTAGAAATCCAGAGGGAGTAGAACCTAGCTCTGGGGTAGAACTTAGCCCCAGAGTAGTTAGAAGTGTCTTCTGTATTTGGACTGGGGCTTGAAAGATTAGCAGGTTTAAGAAGACATTCCCTTCATTCATTCCTGGACAGGGGAAGGCGTGAGTGGAGACATGGGTGGGGGAAGAAGGCGAAGGAAGTAAGTTACTGGCTGTGTGCTGTCCTGAAGGTTTTTTTTTTTTTTTTACTTATTTTTACGCATTTAATTCTCAAAACACCCTGTGGACTAGGTGGTGGTCTGCCTGTTGTACAGCTGAGAAAAGGGAGGCTCAGAGAGGTCAAGTGATTTGCCCAGGATACTCAGCTGTTAGGTAGAAGAGCCAGGATCCACACCCGGACACCTGGACAGAGGCTCCAGGCCCGTGCTCTCAGGGTGCACAATGGCAGCAGGAGGAAATGAAGTGCTCGGGAGGTTCCGAGAGTGATGGCCAGAGCAGGGAAACGCTAGGAAACAGGGTCCTAGAGGCCTTCGGAGCCGGCAGAGGAGGTCAGATTGGATGGGACAACAAACGGGGAGCCATCCGAGACTCCAGGGGGTTGACATGAACCATGTCTTTCACGGACTTCGAGAGAGACTGTGGAATTCATCTAGTCAAAGAAGGAAAGCCGTGTTTTAGGGAAGTCGGTCTGGCAGGTTACAGGGTGGGTGGAGGCAGCAGGGACTGGAGGCCGGCAGGCCAGCCTGCGGCTTTTCCCGGGTCCCTGCGTGCAGTGGGCTGCCAGGGACGGACCGGCAGGCGCGGAGGAAGGACGACTAAGTGAACGTTGATGGACCTGCTGCTTCCACTATGACACTGGCGGCAGCAGGAAGGTGGCTTCGGGGTCATACAGATTTGGGTTTGAATCTTTATTCTAAATGTTATTGATAATATGTCTTAGGGAAAAGCAACTTAGTCTCCTGTGTCTCTCTTCATGTTTGTGAAATGGGAATAATTTCTACCTGTTCTCATCCCTTAAGGCAGGCGTCCTCAAACTACGGCCCGCGGGCCACATGTGGGTGTTTTTGCCGTTTTGTTTTTTTACTTCAAAATAAGATATGTGCAGTGTGCATAGGAATTTGTTCATAGTTTTTTTTAAACTACAGTCCGGCCCTCCAACGGTCTGAGGGACAGTGAACTGGCCCCCTGTTTAAAAAGTTTGAGGACCCCTGCCTTAAGGTCAGAATGAGGATAAATAAATTGAAGGTACAATACCTGGTTCATTATAGGTGCTCAAAAATATCTGTGCCCCCTTCTGTGGTAGAACTTTGGCTAAAATGACTGTCATCTCTCTTTTAACCATAAGCAGGGCCCGGGATAGAAAAGAGCAGAGACCTGTGAAAACTGAAGTGATCTTCTGTCTCTGTGGTTTTCCAATTCTGAATTTGTCCAAATTCCTTGTTTTTCCCCAATCTCTGGAAGCTTGTGTGGGTAGCTCTGGAGTGTCATCGGGGGAGGTGACTGGGGTCCAGCAGGGAGCAGCGGGGCACGTGTCCCCAAGTATGCCTGCCCTGGCACAGACTGCCTGCCCGCAGTGCAGACTGCAGAGAACAGTTCAGACTTGACCTTGGGCTAGTGTTGCCCGGCCAGCCCCAGGCAGCACACGCACTCCAGGCTCGCTTCCCTCCTTGAGCCCTGTGAACAGATGGGCGGCACTGAAGTTTGCAGCCCAGGGAGGCAGGTGGATCTGGTTCTCTGAAGTCATGCCTGCAGAGGTCTGGAGGATCTTTTTGAGCAAAAGGAGGTGACGTCAGCTGTGGCTGACTATTTGCTTACTGACAGCCATGGGTGGGCTGCGATGCTTTTTCTCAGTGGTGGTAAAACCTCGGTAATGGGTGGAGGAGGAGTGCTGTGGGCTGACCCGTCTGCCACTGTGCAGTGCTCACCTTCCTTTCCGAGCCAAGCCTCAGCAGAAAGACCTTGAATCATCTTTGACCAGTGGGTGTGCGTGCCGTCTGTCAGACCAGGACTTCTCCCGAGACATCTCCTGACCATGCCGTGGTGGCGACCTGCAGGTCTTTCCGGAGACAGGGACCTTTGGCAGAGCCTTTTCATTCCCCTTAGAGAGTTTGGCTTATTAGCGGCTGTCTCCCTCCCTCCCCACAGAGGCCTCTTCACCCTCCACAGACTCAGCAGAAACACGACATAAATGGCCACGTCGGAGTCAAACTCTATTCTTTGATGGTTAATGTTAACAAATGTTTTCTGAGTTGTTAAAAGAGCCAGGAAGGAGAAAAAGTTTCCAAGCTTGCAGCTCACTGACCGTGCTGAAACTCTCCGAGCGCTCCTGTACAGGGAGCGTGCCATTGCGTTCTGTGCTCTGTGCCATCAGAATCGGACTCCGGGGTGGTGTCTAATGTAAAATCCTAGGTGTTCTGAGCCAGAGGAGCGCAAAGATGAATCCAGCCCTAGCTGGTTTGGCTCAGTGGATAGAGCATCAGCCTGCGGACTGAAGGGTCCCAGGCTCGATTCCGGTCAAGGGCACATGCCCAAGTTGCAGACTCCATCCCCAGGAGGCAGCCAATCAATGATTCTCTCTCATCATTGATGTTTCTATCTCTCTCCCTGTCACTTTCTCTCTGAAATAATTAAAATTTTTAAAAATATATTTTTAAAAAATATATGAATCCAACTCTTCCAGTTCAAGTTCAGGGAAACTGGAGCCAGAGACGGGGAAGGACCTGCACAGACACACTGTCTGGTCAGTGGCAGAGCCTGGGTGCTGCCCCCACCCAGCTGTACACTGGGGTCACCTGGGGAGCCTTCAGCCATCCTGGTACCTAGGCCCCTCCCAGATGAGATAACTCAGAATCTCTGAACGTGGTGCCTTGATACCGGCCTTTTTTATAGCTCGCCAGGCAGCCCATGTGCGACCATGTAGAGAGCCTCTGTGCTAGGAGGATGTGCGTCCCGGGGTGTTTACCTTAGAAGGAGAGGGGTCTCCCTAACGTGTCGCAGAGAAAGGACTTGCCCAGGTGTGGGCCTGAAGCCTGGTCAGGCTCTGAGCGGCCTGTGCTCACGTGATCTGGTTGAGAACTCCAGGTCTGCACCTGCCTCGTTGAGAGACTTTGGGCCCATTGCTTCCCCTTCCTTAACCTGGTTTTTCCATCTGCAATGAAAATAGTGGCCCAGCACTTCCTCCCAGGGGTGCCAGGAGGAACTGAGATAGTGGATGTGAAGTGCAGGAGTAAGGCCTGGCATCCAGGAAGCGAGGACCACGTTTCCCTTAAAGAAAGCTAACGTAGCATTTACGGAACGAGCCCCTTAGCGTTGTGCAGGAATGTCTCTTAAAGGACAAGGAAGCTTCCAGCTGCCATGCTGTCCGACTGAGCAGGTGCTTGCGTTCCTGTCCCTTCCAGGTCCATCTGGGAAGCGGGATCTGGGTTGACGAGGAGAAATGGCACCAGCTACAAGTAACCCAGGGAGACTCCAAGTACACGAAGAACTTGGCAGTCATGATTTGGGGAACAGATGTTCTGAAGAACAGAAGTGTCACAGGAGTTGCCACAAAAAAAAAGAAAGATGCCGTCCCTAAGCCGCCCCTCTCTCCTCACAAACTAAGCATCGTCCGAGGTAGGTCGCTGCAGAGAAATGCTGGGGGGGCTGCGAGGAGGGGGTCACTGTCCTGTCCTCTGCTACGGTGCGGTGCATGGGCAGGCATGGGAGAGGGGCAGGCCATGTGTCGGGGAGTTCGTTCTTGGGGGGAGGAGGCACGGCCGGAAGTCAGGGAAGGATTTCTGGGGAAGGGTCACTGCATTGGGCCCTGAAGGGACAAGGAGATGCAAATGTGTAAAGAGAGATACTTCTGGAAGCAGAAGCATCTGGAACAAAGGCAGGGAGATGGAAAGGGAGCGCTGCTGTGTGCAGAGCAGAGGTCAAGGCTGGGCACAGTCTGTGCAGCCCTGCATTGTGCCCAGAGCAGTTAATGACGTGCAGACCCGTGAGGGGCACTGGTTCCAGCTTCTTTCTGGTGTTTGGGAGGGTTGGGGCCAGCAAAGAGACAGGGTGTCATTGGTCTCCCTAAAAATACAGCTATACCCTGGATGCTCTGACTTCCCTCCCTCCCTTCCTCCCTCTCCTCCCTCCCTCCCCCCATCTTCCTTCTTTCCTGGCCTCTCCTGCCCTCTCTCCATCCGGTCACTAAGCTCCTATTCCCGGCCAGCCCTCTGCTGGGCATTGAGGACACAAGGAGGGATAAGCACAGTCTCATCTGTAAGGACTCAGTCTCTCAGGGAAGATGAACACAAGAACGGCCAGTTACTGCACAGATAACACAACTCACAGAGACCAGCGAGTCTCCCAGCGGGGAGTGCAGGCGGCAGAGTACTCTAGTGGTTGCTGATTGTCTGAGCACCTACTGTTTCAGGTTCTGGGGGTTTCTTAACAGTTCTATTTTTAAAAAATACTTTCACGGGCACTAACTCATTTAATCCTCCTAACACTCCTACTGTTGGCTCCTCTCATTACCCGTTTCACAGCTGAGGACGCTGAGGCGCAGCTGCTAAATAACTTGTTCAGATCACAGAGCTGGCCGGGTGGGGCCAGGAGTCCAGGCAGGAGGCTGGCTCAGAAGCTACGTTTCTAACGCCTGGTCTCCGCGTGGCCGGAGCCGGGCTTGTTGAAGAAAGTAGCACCCAGTCAACCCCCACGTACACACTGAGCAGGCCCCGTGGCAGGTTGGGGCCGCTGGCAGCTGTGTCTGTGAACAGGTCAGGTAATTTCAGGTGCTGATGAGGCTGTGAAGCACGATGAGGCAGGTGACATGGTGGGAAGGAGAGGGCTGTGCGGCTGGAGGCCTGTTTGAGGAGGCGAATGTGAGCTGGGAACAGGATGTGCAGGGGGCAGCCCGGCGAAGGTCTGAGGGGTGCTAAACAGGCAGAATAAAGAGCAGGCTCAAGGGCCAGCACGCTGAAGGGGTGAAGAAGCCTCGGCAGTTATGGAGTCGTGAGTGAGGGGAGAGGGAGGTCAGGAAGGTGGGCCAGAGCCAGTCTTGAGGCCGTGAAGACCACGGTGAGCAGGCTGGACTTACCCATTTACAGGAGGAAGGCAGCGAGGGCCTCACATGTGGAGTAACCAATGGGACATTGGTTAGGAGGCTGGTGTAGTGGTCTCGGGAGAGGTGATGGTAGCATGGAGTCAGGTTAGCACTGAGAGGAGAAGAATGGCCAGATTTGGGTGTATTTTGGAGGTCAGGAGGAATGACACAGACATGGGTGACCAGCCGAGGTCACAGCCATAACGTTTCAGCTCCTGGATTCTAACCCACTCCCCTAGACCCTTGCCTGGGGCTTGCACTGTATAGCACACTGCCCGCCTTTCCTGGCTGACTCATGATTAATTGATTTAGGCAGCCACTTCTATTTAGACAATCAGAGGTAACCTTTAGTTGGCCCGCTGTCTGAAATGGTGGAGCTTAATTTGAGAGGTCACCCTAAGATAGAGGCCTTCCAGGGGAGGCAGCCCTGGCCCACCTGATAGGTGGCAAATCTCTGTTTCCCTTATTCATGTTGGAATGTGACTCAGCAGGTCCCAGGTGCCTTCAGATGACTGGCTGCCCCACTATGGCCACGAGGTATGAAGTTGCCTGCTGTGTGTCTGCCTCAGGCACTAGTCTGACCATACTGGCTTCATCTCCAGGTCCTCATGTCTAGCACAGGGCCTGCACACAGTAGGAGCACAGGAAAGGAGGGCTGACCAAGTGAAACCTTGAGACCTGACTGACCCTGGTGTGATTGCTTGTGAATCACTTTCCCCCCATGCCTCAGTTTCCTCAGCTGAAAACCTGCCTCTTAGGACAGTTAAGAGGACTGTCTAGGATTAAGTTTGGAAATAGTTATGTTTGAGGTGTGAGAAGTTATCAACCTTTGCTGACAAGTGAGCTGCCTCTGTGTTGAAGTTCACGGTTGTTCAGTGCTTTTCAGCTGTGAGGCCCTCCCCCGTTGGCTCCCTGTGCAGTGTTGATGGGAAATAGGAATTGGGGGCAGGGGGCAGAAGCCTGGTGTTGAGCCCCAGCCCTGCTTTGGCTTAGCTTGGAGCTTACCCTGGTTCGTAGCGTTTACTTTTGCTTCCCCAAGCCTAGTGCAGCTTCAGTACCAAGTAGATGCTTGGTGTCTGCATCTGTAAAGCCAGGATCACATCCTTATCCCGCCTCCCCAGTGGGCCAAATAGACATCTTCACTGTGCTTTAAACCCCATTCAGACGACGTGCTATGCCACATGGGCAGGCTTACTACTGGAGCCCCCATTCTCCTGCCTCTTGTCCTTGTCCGGAAAGAAGAGTTTCCTTCTCTTACTTGGGGCTGGGCATTCTTTTCATCTGAACCCTTGCCCACCTGCCTTCCTGAGTACCTGTTCCTCCAATTACATTCCTGTTCTACTGGTTCCTTCCCAGCATGATTTAAATATACTTTGATCACTCATTTACAAAACAAGCTAAATGCTCCCCAGAGGCCACCCCCATCACCCAGCTGCCACCACATCTCTCTTCCTTTTCACTTGCAGGTTTCTTGCTAGAGTAACCCACACTCACTGCCTGTGTTCACTTGCGACTCCCCTGCCATGGGGCCTCCACACCCAGCCCTCTACTTCATCTGCCCTTGCCAACTCTCCCAGGGACTTCTGCTTACTAAGCCAGGGCACATCTTTCACCTCCTCCCAGCACTGTGGGACGTGACCACGCCCCCTTTACTGAGACACCCGGCCTGCACAGTCAGGTCCCCTCCTGCCTGTCTGCTTCTCATCCTTCTCTGCTGCCCTCTCCTCTGTCTCCAACCCTCTTCTCACTCAGTCCACAAAGCTTTCCTCAGCCCAGCTCACGGCCCATTGTTCCCACTGCCCTCAGTGAGCCCATGGTCCTGGGGGGAAACCCCAGGCTCCGCATTCTAGCTGATGCCTGCAGAGCCCTGCAGCCTCATCGTTCAGCACTTCCCCTTTCCTCCTGTGCACGAACCACGCAGGCCTTCTCCCGTCGCCTTCCCGATCCCACTGCCAGCAGTGCCCTTCTCCCATCTGCTTGTCCTGCCTCCTCCGTGTCCTTCAGGGAGCCCTTCCCCAGCTGCCCGGTCCAGTGCAGCCTTTCCTTGCTATCTTATCACCCTAAAATGCCTGCATAGCATTTCCTACTGCTTTATTTACTTGAAATTGTCCTTCTCCTCCACACCCATTAAAACATAAGCTTTCTGGCAGAGTATTGAGGACTAGCATCTATTAAATGTTCAGTAACCATTTGTTGAGTCAATGAAGGATGACTCCTGCATCTGTATTTAACCTCAGTCCATACGTCTGAGTTCCTGACCCACCCAACCCGGTGCCCACTGGCCGTCTCCTCATGGGTGTCCCGTAGCCGTGGCAGAGCTGCCCACCCACTGCTCTCTCCTCCGGCTTTCCCCAAAGCCTCTGCCCTCTGTGTGCCCCATCTCGGTGAGTGGCACCACCAGCCAGGGACCCTGAGATGCCTCATCCTTGATCCCTCCTCATGCCTCACTCCCCTTCTGTTCTGCCCCCAGTACCTCTTAGCCTGTCCTCTCCATCCCACAGCCCCCTCATTGTCCAGGTCACACCACTTCTCCCTGCACTACTCCAGCAGCTTCCAGACCCTTCTCTCCATTGTGTAACTGTGTGATCTTTTGGAAACAAAAATATGATCTTGTTACCATCACCTGTCATAGCCATTATTAAAGGGTAAGCTGCTTAATGTGTCATACCAGCACCATCGTAATGTGGCTGCTGGCTGTAGCTGCAGCCTTCTTTCTCAGCAGTATTCCCTCAAACTCATAAGTTCTTGCCATATGAACTACCGCCTATTCTCTCTCACGTTAGGGAATGTGCAGATGCTTTCCCAGGGCCTGGGACCCGGGTCATACTCCCCACCCTACACCCATGCGGCTCTCTGCTACTCACCACCCAGGTCTGCTTGAGAGAACCTTCCTTCAGAAAGCCTCTTAGTCCAGAGTGCCCTGTGCCTACCCTCTCTTCTCTTCTGACTGTGTCTTTGCCTCCCGGGAGCCTGGCCCAGCAACCCTTTGAGCCGAGAAGTGCTTTCCTGCCATGCCAGTGAAAGGAAATTGACTCGCCCAAGGCCTTCCCTGGCCAGACCAGAGCCGAGCAGACCGAGCTGGCAGGTGTGCCTTGCCCCAGTACCTGTCTTACTAAAGGCATTGCTGATTGATTGATTAGCTGCAGCCAGGCAGGTCTGAGGGCTCTCCCCCATCCCACCACACACTCACCATTTGGGGCCTGATTGTTTGAGCTCTCCCAGATTGCATTCGACTGGCTTTCCCCATGCAAGCTGTCTGCTGGATTGAGATTGTATTTATTTTGTCTGATTTTATCACATTCAGCCACGTGTGCGGTATAAAAATGACAAAAGCTTTGACGCTCACAGGGTTGGTGAGAATTGTCTCTTCTCTGATCTTAGGATCATTTCTTCCTGGATAGCAGGGGATGGTGTGGACGTTGACCCTGCTTTAGAAAGATGAAAGCCGGAGGGCGGGACAAGCTCCGGAATGACAGTGCAACCTTATTGAGGTCAAGTGACCTTCTGCAGAGTGGCGGGGTTTTCCCGAGGAGCCCAGCACTAAGTTCTGGTTGATTTTTATAACTTTCTGAATAGGACACATTAGCACCGTTATAAACCTTGTTAATTAAGCAATAATCTCACAGGCTCCCTCGCAGAGGGAGATGCTCCTGGCAACCGCAGATGATTAATATCTGGAGCCTCAGGAAAGCCTTTCCTCACCCCGAGGGGCCATTCAGCGCTCTCACCCCCGGCACACCGATGATTGGAATTCTGCGGAGGCCCCTCTGAAGCCTCCCTCCGTCTGCACCTCCTTTTCCTGCATCTTCTGCAGCTCAGCCCGGGGGCTCCGAGGGCCCGCTCACCTGCTCTCCTTCCTCAGCTCCTCTCTCCTCTGCCTCTTTACCGCCTTCGGACCTTCTGGAGGAATGTCCCTGGGTTATCTGGTCTGACCTGGTGCTCTCCTAGGTAGTGAAATGGACCAGAGAGGTTCCCACTAGAGGTTGCACAGCAGCTAGGCTGAGAGCCAAACACCTGAACTTCAGAACGGTCCTCAGCGCAGGTGTCTCCCTCATTTGCTTCAGGTGCGAGCACAGTCACTGCTTCCTTCTTGCCCGGGCCTGGACAGGGGATGCCCACGTGTTCTGTTCTGTAGGAGGACAGTGTGGTTGCAGTCTTATTACTGTGATCAGTGCTTTGACAGAGGAAGACCCAGGTGAGGGTGGGAGCACAGAGGTTGCAGGCGGAGTGGAGTCTCCTAACTCAAACTGGTAGGCTCCAAGAAGGCTGAATCGGGAAGAATGTGTAGGATTTAGGCAGGTGGAGGCCGGGGTCGGGGTAATCTTGGAAGAGAAGAATGAAGACACTGATCTGTGGGACAGACTGGAGTGAAGAGGCACTTCAGGTGGATAAGAGCAGAGGTAGGACAGGGGGCAGACAGGGCCCCTACCTTCTTGTCTCGGTCCCGATGGAAAGGCCAAGCCAAGAGGAAGTGGAGATTAGTCGGGTGTGGGAGTGGTCGGAAGTAGTAGAAGTCCGTGAAAAGTATTTAAAGTCTGCTCTGTGCAAAGACCTTCGGCGGGATCGGAGGATGCCCGCAGCACGTGCACCTGCAGCAGGATGACACCAGGAGGCAGGCTGGCCGTATGCCTGGAAGGGCTGAGGCAGTGGGCGGCAAACTCATTAGTCAACAGAGCCAAATATCAACAGTACAACGATTGAAATTTCTTTTGAGAGCCAAATTTTTTAAACTTAAACTTCTTCTAACGCCACTTCTTCACAATAGACTCGCCCAGGCCATGGCATTTTGTGGAAGAGCCACACTCAAGGGGCCAAAGAGCCGCATGTGGCTCGCGAGCCGCAGTTTGCCGACCACGGGGCTGAGGGGTTGGGAGGGGGCAGCAGTGGATTCTGCCCATCCTTCCTGCCTTCCTCCAGGCCTCAGGCCTGTCGCCTGTACGTGCAGGGTTAGCACAGGGCAGCCTCTGTGATCCCTCCCATTGACATTCTGCATCTCTAAGGATAACCTGTACACAGATCTTGTGTACCCTCCATGGCCATTCCTTCAGATTGAGTGGTCATTCCTGGTCTGTAGGTGAGGAAGCTTAGGCTCAAGGAAGTTAAAAGTCTAGCTCACAATGACATCCTAGTGGTACATTCCTCAGCCCTCTTATGTCCAGAATTTTTATGTCCCCTCCGGTTTTGCTGGAGAAACGTTAATTCATCAGTTTAACAGATATGTGCCTAATCTTGCCTGTGCCAAGCACTATGCTAGGTGCTGGGAATGAACAGTCGTATATACATAAAATAATTGTAACAACCCCATATTGGTGTAGTGTTCCTTACAGTTGAAGAAGGTTTGCAAAAAGTTTATCTCAGATGCCTCAAGGCAGCCTTAAAGAGAGACCCTTGGTTTGTTGTCCTTGTTTGGGAGAGGAGGATCTGGCTAATGATTGGCACCAGGTCCCCAGGCTGGAAGTCAGGCCCTTCTTTCATCTCAGCAAATGGCAGACTCAGAAAGTGGCTGTGCTCAGCCTCATTGTCAATCACACAGTGAGACACCACTTCACACCCGCCATGTTATCAAAATCTTAACAACTGACCACGTCCAGTGGAAAGCGTGGGGCCACCAGTCCCCGCACACACTGCTGGGAGTGCCCGTCAGCAGGACCGCTTGGGAACACAGTTGGCTGGGCATCGCCCAGTGAAGCTGACTGTGCACACACCCTGGCACGGCAGGGCCTCCAGCACAGGTGCCCCGAGACAGCGCCGGGGTGTTTGCAATCGCAAAACCCTGGAAACCACCCAGGTACCCACGGGCCGTGGACTGCAGCGCAGGCTGTGGAATAGTCACACAGTAGGGCACCGCTCTCCAAGGGAAACGGATGACCTGCCGCTTACACTTGAACACGAATCAATTTCAAATCTTTAATATTGAGGGGAAAAGGAAGTCAGATTCTAGAGAGTATGGGCACACTTATAATAAGTAAAAAAAAAAACTGGGGAAAGGAACCAATACCTTATTTAAGGATGTGTGCGTGTGTGTTAACACTACAAGGAAAAGAAAAGCAGGAGACTGGTTACCTCTAGTGAGGACGGGAGAGGGCAGGGAGGGAGAGGGCACTGGGGGCTTCAGAGGGAAGCTGGGGAGCAGGCACATGGGTGTTTTATCGTTATTTTTAAAAGGTACATTTACTGTATATGGGTTTTGTATGAAAATTTGAAAATATTGCTGTGCCAGGTAAGTGAGTTGGTATTTGGGAAATGTCAGGAATCACATCCCCCCCCCTCCCCCCGCTCCCTCCAAAGATTTGCCTCGAGTTCACCATTAATCCTCGGCCTTCCTGTTTCTTTCCCCTGTCCAGAGTGTTTATACGACAGAATAGCACAAGAGACTGTGGATGAAACAGAAATTGCACAGAGACTCTCCAAAGTCAACAAGTACATCTGTGAGAAGATCATGGATATCAATAAAT
This sequence comes from Cnephaeus nilssonii, assembly GCF_951640355.1. NCBI lineage: Eukaryota > Metazoa > Chordata > Mammalia > Chiroptera > Vespertilionidae > Cnephaeus > Cnephaeus nilssonii. The sequence goes on along the minus strand of NC_137078.1, from coordinate 67,776,983 downwards.
CCTGTAAAAATGAAGAGCGAAGGGAAGCAAAATACAATTTGCAATAAACTTTGGATTTTTTCATAAAGCCTTCTCGTTTTCCTTGTGCGGCGTGTGATTTGCGGGCCGCGGCGCCGTCCGGATCAGACCCATAGCGCCGGTGGCGCGTGGCAGGGAGCCAGTGGGGTTCCGGGGTCGCGGCTCGTGCTGAACTTGGACCTCCCACTTCAAAGAAGGCAGATGGATGTGCTGAGCCTCGGGCATGCCCGGCACCGGTGTTGTTCCGGGGATGGGAAAACGTCTTTTCGGCGGGGGATGGAGTGTCTCTGACCTGCCTGTCACTTGACCCAGAATTCAAACTGATATTTTTACCATTCAAGGACTTTTATCTCTGTTTCTCTATTTTGTTCTATAATAAAGCTCATTAATTCTTTGATGTAGATCATCATTATTCTCATTTATTTAAAGATATTAAGTGTACAGTGGAGGCGACCAGTGTTTGAGGGCGGAACACTCAGGCCGAGGGAGGGAGAATTCGTAAGGGATGTGCTGCTGACTACAGCTACGAAGGGCTGTCTCAAAAGCAGGTTGCTTTCTCCTGCTTCAAAGGACAGATCTAGGACCGGTCGCCTTTCTCACTCAAGGCGACCAGAGATTCGGCTTCTGGATAATTTGAGTCGAGTCGGGGCAGTGATGTTAGATGTGGTCCAGGGTTGCCGTGGGGAAGTCGGGGGCAGGTCACCTGCTCTCAGTTTGTTTCTCTTATCTTGTATCTCAAGCCATCTTTCATGTTACATAGTTTTTATCTCATTCAGTAGCTGAGTCTCCAAGGTGCCTGGTGTGCAATCTGACAAACCACCTTTGATCTTCCTGCTGATTTGCACTTTCCTCTCTGTGATGCCTATGAAGTCAGCTTGGTACATTGGAAATGGCAAGCACCTGGGTTCCAAACCTCGCCCCCCTGTGCTCTGGTTTTGACCTCACCTCTTCTGTTTTGTAAGGAGATGATATCTACCTTGCAGGGTTGCCATAAGGATTATATATATGTATTATATGTGTGTCTGTGTGTGTGTGTGTGTGTGTACTAGTAGCCCTGCACACGAATCCGTGTGCCAGTAGCTTGCTGCCGCCCTGCTGTAGCACTCCGCCCGCTGCCCCACCCTCCTGTAGCTCCCTCCACCGCCCCCCCCCACCCTCCCCATAGCTTGCTGCCCTGCCCCCTCCTGTAGCTCTCCGCCGCCCCCTTGTAGCTCGCTGCCCCACCCTCCTGCTGATCCATGATCCGGTCGTTACGTGGTTGGTCATTACGCTTCACAGCATAACGACCATTTGCATATTACATCTTTATTGTATAGGATATACACTGAGTGGCCAGATTATTATGATCTCTGAACGCATAATAATCTGGCCACTCAGTGTACTTATGTATAAGGGAAAGCTTGCAAATCTGGATATGTCAAGGGACCAGGAGATAGTGGCCCCCAGCCTCTGCTTCTTTCTAACTACCTACAATGCAATTCTTATACATGGAAAAACCTTATTTTAAAATCCCAACTCTGTGGTCAGTCTACACCAAGTGGCCAGATTATTATGCATTCAGAGATCATAATAATCTGGCCACTCAGTGTACTTATGTATAAGGGAAAGCTTGCAAATCTGGATATGTCAAGGGACCAGGAGATAGTGGCCCCCAGCCTCTGCTTCTTTCTAACCACCTACAATGCAGTTCTTATACATGGAAAAACCTTATTTTAAAATCCCAACTCTGTGGTCAGTCTACACCGAGTGGCCAGATTATTATGCATTCAGAGATCCTAATAATCTGGCCACTCAGTATATATATATATATAGTCAATAAATGTTGGTGATCATTATTTTTTCTTAATTTCTGGTTATTAGCTTTTAGGCATTGGTTGGAAAACATTGGCCTCTCATTTCTCTAATGGGTTACCCACTAGACCATTAAACCACTGGTCTGTAAGCAGAAGCTCAGGGTCCTTTACTTAAGGATATTCAGTGTAAGTGGAGGTGACCAGTGTCCTTTGGCGGCGTAAGAAGGGAGGTGGATGCCTCTGAGGAATTTTATTCTAGTAAATAAAATAATCCTTTATAATGTGAAATACTATATGCTCGCTAATAGGATATAGATGTGAATTTTCTTTATTGGTATTTTCCTAGCTCTCCCCAAACTAGCAATGTGATCTTGGACCAGTCACTTAACTTCTGAGTCTTTATCAGTATAATGAGGAAAATAATGCCTATGGCACAGGCTATATGGATAATTAATAGTAATAATGGCAGCAACAATGGATATTAAATATGTGTCAGAACTTTCCTAAATGTTTACCTTAGGGTCTCATTGCATGAGGTCAGTAAGGTTAGGGGCAGTTGTGTTCAATAAATTCTTGCTATTAGATGTGCTCATTTTAATGGCATTGGGGTGGCTTGGGCATGTGTAGTACGGAATGCACTAGAGACTGGAAGAGGATGCGTCGTACTGGAGCTCATCCCTCCCCCCTAAGCAGGGCAAAGGCACAAACACCATACAGCTGTGCACTTCTCTGCAGAGACTGATACAGTGGAAACCTCTTCATAGGTGCTTTTAGATGGGTGGGGGAAATAGCATGGAAATCTATGTTTAGAAACTACTACGACACAGGTGAAAGTGCTCTGTGTAATGTATGATGCACATACGAGGGAGAGAACAGGGTTGTGAAAGGTGTTGGGATCTGAGTTCGAATCCTGACTTTACCACTTCTGGGAGATTGCCTGACCTCTCCGGGGCTTGTTTCTTCTGAAGTGGAAATAATGATCCCTAACACAGAGCTGTCATGGGGAGGGATCCAGGTGGCACCTGGAGAAAGGGCTCTGTAAGTCTCTATAGGCCACGCACATGCTAGTGACCCTTAGCTTGTCAGGCAGGATAAAATCAGAAGTGGGCGTGGCAAGGAAGCACCTGAGAGCCGATTCCGACGGGAGCAGGGGACGCTGGACACGCTGGTTACTGAGAGGTTTCTGAGCTTCCGCTGTGTACCTGGCGCCCTGTTACTGCTAGATGAGGGCAAGGCCATCGTTCTTACACCCACACAAATGAGGAAATGGGCAGAGTTAGCATTGGAGCTGGGTCAGACCCAAGTCTGTGCGATACCTGCCCTTTTCACTCTTCCCCGAAAGGTGAGTGGACATTATGGTCCGCGCTGAGAATCTAGCCGTGTCATCTCAGGCGCGTTCAGGAGAGGCCCGGCCTAAGAAACCAGTCACTGGAAATCAGTCCCGTTAATTGAAGCCATTTGGAGGGACTGGAATAGCACTAATTAGGAGGGTGCAGTTTATTACATTCACAAAACTCAAGTGGTTTTTGTGTTAGACGAGGGTTTCCTAAACTTTGCCCAATCTTAAGGATTTGCTGAGGTGCTTAAAATACAGATTCCTGGGCTCTGGTTTGGAGGGCTCCATTCTGTAGGTGGGAGAGGGAGCCGGGCAACTGTATTTCAGCACCAGGGCCACTGTTGAGCAAGACCAGTGTCGCAGAAGTCCTGCTTTAACGAACTAACAGGAGTGATTCCGAAGTGAGACAGCGTGCTCCCTCTAACGTGCCTGAGGACACCTGAAATTGAATAAATTCTCTCAAAGAGCTGAGGATCTGCCTAAACCTCGCTGAGAGCCCTCCTTCATGCCCACTGTATGCTGTTCGGTTGGCCATGATGCGGAAGGTGGCTTCCAGCCCGGGCACCCATGATTTCCCCTCACTTTCACCCTTTGATTCTTTCTCTCCATCCCTTTCTTTCGGTGCCAGTGAGCTGTGGAGGACAGGAGGTCACTACGGAGCCCGCAGGGCCTGAACCAGTGAGGCTGGGCACTGTCTTCAGAAGCCCTGGCAGCAAGTCCCCGGTCCCAGATGAAACATGAGGATGTGGCTTGTTTGTATTTTCTGGCTGAGGAAAGTGTGTTAGTGACTGTTATGTGCCCAAGGGTTTCTTGGATACATTTCTAAATTATGCCATTTTTTTTTTGTAATTACAAAGGAAAACCACTTTATAGAAATTTTGGGGAAGTAGGGGAAACATCCCAGCTTGCACTGCTGCAAGCATTGTGCTGTGGCTCTTCCAGTCTTCCCAAGGCGCGAATGTGTATTGTATGTGCCTGTGATCTTAGCATACAGGGATTTGTGTCCTTTCCATTTAACACGATTTCCTGTTGCTCCGGGAAATTACGGCCACCAGTTCCAACATCTACTCAGTGGACAGACATCGAGCTACAACCAGTAAACATCTGGCCAGCTGTGTGGCTGACCCGCACGGCTGCCCATTCATGAAAGGCCGCGCTGCACACTTGGGTCCAGCATGCGTGGTAGAGAGAGCTTGGTTTCGGAGGTCATTGCGTGAGAGTCCAATTCCCAACTCCAGCATCTTCTATCTGCCTTAGAGTGACTCACTTTATCTTTCTGAACACCATCTTCTTCATCTGCAAAACGCAGAAAATAATATCCAATTGTGGAGGACTGAGACTAATTAAAGTGCCGCAGTGAGAGTGGGTAAATGGCCAGCAACCTACGTCTCCTCTCCCCTCCCTCCCCTCTCCTCTCCCCCCCTCCCTCCCCTCCCCCCCCTCCCCTCCCCTCCCTTTCTCTCTCTCTATGCCCATTCAGTCTTCACCTGAGTGTACTCCTATCTTGTGTCTGACCTGCTCTGACCTTGGCTTTCATACCTGCCTTTGGCCGTCCAGACACCTTATGCTCACCCATAGTGCCCAGTACTCACAGGCCTTTCCCTGTGCACACGGACCTCAGCCCCCACCTCTGCCACCCAGCTGGCCCATTTGCCTTCCTGGAATTTTTAGGTTGTTGATGAATATTTTTGTTTTCAGTTTTTTCCTTTATTTTTTTTATCGCTTTCTTAGGGTTGTTTTCCCTGGATCAAAAGGAGTGACAATTTTACATTCTTTGATGCACATAATGGGTGTGGCCATGTTTAAATTATTTTGCCAACTTAGATGAAACCAGTGCCTCATTATGTTTTCTTTGATTACTTCCAAGACTACACATCTCTCCAGAGTTTGGTTTATTGGAAACAAAAAAAATAATAGTTTAACCTGCAAGCATCTCCAGTAGAATCCATTTCATTTTCTGTGTTTAGTTTTGTCTGGGTCAACATGTTTACTCTGGGCATATAATTTTCACTTTGATGTCTGCAAATAGACGTACCAGCAGATACTGTTATCACGTCTTTTGAAGGGATTGGTCAGTTTCTGCCAAGCAGTTTCAGAGGCTCGTGGAAGCTAAGGTTCAAGAGTGAACTTATGGGTCCTGTGCCCAGATCTCTCTCCACTGGCTTCCACACCACGCTTGCCACCTCCAGGCGTGGAAATTCATCCTCCTACCCGAGAGTCCACACGGTCACTGCCATTACTAAGATGCTCTCTCCCGGAGCACCCTGAGACCTCTCAGATCATTCAGGTCTCTCCATTGAAGCCACACAGAGCCCTTGGCAGAGTTGAAGGTGGCAGTCATGTCTCTGCACCAACTAATAAGTAGGTCAAGTTCTGTTTTATCATTTCTCACACGAGGGACCCTGCGCAGGAAAGAGTGGAGACCCTGGATTGATTGATTTTTGAGAGAGGAAAAGGGAGAGAGAGAGAGAGAGAGAGAGAGAGAGAGAGAGAGAGAGAGAGATTTGTTGCTCTACTTATTTATGCATTTACTGGTTGCTTCTTGTATGTGCCTGGACTGGGATCAAACCCACAACCTTGGCATATCGGGATGACATTCTAACCAACTGAGCTGCCTGGCCAGGACCAGAGACTCGGGACTCAGACAGCTCTGTGTTTACTTTTTTTTTTTTTTTAAATATATTTTATTGATTTTTTTACAGAGAGGAAGAGAGAGGGATAGACAGTTAGAAACATCGATGAGAGAGAAACATCGATCAGCTGCCTCTTGCACACCCCCTACTGGGGATGTGCCCACAGCCAAGGTACATGCCCTTGACCGGAATCGAACCTGGGACCCTTGAGTCCACAGGCCGACGCTCTATCCACTGAGCCAAACCGGTTTCGGCGACAGCTCTGTGTTTAAATGCTGACTGCCACTTACTAATATATGACCTTGAACAAATTCTTTTCAGCTTTAGTTTTCTCACTTAAAAATGAGAATATGATACCCCCCTCGCCAGGTTGCATCAGGAACTATAGCGTAGGATGTGAGTAGAGCGCCGAGGCGTTCAGTGTCTTCATTCTTCGACCCTGAGAACTCTGACCAGATGGTTGCTCTTTCATAGATGGGTCCCTATGAGGTGGGGCTCAGGACTGGACACGCCTCCAGGAAGGGCCTGGCCAGCACTAATGAGGGCAGGTTGTTACCTCTTACTCCTGAACGGCACATGGCCTAGCCTTGCATGAGCGTCTATAGTGGTGGAATGATCTCACGTCGAGTTCATGGTCACCAAAGCCCACCGTCCTATGGAGCTAGTAGTTCGTGCTCCCTCTTCTTGGCTCACAGGACTTGTCCCTTTAGTTCACTGCGTTTTAAGAGAAAGAGCATAGATTTTGAAGCCAGAGAAATCCACATCAAATTCAGATCCTGAGTTCACTGTGTACTAGACGAGAGGAAACGTTGCACGGCCCTGGTCACCTGTCTGTTACGCAGAGCACGGTAATCACACTGGCCGACTGAGCCAGACCTGCAGCCACCGCAGTCCCAGGCCCGGGCTGCAGCAAGAGCGTTTTTTTTTTTGTGTTCCCTTTTCCTTCCCCTTTTCATTCTAACAGCTCTTTATGCCCCTTCGCACCTCCATTGTGTGTCTTCAATATATTTCTTAAATGAAATACAGAGCTTTGCATTTATCTCTGTTCCATTTCATCGTGTTGGTTTCAGCCCAACATTCCAGCTGGTTGAGATCTTCTTTTCCATTTGTGTTTAAAATATAAAACAAAATCTGAGGAAAGCCAAAAAAAAAAAAAAAAAAAAAAAAAGAGCCAAGAGCCACAATCCCAAGAGCCAAGCCCAACTGCACGTTCACTCCTGGGCGCCCCTCCTGTCTTTCCGTGGGTCTGTCCCTCCCCTCTCTGTTCATGGCAGCCGGCCAGCCTTCCATGATCATGCTTTGTCCCTGTAACATTGTAGGTAGGGTAAGCATCTCCCCTCAGCAGCCTGATTTGTGTGGCTGCCATTTTCATGCCCTCCCCAGCATGGGGCCAGGGTTACCTTATTATCTCCTCACTATGTGTTTTGTTGTCTATTTTCTTGATATTAGAGATAATGTTGCCATGATCCTCGATGGTTGTTGATTTCTTAGAGAAAATTCCCAGTGGCGAGCCAATTGGGTTAAAGGGCAAGAGCATTTTTCTAGTCCTTTGCATGTATTGTTACATTGCTTTCCAAAAAGTGAGTTCCTGTCTCCAGCAGGGTAGGCGTGCAGGTGCCATTTCCCCACAACCTCATCAGTATTTGGAATTTGTAAAGAAGTTTGGCCAATTAGCTATGGATACAGATGTGCTTTTTCAACTTCTTCCAGTGTGAATTGTCTGTGTAGACATTTGGGTATTTGAGATCCTTATGGAATTTGTTATCATGATACATCCTTCCTCTCAGTTTTATAGGATAAATATGATCTTTTGTATCTTCACCAAGTTACCACTCATAATGTTTAGTTCAGTGAGAAGGAAAGCCATGTGGTCCTCCGCTAGAGACCCACTTGCACTCACTAATTAGCCTTCTCTGAGCTGGTCGTTCAAGGCTCTGGGACTACTCCATCCTGTGTGACCAGGGAAGGGCTTGGAGACATGACCTCGGAGCCCATGCCTGACAGATGAGAGGGCTGTGAGCTGATCGCTTGTCTGTCGGCCTACTCCCCTCCACTCATCTTCCACATGCAGCACATCTACCTGTGCCCAGCACTCCACCAGACTCCGGGGGTCGGGGACCAGGGAGTCACACCTCGAGTGGCCCCAGACCCTGTGCTCTGTCCTGCATTCCACAGGACGCCCTCTCAGCCACCGCTGACCAGTACCCCTGCATGCCAGTCACTGCTCTAAACGCCCGAGACACGAAGGAAAACACAGAGAACTTAAATTCTAGTGGGGGTGGAGTGGGATGGGCAGGAAGACAAACAGAAGACGTGATCATTAAGAAGATTGTAGAACAAAGGAAAAGGAGCGCCGGGGGAGACAGTGTGAGTGCGGGGGAGGCTGCAATGAGAGGCGGGGAGGCGGTCAGTGTGAGGTAGGAAGCCCTCCCCAAGGGGCCCTTGCCGCAGGGCCTGGGGGTATCCAAGGAGACACAGATGTGGACATTACTTTTAAATTAATATTTACTGAACACTTACTATGTACTAGGCGCTCCTTATTATTTTATTTCTCACACAGGGCAGATTACTATTCCCATTCCCATTTGACAGACAAGGAATCTGACTTAAAGACATTGGGTAACTTGTCCCAGATGGCACAGCCATGACCGGGAGCCAGGACTGGCCCCACAGCCTCAGTGGCTCCATTGCCTGGTGTCCTAAGGACGGTGCTATAAGCTGCCACGGATATCTTCCTGACACAGGTATTTCCTCCAGCTGAACCTTGCGTGCCGCCACCTCCCTGTGACCTTGTACTTCTTCTATCCCTCCTGCCCTCCCGCCCTCCCAGGTGCTCCCTGCCAGCCTGGGCTGGGAACCCCTCCCCCGGCCCCGGAGCACCGGCTGCTGTGAGCACCCTGTGCAGCGGTCCAGCTGGGAGAGCCCAGGGCCACGGCGGCTGGGGCAGCAGCTCGGCCGTGCAGCCCCCGTGCCCTGGGCCACGTGCGGGAACTCAGCCCATGGAGGGGGCGGCAGAGACGGGAGATGGAAGGTCAGGAGCGGGTGGCACATTGCAGCCCGGCGTTTTCTCTGCGTCGGCTCTTCCCTGAGCACTGCCCTGCTGCCCTGGACACAGCGTGGGGTGAAGTCAGAGAGTGTGGCTGCGAACCTTTCCTCCGCTGCTTCTCAGTAGCATGACCTTGGCCGAGTTACTCAACCTTCTGAGCCCTCAGATTTGCCAGCCACGCAGCCAGAATAGGGGTGCTGGTGTTCCAGGACTGGTGCACAAAGAGCCGCACACGGCAGGCGGTGGGTGCGCAGACACGGCCTTCCCTGTCAGCAGAGGGGTGCTGAGTGTTTAGCCGGGAGTACCGTGCCACACCTGTGTGGGACCTTGGATCTGTCACTTCCTTTCCAGAGCCTCTGTTTTCTCAGTCATAACACACATGTGACTGTGCCTGCCCCACTGACCTCTGCAGGCCGGCGCGGCCCCCTGGCCTGGCCGAGGCAGGGTTTGCAGTCAGCAGGCACCCCAGGTGGGAGGCGCTCCCCTCCAGGGTTCCTGCTCCCCTGCCCCTTCCCCTGTGAGGGAGCAGATTTCAGCATCTGATACATTCCTTCCCCAAACTGGTGGGCAGCCCCTGGCCCTGGGTATGAAAAGTAAGAGCCACCACTGAGAGGCGGTCCTTGCAGGCAGGAGGGAGACTGGAGTTCTTTCCAGTGGCTCTTTAAGTTATTTTTATTTTGTGCTGACTTGTGCACTTTTCTGAGCTAAGGAGCTTGGGGGAGATGGTTATAGGCCATTTAAACAGAGAGCCTCATTGGCTCCAACCGCTTGGAGGAGGAAGAGATTTAACCCTTTGTAGCCCAGCCTGCTGCTGCCTTCCCCAGGGCCCAGGAGGGCAGGTGGGCTTTGCAGGGTGGGGCTGCCCTTCAGGGAGCCTGGCCCAAGGCCAAGTGCACCCGCCCAGACTTCCAGTGTTGGCCAATCGAAGGCACAGCTGGAAGAGAAACCAAGGCCAGTTTGGGAGGTGGGTTGGGCTCCCCCAGTTTTAATTTATGATTATAAGGTGGCTTGGTTTATTCCCCTCCTTTTTTTGCGTGTGTGGTTTTGTTGTTGTTGTTGTTGTTGTGTTTAGTTTTAAGACTGAGCTTTTGATCCAGACTTCTTTGCTCAGAGTGAGAAGGGCAGCCAACAGCTGCTGGTGCCTCCCGGGGCCCTTTCCTCGGCCCAGGATCAGGGCGGCTTCCCCTGAGCTTTGTGGAGCTCCTCCTGTTTGTCCCACCCACACTGAAGGCGTCCTGCTTTAATCACCAGAAGAGTGTTTAGGAGTTGGTGTTACTGTTTTTATTTCTTCTGGTGAGGGCACTGCAGGCCAGAGAGGTTAGAGTGTTTGCACAGGGTCACACAGCTAATAAGCGGGAGGGTCAGGATTCAAGTCCAGGCCCTTCCGAGACCAAGCCCACTGTTCTTTTATCACAGCCTCCATGCCGTCCAGTCCTCACCACCCACGGGGGCCAGCTGGCCAGACTGCACCGGGTGGCAAAGCCCAGGAGTGCTCCTCCTCCCTGGCTGGAGTCCAGCCATGTTCACGTACAGGGGTCCCTGGTAAAGCACCGAGGGCTGGTAGAAAGAGTGGAAGCACATGTCCAACAACAACAGGATAATTACACATGTGTACACACACACACATATACACATGCACACATATTTACACAGACTTTCTTCATAGGGTGAAATACCATACAGCAAAAGAAATGAACCAGAACTATGTGCCTCAGCATAAATCAATCTCAAAAGCTTAACAAAGAGTCAAAAAAGCAAGTGGTGGGATGGAACTCATAGGGTATGAGACAACATATGTAAAATCTTAAAATATGCAAAGCGACACTGTGGATTGTTCATGTACAGATGTGCCCGGTATGAAAACTTGGCCGGCAGGAGACAGCCCGGCTGTGGGGCAGCCCTTCTCAGGGTGGGCGGGGGAAGAATGCCATAGAGGCTTCTCTACAGTTTTTTTTTAAATATATTTTATTGATTTTTTACAGAGAGGAAGGGAGAGGGAGAGAGAGTTAGAAACATCAATGAGAGAGAAACATCGATCAGCTGCCTCCTGCGCACACCCTACTGGGGATGTGCCCGCAACCAAGGTACATGCCCTTGACCGGAATTGAACCTGGGACCCTTCATTCTGCAGGCCGACACTCTATCCACTGAGCCAAACCGGTCAGGGCTATCCAGTTTTAATATTTAAAACAAACAAAAAAGAGAGCTGAAGAAACAAGCAGACGAAAAAGGGTTCCGCCAAGCTGTGCCTGGGAGGGTCATGGGGGTGGGGTTCCCTCTACCTCAGAGGCAAACCCCACCCTGCAGCTCCAATTAATCCCCCCACGGGTTCTTGCGAGGATCCAGGGAGAGGTGCCTCGAAGGCTGCAAAATGTTGTAGGCATGTAAACTGAGGCCACGCACTCTGTGCTCTTTGCTGTCTGTCTTCCTGACTACTTGTGACTTCCTCGAGGGCGGGGACAGGTTTGAAATCACCTCTTGACCGCAGTCCAAGCTCAGGAAATGCTGGTGTCTCTGGGCCAGAGCTCCGCATCTACCGAGCCTAGCCACGAGCACCTTCTCCCCAGCCCTCCCGCCGCCGCTGCGTCCGGGGTCTGTTTGGATGAAAGGTCTCCACCCCTGTGGACTCATAACGCTGATTGCCCAGCACAGTGTCAGGTCCTCCAGGAGAGAAAGGCCCAGAGGAAGGCTGTCTGGGTCCTGTGGGTGCAGTGAAGGGGTGACAGAGCCCCCCCAGGCCCTCTGCCTCCACTCCCAGTTTCCCTGCAGAGCTGAGCCTTCGGGGCTGGGGCAAAGGCAGGTCAGTGACCCAGCCCGGTGAATGACTGAGTCCCCAAAGCCCTTTAGGATCCTTCATGGACCTTGAGATGGTTGCCACCCCTCCTTTAGGAAGGTGAGGATGCTGAGGCTGGAATGGCAGTAACGGGCAGAGTCAGAACCCAAATCCAAGTCTGGTGGATCCAAGACCTGAGCTCTTCTCCACGGACCGAGCTGTCTCCACGGGCTGGGAAGGCAGAACTGTCCCTGGAGAACCCACGTATGGCAACACGATGCACCCCCACTCCCGTCATTCAGTCGACGGGTGGCTGCGGCAGGGACTGGAGTGGGATAATCACGTTTCCCAGCCGACCAGAGTGGCTGCCACTCAGAGGTCCCTTTGTATTTTGAATGTGTAGTCTCTAATTAGACTTTGCCTTAATTGCAAGATTTCCATACGCCCCGTGACTGCGGTGCACTCTGTCTGGGGATAAACACGTCCATCAAGTGAGAAGCACATTGTGGCTGTCGCCGTGGCCCCGTCATCCGCTCGCCTGTTCCCCACAGTTCCTCTGGGGACGCAGCCGAACCCTCCCCCGTGAAAGTGCTCTGGGGCCCACATTTTAATCAAAAGTGTACCTGCCTCTAGGAAAGAGAGTAGGGGCGCAGCTCAGAAGTGATTAAATTTAATAACCAAAAGACCAGAAAAAGTCTATTCTGCAGTGCATAATTTCACTCCGTTTTTATTTATTTCATCCTGTGGCCACATTCTGTATGCTGTATGGGGACACTTTATTAAAAATGCCATTTATTTTAACAGCAGCAAGAAGGGAAACATACACCCCCCCCCCCACTGTGTTAAAGGCATTTGTGGTTATTAAATTACTCTTGAGTGGAGGAATGCCTGTCTCCAAATTTACTCTGAAGTATTTCAATAAAACAATCGCAAATGTTTATTCACTCAGCAAATACTCACCCAAAGCCCTTCTGGGCCAAGTGCTATGCCAGCACCAGTCCCCTCGCCACCTCCTAGGAGTTCGTGAGCCTGGGCCAGGGGGCGCCCCACAGTCATCCCAGGGCAGAGCTCAGCGCCCAGGGGCTATTCAAGCAGTTTTTGCTTAAGAAATATGAATGAATGAATGAATGAATGAATGAATGAATGAGTCTCTATAGACCGAGTGTCCCAGTATTACAGAGCTAGGACTGACATCAGGTGGGGGATGTGGAGACATGAAAGGGTTGATGAATCTTCCGTGAATGTCCTAGAGGAGTGAGTGTGGAGCCCATTCTCAGGTGAGGGCGGGGGCCAGGGGCACAGGCATTCCAAGCAGAGGGATGGGGTGAGTAAGGTGTCTCCCTGCAGGCGTCTACATGGCTGCCACCTCTTCCTCCAGACCTCTGCCCGCATCTCTGTCGTCAGAAACACGCCTCCTGTCCACCTGCCCAGAGAGCCCACACATCGCACCCACCCCAGGGCACTTCCTAGTCCTCTGCTGCTGTGTTATTTCCCCGGCCCTGATATATTTATTTGAATGTTGTCTTACCACCGCCACCAGCTAAGACGTCAGCTTCCTAAGCACAATGACTAGAAGAGTGCCGAGCATGCAGCAGAGGCTCACAAGTGGATAGGTGGTTGGGGAAGTAAGTGGGTGAGGAACTAAAAATGCTCAGCAGTTTCTCGGTACCATAGAGTTCAGCGCAGGGTCTGGAGTGCGGGGTCTGAGTGAGGTGTTGAGAGACAAGGCTGTGGGGTGGTTGGGGCCAGGCCCCCAGGCATGCAGGCCCCATGTGCCAGCTAATGGACTTGGCTCTGAGGTGACAACAGGGAGTCATTGAAGGATGTTGAGCCTGGGCATGGTATGTTTAGATTTGTGTTTCAGAAGAACCATGCTGGTGGAATTGTGGCTATGAATGGGAGGGGTGAGGCTGGAATTAGGGAAAATGGTTAGGAGGCCAATTGAATAGTCTGCAAGAAAAGTGGAGACCAGAGCAAAGTGTGGTGGGGTGGTTTGGAAATGAAGGGGTGGGGGTGGGGTGGAAATGAAGGGGAGGGGGTGGTATGGAAATGAAGGGTGGGCAGGGCAGGTCAAAATAGAAAGGTGTTCCTGGGGTAAAGCCACCATGGTTTGCTGACTAGAGGGGGAGGGGGACTGGGTAGTGACTCCCCTGTTTCTGGCTGAGCAGGTGAGCAGTGATGACATTCAATGGGAGGGGACTAGGGCTTTGGGGGGCACTGTGGCACCTGTTCTAATAGGAATCCTTGGCTGAACATGAATCATTTTGCTTCAAGACAACATCCCAATGTGGGTCTCATGTTTTGGGGCCCCGTTGAGCCCTAGAAATGTAGTTGGCAGGATTATCTGTTGATGAAATAAGACAGGTCTGTCGGTGAGGGGCCACACAGAATCTGCCCATCTCTACCCACTGCTCGTGCCAAGGTGTCCAGCGTTAGTCCCTCCTTCCCTTAAAGATAGACGTGGGAATGGAATGAGCAGGGGCTTTGTTCAGAATAAGTAGGCAGGAGTCCCCGCTCCATGGTGAACCAGCCTTGGGCAGGAATGTTCAGTCGCCCTGTGCCTCAGTTTCATCAGCTGTAAAAAGGGAATACTGATGCCAGCTGGCTGGCAGTGTGGTCGTGAAGATCTAGTTGTTGAAGGGGTGCCAGCAAGCTCAGTAAACTGAAAAGGGCCATTCATGGGAGAATGCAGGAAATGCCCCAGGTGAGCAGGGGAGTGGCCGGCAGGTCCCAGACCAGGAGGAGGTGCTGCTGGCGAGGCCTGTACAGAGCGGCTCTGTGCCCAGCCTCTTCCTCGGGGTCTGTCTCAGGAACCTGAGGTCAGTCGAGCTGCAGCTGACACCCAGACTCTTCAGATGTCCCCTCCATCCAGGCCCTGCCGGAGCCTTCCAGAGAGGACCGGGCCTTCCCACACACAGAGCACTGCTGGGGCTTACTCCTGGGAAAGCCTGGCTCCCAAAGAGGCTCACCACGCCCCTCATCTGTGTGCCCCACAGCCTCCCCTCTCCAGGCGCCCTGAGCTGCTCCAGGCTCTCCCCAACCACAGCCCCGCACCCCTCCCCACCTGATCTTTCCCAGCATGAACAGACTCCCCAGCGCCCTGGCTGCTTTGCAGAACATCCCTCCACGGTCCTCCCAATGAAACCTGGCTGTCCCCTGAGGTTGGCGCTGCCCCTTGCACTCTGCCCATCCCCTTCTTCTGGTCACTGCTCACCGCATGTGCCATCTCTGCCAGGAGCCTGCTGAGTGCTGGGCTGACCTATGCGTGCCTTGTCTGGGAACCATCTCTCAGAGAATTTCGTTTGTTTTTGTGTCTGTCCCCCCCACCCCCCCCACCAGACCAAGGACTCCTCAAGGACAGTGACTTTGTCTTGCTTGCCATGTCCCATGCCCAGCATGGCATGTCCTGGGCATCAGTCAGGGCTCCGAGTGCCGCTGTGTGGTGGAGGTTGGGTGCTCAGCTGCAGTTTCTGCTGAGTGAGGGCCCTGCGCCCTGAAAGTGACCGCAGTTCTCAGCCGGCCGGGTGCTCGGGCCGGGCTGCAGGGAGGACGGCTCTGCAGGGCTTCTGGGCAGCGCCGTCTCCCAGGGCCGCCGTCTTAGTCTCCTGTGTGCGCTCCTGTGTTAACCCCGTTCACGGGGGCCACAGCCATGTAATTGGATTGAGCAGACACTGACAAGGTCAATTTGACAATTTCATTAATCTTATATTAAACACGGGCCCTGAGCTGCAGCCAGCCTCGCTGTGTGCTGGCCTCAGACGTGCCTGGCATATTCTCGGCTCACGCGCCTCCTCCAGGCCGGACGTGACTGTCCCAGTGGTGCCCGCATCTACTGGGTGCTTCCCCGTGCCAGGCCCGGTGCTAGGCATGCCCCTAACCACCCAGCCCAGCCCCCTGGGGTGCAGGAGCCCGGCCGGCGTTTAGTGCTGCATATTGTTACTACTATACTACTTACTATTATTAACTTAAACAACCTCCAGGCTAGGAATTAAAACCTCATTTTGCTAAAGTGGAAACTGAGTCCAGGAAAGGACAAATGACATGCTCAGGGGACAAAGAGCAACAAACAGTGGGCCTGAACCATCAGAAAAGGGCCAGGTGCTGAGAGCCTAGCCCCTGCCTCTCAGGGGCACTGTGAGGACCGCAGGCGATGATGGAGAGGGAGGCGATGATGGAGAGGGAGTCGCCTAGACGGAGGCTGGGCGAGCGTGCGGAGAGGGAGGTGGTCCAGGAAGATGAGGCTGAGGCTTTGGGGAGCCATGGGGAGGGGTCCAGCCAATGGTCTTGTCACCCAATTTGCATTTTAGAGCAGCCGTCACCAACCTTTCGGACCTCATGGATCACCAGTGGTCCGCGGACCACCGGTTGGCGACCGCTGTTTTAGAGCCTTCACTCTGGTTTCAGTGTGGAGGCAGGGATGTCCTTAGAAAGCTGCATCAGGAACCCAGGCAAGAGGAAACAGGGACCCTTAGAAACTGTGGGGCTCGGGGGCAGGGAAGGGCCAGCGAGGGATGCCAGGGCAGAGGGCCGGATGACTCAGCCGAAGGCACGGCTTGCTGTGCGGTTAGGGGAGCTGGGGAGAAGCAGCCAACACTGGGAGCACCAGCCCCACCCTGGGGAGGGGGCGGTGACAATTGCTGGTATGCAAGTGGGAATGGACGTTGTGTCAAATGAGACCTTCCGGACACCACGCCTGGTGCTTGTCTCCATGACTCTAATCAGGCAAGCTGCCTTCAACACAAAGGTTAGTGGCTTCCCTCTAAGGCCAGGGACGCGGGCACCCACAGACTCACGCACAAGGGAACTGACAGACTCTCCCTAGGGGCACGGACGGCCATCCGAGCGCTCGGCCAGCTTGCTGTGATGTCACTCAAGGTCTGAGCCTGTTTCATCTCTGACATGCAGCCTTTTCCAGCATTTCTGAACCTCAATACTCTCCTCCTTTACTGATCCCTGCTCACCCACCACCCCCAACAGTGCGGCCCAGCCTTTGTCACCTTCCAGTCAATAGATGCTGTGGATGCCAGCAGTGGGTCAGGTCTGTGCTGGGCCCTGGGACCTCAAGGGGGGTCACCCAGGGTCGGGCGCTGGAGGACCTTCAGTCAGGGGTGAGCAGTAGGCACAGACAGACAACAAGGACACACGGTCCCAAAGAGGAGCGAGGGAGGATTCTGTGTGAGAGGTTGTTCATGAGGGAAGCCTTCCTGGAGGAGGTGAGGTTTGTGCTGGACCTTAAAGGATGCACAGGGGCTCCATAGGCAGGCCAGTGGGAAGGTGAATTTTGGACATCTCTTGAGAACTGCCTGTGTCCTAATCTCCGGTTGTAAGATTCCTAAGGGAGTGGGAGAACCCAGTCTTTCTCCTTTCTGCATCTCCCCAGGTGGGGGCCTGGAGCACCGTATGTGAGGTATGAAAGTGTGTTGAATGAAAAGTTCCTGGGCTCCCAGCCCACACTGAAGAGAGCAGGGATGGAGAGACAATGTATGGAGGTTCCCCAGGAGAGACCCTTGAACCCCATCTGACCCGTGTCTCCCCTGCTGGGAACTTTCCATGGCTCCCTGCCACCCGAGGACCAAGCCCAGCCCCTTAGCTCCACGGGCAGAAAATGGTATGTGGCCTCTGAGCAGCCACCCGCCAGCCTGTTCCCTCGTGCTCGCCTTCTTCCCCAACCGCAATGCCCTGCACCTTCGGGCCCTGCATTTCCTGGGACAGCCCCCACCTTCAGGCCTTTGTCCGCTTCCTCTGCGTGGAAGGTGTGTTTCATCAGGTGAACGCATCCTCCACGTCACTGTCACCTACGGCAGGAAGTCCTTCCCAAAGCTTTGGGGTCCAGAGCCCTGCGCAGTCCCTGCTGCACCCCAGGTGGCACCTTTATGAAGGGGTCTCAGCACTTCCCCCTCTGACGCAGAGACTCTGTTCATTGTGGTGGCATTTGTTGGTCACTGGAGGCTGCGCGGTGTAGGGGTAAAAGTGCGGCCTCTCCAGTCAGGCTGCCACTGTTGGAGACTTGAATCCTGGCTTCACTAGCTATGTGCTGTGTGACCTTGGGGGAGTTATTTAACCTCTCTGTGCCTCTGATTCCTCATCTGTAAAATGGGGTAATAATAAGACCTATTTCACGGAGTTGCTACAAAAATGAAATTAGTTAATTATGCAAAGCTCTTAGAAGAATGCCTGGCAGGTAGCAAACACTACTACAGGTTAGCTATTGCTTTTGTTGATTTTTAATTTCAAAAGCAATCAAGTGCAATGCAAAAAGAAAGAGGAGTGGGGGTGGGGGTGGGAAATGCCAAAGTTTAAAAGAAATAGCACCACTACTCAAATAACAGATTAGTAGATGTCTTTCCAGTTTGCTAATCAATGTGCTTGTATACCTGTTATGTACACTCACCCACAAAATTCATACACACAAATGTGACAGCGTCTTTTGGAGCTTGCTTTTCTCACTTGACAACATGCACAAATGCTTTAGTAAACAGGCAGTATTTTTATCTGTCTTTGCAGCCAGGGAGGCTCACTCAGAGCCCAGCCCAGAATAGGCGCTTCATGGAACTTTGTGGAAGGAGAGGAGGGAGGGCACAGGGTGGCCTTGAGCTGGGGAAGCCAGAGAGAGGAAGGGGCTTCCCTGTGCTCGTTCGGGGAGAGGAGGTGAGGGCCAGCCTGGTGCCTTTCTCTTCAGCAGACCAGTGGGCACCCTTCTTTTCCCCACCCGGCCCTCCCCTCAGTCCTCCCAGCCTCAGGTCAGGCTCCCTTACTCAAGGCCTGACGTGCAGCCTGGGCAGGGGCAGCCTTCTCGCCCTGGTCCTGCTGGGCCTAGCGGCCTCCTCCTGGCCCGGGTGTGCTGGAAAGGCTGGAGCGAGCACCCCCAGATTGGGTGTCAGACAGGGAGGCTGAGGGAGGCAGAGGAAGGCAACCAGTGGGGAAATCAGCAGTGTCCCCCGGTGATGGCAGGTTACTCTCAAGGACAGAAGAATTGGCAGGCTTGTCTTCCTAAGAGAAGGGAGCAGGCTTTAGTCCAGCCCTTCCTATCTGTCCCCACTCAGTGGCCAAGATCGTCTGAAAGCGAGGCTCTAGGCATGGCCTCCCTGCCTAGTAACCCCAGAGGGTCCCACTGCTGGCAGAATGAAGTGTCCCCTTGGTAGGACAGGCCTTCTCTTTTGGGATCCTTCCCCCAAACCCTCCCAACCGTTGCCTCTCTGTCATCCCCACTGTGCCTCTGGATCTTTGCCTGTGCTGTGCCCTCTGCCTGAGGTGGCCTTGCCTGTATCCAAGCCCTCTGGCTTCCCAGGACCATCTGCTCCTCTTACCCAGAACATCTGTCCCTCAGCAGGGCCCCTGTAACCCCTTGTCCATAGCCCACCTGCCCTTAGCACCTCACAAAACCTTTCTGCCCATGCCCATGGGTGCACTCCAGCCCATTCACAGAAGACACCCATTCGCCGAAGAGGCCACGGTCCCCTGAACAGAGGTCGATTGTATGGAAAATGCCTGGTGTGGGCTCAAGGGTCCAGGCAGTTTTCCCAGGAGGCAACCTTTGAGCAGATTATGTTCTTTATCCAGGAATCTGGAAAATCCCATGTTACCTTGGAAAAGCCCTTTATCTCTCTCTCTCTTTGAGCCTCAGTTTCCACATCTGAAAAATGGCAATGGTACTGGCCACATCACAGGGTTAAGTGAGCAAATGTGTAGAAAGCGCTTAACACATAGAAAATGCTCCGCCTTGCCGAAACCGGTTTAGCTCAGTGGATAGAGCGCTGGCCTGCGGACTCAAGGGTCCCAGGTTCGATTCCGGTCAAGGGCATGTACCTTGGTTGCGGGGACACCCCAGTTGGGGGTGTACAGGAGGCAGCTGATGGATGTTTCTCTCTCATCGATGTTTCTAACTCTCTATCTCTCTCCCTTCCTCTCTGTAAAAAATCAATAAAATATATTAAAAAAAGAAAGAAAGAAAGAAAGAAAATGCTCCGCCAATGTTCTCTCCTTGCCCTGAGAACAATGCTCTCAGAATCACCAATAAAAATATTTACAGGAGCCAAAAAGTGACCCCAAGCTCACGTGGGACAACAGTAATCACCCCCAGCTGGACATGTGAGGGCCCAAGGCCCTTGCTTGAGCACCAGCTGGGGGTCTCCCTGACAGACTCTGGGTCAGGCCCCCCACACTGGCAGCACCCCTGGGCAGCTGCAGATAAACGCCCAACTTCTGGTCTGAGGATCCAGGGCCTCCGCAGGGATGGACTTAACCATGAGAGACATGCCAAGGTCCGGGGGGTTTCCGCTGAGGACAATCCGTCTTTGTCACCCGCTGTTGAATAATTAAAGAGGTGTTTCAGCAGAGCACTGGGATGTGCTGTCTGGAGGCTGGCACCACAGCGTGTATTGATTGGCCCAGCACACGGCAGGGTCTCAGCAGAGGCTTCCTCTCTGTCCCTTGGCAATGCCCGTCCAGCAGCCATCAGGGCTGAGCTGAAGATCCCACATCTGCTCGGTGCCCACGAAGTTCTCACTAGGCCAGGGGCTGTGTCTTCGGGCAAGCTCAGGGCAGGAGGGAGCAGGGAGACGATGACTGCTCTCCTAGCTGGGTGCTTCGCCCAAGGACAACCTCAGCAATGTGGCCAGGTGCTTCCCCTGCTCCCCCTGAGTGAGTGTCCAGGTGGCCGAGGCTGATCCCGCAGTGTGGCCGCCGGGGGTCCAGTTCCCGGGTGCTTTCCTGTGGCTGCTGACAAGGGGACTGCATTCAAGTACGAACTGGATTCAGAGGGGGGAGTGGCTTCATTCATTCATTGACCCATCTGTTTATTCAGTACTCTCTTCACGTACTTAACAAATATTTACTGTGTTGCTATAGTGTTCCTGACCTGTTCTGAATGCTTAGTATGAAAAAGAAAGTGTAAGAGTCACCATCCCTGTCTGAATAGAGCTTAGATTCTAGTGGAGAGGCACAGATGAAAACACAAATGGGTAAATAGAAACATGTGGTGACTCACGCTTTGAAGGAAAGTGGGGTACAGGATCCATGGGAGAAGGATGCTCTTAGGAAGGTGACCAGCTCTTCTCTAAAAAGCTGGCATTTGAGCACAGACCTGAATGAAGTGGGAAAGCCATCCCTGGGGCATGTGGGGGCGGCACCGTATTCTGGACGTAGGGATCCGGAGGGCGAGGCCTGGGGCGGGAGGTGCTCAGGTGTCCTGGAGGAAGCAGGTGCTGGGGTGCAGGAGCGGATGCGGGAGAGGAGCAGCGATGGAAAGCGGAAGGAGATGAGACTGGCCCTGCAGCTGGGACCAAGAGCAGGGTTTCTAATTCATTCCAAGTGTGAGGGGAAGCTGCTGAAGGATTTTGTGCAGGACAATGACACGATCAAATTTCTGTGCTGTGAACGTCACTCAAGTTCCCACGTGGGAAAGACAGTGTGAGGGAAGAGGGTGGACTCGGGAAGAGCAGCCAGGAGGGTCCTGCAGTAACGCCGCAAAGATGACAGCCTCCGACTCCAGGGTGGAGGTGCTGTGAAGTGGCTGCACGGGAGATCCATCCTGAAGGAGGAGGGAGTGCCGATGGGTTCGGTGAGCAGCTGTGGGAGATGAGGAGGGTGACTCCAAGGCTTCAGCCTGAGCAACTGGAAGAATGGAGTTGCCCTGAATTGTGATGGAGTGTAACGTGGAAGAGACAAGCTTTGCAGGAAAGAACAGGGACTCTCTCAGACAGGTCTGGGTGCCGCTAGCCTTTGAGAGCAGATGTTGGGCACACAGTTGCATGTAGAGTCTATGGGGCCAGAGAAGAGATTGGGACTGAATACATGCACTTGGGAGTCATCGATGGGTAGATGATATTCAAACCCATGAGATGGATGAGAGTCGCCAGTGGGGTGGGTAGAGAAGAGGTAGCTAGAGAAGAGGTCCCAGAACTAATCCCTTAGGCCTGTGTGACCTTGGATGAGTCCCCACCTCTCAGCCTCACCTTAGTGAAGATGGTAGTAGCTCACAGAGCTGCTGGGGGACACAAGAGAGCAAGAGAGAGGAGCTCCGGGAATTATAGGTGATGTGTCCCAGTTACAATAGACCAGCTGCCCTAAGTGCTCAGCCCCTGCCTGGGGTGGTGCCCTTCCCTCTGCTTCCATCTCTTGCCCTCCCCACCCCAAGTCTAAACAAAGCCTCCGGGCCTGGTGTTCTAGTTCACTTAGGGCCTGCTTTCTCCTTCCCACAGGAACAGCTGGTATGACACAAGCAGCACTTCACAGTTTACAAAGCCATTTTACTGTCTACACCCCACTTAATCATCATAATGAGGCTCAGAAAGGCTCCAGGCCTGTCTGAGTTCACACAGCCAGAGGGGCTTAGCTACTATCCAGATCCATCTCCAGCATCTGACTCATGTCCTGACCCCTAGACATGCCCCCAGGGGGCCTCCCTGCTTGGACTCCTTGGCAGATGGTCTGCTGGGCAGAAAACCTCCGCAGCGACGTGGACTCCAAGTGGGCCCGTGGGAACTTTTGCCAGGTCTGGCTGCTTAGGGTTCCAGGTTGGCCACTGGAACCGGCCATGCAGGTGGGGTGGGCCTGGGAGCAGTGCTCACAGGTGTGCCTCACTGGTCCTGAAGCCAGGTGGGCTGCTGTGGCCCCTCCCAGGGGAGCAGATGCCAGGCCCAGGAGCGGGCCTCTGCTTTTCCCCCAGCCAAGCACTGCCCAGAAGGATCGGTTCTCTGTCCGTCTGAATTCCTGTAGCCATGGTATTGGCTGCCTCCCCTGCTTAGAGGCCTCAGGCCAGCAGCTTTCCAGGGGTGTGTGTGTCCATGGTCCCAGGAGAGTGGGAGAGGAGCCTCCCGAGGGTGAAGACTTGGAGACTGGAGGCATGCCAGGGCTCCAGGCCATGCCAGCGCCCGCTCTGCCCGGCTTCCCCTTGGCTTCCCATCAGTGCCCTGAGGCCAGGCCCCGTGACCACAGAATCACCGTGGGGCCCCAGCACGAGGTCTACACAAGCCACCAAGTCCCTCTGTGCTTCCACTTTCTCCTTTTTCTCTGATGAAGCAAACAATTAGCCATCGAGGATACTGCACAGTCACAGCTTTAAGGCATTGTAATACCTATGATCTGAACTGATGCTAAAAGCAATCCAGGATTAGGCAAGACAGGTATTATTCTCTCCAGTTTATAGATAAAGAAACTAAATCCCAAAATGAGACCGGGTTGATACTCAACCACTGAGCCACACTGTCTGGGCAGACTGTCCATTTTCTTACACCATTAATGTGCTTATGTTATGACTAGTGGCCTGGTGCATGAAATTCGTGTGGGAGGAGGGGGTTGTCCCTCAGCCCGGCCTGCACCCTGTCCAATCTGGGACCCCTCGGGGGATGTCCGACTGCCAGGGATTGGGCCTAAACCAGCAGTCGGACATCCCTCTTGCAATCTGGGACCGCTAGCTCCTAACCACTCACCTGCCTGCCTGCCTGCCTGATTGCCCCTAACCACTCTTCCTGCCAGCCTGCTCACTCCCAACTGCTCCCCCCCCCCCCGCTGGCCTGCTCTCCCAACTGGCCCCCCTGCCAACCTGCTCACTCCCAACTGCCCTCCCCTCCTGGCCTGATCCCCCCTAACCACCTCTGCCTCGGCCCAGCCACCATAGCTTTGTCCAGAAGGTCTCCCGGAAGGTCTCCCGATCTAATTAGCATATTATCCTTTTAGTAGTATAGATTGTAGCTTTACAATAAGTTTTAACCTCTAAGAGGTTAAAGATCTCCTTTTATCATTGAATATCTTAATTTCATCATTTATTTCTTCAGATAAACTTCAGAATGCTTTATTTTCAGGATTAATTCTAAATAAAATTTATACATCAGTTTGGGAATTAACACTATCCAGTCTTCCTCTATGAAAATATGGCATATGTTTCCAGTTATTCAAGTCATCTTTTATGCTTTCAGTCAAGTTTTATAATTTTTTTCACATTAGTCCCAAACAGTTCTTGTTAAAATTATTCCTAAAGGTTTATATTTTTGTTGTTACTGTGACTGAAATATTTTTAAATTTCAGTTTCAATCTTAATTCTTGTTTGTATTTAGAAAAGCTATTCATTATTTTATATTTATTTGTATTAAGCCTACCAATTAAACTCATTTGTTTAGGAATTTTTTCAGTTGATAATTTTAGGGTTTTCTAGTTAAATAATCATAACATTTACAAACAAAGATAATTTATCTCTTCCTTTCAAATAGTGTAGTTCTGATTTATATTCCCCATGATACTTACCTTAATTAGTTCTTGTACAATCAATTTGAAATAATAGTGATAGTTGTCTTGTTCCTAATCTATATATATAACAGCCTAAGCAACTGTTACTACCAGCCAGTAGCTATGATGCACAATGACCACTAGGGGGCAGATGCTCAGCGCAGGAGCTGCCCCCTGGTAGTCAGTGTGCTCCAACAGCCAACCTCCTGCAGTCCCTCCCTCCCCGGCCAAACTCCTGTGGTCCCTCCCCACAGCCAGCTGGCCCGGATTGGCCACCATTGCCCACCAGGCCGAGGGACCCCACCCATGCATGAATTCATGCACCAGGCCTCTAGTGTTTAATAAGAATATGTGTGGCATTTCACCATGCACTATGAAACAGGCACTCATTTTAAGATAAATATTATTTAGTGTGTTGAGGAAGTGCCTTCCATTTTTAGTTCACTTATTTTTTAGACACTATCTATGTGTATTTAATCTAATGCCTATGAGTTTTCTGATTTGACCCATTTCCTCTCACTATTATACTTCATTAACCCATCTTTGCATCCCTGGTATGAACCTTCGTGGTCTTGTTAAATTTGATTTGCAGGTATTTTACTTAAAACTTTAGCTTTTATAAGCATCAGAGAAATTTGTTTATAGCTTTGATACTAAGCTTGTGCTATCTAATAAAATGTTTTGGGTAGCTTCCCCTTTTTTTATATGCTTTAGAACAAATATTTAGTTCAAGAACTATCTCAACTCAAACAGTTGGGGAAAAATGCTCATAAAGCCATTTGGACCAAAAGGCTTTTAAAATTGCTCAGTTTCTTCTATGGTTACGCAGTTTGGGTATTTTTGTTTGTTTGGTTTTTTGTTTTTTTTTGCTTCTAAAGTCAATTTGGTAACACTCAGAAACTTATCCTTCTCATCTCAACAGCCTTGTCTCTTATAATTAAATAAAATCTCCATTGTTGGCATATCCCCTTGATTTTATTGGTTTATGTTTGTCACTATTTCCTTAATTTTGTTTTCCAGAGGCTTGTCATACTTATTGGTTTTGTAAAAAAGAAAATTAGTTCTTGGATTTCTTTATTAAATCTACCAGTTTTCTGTTTGCTGAGTTATTCATTTATATCTTTTCTACTGCTTTCCATGGGTTGTTTTTTGTTTTTGTTATCTTTCCAAATTATGCAGTTGCATAAATTTTTTTAGTCTTTTCTTTTCTAGCCTTAATTTTTTTTTAGTCTTTCCTATTTAGTTAAGAATGCACTTGAGTATAATAATTTCTCTCTGAGCATAAGTTTGGCAGCATTTCATTAATTTTAGAAATTATTTTAAAACTTTCATTATTTTCTAAATATTCTGTATTTTTAAATTTTATGACAATCTCTTTAGAAAGATGATTCATTCTCCATGCAGCTATTTCTGTTGTTGTTGAGCCATGGTTAGTAATTTCTGATTTTAGTGATCATGGTTATAGAATAAAAATTATATATATTTATATTATTACTAGAGGCCCGGTGCACAAAATTAGTGCACAGGGGGAGGGTGTCCTTCAGCCCAGCCTGCACCCTCTCCAATCTGGGACATCCCTCTCACAACCCAGGACTGCTGGCTCCCAACTGCTCGCCTGCCTGCCTTCCTGATTGCCCCTAACCGCTTCTGCCTGGCAGCCTAATCACCCCCTAATAACTCCCCTGCCAGCCTGATTGATGCCTAACTGCTCCCCTGCCAGCCCGATTGCCCCTAACTGCTCACCCCTGCAGGCCTGGGTCCCCCCCAACTTCCCTTGCCTGCAGGCCCGGTTGCCCTCAACTTTCCTCCTCTGCTGGCCTGGTCACCCCTAACTGCCTTCCCCTGCAGGCTTGATCGCCCCCAACTGCCCTCCCTTGCATGCCTGGTTCCTCCCCTGCCGGCCATCTTGTGGTGGCCATCTTGTGTCCACATGAGGGAAGGATCTTTGATCATATAGGGGCAGCCATCTTGTGTGTTGGAGTGATGGTCAATTTGCATATTACTCTTTTATTAGATAGGATAGAGGCCTGGTGCATGGGTGGGGGCCGGCTGGTTTGCCCTGAAGGGTGTCCCAGATCAGGGTGGGGGTTCACTTGGGGCATGGGGCGGCCTGGATCAGGGGCCTGTGGTGATTTGCAGGCCGGCCATGCCCCCTGGCAACCCAAGTGGAGGCCCTGTTATCTGGGATTTATTTATCTTCTATAATTGAAACTTTGTAGCCTTGAGTGGAGTCCATGGCCAGCCAGGGTGTGCGGGAAGCTTGGCTTCCTCCATTGCTGGGGAAACCCAAGCCTCCTGCTCGCTCCATGGCCGCAGCCATGTTGGTTGGGTTAATTTGCATACTCGCTCCTGATTGGCTGGTGGGCGTGGCTTGTGGGTATAGCAGAGGTGTGGTCAATTTGCATATTACTCTTTTATTAGATAGAATTTGGAATTTATCAAATTATTCTATTTTTGGAAGGAAAAAATAATTATATGTTATTAACTCAATGTTACTGCTTATTTTATTCAAATATCTTTTGTCATTTATTTCTCTTTCTAGCATTTTCTTTATCTCTTTAATACATATTAGTAATATAGATATATGTGCAAGTTACAAAGTATAGTCATATAATGAACACCTATGAACTCACCACCCAACTTAAGAATTAGAACATTACCAGTAACTCACATTTATCAGTCTTATCACTTTGCTTACACTCAGAATTAACCACCATCATTAATTTTGCAGTTATCATTCTGTTGCTTTCTAAATACACTTTTTTAAATCACTCATATAAGAATGTCTGAAATTAAGAACAACATATTTAACTATTTTTGTCTACTCATGCTAGCTAGTCTCCTGCTACAATTTCTATTGCTTCCAACTTTAATTTCTACTATTCATTGCTTTAAATATTTGGCTATTTTGTTGGATGTAATAAGTTCATGATTGTTAAAACTTCAGTGTTGATTTTGCCTTTCAATCACTTCCGTGTTAAGTGGTTCTTGCCTTGATTTCTGCTGTATTATTAATATTGTCACCTCTGCTTTCTCTTTAATTGAGTTTACCTGAAATGTTTTCATTTTTTACCTTTACTGTGTAATGTTGCCTGAGGTGCAGTAGATGGTAATATTTAAGAAGTAGTTCTCTGAGATTGGATTAGTTTCACATTCCAGTTCTACTATGAGCTATGCTAGCAGCTGACCTGGGACAGACAGGTTACTCAGGGGTGATGTCTCTGGCTCACATGGTTGTTGGGAAGATTGGATGAGACAATGGATGTGATACACACGGCGAGTATGCCAGAAATGTTAATTATTTTAAGTAGAAGATGTGTCTCTTGTAAATTGCACCTAACTTAATGTAGTTTGAGAAGTAGCTTGAGAAGTTTTATCCTCCAACAGACTAGTTGAAATTGTTTACAATCATTTCATATCTGGTCTGTATGACTTTAATCTGTCACCCAATTTTCCATTTTATTTTTTAATTATGTTTTTCCTCTAAACAATATTTTCTCTATCTTTCTTTGTAAACTGTATTTCCTTTGTTTGTATCTTTTGTATTCATTTGAAGATTTTAATCCTCTTTGTAACCTAATTCTCTAATGCATGCCTTAAAAGAAAATGTGTGACATACACAATTACACCCATATTTCTCTAATTATCAGTTAAGAACAAAGCAACCACTTTTTACTTCTCTTTATACAATGTAGAACCTCATGTGCTTTATTTCCCTTGCCATCTTCCTCAACACTTGAGAACTCTTTTCTCTAAGCTGTCAACCTGTTTTTCTTCCTGGATGTTAATACAATATTTTCTTTATCCTTGAAGTTTATTTTGCCAAGATCTTGCTAGTTATGGTTTTTCTTTTCATTAATATCACCTAGATTACTGATCTCTTTTGTTTTTTTGACACAAGTTGGTAGTTTTGTTGGCCTTTTTGTTTGTTTTCATTAATTAAAAGTTCCCTATTATATTTGTGTTACTTTTATTTTTATTATATGCACCCCCCCCAGAATATTGATAATCCTTAGACTCCATTCTTGTTCTGTGCTTATCATTTTCTTTCTCATCATTTTCACTGCTGACATTTTTCTCTAAATAATTTGAGAGGTGCTCGAATTAGTCCTCACGCGGATTCTCTTTCTGCAGCATCAATTCTGCTCTTCTCGCATCTCAGCAGAGTTTAGTGTGGTCTTTTATTTTGTGTAACCTCGCCATATTATCCTAGTTCATTCTGCCTGTACCCCAGTGTCCCTCCCTCTTCTTAGAAGCCAAGTCTCCCCGCACCTTCCGGAGGAAACCACACAGATGGTCTCTGAAAGGGTCCTAGTCTATTTTCAAACTCTCTCTCCCTCCAAGTTGTCAGGACAATGTTTTTTGTTTGTTTTTGTCCTTCCCTATAGTATCTCTTCAAAGACCATCTTCATTTCTTGTTTCTTAGGGGCTTTTATGTGGTCTTACTTCATCACCTTTGAATAGGGCCAGGTCTTCGCAGACGGGGCATTGCCACCAGGGGGCATGGTGACCCCGTCCTCCCTGACTCAGCAGCCAGGGCGGCAGTGCCCCACCCAGTTCCCCCTGTGAGGCTCTGTCACCACGTGACTGTACCTGCCTGTCACAGCTGTCCTTTAGGGCCCGCTTCTAGATTTTCTGACGGCAGAATTAAATTAATTGCCCAGAGTAACTCGTTTCCCCAGCTTGCATTACTTCCGACGCGCTTCCTGTCTCATCCTTGTTCAGGCTTCTCCCAAAGTGTCTCTGTGCTGGAGGGGAGGGCGGGGGGCGCTGCTCTTCCTCTGCTTCCCTTGGAGCTGCAGGCTCGGGGTTCTGTTTCTGAGTCCACGTTAGAAAAGTAGGAGGAAGACGAAGGTACGAAGGTGAGAGGACCCCAGGGCGGGGGAGGGAGGGCAGTGCCGGGCCCAGGCTCTGAGGGCTCAGCAGCCAGGGCCTCCCACCTGGTAGGTGTGCAGGGAGTAAAGTCTTTTTCCCTCAGATTAGGGAAGGCGGGGGGAAAGAGGATGGGGCCCTCCACCCCCCAAATTTGACATAATTTATGGCACTGTTGTCAATTCTTGTTCTTTTGAGTATCTTCGGGAGACTTTTAAGAGAGACGGTACCATGATAAGTATTACTAGTTTGCTACCATATTGATAGTTAAGCCTTTCAATGAAGGGTAATTTTATGGGCTTCATGTATTCATTCACTCACATCCCCTTGCTATGGGCTTCATTTATTCATTCACTCACTTCCTCCACTAGACTGAAAGTTCAGAAACTATGGATTTTTATTGTTTTATTCCCAACTCAGCACAGAAACTGGCATCTAATGTGGGCGCAGTAACTCTGTGGTGAATGTATAATGACCCAGCACAAAACAGGCCGGAGCAAAGGCCTTCACAGGTGTGTTTTGAAGTGTTAGTGCTCAAGTGTACTGCGTAGTCGCAGCTTTAAAGCATTCTAATATCTATGACCTGAATTGATGCTAAAAGCAACCCAGATTAGGCAAGACAGGTATTATTCTCTCCAGTTTATAGATGTAGAAACTAAGACCCAAAATGAGACAGACACCTGCCTATGGTCACACAGAGAGTCACAGGAGGGACCAGGAGCCATGGGCCCCTCCCGGGGGAGAGGGGGAGGCTCTCCTCTGCACCACCTGCCTCCTCCCACGTCTGGTCAAGAGGATGAGAAGAGAAGTCTGAAGGGGCCAGAGAAGGCGTCCTGGAGGGCTGGGCTGGGTCTTGGAGATGGCCAGGGGCGACGTCGAGGAGCATCCCAAGCAGGAGACAGTGGGAGCAAAGGCCTGGGTGTGTCAGGGTCACAGGGTCATGGCCCAACCACTCCTGTGCTTGGGGTGAGTGCAGCCAGTAAAATCCTCCAAAAATGTTCAAGCCCTGCACTTCAGCCAAGAGTCCTGATTTCAGCTTACCCCTGGTGCCACCTGCCCCTCACTGGCATTGTACCCCCGCTGGGGAGCGGGCAGGAGGAAAGAGCAAGGACACTGGAGTCAGACAACCCTGGTTTGAAGGCTGACCCTCCATTTACTGGGAGACCTGCCCTGGACAGGTAGCATCACACTCTGAGACTCAGTTTCTTCCCTTGAATAATGGGGTCATAATGCTGGGCTTGCTGAGTTGCTAGTAAGTGACAAAACCTCTTAGCGCCTTCCTCTCCTTCCTGCCCTTTTGGGGGCAGGTGGGAGCTGGGTCCTTGCTCTGGCCTGTCAAAGGCCCTGGAACACAGCAGAGTGATGCGATGTGCAGACGGACGGCAGGACGTGGCCAGGCCTGCCCTCTGCCCCGTCAAGGGTGCACACTGCATTTCTCAGGAGGGTACTCGTCTTACACTTCTCTCCTCTGAACAGTGAGGCTAATTTCCTCCTACTTGAAACTCTTGGCAGCCGATCCTCTGCATATGGCGGACTCCCTTGTTGGCTGTCAGAACAAAGCCCTGCGCTCCATGCAAGTGCCATGCATTCTAATTGTCTGAGCAGCCCTCTGCTTGCTCGCCATCCAGGAAGACAAGCGCATGGTACGTCTAGAAGAAGGCACTGTCAGATGGAGCCGGGATGCTCTGGGAACTTACTCCTGCCTCAAGGACTGCCCTGGAGGCCTCCCTCCCATAGCTGGATCCCTGGGGGCCAAAACAGAGGGACTCGGTCAACAACCCTGCTCCTGTGAGACTGTACTGGGCACCTTCTAGATGGAGGAGAGGGAAGGGAAGGGGCCATGAGGAGCTAATAAAATAATGAGAGTGCTAAAGTCTGGATTACCCCAGAAACACACCCTGAGACAAGGATTTGAGTGCAAGTAATATTTTGGAAAGTGAGGAAATACCAGGAGGCATTGGGAAATAAGACAGAAAAGGTCAGGAAGCTGATCATGGGCATGTTTACTGAGAAGGTTACCTCTGTGGGCAACTGAGGCTCAACCTTGATGAGACTCAGGATTCAGTCTGGGACTCTGGGACACAGAATATATCCTGTAGGCATCCCAAGCAAGGGCCGGGGCGGGGGCCGGGGCGGGGGGGGGGGGGGGGCAGTGGTGGATTTACCCACAATTCCCATCAGTTCTTGATTGAGGGCTGCTGGGTGCAAGAGGGAGTGGTATATTCCTCGGCCCCTCTGGCCTGCCATGCACAAGGAGAGAGCAGACTGCAATGGCCAGAGAGAGATCTTGGGCCAGGGTGCGATGCCTAACATCAGGTCAGCTTACACTGAGGTGGGCTGATGCAATACGGAATTGGCAGCAAAGAGGATCTGCTGCTGAGAGACACACTACAATATGCCAAAGTAATGCTATTCAGATCATCATTCATTGAGTGCTTATCCTGTGCCAAGTCCTTTTTATTCTTACTGAATCCCTGCAAGACGGGTATTATTACCTCTACTCTACGGGAATGAAACCAGGATTCTGAGAGGGCCTGAGTCAGTGCTTAAGGTCCCAGCACTAGGTAGCCTAAGCCGGTAGGCGAACCCTCTGCCTGACTCCAAAGCCTGGGTCCCATGCAGAGCTGCTCATGAGACAGAAGCCTCCAGCGCTGGACCGCCGCTGGGCTGTCGATGAGCGCAGGAATTCTGGGCATCCCCCTGCAGTCAGATTTGAGAGACAAGGAGAATCCTTGGATGTGGAGAAGCAGCTGGAGAAAGAAAGTGATCAGCGGAGGCCCCCTCAACCCATAACCACCGATGGGAGCCAAATGGATGACGTTTTGCACATGGGAAGAGGAAATTCCAGATCCCAGGTGTCTTGAGGGGTTTGGGATCAGCTAGACCTGGGCTCAAATACTCCTCTCCTTCCTATTTGTCTACTCTGCAACCGTGAGTCAGTTATTTGACTTCTCTGGCCGTAGCACTCTCATCTGTGTATTAGGGATAATATTACCTTACGGGGCAGCATAAGGATGAAATGGCACATATAAAGCACCTGGCACATAGAAGGACCTGGGGCAGGTGCACATAGAGTAGGTGGGATTGGAGGCCAGGAGAGCCTGCTGGGTTCCAGGCTCTGCTCTGACTTCATCCCCTGCTCTTGGGCAAGGCTCATCCCTCTCTGAGCCTTGGTTTCCTTTCCCATGAAGTGGAGATAACATGCGCTCCTGGCTTTCAGGAACACGAGGCCTCAGGGAGCCTGAGGATAAAGCTAAAGTATGAGAACGGTCACAGTGATCAGCTCCTGGCCCCGAGCAGTGGAGGAACTCAGGATGCGGAGCAGAGGTGCCCGTTTCTGATCTGCTCTCTGCCTCCAATATGCCAGGTAGCCTTGGCAGTGTCCTCTTTCTTTGGATCAAAATGATGGGGTTGGCTGAGGCAATCTCTGAAGGCTCTGAGATACTGGGCTTCTGCCCCCCCCCCCCCCCCCCCGCCCCACTGTGGAGGCCTGGCTCCGCTCTCTCCTGGGCCCAGGCTCATGCTCTGGTAGATCACTGCCTGTCTCCATGGGCTCTGGCCTCTTTGCTGCTTCTCAGTGGCTCCCGCATCCCACTCATTGCTCTTGGGCTCACCCTAAGCCTGATAGCCATACTCAGTGCCTATGGCCCAGCTGAGGTCGCCCCTAACCAGGGCCCCGCGAGGAGTGTGGAGGCAGAGCTCCTAGGCTGCAGGTCACTGTGGGCTGGGGTGCAGGGGAGGGAGAACATGGCCCAGGACCCAGGCTGTCCAGCCTCAGTCCAGCCTCGGGAGTCTTTCAGTGACAGGGGTCATTTGGTAAATGTCTCAGGGTGTGGTCTGCAGTCAGGCTGAGGGCGTGACAGTGGTCAGGCTCCAACTGGCTGAGGCACAGGCTGGACACACCTTTTCTTCCTCTAGCATTCAGCCATCCTTTTCTACAGACAGGGAGGGTTTTAGCCCCTCTCTCCGCCCAGGCCCCAGGACACTTGTCCGTGCTCAGTAAAGTGACCTGAAGCTGCAGAGGAGAGAGGTTTCTGTGATTGTTCTTTCTGTTCCCTCGTTCGGGGTGCATCTCAAGGGCCAGAACTAATGAGCCAGGTGAAGGAGTGCCTGGTGTGGTTTCAGGAACACCAGGGAAGCTGCTAGAACCTCCCAAATGCTCCTCCATCTGTCTGGTCAATACTGAAATCCCTCAGTTATGACTTAGCCATTTGGATTAGTTTTTGGAGAAGTGAGAAAATCCCTGGCCTCAGAGTCAGTCGATGAGGAACCAACTCTCATGTTCGCCTCCTCATTGCAGTTGCATTACCACGTTTCTCTGAGGCTCCATTTCCCAGTCTGCAAAATGGGAGTGATAATGCCTGCCTTCCAGTGTTGTTACCAAGAGGAAGTGAGAAGCGCTGGCAGCTGGCAGGGGTCCCTGAACACGCAGGCCTTCCTGTTTATAGCCATGTGGTAGGAAGAGCAAGGTGATTTGGAGGACGCCATGCTGGAAGTCACCACCAGGTGGCAGCATGAAGCATTGGTTCCTTGCTCTGCTCCTAAGGAGGAGGTACTTGGTGATGGTTAGGGCGAACCCCTGCTGTGGTGAGCTCCTGGACGCTGCAGGCTAGTGGGTCAAGCTGGGTGGCTTCCTGTACCACTTGTGAGGAGCCGCTGAGTCCTCTCTTGGTGCGGTGTGGCGCCTACAGAGAAGGGTCCGGTTCCCCCAGGGATATAGAGAAAGGTCAGCCTCACCCCTGTCCTCAAGGAGTCCACAGTCTGGGGAGCAGGGAGGCTGAAGTGCCTCTGGACAGGCAGTAAGGCGAGAAGCACAGAGGCTGTGGTAGCATGTGAGGGACACCCAGCCCTGCAAGGGGGGTCAGGGAGGGCTTCCCAGAGAGAAGTTCCAGCACAAGGAACTCAGGGGCTAAGGCTTCTCCCAGAGACTGTTGGCTTTGAGAGCTTGGCGCGCGCGCACGTGCACACACACACACACACACACACACACCCCGCCCCCCTTTCCACTGCTGAGCAGGCTGACCTCCCAGCAGAGTGAAGCCTCTCCCAGCCACGTCTCCTCTCCTCGGCCCTGTCCTTCTCCACGCGGGCACGGTGGCTACTGTGGTGCTCCGAGGCTGGATGCCCTGTGATGCCGCTTCCTGCTTCCTGACCCTGGGCTCTTTTATGAAGGAAAAGGCTCTGGGCGAGGGATCCAAGGCCCCTGCGGCCAGATTCTCAGCCTCATCCTCCCACTATCCAGCTGTGACCTTGGGCCCAGTTCCCATTTCGTACAGTGAGGCTGACCTAGAAGGTCCTCAGAAAGCTCCCAGGAACATCCAACACCCAGATTCCTCCTGATCCTCGAGCCACCTTGGGAAGGTCACCAGCTTGACCTTGTGGGAGGAGGACCACAGGAAGTGACAGTGTAACAGCACTCTGGGAAATCTGTGCCAGCCCTGAGTTTGCTCACAGGGAGCTCTTGGGGAGCAAGTGGCACCTGGGTCTGGGAAGGAAAGGGCCATTCAGGAAGAGATGAAAAGCATTTGCTATCTCCTCAGTCGTCTTGGGGCAGAAGCACCCTTATTCTGTGGGGCCTCAGAGCAGGGCCAGGCCCCACAGTGCGGCGGGGGGGGGGGGGGGGGGGGGGGCGCCTGCAGAAGGCAGGTTTCCCCTTCTAAGGAGGAGCCTTTCAGCCAGATTGGTCAAAGTGAACCAGGCGGTGGTTCCCGGAGAGTGGACTCCTGTGCTGGCAGCCCGGGGGGCTGCGGCAGTCCAGGACAGTCCTCCCAAACGTGGCTGTGCAGGATCCTGTTCAGAAACTGAACTCTGAAGCCCCTTGGGGATGCACTTAAAACTTGGTCTTTTCTTCAGTCCAGGTGCCTTAAAACAGGCCCCACCTGCAGAGTTTGGCTACCCTCCAAACTCTTACGGGACCTGTGCTCAAACTCTGGGTCCGGCTCAGATCCGGCGCTCCTCCCCCTGCCAGCCACCTTGCTGGCACCTGGACAAAGCTGTAAGCAGCCAGTCTACTGGGTCCCAACCCCCTTCCATTCTGAAATACAACTAGTTAGAGGGAAGGGGGTGGAGAAAGGTGTAAATCAGATGCATTTGAAGGAAAGCAGCTTTGAAGGCCCGAGGCCATTATGTTAATGGCATCACTCAATTTCTGGAAGCAATCCTGATTAAATATTCATTGGCTTTGATTATACTGAAATTAGGACTAAAGCGTGAAGTCAAATTGAGGGGAATAATGGCCGTGTAAATAATGCATGGCCTCTAAATTGAAAACACCAGCTTGTGCAGCCCCCGCTCTCCCCGCACCCCTGCTTGTCACTGTGCCATTTGTTTAGAAGGTGATTAGTCCCACCAGCTGTGGGACCCGGCATTGGGAAGGATCTCCCGGCATCCTGCCCGCCCCTGGGAACGAGGAGGACCATGCCACACCCTGCAGCTGGGGCTTCTCCAGGTCTGGGAATCTCGGGGTAGCCCCGCCAGGGTCCTGTCAGACTCTGAGAATAAACTCCCAGCCGAATCTTCCAGTGTAAGCTTTAAACAGAAAAGCGCAAGCGGGATAGGGGAGAGGTGTGGTCAGAGAGGTGACTCTTCTATTTATGTTTATTATGGTTGAATGAGAGAGGTCTAGACCTGAGGATAAAAGCGGGCTGAGACAGCAGATACGACGGAGCAGAGAGGTTCTCTGTGCCCAGGGCCTGGGGAAGGCTGGCTAGGGCTCTGCAGGTCCCAGGTGAGTCAGAAAGTAATTGGCACCCAATCCCTTTGACCTTGAGGACTCTAACCTGCGGACTTGGAAGGGGTTTCTGTTTTGTGTTGAGCTGCCTGAGTGCAAAAGATGCGTCGAGTCGAGCGCTACCTTCTGGAGAGACACAGGGGCAGGTCCAGGAGAGCGGCTGATGGCCGTCCTGAAGGCAGGTGTGCCTAGGCCTCTCGTGCACCAGGCCATCATGGCATCTGCCTCTGTGGGGCCGGGGGCGGGCTCTGTGGCAGGGAGAGCAGGCTGCCGGGAGCCAAGGCTCCTGGCGGGAACCCCAGTCTGCCTCCACTGTGTTGAGCAATCTGGGACAAGCGGTCAGACCTCTGGGTCAGTCCAGTTTCCTCTCGGTCTAGCTGAGGGTGGGAATGTACTAAATATCTTTCCCATGCACATAGTTCTAGTTACACTCCCTTACCAGCAAATTCTCACTGGGCGCAGTCTCTTCCCAGCCCTGTCCTGGGTCACAGAGGGTCAGGCGGCCCCCTGGGGAGATTAAACAAGAACAGCCAGCGGAGGCTTAGCATCAGTGCCTTAGAGGGGAACAAAGAGACCGGTGCATCTGAGAAGCCAGCGTGTGAGCACCTCTGCCAACCCCTTCAACAGCGTGAGCTCTGGGCCACACGGCCTTGGGTTGAATACTGCCTCCATCTTGCTTTACCAACTCAAGACCCATGGAGCAGTGAATGAGAGTTTTACCCTATAGAGCTGTTGGAGGGTTAAATGAGGTCATCCAAGTGAGAGCCCACTCCAGGGCCAGGCACACGGCCCCTCTCAATGAGCCTCAGCTGTTACTGGGTGTTGGGGGGGGGGGCTCCCTCTCAATGAGCCTCAGCTGGTACTGGGTGTTGGGGTGGGCTCCCTCTCAATGAGCCTCAGCTGGTACTGGGTGTTGGGGGCTCCCCTCTCAATGATCCTCAGCTGATATGGGTGTTGGGGGGAGGGGCTCCCTCTCAATGAGCCTCAGCTGGTACTGGGTGTTGGGGGCTCCCCTCTCAATGAGCCTCAGCTGGTACTGGGCCTTGGCCTGTGCGAGGAGAAGGGCTCGGGAAGGAGGAGAGGGGGTGGGGAAGGAGGAGAGGAAGCCTGGAGAGGCGGTTGCTAGCCTGCCGCTGATGCCTGCCACGTGCCGGGCACTGTAAGGTACGCCAGCCCACTTGACTCCTGAGTCACCCATGAGGTAAGTGGGCCCCCTGTTCAGCCGACCTTCGCTGAAGCCCTGACCTGCCGACGGTCACCGTCCTCATAGGGTAGAGCCAGGGTTTGGATCGAGTTCTGCCCCAACGGGAGCAGGATTGTAGTCGTGTTTGCAAACACTATGTTCGTCCCCCTTATGGTTCTGTGGGGGTGGCCGGCCCACACGCCCTCCACAGACAGCTCAACAAGCCTCTCCAGCCCCGCTTCCCCCTCACTCCCAGCCCCTCCCAGTTACCTGTGGGTCCCAGTGGGAGGCTGGGGGCAGGGGGGAGGCAGACTTCTGGTGCCCCCAGCAGGCCACCCAGTACTGGTGCTGGACCTGTCAGGGCCTCATCTGAGCTCATCTTTACTGACTGCTGCCCAGGCCCCGTGCTCCACTCTTTCTGAAATGACCGTTCTGCGCGTCAGGGCCTGGGGAGGCGTCTCTCACCCCCTCCCTCTTTCCACCGCCTCTCTCCTTCCCCACTTAGACGTTTAATGGGAGGAGATAGCCTGATTTTAAAAACCCTTAGCAACAATTTGTTTTACAATAAAACGTTAGATTCTTCTAGAAATTCATAGGAGGGAGAAATGGACTCTGATGAGACCAGGGTCAGAAAGCCCAGGCTGGGCAGGTGGGGAGGAGCAGGCCAAGTGGAGGGTGAGGCCCCACAAGAGGCACAGAGAAAGCCAGGGCCGCCTGGGGCTGGGGGAAGCCCTCCACCCTGGGCTGCCAGGCAGCCAGTGCGCTGGGCTAGCAGGGGAGGGGAGGCTGAGCTCCAGGCCCGCTCAGCCGTGGGGCCGAGGGCAGCCCCCTTCTCTCTGGGCCTGTTCACCGGGTGATGTGAAGGTGCGATGCTCCCCAGAAACTCTTTGTGAGGACCCAGGCAGCAGACAGGGAGGGCCCCTGTGTCTCATCAGGACAGCGGGGCTCAGAGAGGTGAAGAAACAGACACAGGCCACACAGCCGCTGGTCGGCAGGTCTGTGGGTTTTTCCCACTGCAGCCTGCCCACCCCTGTCAGAGGTCCCAGGGCCAGACCGGAGGTTTCAGCTGCATGGACAGCCTTGTGCACGCTGCCTCCCCCGTCCAGGCGTGGTGGTGCCGGCACAGGGCCTGGCTGCGCACAGCCCCATCACCTGCTGACAGGGCGCGGGTCCCTCTCCTCCACCTCTCCTCCCCATTAGCCTGACCGTCTCTGGACACCCTTCACGTTTTTCAGTGAAGCCATGGGTTTGGCAGCTCCAGGGCCATCCCTCTGCTCCTGCCCTTCTCTGTCCACTCTCCTCCGTCCTCCCTCCCTCCTCTCTGTGCCTTTCTCTCACCTTCTCCACATTGTCTGCTTCCTGAGTCCGCTCCAGCTGCCTGTGTGGCTGTCCCTGTCGCCCTGGGGATCTCCTGCCCTCTGTTTGCCCATCACCTGACCTTCTCCCATGACCTACATTTCCATTTCCTCTCTGTTGGTCCCCCCGTGAATTTCAGTCACTTCCTCCCAGTCCTCCAGTATTGTGTAATGCTGGCATGAGATCCATGCCTAGTATGAACACACACACACACACACACACACACACACACACCTGTGACACCTGTGGGCTGGCCAATTGAAGGCAGGTAAGGGACTGTCCTCCCTCCTGTGGAGGGTTTTCATGGCTGCAGGGCAAAGTCACTCAGGGTGGCCTTGGAGCAGAGCCTGAGCACCCTCGGGAAGAGGGACTCCGAGCACCTGGGGGAGGAGGGGGCACTGGTTTGAAGGGCAGCAGCCTTCCCACACCTTCAAGGGCAGGACTTCACACCTGTTAACTGCCAGCACTGTTTATGCACCCAACACACTCATCTTATTTCTTCCTCAAACACCGTGTCCCCCGGAGAGGCAGGGATCTCATCCCCGCTGTACAGACGTGGAGATGGAGGCTCAGAGAAGAAATTGACTTGCCCAAGGCCAGATGCTTCGCAGGGGCCCCAGTAGGGAAAGCAATGGTGCTCTAAACCAGTGATTTCCACATCTGTGTGATCACAAGAAACCTCCAGGCACTAGTTTAAAAAGTATGTGTAGGTCCTCAGGCCCTTTGCTGGAGATTCTAATTTAGAGGGGGCCCAGGAACCTGTCATTTTAACACAAACACCAGGTGATTTTCACTCGCGAAAATTTGGGACTCATTGGGTTGATAAACAGTGCCCTGGTCCTTGTCCCCCAAGCAGGAGTGGCGGCCGCTCCTGGAGAAGCCCTGTCCCAGCTTGCTCTCCGGCTCTCTGTGCAAAGTCAGGTCCTTTCCCAGCTCCTGTCTCCTGCATCA
The DNA here is from genome assembly GCF_951640355.1 of Cnephaeus nilssonii. Lineage (NCBI taxonomy): Eukaryota > Metazoa > Chordata > Mammalia > Chiroptera > Vespertilionidae > Cnephaeus > Cnephaeus nilssonii. Next base: position 67,738,070 of record NC_137078.1, on the reverse strand, counting down.
ACATTTTAGAGCCTTGGACCCCAGAAGGGTCTTGCCAAGGCTCCAAGTTAAGTGGCTGTGCCGGCTGGGGTGGGGGATGGGGATGTCTCCCCTCTGCCTCCCCACAAGGTAGCCCCACTCTTCAGCTGGCGCCCCTGAAATTGGCTCCTGTGTTTCTAACTTCCTGGGGCTGAGCTGCTCCCCTCGGGACAGGGAGGGTGAGCGATCGCGCTGAGGGTTGTCTTGTTGTGTGTTCTTTTGTGCAAGGTCAGCTTCTAGCAATTATGTTTTTCCTCATCTCCCGGGACTGCTCTCATCTATGGGCCTACAGCACACGCAACACAGTACATCCCAGAAAGGACAAACAAACGAACCGACGAGCACGTGAACAGAACACTCTCCTGAGCTGGGCTCAGCGTGCAGCGCAGCAGACACGTCTCCCCGATCCCCTCGCAGCCCCCGGAATGGTGCCGCACAGTAATTAGAAACCCAGGGCCCTGGAACAAGGGAAATGACTCTGTGCTTCAATTTAATGTGTTCTCATTTTTTGACAGGGTCAGAGTTCACCTTCCCGGTTTGAATCTGAAAGCAAATTATAGCTGTGTCGTTTTTATATTGATGTGTCCAGGCTAGAGATCTTTGGCAAACATTTTCTTCTGGGGATTGGTGTGGCTAATATTTTCTCTCAATCCATTTAGCAAACACTGACTGCAACCCTGTGACACGTCCAAGAACT